>NW_023665489.1:695625-1391250 GCF_014743375.2 Drosophila subpulchrella | reverse complement strand
GCATGCACGATTCATTGCTCTATCTGAACCTTCTTCACATTGAGGGTTCCACAACGCATACGTACTAAAACATGTTGTCATGTGCGATGTTTATGCCTTCTTAATGTTGTAATGAACGAACGCTATCGGCACATAAGGTGGTAAATCTAGCCATTTACTCACATAAAATCGTATTAATTTGTCAGATTTTCGTAACACTCCTATCGTCGCACCCCGAAGGGTTAGCTTGTGATAGAGTTGTGGGATAGGGACGGTTCGAAGGGCAAATATCTTCTGTTGTGGTTTTAGGGGAGCTTGTGAAAACCTTTGTAGCTTTGGACCAATGTCCTCGGCTGGGTTGCATTTCACTCTCCCGTTAGCATTGAAAATGATGTCTAAGTACTTCCACTCGTTAGTTCGCTTCAATGCCGGACACCCGTTCAAGCCTACGCGGAAGGTATGTGGATCTAACACAGTACACTTCTGTTTCGGCTGACCCTTCGTACCGATAGTGAAACACTTGTCGGCATTAAGGATGAGACCAACAGTAGCTAGATAGGTAACTGTCTTGTCAAGGAATAATTGAAGCCCTATTCAAGTTTCCGCAAAAAGGACCGAATCGTCTGCAAACGCGGCCGCGTTTGTCATGGCATTTCCGACCTTGGTACCAGTTTCGTTGTAAGTAAACGGTCAATGACCAGATTAAATAGAATAGGAGACAAAGGGTCACCCTGCTTCACTCCTCTCGCAGGGATGAATTCCTCTGAGCACCAACCTTCTCCGCAGAGACTAGTACCACCAACCTCGTACGAACTTAGTACGTAGTCGACGAAGTCTTTTGGTGCGCCATATGCTTTAAGGGTGTTATAAATAGATGCATGAGACAAAGAGTCAAATGCCTTGCTTACATCCAGATTGCCTATGTAGCAATCTAAAGCTTTTATGGCTACTCCTCAGGACTAAGTCGACTATCGGCGCATTTGTCTGTAGGTAAAAATTAAAAGCAAAAAAGGAAAATAAACTGATGAGGTCAACCGGGTTGCTGATATTGCATTTAGCTGTATAACCATGACAGATGGCTCCGATATTGGACGAAAGTCTTGCGGTAGCATTGCCGTCCCCGTCTTCGAGATGAAGATGGTTCCGCCCAGTCGAATAAAGCGAGGTAATTTACCGCACCATAGAGTTAGGTTCATTATGCGAAGCATAATGCCTGACGGCACCTCCTTAGCAGATTTGGGAGTTATTCCGTCAGGCCCCGGAGAGCTAGATAATGCGACTCTTGATGCCCTAAGTTCGCGCTGTGTAATAGCGGACCATACCCTCTCAAGCGAGTGAACTGGAGTTGTCACTATATTTTCGCAAGAGCTTGGGCTAGGCTGAGTCATTATCTCTCTCCAATTCCATGTTCCATGTATTCTCGGTTTGGCATTACCGACTCATCAGTTTCCTCAAGCAATGACTTAATGCACCTTCTCTTATGTTTATCCCAGTTTCGCTGGACGACAGCGTACTGCTCCCTTCTGCTTTCGCTCCAATTCCGAGGCCGCCGCGCCGGCCTAGTCAGCGTACGTCGTGCACCCTGTGTCGGAAAAATTCCCTGGAGATAAACGAATAAACATTGGAGAGTGGTTTCCTTCCCCTCGATCTGCGCCCTATAAATGATAGTTTGCAGTTCTTGGGCTCTCCATTTGGAAGGACAAACTACGGGGCTATACCCGCGTAGCGCCAACAAGATTCCACTGTTCGACTGTTCTGATGGTGTGATTGGAGATGTTTCAGACGTTGGGGGCTTTGCTCACTATTACTAGGGCGGCGCCGTATGGTTAGACTTGCAACTTCTGGGACGAGAGCAGAGAGTCCCCTGATCTGCTCGATTTTCTCCTTATAATCGCCCCTCTGTCTCAGCTTTTTAATTGCTTCGACGCTACGGTTAGTGAAATACACCGCTAGTTGCTTGTTTATGTGTTTTACTCCATTTGCCGTGAGCTTTACCTCCTTTCTCGCCATCATCATCTTCTCTTACTCACACCACCAAGCCTTGACATTAACACGTCGACGAATATCATCAAGTTCGTCTTGGTGTTAAGATCTCATGTGTATACCGAGACCTCTTAGGCTTGCAAAGGACCGGCCACATACTGTACATGTCACTCCGATTGGAGTAGCCGCTGCACTTGGTTCATATTGGTCCCCTGGGAAGATTTCCAAAGGAGGTCGGGTCGTCAACGAATCCATCAGTATCCGAGGCCAATTATTATTATTTGTGTTAGTAGTTCCAATATTTAAGATTCCGTAGTGTAACCGCCGCTCAAATTGTCTGTTAAAAAGTAAAGCACGCTGTATAACATTTCAGGGAAACACCACGAGGAGGTTTTGAGTCGACTTGAGGGTAGATATGGCTTATGAATTACAGAATAATATTCCCCTTCCGCACATCAGAGGATATGACTTATGAATTACAGAATAAGATTCCCCTTCTGCATACCTAGATACCAGTTCCCCTCAAGAGAGTCATAGTTACTCTCGCCGTTGACCCGCGCTTACTTGAATTTCTTCACTTTGACATTCAGTAGACCCTGGGTTTCAAAGGTCTTCATGTTTTGGGCATGCCTAAGAGTTGATTCTTGACTTCTTTCACACATATTAGCTGATTTAACTGTATCTACTGCAGTTGACACAAATTCTTCAGCTCTAATTTGGGCAAGCTTTAGGAAGTTGTAATGGTTTACGTCAGCATTAGAACAGAATAAGTGAATTGCGTCGTCAGGAACATCGGTTACTGGAAGAACTCTTGTCCTGAAAAGCTCAATATCTGCATCTGTCATGTTGGCTTCAGACATATCATTCAAAGCCAAAGCAAAAGCGTGGTCGTCACGTTGCCGAATTATTTCCGTTAGCTCGAAAAACTTAAAGTTATTCCAAAGGTTAGCTCCTGCCAGAATATTATAGGGATTGTATTTAAAGTGTCATTGCTTAAGGGTCTTAAAGGAGAAAAAACTGAATAAAGCGTTCGTCCCCCAATCCCAAAAGCTGCTTTTCCAGTAGGAGCACAAAGTATAACCTTTGCGCAATCTGTTGCCCCAGGAAGTCTATTTGCTCGCCAAGTTATAGACTGAAATATTGTAGAAATCAATCTGCTTTTTCCCCACTCCGGCCCCTCCACCAACATATTCATAAAATGTTTTTTTGGCTGCAACATTATGCATTACATGGGCGTAATACTGGCGTTTCTTAAAGTTGAGAGACCGGCTAAGCGAGCAAAGGTTATCGTCAGATACCATCGGAGGAAGTCTTATAAGAGGAAGTTCGCCATCTTCTGGATTATTTGAATGATTTTCATTTTGGAGTACATTTACGTTTTGTCCGACGTCGGGTACTGCCAAAGCCCTGAACTCTTCATCAAGGTATTGAAAGGCTGGCCCTTCGGGAAGGGGGCCGTTTTCTTCTCTATCCACATTTTGCAGATCTTGAAGAACTCATACTGCTCTTTATTGCGTTTAATAATTTCAAAATTATTTCTAAATGTGCTTTCATTGTCGTTTGAAATGAGTTCCGTCTCTTCACTTCTTTATGGGAAAAAGAGCATTACGTGCTCTCTAAAATAATCTGATTGAGAAGAGCTTAAACTAAAGTGAACCCACCTAAGAATTAGGGCATGATTACGTCTTTTTACACTACCAGTCCCATCCAGCATTTGGTAACTTTGTGCAGAAACGTTATTTCCTTCATCTGCATCAAAGTCGATTGGTTTGTCATATTCTTCGTTTGACTCGTCTGATCGTGCATTTGGCTTGGAGAATTTTAACCAAGCCGCAAATTCCGCAAGACATAACGACTCTAGTTGTTCATGTCTTTGCACGTATCGATCAAGTAAATTTCGCTCAAAAATATCTGATGGGTTTGCGGGAAGCTGTTCTAATTCTCTGTTAGATCGGACTATCCGGACCCTTTTATCTGGATGGCAAGTGTTAATAAAAACATTCCCTTCACTAGCCTCAGACAAGTGTTAGCCTAAAATGTTGTATGCAGCTTCTTGGTCCTTGCTCCCTAAATGCTGCAGTTTTTTTTGACGGAAACACTTCCGGCTTATTTCTTTCATTGCTTCTCGAAGCAGTTGCGGCACGCCACGGTTGGATTTATTTATGTAGTTAATTATTTAACTACAACAGGAGTAAGCATGTAGAATAAATTGAATATCCATGTTTGCTCTATGCAAGCCTAAAATATTTCTATTATAAGCATTCAGCAACCTATCAGAAAACTGGCGACGAAGAAATACTTGGGGCTTTTTTAAGCTAGACCGAGTGGCGAACTTGTACTCCTTATATGAAATTTCAAGATGGCTGAGAAAATATTCAAAACTATTAAACATGGCTGATTCTTCTTCGGAAACAGACTTTAAGAGCTCTATAACTTTCTTAAATAGTTCTTTATATTCTTAAACGTTGGATTCGCTTTCTTCAAATGGATACAAAACCAGAGTTTCAGGCATTGGTGGGTATGGCATATTAAAACGGCAGAATTGTTGCCCTGATATTGAATTACTTCATGAATTTCAGGATCGTCCCCACTGGTAGTAATGCATCGATCAAAAAAGCGGGCTACCTCTTCGGCGTTATCGGGTCCTTCTAGCTTTGGGGCACCAAAAAACCAATACATGCCATGAGAGTGCGGCGATACTCTGTGCTGTAACTCGATCCTCCAATAATAATGGACGAGTCTTATATCACCAAATATCTCGGAGCTTTTAAATAATATCACTAATTGTCGGAACCTGTAGTCGAAGTACCGGAAGTACGTTACTGGGTCAGATCGAATTAATCTAGCTTTTTCGGCGCTAGAAAGAGCTGCGGCCTCTTCCTCAGTAATGTCTCTGCTATCCAATAAAAGAGATAGAATAACTTAGAGTTCGTTCCATTTAGATTCAGCAGCAGAGAGGGTTATGAAGAATGTAGGCAACCCAAATTGTCTAATCATGGCTATAACTTTTTTTTTGCCTCCTAGTATGCTGGAGCTGAACGGAGGCCTTTTAGAATGTGAAATCCATCGTCATGTTGTACAAGACTGTCAACAAATGAATTATCCCTCACATTTGCAGCAATTTCTGCACCTGATTTTTTTCGTAGGACAATGGAAATAGAACTTTGAGTTCGTTGCATTTCATAAAATTTGTACATTTGGGCACTACTGCGCAACGACGGTCGTAAAAGCGAATTTGCTATCTTGCTTTTTTTGCAAAGGTCGAATTCCGCTTAAATATTTCACCGCAAATATAGATATAGTTGGGAAGGAAAGTTCTTCTGCGTCGTCGTCAAGGGTTAAATTTGTTGGAATGCGGCCTTCTCCGGGGGCCATAGCAATACGCTTTAGTCCAATATCATCGTTTTCTAATAGGGTTTCATGACCTCCGGGATTAAAATCACCATCTTGCTCGTAATTTTATTGAGAATGAGAATGTTGAGGAAGAAGCTCTTCTACAACTTCTCGGTCAGATTCATCTGCGATGATCTCTTCGTCGGCTCCCATTTGATTGAGCCAATCACCGTTAAAGGAAATGTTGTGCTTTCTGTAGAGCTCAGTGCTAACCAAGTATCGCACAGCTTGAATAACCCGAGCGGGTCGAATAGTTTCCGTCATTAAATTACGGGAATATTCTAACTTTCTTTTTAAATGAACATGGATTACATGGGTCGAATCAAAGGTGCGCGGAAGTACGCTTACAGTATCAGGTACTGAAATTGGAACATTGACTACAGCGCCTCTTATTCCGCATTGCCTTTCATATCCAAGGGATATAATGCGCATGAAGGGAATTCGAGGAGAAATAAGGCGCTCCTCAAGACTTGCCAAGTTTTTAAGGCACTTAGGTATCTCTGGAAAGTCGAAGCCATTAGAGAGACAAGGGGATGGTATTCTACCTTTGGAAACGCCTTGACGACATGTACTGCAAAATTGATATTTTCCGGAGGGACTCGGAAACTTTCTACTTAAATAAAAGGCATTGTCTACACTAAAGTTGGGGTATTTAGAAGAAATAGTACGTATGTCCAAACCACTTACCTGAGATGGAAACCACGTTCCTCCACAGCACGTACAAAACTTAGTTGGTCCGTCCTTAATGTTACGAAGATAATGTTCCCTCGCCGTAGCTCGACTCCTCCGTCGCTGGCGTTCCCGTTGATCCTCTCGTTCATCCTCCGAAAGTTGTGCTCTTGCAGCAATATTGCGCTGTGACTGTCTGTAAGATTCCTCATGTATGTGAGAAGTCGCTCGTCAGCCATTTCCTGAATTTGTTGTTCCCGAAGTCTTAGCTGAAGTCTTGTGTTCGGATGATGCACTGTGTTGGACCTTTGCTCCTGTGCCCTAGTGATAGGGTTGTTCCTAGTGATCCTATGCTGCGTCCCGTGAACGCTCGAGTCCTCTATTTTCCTCGATCGATCTCCAGGTAGCATGATCAGCATGATCAGAACTAATTAAAAAATGTTATTTCCAAGCGTAGAAGGTTATATGTTAAACAAGGAAGAACGCTATAGTCGAGTACCTCGACTATCAGATACCCGGTACTCTGCTAAGGGGACCAAAGGGAAATGGAGATATGCAAGCAGCAAAGCGAGATTGTAATGCGCCACCTACCGGCTGTAGACAGATATAAGCGTTATGGGCGTTAGAGTGGGCGTGGCAAATTTTTTTTTACTGAAATCATTATACCCTCTGCAAGGGAATAAAAAGAAGGTACCTGTTGCATGCATCTAGATGCATATATTTGGAATGCGCCTGTATGCACCAACTAAACACACTCTGGCACGCATTAATCCAGAATCCTCTAATCGGTACCCAGAAATTCACCTATATGCACCAACCAAACACATTGTGTACGCACTCTTTTTTAATGCACCTGTTAGCTGTCCCCAGGAATGCACCTATATGCATAAAATAAATTAATTCTGTAAGGATTAATTTAGAATGCCCCTGTAAGCTGTCCCCAGGAATACAACTATACGCCTTCAAAAAGGAAATATCTGTAAGCTTTCCCAGTACATAAAGCAGGATTTCAATTTCAGATTTTTTCTTTTATTTTTCTAATTTTTAGCACTGTGGTTCGGCTCCTGGTTCCGGATTGGCCTTGTTTAGTCCGCTTTTTCCCTTCCCTTCTGCAAAGATTTAAAGCACATTTTAAATGATTTGATTTGTTCAATAATATATATTAAATTATATATCAAATATAATATTTGCTACTGTTTATGTATTTAAATTGTCAGTCCTTGCCTTTTTACCAAGTCATGTTTTTTATGTAAGTGCAGACATGGTAAAGATACCTTAAATAAAATAAACAAAAACACCTCTTAACGAGGTAAAAAGTAGTGGCGAACGCGCCTTTAACAAAAATTTCTGATATCAACAATTGTGACGAAAAATGATATTACATTCGATAAAATAAATAAATTTTTTTTGCACAAGAGTTTAAGTACCATGACTAGGAGTCGTCCAAAGTGGTAGAACAAATAGATCAAGTTTCCTATTTCGATTAGCTTCATGCAAGTAAAGGACCCTAAAATTATTAAGAGTATTTGGCAAATTAAATTATCTTTTCAGAGATATATAGCACGTTTCTGTAGAATTAGTTGTTTAGATACTATAAGTATTTTAAATCTGTTTTTTTTTTTTTTTGATTTCCCGTAAACTAGCGGGTTTTTCCAAAAGTCGTAGAACAAACGTTTTCTATTTCAAGCTACTTTATACACCCATAGGGTTTCCAAAACCCTAAAACTAAGATGGGATGCATACAAACCCACAAACAAAGGGACAAACATTTTCATTTTGGGAAGAAGAAGAAAATCTTGTTTTTTGAATTACTTTTGAACGGATTTGAACAAACTAGGTGTCATTCGACGCGTATTCTCAGTAAAACTAGCTAAACAGCCGGGGGCTTTTATCCCCACCGTATCCAGCAGCTCCAATTTTCTAAATTTTGACTTTTACACTTTCACCGCTTTTCCTCCCAAGCAAATCTATATTTCGAAAGTCTTGGTATGCAATCTTCTTAGTTTTTGCGATACCTTTCGATTGGTGTACTGCTCGTTATCGGACCATAATGGCAGATTTTCAATTCTGCGGCTATATATAGTAGTTGTCTTCGCACGCTCTCTTGCGCGCTTCGCCACTACGTGGTCTGCCGTCCACAGTGATATACATTTTCTCGCCTGCGTGTTTAATTTATGGCAGGCAAAGTATACTTTTAATTTAATGGGATTATTGAGAACTCCAAATCTCAGACACTAACTCATAACATGTAGCTAGCAAAATATAATCAAAGATATCAGACTCTTAAAGACCAGATTTACCTACAATTTAATTTCCCATTTGCATTCCCAGGAGAACCGTATAACATTTTCAGTTTGATTTTCTAATATATTGATTTCACAGATTCCCGACGGTGAATACCAATTTTTAATAAGATGGCTGCCAACTCCATCCCATTCAGACACATTTTCTCCTAAATTCATAACTGGTTTACAACGTCATAGAACTGACTTTCAAGGTATCTGTAATGCACAATATATTTCCATCTCTTTCCTTCTAATCAATGCTAACAAATTTCAAAAACTGGTTTTAGAGTTAATTTTATTCTTATAATTAAATTAGGAAAAATCATTATCCCAACATAGAGAATTATATTATCATTTTGTTTTGTGATAATATCCCATACATAATTCTTATTTGCATATTTTCCAAATTATTTATTTCAGAAAATTATTCATTATTCGCATTCAAATTATTTTCATTATATATCTTCAAATTTTTTTGATTTACCAATAGAGATTCCCAATTATTAATATTAAATGATATTGCGTCATATCAATTTTTAAGATTAAATAATAAGCTAGGATCATCCTCGCGAGACATACCGCTGACAAAATCTTACTGATCTGCCTCACCATTAAATTTAAGAAATTCTAAGTCTGAAATTGAGTCCCTTATTCGAAAAATGATCTCCTTAACTTCCAGTAGAAGTCGTGACAGCGGATTATTTGCGATTTCCGCATCGAGAAGATCAATTTGGTGTTGAAACTTTGTTATCTCCATCATCGATTTTCCACGTTTTCAATATCAATGAGATGGGAGCCGATGTTGTTATCGCTCCAAATCCACCAAGAGCCATTTCGGGATGTCCAGCTCTTCTATAGTATCGTAATAGATACTACAGAGTTCCCGTCGCGACTCCTTGGAAACTTTTAAAATATCCTTAAAGATTCGTATCTCACTCAACAAATCTTCATTTATTTAAAAGTCGCAGTGGTTGATTTGGCTGTTTATTTCAGACATCTTTAGACTTTCGATTCAAATTTTGTACCGTTTTAGATCTTGTAATCTTATTAACCAGGAAAAGACAAAAGGTAGAATCGGGCAGGTACTTTATTTCCTAAAATCAAAAATCGCCCGGGAAGAGCGGCTCCCTTGCCTCTGTATCGACCGTCTGCTGTCTCCGCTCCTCGGTCGGCAATAAGGCCAGACCTGGGCGGATGCTCCTCCGCCTGGTGACGGGAAAGGCCGGGAACACTGGGTCCCGGAACAGGCCCTGGTACACGGTGGCATACCAGTCCGCCTCTTCCCTTATTCTCTGGTGGGTCGCCATCCATGATTCGTAATCAAGCATGTTTTGCTCCTGGCGCTCTACCAGCGCGAGAAGCCTATCCAGGTTTACCGGAGGATACGCGAGAACCCCCCGGAGCTGGAACGCTGTGGTCCTCAGCGCGTCTATTAGGGGGAGTTCCTCCCAATATTGTCGCTCTGCTTCATTCTGCAGCGCTTCTGCCTGTTGGCGTGCCCTTTCTTCGGTCGGGTGGGACTCTCCTTTCGCGCCCCACTCGCGCCTTTGCTCGCTCAGGCGAGCGCGCATTTCCCGAATGTCGCTAGGGAAGTCGTGAGCGCTCATCGTTTTGTTGTGGTGTCTTCTGGCGTTCTGACTGGGTTATCAAGCAGCGATCAGGTCTTTAAATTATGTTAGTGCTGGCGAGAGATTTATGACTAACCCTTTGTATTAGTTTTGGAGTCTGTTATTCTATTTCCATTTTGTATGACCTTTTTTCCGCCTTTAAAATTGGCTCGGCTGGTCCCATTTTTTTCCAGATGGTCAACATCTGGGCAATGGAATCTAGTATAGCAGAGTTCACTGCCTTCAACTCCGCTAGATCAGCCCTATTTGCGAACTTTACTCCCCATCCCGCGAACTTCCTCTTCCAGGTGTTGGATCCGACCTTCCAGCCCCGAGGACCTTCCCTCCTCCAAGGGCATCGGGACACTTTGCAAATAGTGTAATTGGAAACTTATTTTTCTCAAAAAAAGGGAAGAAATATGTTAAAAAATTGTCTCATTCAAAATGACAATTTTTTGTAAAAGTCCTCCTTTTTTACTTTTTTCCTAGGCTTGAGAAGACAAATTTTTGACTCTTAAAGTTTCTCAAAAAAGAACTTATAGTAACAGCAAAAAAAAATGTTCAAAAATCTCTTTGCATAATTTTTTGAATATGCTTATATATGCGTTTTCTCTTTTTCACACTACATTTTTCTGAGATCGTCACAAAATTGTCTTATACGGTTTAGCAAAATTTTTTGCACGCGAGTTACGTATAACCCCACTTCACTTCCCACATATGTCCAAAACCCAATTTCTTCTTTACCACCTCTTAATAATAAAGTACAAGAATTGCTTAACTCATTAAATGCTAAATAAGCAATATATTAAAGTAATACAGCAAACAGGAAATGCACAGGTTAACGATCTGGCACATGCCAACCAAAATACGTTCTAAGAAAATATAAAATAAAAATAAGCAATATAACACAGTAAACAGGAAATGCATAGTTCATCGATCGTTATTAAATTCAGGCTAACTAGAGGCCAACGATCTTACACATGTCGACCAGAATAATTCGTAAGAAAACCTAATAAGCACTTCTGTAAACCTAAATTAAGTTTTCTTTAAAACATTATCAATAAAGAATATTCAGTTGATTTTTGCCCACCAAACCCGCTTGACGTGTTTTACTTACAAATAATTTATTTTTTTTAAAACTTCGCGACTCCTTAAACAAAATTGGCGCAGTCGGTAGGATCCTTTTTAATTAAAGAGGGTCCAGTGATTATTCAAATCGAACGTAACGCGAAGAAAAAAAAAAATAACAAAAATTTTTTTGTGATAAATAAAAAATACAAAAAGTCAGCGAACAGAAGCGAACTAAAAATCAGTCCGCTAAGTGAACGTGGTGCAGTGCATAAAAAAGTGCATTGATCAAAGCAAAACCAGACCAAGCAGCGCAACAGCATTAAATCCAACTAAAAATCAGTGGATTAATGCCTGTAGATATCGAACTAAAATCGACTTAGACAGCGCTAAGAAGGAAATCAACTCAACCTGGATATAAGAAGGCAGCGAAGTATCGCTTCATACGACAATAGCAGGATGGCTCACGATAACGGCCAGATGCCCCAAGCGGATCTTTTGGAACAATTGGCCATAAGGGAAAGACAGCTGGAGCAACTGCAACAAGCGTATGTACAGCTCCAAGGAAATGGAAACAACCCAGCCCAACAAGAGCGGTTGTTCAAAAACATCAATCGTTTGGCAACCTTTACGGGAACCGGGGAAATCTCCATCAACTCCTTCTTCAGTAGCGTGGAGTACCTGTTACAGACGGTAGAGGACCCACAACTCAAGAGAGAAGCCACAAGGACAATATTCTACAGGACAATTCAGGGTCAAGCAAAGGATGCAGTAATAAATATCCCGGAGCCGGACAACTGGGACCTGATAAAAGCCACCTTGAAGTTAAGGTACAGACCAGACACGGAGCCGCACCAAATCTACAAGAGGATATGTGACCTGAGAGTGAATTCGGTGAGCGAGCTTGCAGTAGAAATTCAAAATATAAAATATAAAAATGATGAATTAATTGTGTATCATATGAATGATAATTTTATAGATTTAAGTAATGTCGAAAGTTTATTAGTTAACACAGCCAAAGAAATGACACAAGGCACTTTACTAGACAAGATCTACGAAGTCAGAGATTTAAGCACTATATTAAAGATAATGATGCAACGCAGATATGAGAATAGTTGCATTAGGTATCAGTATAGGAAAGGTAGACCTAATCAAAACAATTACAGGAACAACAACCAGAATACCAATCAACAATTTAATCAGCAAAACAATACAATGCAAAATGCACATCAAAATAAGAATACCAATCAACAATATAATCAGCAAAACAATACAATGCAAAATGTACATCAAAATTATCAGAGCAACAATTCAGGACAAGTTAGACAGAACAATACCCCTCAGAATTTTAGAGGCAATAACTCCGGACAAAGTAGACGATATCAAAATAATCAGTGGAATCAACAAGCAGGATCACATCAGTCTAGGCAAAATAGGCCAGCAAATGTGGTACCTATGGAGGTAGATAACATAGAAGCCAACCAACACCAAAACAATACCGACCAAAGCAGATACGAAAATGACAACTACAACAGTGACCATAACTCGAACAGGAAACACGATAATAATCAAATGGAAAACTATCCACAGGCAGAATTCAATAATACGGTTTTTTTTACGAAGCCGCCTCGGATGGGTTACCACTAATAGAACTTAACATAGACAAACAGAAATACGTGGCCTTAATAGACACAGGAGCCACCTTGAGTTTAGTTAGCGACCAGATTAACGGTTACAGAAAAATGAGACTAAATACGCCCATACCATACACTACAATTAACAGCAAAGACGTAATAGCGTACGAAATTCATACCACAGCCCCAAAAGAATTTAACTTACCAAATAACGCAAGAGTACGATGGAAATTAGCCCCGCTTAAGGGAAGAAAATACAATTTTATCATAGGGATAGACCTCCTAAATTTTTTGAATGCATTTATAAACATTGAGAGGAAGGTTTTAATTTTAAATCAAAAAGAAAACGTAATTATAAACAATCCATATCAATACGAAGAAGTTTCTGTATTAGAAAGTAGCAGTAAAAACTTAGAGAATTTGAAACTCGACCACTTAAATGAAGAAGAAGTCAGAGAAATTAAAGTCATTGTACAACGATTTAGCAAACTTTTTTTTAAGGAGGGAGACCAACTAACTAGTACGACAGAAATTGAACACGAAATACGGACCAATACAGAGGAACAGTTAAACTCAAAACTTTATAGATACCCACCACAACACGAGGAAGAAGTTAGGAAACAAATAAAAGAAATGGAAGAACAGGGTATAATTAGAAAGAGTAATTCAAGATACTCTAGCCCACTTATAGTAATCCCGAAGAAGATGGACAACTCAGGAAAGAAAAAGTTTAGGATAGTAATAGACTACAGGAAGTTAAATGAAATAACCATAGACGACAAATTTCCGATTCCGAACATTAATTCTATTTTGGATAAACTAGGAAGAGCTCAATACTTCACTACAATAGATTTAGCCAAAGGCTACCATCAGATCTTAGTCCGAGAATCAGACAGAAAAAAAACGGCATTCGTAACGCCACATGGACTATATGAGTTTATAAGAATGCCATTTGGGTTGAAAAATGCCCCTGCCACATTCCAAAGACTTATGAATGAAATACTTAGGGATCACATTAATAAAAAATGCGTCGTGTATCTAGACGATATACTTATTTTCAGCACCTCATTAAAAGAACATATTCAAGCTATTAACGAAATATTCCAAATATTAGAAAAGAAAAATTTAAAAATACAGATTGACAAGTGTAACTTTATGAAAAAGGAAACTGAATTTCTAGGACACATCCTTACAAAAGAGGGCATTAAGCCAAATCCAAATAAGATCGCAATCATAGAAAAATTACTGTTACCACGAACAGAGAAGCAAATAAAAAGCTTCTTAGGTATAACAGGTTATTACAGAAAATTTATAAAAGATTATGCTAAAGTAGCACAGCCAATAACCAAGTATTTGACAAAAAATGTTAAAATAAATCTAAAAGACCCCACCTATGTCGAAGCATTTGAAAAATTAAAACATTTAATCAGTTCTCACCCAATTTTAAGATATCCCAATTTTGAAAAATAATTTACATTAACTACAGATGCATCAAATTATGCAATTGGATCTGTCCTATCTCAAGACGGTCATCCAATCTGCTTTGCATCAAGAACGCTAAACAATCATGAAAAAAATTACTCAGCAACAGACAAAGAATTCCTAGCAATACTATGGAGCGTCAATTATTTCAGACCATACCTTTACGGGAATAAATTCAAAGTATTAACTGACCACCAGCCAATAAAATTCTTACACTCAAAACATAAAGGTAAAGATATTTCACCCAGACACCAGAGATGGTTATTAAAATTAGGAGAATATCAATTTGAGATAGATTACTTGAAAGGAAAAGAGAACAGAGTGGCAGATTTTCTTAGCAGACTGGAAGACAGCGACCTCACGAACAAAACCGAAAACGAAAGAGACAATGAATACAAAGATAATATTTCAGACATAAACATGATAGCAAACATTGAAGATAATCTCTCAACATCAACAGTACACTCAGCCGAAGAAAATTTACACAATCATTTTTATATAAAAGAGGAAATAGTTAACAAATATAAAACACAAATAATTATTACAGACAGTAAAACAGACGAGTATAAAACAATACATGGAAAATCAATAATATTTATAGCAAAACATGACTTTCCAACAATGGGAGATATTTTCAGGAAATATATACACAAAGGAAAAGTCGGAATCTATTCAGAATTATCGTATCAAGAGTATAACATAGTACAAGAAAAACTAATAGAAATGTTTTCAGACAACAAACAATTAGAATTCATAAAATGCACACTCAGAGCTCAAGATATTGAACATGAAACAGAAGCAGTAAGACAAATTTCGTTTTATCATGTAAGAGAAAGTATGCACTCAGGAATTCAGGAAACATATAACCAATTGAAAAACAAGATTTACTTTCCAAAATTGTTAGAGTTGGTGCAAATAGTTATAAATCAATGCGATTTTTGCAAAGAAATAAAATATGATAGAAATCCTATTAAAAATAAATTCAGTAAAACGGAAACCCCATCAGATAAAAATCAGATAATACACTTGGATACATATGTAATAAAAAATACACATTTTTTAACGACCATAGATAAATTTTCAAAGTTCGCAGCAGTATACCCATTAAATGATAGAAATCATATCACTATAGTAGAACAATTGGAGGAACATTTTACGAAAATAGGCAAACCAGGTAAAATAATAGCTGATAACGAATTTGATTCATTCAGGATTAAAGAACTACTAAGACAAGAAGGGATAGAATTACACTTAACAAAACCGAATAGTCACACTGGCAATTCAGATGTAGAAAGACTACACAATTCACTAGCAGAAAAGTTTAGAATAACATATAAAACGGAAGCGTCGAATATGTCAGTAAAACAAATTATGCAGAGAGCAGTGAGAAATTACAATGAAAGATATCACTCCACAATCAAATGTACCCCCAGCGAAGCCCACAACAATAAGATAGAATTGACAAAAATAAAAAAAACAAGAAAGAACGCTATAGTCGAGTGCCTCGACTATCAGATACCCGTTACTCAGCTAAAGGGACCAAAGGGAAATGGAAATAAGCAAGCAGCAAAGCAAGACTGAAATGCGCCACCTACCGGCGGTAGACAGATTTAAGCGTTATGGGCGTTAGGGTGGGCGTGGAAAATTTTTTTTTTGGTCAATCGATAGCTATTGACGAGACCGATACAGTTCAGTTAAAATTTTATATCTAGCATGAAAATTGTGGGCGCCACAGGCTTGGGCGGTTTGTGGGCGTTAGAGTGGGCGTGGCATACTCGCGTATCAAAATTGCGCTGCGTACAAAGGTTCGGAATCTAAATCTGAAATCCTGATTCTATATCTTTGATAGTTTCCGAGGTATCCACGTTCATATTTACGATTTTTTGAAGTTTGGGGGCGGTTTGTGGGCGATAAAGTGGGCGTGGCAAACTTTTTTTTAAGTCAATCGATAGGTATTGATGAGAACAATACATTTCAGTTAAAATTTTTATTCTAGCATCAAAACTGTAGGAGCAACAGTTTTGGGCGGTTTGTGGGCGTAAAAGTGGGCGTGGCACTCTACTGAAACAAACTTGCGCTGCGTAAGAAGCTCAGGAATCTGCACGCTAAATCTCAATAGCCTAGCTCTCATAGTTTCCAAGATCTCAGCGTTCATCCGGACAGACAGACGGACAGACGGACAGACGGACATGGCTAGATCGACTCGGCTAGTGATCCTGATCAAGAATATATATACTTTATGGGGTCGGAAACGCTTCCTTCTGCCTGTTACATACTTTCCGACGAATCTAGTATACCCTTTTACTCTACGAGTAACGGGTATAAATATAGATAGCGCTAAACAAAAAATGTTAGAAAAGCACAACGGCAACAGGGAGCATTATGAAGAAAAACGAGAAGAGGGTTTTATAAAGAACTACAAGGCAGTCAGACACAAAGAAGCTCCGAAATTCAAAAAAGCAAATCTCGGTAATATTGACCCAATAAATATTAAACGCCCTTATAAATTTACAGAAAATACTAACGACGACTATGTTGCTGACGACAATACTAATGACAATGGCAATAACAACAACAGCGGGAACACTAACGATTCAAGAAATACCTGATCAGGACGGGTATGCGCAAATAGAGATGAAAAATCAAGATATAATTATCACAACAGATATAGTAGTACATATAATAAACTTAAAAGATATTGACAATATTTTGAACGAAATAGGAAAAAACATAGATATGACAAACAATGACAACAAACACATATTACAATCGGAGCTAACTGAAACAAAAAACAAATTGTATACCCTATATGGAAACCACAATCGCGAAAGAAGAGGATTAATTAATGTAGTAGGTAGTTCAGCAAAATGGTTGTTTGGAACAATGGACGATGAAGACAGGAAAGAAGTTGAGAATCATATCTCTACATTTAAAGAAAACATGCAGGAAACAGATGAAGCATTAAACAAGCAAATTTACATAAATACGTATTTCAATGATACAATAAAATACATTGAACAAATAGTTAAATCAGATAGAGAGGCAATAGAGAGACAATTGAATGCAATTAGCAAATTCGAAAATAACAGATACCAGGAGAACTTATATTACGACCAACAGATAAAAATTCAGTTAATAAAAAATAAGATTGAACATTTGCAGGATAACGTTGCTTCTGCTAGATACAATATATTACATCCCAGCATATTAACAGATCACGAAATAAAAAAATACAATATCGATTTCAACAAACTAAACCATATAAAGTTAGCTACGGCTATGTTCAGAAATAATCTTTTAGTATTCGCAATAGAAATACCAAAAAACTTTATAACAGTAAAAATACAACAGATAATACCGATGCCTAATGAAGAAAACTTTGAAATAGATCAGGAATCAGAACTGATATTTAACTATAAAAATTCAACATACACCTATAAAACAAATAAAAAATTAAAAGAAATGCGAAAAAGTAAACATTGTGTACTTAAGAAAAATTGCAAACTGATACAAAGAAATGAAATGCAAATATTAGAACTAGACGAAGAAACCGTAGTAATTAAGAATGCTAAAAATGAAACATTATATCAAAATTGTAACAGCAATGAAATTAAAATGAAAAAAAATATTCTAATACACTTTACAAATTGTACAATAGGTATAGAAAATAATTATTTTACAAATTCATACGAATTAGATAAGAAAAGAATTTTATATGAGAAATCAAACCAAACTCAAAATTTTACTAAACAAATCACTTTTGAGAAAATATTGGAAAATAATAAGATTAACTGGTCGAACATAAGAAAATTAAAAACACATAAAGACATAAATTATTTTTTTAATGCAACCATACTTTTGTCAATAATTGTATTAATTGCTTACATTGTTTTAAAACACAAGAAAATTAAAATTCAGCTCAATAACAATAGAATTCAGGAGAATTCTTATCTAAAAGGGGGAGAAGTTACGTATAACCCCACTTCACTTCCCACATATGTCCAAAACCCAATTTCTTCTTTACCACCTCTTAATAATAAAGTACAAGAATTGCTTAACTCATTAAATGCTAAATAAGCAATATATTAAAGTAATACAGCAAACAGGAAATGCACAGGTTAACGATCTGGCACATGCCAACCAAAATACGTTCTAAGAAAATATAAAATCCAAATAAGCAATATAACACAGTAAACAGGAAATGCATAGTTCATCGATCGTTATTAAATTCAGGCTAACTAGAGGCCAACGATCTTACACATGTCGACCAGAATAATTCGTAAGAAAACCTAATAAGCACTTCTGTAAACCTAAATTAAGTTTTCTTTAAAACATTATCAATAAAGAATATTCAGTTGATTTTTGCCCACCAAACCCGCTTGACGTGTTTTACTTACAAATAATATATTTTTTTTAAAACTTCGCGACTCCTTAAACAAAATTCGCGCGAATCCCGCACGAAAGAAAACCACCTCCCGCCCAACCGTATAACGGACGACACGAAAGCGAAAAGAATAGTTGAAAAACGAATAAAAGGAAGGTCACGAGGTAAATTATAAAATAAATTTACAGTGTGTAATAACGGAGTCAATACCACTTTATTTTTAAATTAAATGCTAACATATTTAAATGGTATCTCACTAATAGAAAATGATTCTTCCTCACTGTTCCAATTACCATCAGTGAGCAATATGCCCAAAGATGAACTTAAAACTGGTAAGTCAAAACAGCCGCCAAAATTGGAAAATATATGCCCAACAATAAAACAGGCCTTATTTTTTCTTAAAAATGTACATATTTTAAAAAGAATATTTTGTTGTACACAACAAATGTTGTATGGCATCTCAGAAGTTAAGATAAAATTACTAAAAGTGTATTTAATTATATTTTCAAATGTGTCAGTTTTTCCCCAGTAAATGTTTTTTCGTTAGAATTGTACACAGACATTTTCTTTTCTACTTGTTCTAAAATCATATAAGGTTTCTTTATGCAGTGCTTTACTTGCTGCAGAAAATTTTCAAATTTGTAGGCTGTGAACGAGTTAATATGGCCAAGATGTCGGACGCAATCGGTTAAATGAAGCATATTATGAACATTTTATGTTAATGTTTCTTTAGGACATATATTGGTAAAGTTTTGTACGAAGTATCTTATCAATTCGCTGATAGTTTCGAGGGTTGAATAATAATCTGAACTATTTAGTGATCTATAAGCACACATTAGAAGCAAGAAGTGATAATAGCAATCATCCGAAACTTTATCTTTCAATACAACCATCCCCAAATATTTGTATAAAATAAATTGTCTGTGCTGAACTGCCTTCCAGCGTGGCAGTTCTTCTAGAGATCTCTGCTTTCTTCCAAATTCTGTAGGCCCATAATTTTTTAAATTTAGAAGGAACTCAGAAATTTTTGTTATGTCTTCTTTTTTTATTTTGAAATTATTAGTTTTTCTGTCTACAATTAAATTTATAATTTTTCTTGCGGCCCCTAAGTCAATTAAGTCCAACGGAAAGGCATTTATTAAATTTATTTGAAGTCTTTCTATTAGGAGAGACTTATTTTGGTGACAGGGCAACTGGGTGTAATTGGCGAGCCTGAGTTTTCGCTATACACAGTTACGTTATTAATACGTTTTCCAACTTGATTGCATTTCATGCAACCACTGAACGAATTGGTCCCTGGGGTCCCCACACATAAAAGGCCTTGCCGGGGAATCACATATAATGGCCCTTAATTTTAAAGTGATATTTTTGTCGTCAATTTGGAGAGGACTCTCAGACAATTTAACCAGTTCAGATACGAAATCGCTCATATAATCATCAACGTTGGCAGGCTTTCGACTGCCAACATAAGAGAATATTTTGAAAGTGTTCCGACATTGGCCACAAGCTGGTATTGGAACTTTTAAAAAGCGGTAATCCGTCTACATTGACATCTAATATTATTTCAGAATTTAATTTTAATGAATTCCAAATAATTCCGAATGCCAATGTGAGTATAGTAACCCGGTCTTACCATTAGCCGACCGAGGAACATCTAGGTTTTCCGATTCTAAAATTTGTAGCAGTGCATCAAGTTGATCCCTAGTAACATTATTATTATGGTACCAGTCTAATAATTTTTGCCGTAGACTTGCTTTTTCTTCGTTTTCTAAAAATGCATTGTTTAATTCTGTATTGTTATTAAGGGAATAACTTGATGCACTGTTATTCAAATCGGTAGCAGTTTCTGGGGTATACATTGTCAGAATCATTTTCTATATTGACAGGTAGAGCTAAAGCGGCCGATCGCAGAAGCTCTTCCTTTTGTTTTTTCATCAAACGTTGTAAATTGCTTTTTGACATTCCCCTCATTTTTTATTCGTTTCTAAAGTTTTTAAAAATTAAAATTTTTAAGGGATATTTAATTTTTTAATGAAAAAATGTAATTGGTTATTTTGCTTTTAAATTAAATTCAAATATTTGAATAAAAACACAGTAAAGTAGTATATTAAATTTAGAATTTAAATTGGTTTAATTTTCTGTAAATAAAAAGAAAATGTAAAATCTTCTTAGATTTCCCTAATAAAAGAATGGAAAGAGAAATAGGAAAAAAGGAGAGAAAAGAAAACACATACAACTATTAGGCAAGCGCAAAATTAAAGAATTTTAAAATAAGTACCTGCTTTGATATTATTGACTGTGTAAAATAATTAAATACAAATTAAATTAAATCAAAACGAAACATAAAAAAATGAACATTAAGCTATTTTTATATTAAAATAAAAGGCGACATATTTTGAAGAGCACGCTTAAAACAAATGTGAATTAACTTTATTTTATTTGCATCAAGTTAGCAGAAAAACTTTTAAGAATCCAACATTTTTGTACCCGTTACTCGTAGAGTAAAAGGGTATACTAGATTCGTCGGAAGTATGTAACAGGCAGAAGGAAGCGTTTCCGACCCCATAAAGTATATATTCTTGATCAGGATCACTAGCCGAGTCGATCTAGTCATGTCCGTCTGTCCGTATGAACGCTGAGATCTCGGAAACTATAAGAGCTACAATACTGGGATTAAGCATGCAGATTCCTGAGATTCCTGCCAAGTTTATTTCAAAAGAGTGCCACGCCCACTCTAACGCCCACAAACCGCCCAAAACTGTGGCTCCTACAGTTTTGATACTAGAATAAAAATTTTAACTGAAATGTATTGTTCTCATCAATACCTACCGATTGACCCAATAAAAAGTTTGTCACGCCCACTTTAACGCCCACAAACCGCCAACAAACTTCAAAAAATCGTAAATATGAACGCGGATATCTCGGAAAATATCAAAGATAGAGAAACGGGATTTCAGATTTAGATTCCGTAGGCTTGAGCGCAGCGCAAGTTTGTAACGCGAATATGCCACGCCCACTCTGACGCCCACAAACCGCCCAAGCCTGTGGCGCCCACAATTTTCGTGCTAGATAAAAAATTTTAACTGAAATGTATTGGTCTCGTCAATACCTATCGATTGACCCAAAAAAAACTTTGCCACGCCCACAACGCTTAAATCTGTCTACCGCCGGTAGGTGGCGCATTTGCTGCTTGCATATCTCCATTTTCCTTTGGTCCCTTTAGCTGAGTAACGGGTATCTGATAGTCGAGGTACTCGACTATAGCGTTCTTCCTTGTTCTTATTGAACTGGAGCTCAATATTTTCGCAATAGCTTGGGCTAGGCTGGGTCATTATCTCTCTCCAATAGGTTTGGCATTACCGACTCATCAGTTTCCTCAAGCAATGACTTAATGCACCTTCTTTTATGTTTATCCCAGTTTCGCTGGACGACAGCGTACTGCTTCCTTCTGCTTTCTCTTCTATTCCTATTCAGCGTACGTCGTGCACCCTGTGTCGGAAAAATTCCCTGGAGATAAGCGGATAAACATTGGAGAGTGGTTTCCTTCCCCTCGATCTGCGCCCTATCAATGATAGTTTGCAGTTCTTGGGCTCTCCATTTGGAAGGACAAACTACGGGGCTATACCCGCGTAGCGCCAACAAGATTCCACTGTTTGACTGTTCTGATGGTGTGATTGGAGATGTTTCAGACGTTGGGGGCTTTGCTCACTATTACTAGGCCGGCGCCGTATGGTTAGACTTGCAACTTCTGGGACGAGAGCAGATTGTCCCCTGATCTGCTCGATTTTCTCCTTATAATCGCCCCTCTGTCTCAGCTTTTTAATTGCTTCGACGCTACGGTTAGTGAAATACACCGCTAGTTGCTTGTTTATGTGTTTTACTCCATTTGCCGTGAGCTTTACCTCCTTTCTCGCCATTATCATCTTCTCTTCATCACACCATCTTGCCTTGACATCAACACTTCGACGAATATCAAGTTCATCTGGGTGTTGAGATCTCATGTGTACACCAAGTCTTCTTTTGCTTGTAAAGGACCGGTCACATACTGTACATGGTACTCCGACTGGGGTAGCCTCTGCACTTGGTTCATATTGGGCATCCCCTGGGAAGAGATCCACAGGGGGTCGAGTCGTCAACGAATTTTCCACTAGTATCCGAGGCCAATTATCATTATTATTTGTAGTTCCAATATGCTTAATTTCCCGTAGGGTAACCGGTCCTATGGAAATATATTCGCCGCTTAAATTGGCTGTAACAGTAAAGCAAGCTGTTTAACATTACCGGGGAACACCACGAGGAGGTTTTGAGTCGACTTGAATCTAGATATGACTTATGAATTACAGAATAATATTCCCCTTCTGCATCTCTTTTTCATACCCAAGACTTAAGGAGAGTCCTTACTACTCCAAGGCGAACAACATGCATATAGTCCAACCCAACTTGTTTAACAATATGTATAGAAAGTAGTTATAAATTATATAAAACATATTATATAAAACAGTTCAATGTTTCCTGTTATGGTGTTCAGGTTTACATCTGCTTCTACATAAGTTGTTATCACGAAAAGGGTCCATCTAAATTTTTAAAAAACATTCGACTTTTTACCATTTTTACATTTTGAATGCAGTTTGTGCAATAAAAATGACCACAATGACCTTTTATTCCTAAATCAAATGATCGGGCTGGAGCATCCATAATGAAGCATCTGTATATCTTGTTTTTGTATTGGAACACAGTTTCGGCAAGTTCCTTTACTTAATTTATAAAATCCCTTAGGTATTCGTCGGCGATTTTTAGCCTTGAATATCCCTCGTAAACACATATCAACATCACTTCTGGATAACCAGGAACATTACACAATATCGGCCAAACATTTTTAGACGAACTTTTACATAAAGGCAAGCCATCAACATTTACATTATTAGGTTAGGTTAGGTTAGAGCGGCTGCCAAATCATTGACACACTTAGTCCTTAAAAGGTCCATTGTGGTACCGCGTGGATCTGTATCCCCTTTCTTAAAAATCTGCTGCCATTATTGCAGCTGGCTTAGCATAATTCCCATCCGGTTGCTTTAATGAATTTTATTATTCGTTTTAGGCTTATGTTCGCCAGTTCAGATAGACTGCTCATGAAGGGATTCCCTAAGTGGTACAGTCTAGATCTACACAGGGCCGGGCAGGAACAGAACAGGTGTTCCACCGTTTCCT
Source organism: Drosophila subpulchrella (assembly GCF_014743375.2). Classification (NCBI taxonomy): domain Eukaryota; kingdom Metazoa; phylum Arthropoda; class Insecta; order Diptera; family Drosophilidae; genus Drosophila; species Drosophila subpulchrella. Next base: position 1,367,558 of record NW_023665489.1, on the reverse strand, counting down.
CTTCCTCCTCGTCCCTGCAGCTTCTGCAGAAATCGTTTCGGGGCGCGCCCAATCTTCTTGCGTGTGCGCTAACCAACCAGTGGCCTGTTAACACTCGAATTACCATTCCGCACTCGGTACTGTTTAGTCTTAATAGTTCCGAAGCTCTCTTCGCGTCGATGATTGGCCATGTCTGGCGAGAGATGCGACAGTGCTTAACATGTGTCCATGCTAGGCTCGCAAGTTTCTTATATTGATTTCTAATGTTAAGCTTGCAGGTGGCCATCGGAATACCAATGTTCTCCTTGTCCGGAAGGAGAGGAACGGTAGTGCCATGCCTGGCCAGCTCATCTGCAATACAATTGCCTGTAATGTTCCGGTGACCCGGGACCCATATCAGGTAAATTTTAAACTGCAGAGCCATCTCGTGCAGAGATTTGCGGCAGTTTGATATGGTGTGGGAGTTGGTATTGGTCGAGATAATCGACCTGATAGCCGCTTGACTGTCACTATAGATGTTAATCAGTTTATTCTGACAGTTTGCATCGTTCAGAAGCATCAAAGCTTCAATTATGGCAGATACTTCCGCCTGGAAGACGCTACAGTGATCCGGAAGTCTGAAGGATTTCCTGATATTAAGTTGTTCGGAGTATATACCTCCTCCGACTTGATTATTTAATTTTGAGCCGTCAGTGTAGAAATTGACTGCCTCTGTAGGGCCCGGCTGGCCTTGTTCCCAGTCTTCTCTGGTTGGGAGCAATGCTTCAAAGGGGGTGTGGATGTATTCAATAGGTTTACATAGATCTGTACTGGGTGGGATCATTGTGTCTTGCTGGAGTATCCTGGCATGACCGTATATTTGGGGTTTCCACTGCCCTAAGTCCCTCATCCGAACCGCAGCTATCTTAGCTCGTTCCATGCCGGCTAAGTCCAGACTTGGAAGGTTCAGAATAGCATTTAGCGCCTCGTTGGGGGTGGTGCGAAGGGCTCCGCTTATGCATAAGGATGCCATTCGTTGTACCTTGTTTAGGTTTGTTGTGGTTGTCTGCTTCATTAGCGCGGGCCACCATATTGACACTCGGTAGAGCAGAATAGGCTTAACTATCGCTGTGTGTATCCAGTTGACGATTTTTGGGGACATGCCCCATTTCGTTCCGATGGCCTTTTTGCAGGAGTAGAGGGCAATTGTTGCCTTCCTCGTTCTCTCTTGGCTGTTTAGTCTCCATGTCGGACGCTTATCTAATATTAACCCCAAATACCTGGCGTTGTCACTGAAGGAGAGAGAGCAGTTATTTAATATTGGTGGGTTTAGTTGAGGAATCTTGTATCTGTTTGTAAACAGCACCAGTTCCGTTTTCGAGGGGTTTACCCTTAGACCTCTTTCTGTTGTCCAGTCAGAGAGTATTTTAAGTTTGGCGGTCATTAGATCGCATAGTGTCTGAGGAAATTTTCCTTAGAAAATAATGGCTACATCGTCCGCATATGCCACAACCTTTCATCCACCCCCTTCCATGTAGCACAACAACTTATTTACTGCGATGTTCCATAGCAGGAGGGAGAGTACACCACCCTGAGGGGTTCCCCTGTTCACGAACCTTGTTTGTGTTGAGATTCCTAGCGTGGAGGTTACCATTCTGCTCATCAGCAATTTATGGATTAACTCCACGATTTGGATCTCAACACCCAGGTCGGTGAGGGATTCGGTTATGGCTGTAGGGAGAACATTGTTGAAAGCGCCCTCTATGTCCAGGAATGCAGCAAGTGCGTATTCCTTGTGATTGAGTGACTTTTCGATTTGGCTGACTACCGCGTGTAGAGCTGATTCGGTGGACTTGCCTTTTGAATATGCATGCTGCGCTGCTGATAACTGTTTCGAGTCCATGACTGACCTGATGTGCAGTCCAATCAGTCGCTCGAAGCTCTTAAGGAGAAAGGATGTCAGACTTATGGGCCTAAAATCTTTCGTCGTCGTGTGCGAGGCTTTGCCCGCTTTGGGTATAAAGACTACCTTTGTTTCCCTCCACGTTGATAACAACGTTCCTATTCTAAGAATGGTACGGAAAATTGTCTTTAGCCAGTTGATGGCAAGTTGACCTGCGTGTTGGATGTGCGCAGGTGAGAGATGATCGGGTCCTGGTGATTTGAAGGGTTTGAAGCTGTTTATGGCCCAACTTATGTTGCGTTCGGAAAGAAGCGTTTCCAAGTCAATGCTTAGACCTGCATGATTTTCTGGGAGACGTTCTACCGGGAGACTACCCGGAAAGTGGGTGTCTAGTAGTAGGCTTAGGGACTTCTCACTAGAGTCTGTCCACGAGCCATCTGGTTTTTGAAGGTACCCCAAGGAGGGGGTTGTTTTGGAGAGGATCTTCCTAAGCCGAGCTGCATCGGCTGTTTCCTCTATGTTTGAGCAGAAGGTCTGCCAAGCTGATCTTTTTTCTTTCCTTATGGCCTTCTTGTAGGAGGCTAGCTCTAACTTGTACTGTTGCCATTTTAGATCCTCATTTCCTGCTTTTGCCCTGTTAAAAAGGGTTCTGCAACTGGATCTGAGTTCTGAAAGTTTCTGTGTCCACCAAGGAGGCTTTCTGGTTCCTCTCGGTTTGCGTTTAGGGTGGGCTGCTTCGAAAGCCGAGTTGCAGGCATTCGTGAACATCCCTACTATGTTATCAAGACTGAGTATATCACTGTTGTCATTTGGGGGTTCTATTGGAAGAATGTTTAGTAGGGCTTCCCTATAAGCGCGCCAGTTGGTACGTCTAAGGTTGACGAATTCAGCTGGAGTAGGAGGGTCTAGTGATAAAGTGGTTTCTATAAATCTATGGTCAGAGAAAGAGTGTTCGTTTGAGACTTCCCAGTTTCTGACTGCTTCTAGCAGATTAACTGACACCATGGTAAGGTCAATGACTGTTTGGCTATTTTTTGTGATAAGGTGGGGGTATTACCCCTGTTGCATAGAAATAGATTTGAGCCAAAGATGAAGTTAAAAAGAGACTCACCCCTGTTGTTGCTTGTTGGGCTTACCAACTGAGTGTGGTGAGCGTTTGCGTCGCAGCCGATTACCAGTCCTATTTTGAGCGCCTCGCTATCTTTGACCAGTGTCCGGACAAGCTCGTCTGGGGGTCTTCCTTCTCGAAGGCCATGTAAGCTGAAGCCACCCTGATTGTAGCCGCTGGAAGTTCCAGACTTGCTACGGTGTTGTCTCCGTTGCTGTAATTATGAATCAGAAATATGCTAAGGTGCCTTTTGGCTAAATTGCAGGTTCGGATTTTACCTTCTTTTGGATCAAGCAGCAGCTTCAAATCTTTGGTACCCAGTCCAGCAACCTTGCCTCCTCCACCCAAGGCTCCTGTATGAGTACTAGGTCTGCCCCGCCGTCAGCCAAGCGAGTCAGACAAGCCGTAATGAGTATAAAAGTCGTCGCCCACATTTCGGCCTATAATTTCTTTTGGTGTCTTCTTTAGAGTTCTAGAGCCTTTGGGCACATAAATATTATTATTTCTCAATATTAGCAATAGTTAAAGACATTATTGGCAATGTTGTTTTTTATTGCCCACCGCCTTAACTGCTCACAAAAAGTCTGTGAATCACTATTCTCGACAGAACTACTATAAATATATTCAAATTTTGTTTCTATTTCGTCAGGTGTATAAATATCTACTTCGTCAGGTATACTAACATATTCTACAATCACAGTTACATTATTACACTTTTTTGTTTCTTTACAAACATCTAAGCACATTATTTTCAATGTGCTGGCAACAAATTTTTAGTCCTCAGTCTCGTAAATAGATGTAAATAATCATTCAGCTTCACGCTTAGCACATAATTTAGCAGCCTTTGTTAGCAGAGATATTTTAAATGTTATAAAATTCAATTAGAAAAACAAAGCAATATTTTGTAAGCCCACAAAATTTATAGAAACGAAATGACGCTTGGGCGGAAAATAATAGCGTGGTTCAAAAGGGAGACCCTAACAGTTTTCATAAATAAAGAGATAACGGCGATTTATCGCGACCTCATAACTATTTATTAAGTGAAACGGGGTCGTTCGCCAAAAAGATTAAGTTCACTGAAGTATTTGATTTAATTTTATTTTTTTTAATAATTATTTTATTCCCATTTTTTTTTTCTCCATAAATTTCATCATAGGTGTCGAATATAAATCAATACTTAAACACACAAGTATATTAATTTATAAAATATATTTACCTTATTATTATTTGAAATATTATATATAATAATATAATAATAAGGGAAAACGCTATGTCGATGGCCTCGATTATTAGATACCCGTTACTCAGCTTAAGGGAGTGCGAGAGGGATGGAGATACGCTTAAGGCATCTCTACTTTTTTAACTAACACTCCTATCCTATAGCGCCACTTATCTTCTTCTTCTATAGCGCCATTTAGCCTACTGCGCTAACTAGCCTGTAGCGCTCCTAGCGGCTTGGTGGCGTATTAGGTAAAACAGCTTATTTGCTGCATGTGGTGTGCAATATCGATTGAATTGCAAAAACTTGATTACTATTTGGTTATAACCTTTTAATGATTGGTCCGATTTCCATAATTTGTGGCATGTAGATGGGTGTTGATAAACTTTCATTTAGATTTTTAAGAGTACTTAAAAAAGGTGTGTGCTGGACTGGTTTTAGAGTTATGGTCGATTGTGGGCGTTAGAGTGGGCGTGGAACACTGCTGAAACAAACTTGCTCTAGCTCTTATAGTTTCTGAGGTCTCAGCGGTCATACGGACAGACAGCCATGGCAAAATCGACTTGGCTAGTGATCCTGATCAAGAATATATAAACTTTATGGGCTCGGAAACGCTTCCTTCTACCTGTTACATACTTTTCGACGGATCTAGTATACCCTTTTACTTTACGAGTATTGGGTATAAGAGCAGCCATAATTTATATCATTCTGGGAGCATATTCATCCAAGCCAACAGACTCGTAGAGTAAAAGAGTATATTTTTATATTTTTACACCCGTTACTCGTAGAGTAGCAGGGTATACTAGATACGTCGTAACAGGTAGAAGGAAGTGGGTCCGACCCCATGAAGTATATATATTTTTATTATATATATACACAGAGAGAAATCTGACGTCTTCATCTGAGTTGAAAATGTTTTTAAAAACAAAACGACACTTTTTGAGTTAATGTTCTTATTGTGCTTGAATTAAGTTGAATTGGTTCTTAAAATTTAGTTAAATAAAAATTGTTCTCAAAACAAGAACAGAATATTATACATTTGGCACGTGGTTCTTAAATCAAGTTCAATTTGTTCCCAAAAAAATAATCCCAAGTTGTTCTTAGGGTAAGAACGGAAAGGACTGAAAAAAAAACAAAAAGTGAGTTGCATTTTGACTTGCAATGGTTTTTTGTATATTTTTTTAACGCGTTAGCATCCTTCGGTTGACATTTAGCACGCGTTAGACCCTTCTTCTTTGCTCTTCTTTTTCTGAACCATTCGGTTGGCACATTTCATATGCGTTTCGTTATGTTTGTGCCGCATAAAAAGATCGCAAGAAGATCGCAAGTGATGGAAAGTGAAAGTGACAGCAGTTGGTAGAGTTCTTGAAGGAAATTTAAATGGAGTCCGTAAAGAAATGCCTTGACTGTTAGTATAAAATCCTTAGTACTTAAAACCTTAACTTAAAATACACTTTTCAGTCCTTTTTTTCTTTTATTTGCAGTAAAACTATGTATGTACGTATGTATGTATGGAATGTACATACACATGTAAATGTTTGCTTTCTACATTTGAATTGTTTTTAAAGAATTGTTTTTTTCAAGAATTTGGTAAGGACAAATTCGTTCATCTCCACGTGTGCCTATGTGTTCTAAATACATATAGTGACATATCCATAGCACCACATACTCCTATGTACATGTCCACACACCCACACATACATGCACACATTATGCAGCCACCCTCGAGACACCCTCTAAGCAATAAAAAGAACCCAAATTTAATTGTCAACAAGCCAATGGAAAACAAGGAAGAACGCTATAGTCGAGTACCTCGACTATTAGATACCCGTTACTCAGCTAAAGGGACCAAAGGGAAATGGAGATATGCAAGCAGCAAAGCGAGATTAAAATGCGCCACCTATCGGCGGTAGACAGATTTAAGCGTTATGGGCGTTAGAGTGGGTGTGGCCTATTTTTTTGGGTCAATCGATAGGTATTGACGAGACAAATACAGTTCAGTTAAAATTTTGTATCTAGCATGAAAATTGTGGGCGCCACAGGCTTGGGCGGTTTGTGGGCGTTAGAGTGGGCGTGGCATATTTTCGTAACAAACTTGCGGCTACGGAATCTAAATCTGAGATCCCAATTCTCTATCCTTGATAGTTTCCGAGATATCCACGTTCATATTTACGATTTTTTGAAGTTTGTGGGCGTAAAAGTGGGTGCGGCAAACTTTTTTTGAATCAATCGATAGGTATTGATGAGAACAATACATTTCAGTTAAAATTTTTATTCTAGCATCAAAACTGTAGGAGCCACAGTTTTGGGCGGTTTGTGGGCGTTAGAGTGGGCGTGGCACTCTACTGAAACAATTTTGCGCTGCGTAAGAAGCTCAGGAATCTGCACGCCAAATCTCAATAGCCTAGCTCTCATAGTTTCCGAGATCTCAGCGTTCATCCGGACGGACAGACAGACGGACAGACGGACATGGCTAGATCGACTCGGCTAGTGATCCTGATCAAGAATATATATACTTTATGGGGTCGGTAACGCTTCCTTTTGCCTGTTACATACTTTCCGACGAATCTAGTATACCCTTTTACTCTACGAATAACGGGTATAATTACCGAACTATAAGGCAAAGGAAATTTCCATGTAACAAAAAACCACAGTTTGTAGACTAACCAATTAGAACGAGCCGCTGTTCAGACTATCGGCACGTTCCCACAATTCAGGATGCTCATATTTCGGGACCCAAGTCTGGAGTCCAAAGTCCAAATTTAGAGAATCACTCAATAGCACTAAGTCCCACTTACAAAAAGCTCTAAAGCTTAAAACCGAGGTATGATCGTAAATGAAGTTGGAGTTAGAGAATGAGTTCAGTTTGAGATTTGTCAACAGCAAGTCGGTGTTCTTCCAAAATATTGTAACCAGTGTAAAATTAAATTAAATAAAGTTTTTTTTTATAATACACTTATGGTGCAGAAATTTAATTGGCGCAGCCGGTAGGATCTCAAAAGTCCTTTTAAAAAGTCACCGATACTGATCAACTAGAAGGATAATACTAAACTACTAGTTTATCCTGATCAGCGTAAACATCCGTGAACAAACAAAAGACAATCATCGAGATCCGCATAAGAATCTATGTGTAAAAATAGCATGAAGAACTTATAACAATAAAATCCAATTCGGTCAATGTGCGCTTAGAAAAACCTAAAATAAAAGTGCCAATATTGAGAAACAAAAGGTCTATGTGTAATTTCTATAACCAATAGACTAAATTAAAATCCAAATCGGTCAATACGCGCTAAAGAAAAGTTAAAGTGCATATATTGAAAAGAACAATTAAAAATGGCTAACCCCCCAAATCTACCACAACTGTCCGAGATTCATTTGAATCAATTAATCGGCCAAATCAAGGAATTGCCATATTTCGATGGAAACCCATCGGAATTAAGCCGGTATGTAGCCAGAGTGGAGTACCTTTTACAACTATACCCTACTCAAGATGTCCGACAAATTCACATCATATACGGAGCTATAGAGAGGACCATTGTCGATTCAGCCCAGAGAGTCTTCGAGGAGGAAAAATCTAATACATGGATAACAACTAAAGCAGCTCTAATCAAGGCCTTCAAGAATCATAGGCCATACGAGGATATTATACAACATGTTCGGGACACTCAATATCAAGGAAGCATAAGTAAGATCGTTAATGAACTACAACTTAGGTCTTCAAAAGTAAATAATAAGTTTGAGTTAGAATCCGACCAAATGAAAAGATCAATTTATACAAATTTTTTAAACAAAGCAATTAAAGATTGTATTGAGAGAAAACTTCCCGACAGATTATATAATTCCCTATCCAAAAAGGATATCTCAACACTTGCTAACTTAAAAGAATCAGCAATGATTTTAGGTCATTGGGATTCAAACCCTTTTGACAATTACAAACCCAAACGTCATGATAACCGATGGAATTCGGGAGGTAAACTTTCACATCAAAATCATTACTATCAAAAATATAATTCTCAGACACATAGTTATCCAAGATATAATTACAATAACAATTTAAACAACTCAACAAATCCCCAAGGTTCAACGAACAGAAATCAAATTCCCCCTAGAAATCAGGGAAATTATCAAGAATTTAGGAGAAACTTAGACCAAGGCAGGGCACAAAACCCTCTAAATTTACAGGCATCTACATCAAGTAATTCCCCAAACGCACCTGTCAAAAGACAGAGAGAAAACGAAAGTTCACAGAATAGAATGGATGTAAATTTTCAGCAAGCTGCCTCGGATATAGAAAATGTTGCCCATATGTCAGAGTAGCGATTAAGAGAAAACTCCTTAGAGCAATGATAGATGCCGGGTCATCTATCAATTTAATGACAGACAATTTTTGAAACAATAAAGAACAAGAAGAGAAATTAAAAGTATTCACAATAAACGGATCAATGGAACTTAGGAAAAGCATAACATTAGATCCTTGCAAAATCTGTCCGACTAAACAAAAATTTTATTTACATAAATTTTCCAACAATTACGATATCTTAATAGGCAGAGATTATTTAAAAGACGGTAAGGCAAAAATAAATTACGAAGAAGAAACAGTGATGTTAGGAGACACGATACTTTATATAAAGTATGGCGAAAACGATATAGTAGAGGACAAGACCGCAATAAAATGCCTTAGTCCACCATCGGTTGAAAAAATGATTGAAGAGGATAAGACCGCATCAGAATGCCTTAATCCGCCCTTATCAAAGGACCAATCATTTAATTTTACTTTCAATAATGAGCTAAAAGAATGCAATGAATACAGATTAGAACATTTAAATGAGGAAGAGAAAGAAAATTTAAAAAGGGTTTTATTCGAATATAATGACATCCAGTACAAAGAAAGTGAAAATTTGACTTTTACAAGTACTATCAGGCATTCGATACAAACAAAACACGAGGACCCAGTATATAGGAAGCCATACAAATACCCTCAAACTTTCGATGAGGAGGTTAACAAACAAATAAACGAAATGATTGAACAGGGAATAATTCGCAAATCAAGATCTCCCTATTGCTCACCAATTTGGATAGTTCCAAAAAAAAGTGATGCCTCAGAAAAACCGAAATTCAGACTAGTTGTAGATTACAGAAATTTAAATGAAATCACTATCAATGATAAGTTCCCAATACCCAGAATGGATGAGATATTGGACAAATTAGGAAGATGTCAGTATCTTACTACTATTGATTTAGCCAAAGGCTTCCATCAAATTCAAATGGAATCAGAATCAATAGCGAAAACAGCATTCTCAAAAAAAAATGGTCATTACGAATACATTCGAATGCCATTTGGCCTTAAGAACGCCCCCGCTACCTTTCAAAGATGCATGAACAATTTATTAGAGGATTTAATCTATAAAGATTGTTTAGTATATCTAGATGATTTTCCACTTCATTGGAGGAACACATTTTATCATTGAAAAAGGTATTCCAAAAACTACGAGATGCGAATTTAAAACTACAATTGGATAAATGCGAATTTATGAAACAAGAAACAGAGTTCTTGGGTTACATAGTAACAACTACAGGCATAAAACCGAATCCAAAAAAAATAAGTGCCATTATAAATTTCCCGATACCGAAAGCCCCAAAGGAAATAAAATCATTTCTAGGATTATGTGGATTTTATCGGAAATTCATACCAAACTTTGCAAATATTGTAAAACCAATGATAATAAAACTGAAGGCAGGTGCAACAATCAACACTAAAGACATACCGTACATAGAAGCATTCGAAAAAATGAAAATCTTGATTACATCCCACCCCATTTTAATTTACCCCGACTTTAGTAAGTCATTCTCTTTGATAACAGACGCAAGCAACATGGCGATAGGAGCAGTACCATCTCAAAATCATAAACCCATTTGTTATGCCAGCAGAACCCTTAACGAACACGAAATAAATTATTCCACCATAGAAAAAGATCTCTTAGCAATTGTATGGGCCACCAAATATTTCCGGTCATATCTATTCGGCAGACCTTTTGAAATATTAAGCGATCCCAAACCTTTAGTTTGGTTAAACAATATTGAGGAACCGAATATGAAATTACAAAGATGGAAGATAAAACTAAACGAATACAATTATCAAATTAAATATATGCCAGGAAAAGAGAACTATGTAGCCGACGCATTATCTAGAACTAAAATAGAAGAAACTATGTATACAGATAATTCTGAAGAAAACATACCAGAAGAAACTGCTAGTAACGCAGATGCAACAGTGCACAGTGCCCAAGAAGACAACTAAAACAACATTTATATAACTGAGAAACCATTTAACTACTTTTCCCGACAAATCGAATTAATTAAAGGAAACGAAGATACAACTGAAATAACGCACTACTTTCACAAATTAAAAATTAAAATTATTCATAAAGAAATGACAGAAACTTCAGCAAAAGAAATAATTAAAGAGTATTTATGCACTAAAAAAGCGCAGTTTATTTCCATAATGACTCAGATTTCCTCACATTCCAAGAAGCCTATGTAGAAATTATAAATGCAAGCCATATAACAAAATTAGTAAGTTGTACAGAAAAGACTCGAAGACATATTGACATATACAGACTTTAAATAAAGAATTTTTAAAAGAAATAAGGAACTTTTACACCCAGGAATCGAATAAACTATTAAATGGTTTGGAGAAAAATATTATTTCCCTGATTATCAAAAGTTAATTAAAAACATAATAAATGAATGTAAGTAAGTAAGTAAACTCTTTCAGCGAACGGTCGTGTTTTTGTCTTGCGCTCCGAATTTTTGTTCTTTTTGTCCATAAACCATCGGGGTTTAATTCATATTTTCATACGTCTATATAACTTTTTATGTCCCTAACAACATCCGTTCGCTTCGCGAGTGCATAGTGATTGTTTTGTGTTTAAATTAACAAAATTAGTTTGCACGTCTAATCTCTGTGCAGTGTTTGTTGTTATTGTTTTTTTCTAATTGCCTTCTTCTTTTCTTCCAAACGCTGTTTGGAGCGGTAAGTGTCTAAACGGTAGTTACCCGCTCTCCCGCACTCCCGCTTATAACTTTGTTTTTGGAACATCTAAAACTTACGCTCACCCAGCTTACTTACTCCCGCTCATTCTCTCCCGCTCTCTAACTCTCTCTTTTACTTGCGTAGCTTTATTCTCTTGGCACTGTGGTTCGGAATATCGCGATAATGGCTGTCTGCAATTTAAAGAAATGCAAGTCGTTAATTTCGGCTGGACAACAGAGCATTCCGTGCCATTCGTGTGAGAATATTTTTCATGCAAAATGCCTTGGCTATTCGGGCCTGGTACGCGATGCAATCGACATGAGAAGTGGCTTGCGCTACTATTGTGATGAATGCATTGCTTATGAAACCCAGGCACTCTCTATAAGGCGGCTTACAAAAAGCACTGTTACGGAATTAATCCGGAACAGCCGTAAAAATACGGATCTGCTTGTGGCGCTTGAGTCGCAGCTCACTAGCCGTATGCTATCTGAGCCCGATTCTCCTAAGCGTAAAAAGATCGCGGTCGATAGACAACCCACGGTAGCCGCTAGTGTAACTCTCTCTGGCGATCCGGGGTCTGCAGCACAGCAGTCGATCTCAGCCGCCGCACAAATGGTACTGAGATCGAAAGCTAAAAAAGATTCGGTTTCCGAATGCAAAGGACGCGAGATTTTGCCGCATGAGACGCCCGAAAAATCTGCTATAAACAGTACTTTAATAATTCCAACGCCGCATGTTGACTTAACGTCCGGAGTACCAAATGAAACTGGTAGTGCAGCCGTAAATGCCGTAGTACCAAAACCTGTCACATGTGTGGTACCTAAAACAGTCACCTGTGTACCGCAGCGGAAACAAATTTTTGTTTCTCGGCTAAATCCTGATCTTTCATCCCTGGACATTACGGCCTATATCCGTAACAAAGTTCAGATTGATGATCTAAAGGTTGAGCGATTTAATTTTCCATATGCTAGGGAAGTATCATCTTTTAAGATCGGTGTTCCCTGTGCTCATTTTGCAACTATGTGCTCAGCCAATTTTTGGCCTGTTGGCATTTTTGTTAAAGAGTACGAAGCTAAAAAAAAGAAAATTCGCTCAAAGGAAGTTGGAAATCCCTTTAAAGAGCCATCCACATCTACATCCTCATCTATCTCAAAAAACTAGATTCTTTTCTTCAGCTTTATTATCAGAATACAAGAGGTATACAAAGTAAGTTGACCAAATTGTATACTGATAGTTTTTCCTTGTCTTCCCATGTTATTGTTTTTACTGAAACCTGGTTAAAACCGGAAGTTCTAAGTTCCGAAGTTTTTCCAAGTAAGTACACAACTTACAGGCTTGATCGTCCGTCCCGACGTGGAGGTGGAGTTTTAATTGCAGTTGACTCAGAATTAACGTCTGAAGTAATAACGTCCGACGAAATAAATGACATTGAATTTCTGTGTATAAAACTATCCCTTCCGGGTATTTCTATATACATAACATGTTCATATATTCCGCCATCATCGGAATTCCCGACATATGCGAATCATCTGTCCGCTATCCAGTTTATTTCAAGTAAACTATCAGATAGGGATCAGTTAATAGTTTTAGGTGACTTTAATATACCTAAGGCGACATGGTCCACCGTCGAAACCTCAAATATATTGTTACCTTCAACGCAGCATGATTTTCTTGACGGTTTGCTTGATATTTCATTGTCTCAAGTAAATCATGTATTAAATTTCTTAGGACGATTACTGGATCTATGCTTTGTTTCCAGTCCAGATTGTGTCTGCATAGCTAGAACCTCTGCAATTACTTTACCAGAAGACCCTTATCACCCAACGCTAGAGCTGACTATTGACACGGGTACAAAAGTGTATGAAGTATCTGAAAAAATAGCTAAACGCATCCCCTGCTTTCGTAGAGCGAACTTTGCACTCATTAATAGCCTTATAGCTTGCTCGGATTGGTCCAATCTGTACTTAAGTACTAATATAAATGAAGCGGTTAATATATTTTATAACATATTAAACGAAGTTTTTGATACATGCGTTCCTACGTATTATCCTAAAATCTCAAACCAACCTCCGTGGTTTAACAAAGAGCTGGCACGACTTAAAAATGTAAAGTCTAGACTCTACAAAAAGTTTAGAGCTTCAGGTTCACAAGCTGCCTTTTCCCGATACTTAAGTGCTCGGTCTGATTTCACCGTGCTTAACGCCCAGTGTTATAAAAACTATTTAGCTCGTTGCAAGACCCAGTTTACACTGGATCCAAAACAGTTTTATAATTTTGTTAACACAAAGCGTAAATCTTCTAGTTACCCATCATCACTTAAATTTGAAAATTCGGCTGCTAGCACTGATCAAGCCATAGCCGATCTTTTTGCACAGTTTTTTCAAACCACCTATTCAACATCAAGTCCTCCAGATCAGTCTTACCCATATGTCATTCCTAAATCAAACTTTATTTGTTGTCCTGTTATAAGTAAAAGCTCACTTCTTTTAGATTTGCAAAGGGTCAAACCAGTCTACTCTCCGGGTCCTGACGGAGTCCCTGGATGTGTGCTTAGGTATTGCGCTGAGACTTTGTGTAGACCATTGCACAAACTGTTTACTTTGTCTTTAGAAACATCCGATTTCCCACACAGATGGAAGGAATCGTTTGTTATCCCGCTTCATAAAAAAGGGAGTAAATTGAACGCATGTAATTACAGAGGTATTTCAAAGCTATCAGCAATACCGAAGCTCTTTGAGAACATTATTACGCCTCATTTACAACACAGTTGTAGGTCCCTTATTTCCTCTTGTCAACACGGATTTATAAAACGTAGGTCAACGACAACCAACCTTTTGGAGTTTACTTCATTTGTTATAGGAGGTTTTAGAAAGAATCGTCAGACTGATGTGGTCTACACTGATTTTAGTAAGGCGTTTGATTCTGTAAATCACCCGATTTTAGTCCGGAAATTGGACCTTTTAGGGTTTCCAGGTGATTTTCTTAGGTGGATTTTAAGTTATTTGAATGATAGGACTCAAAGGGTCATTTTTAAAAACTCTTTGTCATCCCTAATCCGAGTTACTTCCGGTGTACCACAAGGAAGTCATCTTGGTCCGCTCCTGTTTACATTATTTATAAATGACCTTCCATTAGTCTTAACGAAGTCACGGGTTCTTATGTACGCAGATGACGTTAAGTTGTGCCTGCAATATAATGACCCCGCACAAAGTTTAGCTTTACAATCGGATCTAAATGCATTTCAAACATGGTGCATGGATAATGAATTGAATTTAAATGGTTCTAAGTGTAAACTAATGACCTTTTTTCGTGTCAGCCCCCACTACTCAACGTATACTTTGAGTGGTTGTGCGTTAGATAGGATAACGCATGCTGACGACCTTGGAGTCTACATGGATCCTAGACTTAAATTTTCCGATCACATTACTACTATGGTAAATAAAGCCAGGGGCGTGCTTGCGTTTATCAAAAGGTGGTCGAAGGAATTCGATGATCCCTATGTCACAAAGACCTTGTTTATTTCATTAGTCCGACCAATTCTTGAGTACTGCGCTCCTGTTTGGAGTCCCCAATATGGGGTGCATATAGACCGGATTGAGTCTGTGCAAAAAAACTTCTTAATATTTGCCTTACGGAGACTTAACTGGGATACAAGCCTAATACTACCATCCTACTCTAGTAGACTACTTCTAATTAACTTACCATCGTTAGCTAACCGTAGAACTATGCTTGGTATTACGTTTATTAGAAATCTTATTCATGGTGATGTAGAGAGTCCCGAGTTACTGGGTCGCCTGCATTTTAATGTGCCAAATAGATTCACTAGAAACTATATTCCTTTAGTATTAAATCACTGTATCTCTAATTACGCAATGCATGAACCTTTTAGAGTACTTTGCAATGATTATAATAGACTATATCATCTAATATCTACTACTGACTCACTTCCTATCTTTAAATCAATAATACTATCCTCTCTAGTAACTAATTAGTTTAACTTGATGTATTTTGTCTATTCGTGTATTGACCTGTATTTTTAATTGTCTATTGTTATATTGTCCTTTTCTTTGTCCGCGATTATGTTTACTCGCCCAAAACGGTGATGGGCTCCGCGCGTAACAAGCTTTGCTTGGTGTCGTAGGGCCACTTGTTTGTACTGACCATAGTGCATCAACGTCCAAGAAATTTGTAACATCGCTAAAACAGAACATAGAAATACTAAACTGACATTTGAACTTACCCCAGAAATTCAAAATATAAGAGAAAAGTTGGTCATGGAAGTAGTATGGAAACGTGGCTTCTGGGACAATAAGCATATTAATGGCCACCGCCCCCCTCCCCAAACTCATTAACTTATGCGGGTTCTAGGACAATTAGCATTATCCAATAACTCATAAAAATGTCACGATCATGTCTATAAAGAGTATACTTAATTGCCCCCATCGCCCCCACATCCCCATGTGACAATATTGATCATGTATCCTTCCCCTCATTATGTGCAATTAATAGTCAGGTGAGAAAAATGCACGTGAGAAAGATCGCACAACCATAGTATCCAAAGGTTGTTATCTTACAGGAACATATCCGATCATGTTGGGGAAAGGTGTGATCACGTACCCTTTTGACTCATTATCACAGGTGTTGCTGTGCACGTGTGAAAGGTCGCACACCCAAAGTATTCAAAGATGGTTATCTTAGAGGAACATGTCCGATCATGTTGGGGAATAATGTTTCCTACGATTGTAAAACTAATTTAAATTAAAATTAAATTTAATCAAAAGAACTCCAATAAAATAAATCTCACAAGTTATTGATTCTCAGATGTGGAATACTTTCAAATACACATTTTTGTTTCCGCCCCAGAACGTTTAACTGGTAAATTGACTAAGATTCTCTCCTTTCCACAAATGGGTCATAAACATGTCATAAAAGGGATTCAAGCAAGAGCTACCCGAACATGCACACCTGTCAATTACCTGACCGCAATAAAAGGGACACATGCGCAACCCGGAAGGCGCACGCTCATTGACAAGATCATGGGCCTCACGCCAACGATCTCACGGCTGACTGCTAGCTCCAATACGTTCCCATAATAGGGGTTGAAATCACGACCGGGCAACAACTCGCTAGTAGCCGACATATCTCAGCCAAGGAAATATTTTCCATTCTCCGTACCTGTAATTTTAACTCGAAATAAAAAGTCAGAAGTTTATTTTGTAGCATAATAATACATTTATTCATTTATTCTGGTATTGCGAACATATTTTTTACGTTATTTAATCTTGTTCATTCTTTTTCTAGATTATAGTATATATTCAAAATGTTGAGTGCTTCCTTTTTGTCATCCAAAATTTGATGGCATACACAAGTATCAACTCCCTCGGTGGCTGCATCATTGCTCCACACGAAGGTGTTCATATGATTTCCATGAATAGATATTTTCATATTACCTCCATCACATTCAAAGAGTTTTTATTGTATGAACTGGAGCCGTTCATAGTGTGCATTGAACAGAATTCCGTCAAATGCGTTCAGAAAATTATTTATTTTAACTGAATGCATGTTGTCTATCTAAGTCAACAATCTCGTCTTACACTTTTAAATATGGTTACACAATTTATAAGGAAAATTTATATAGGTTCATCTTCATCTTTTACCCAAAGATGTGCATTCTCGAAATTCAACAAATGAAAATCTTTTATTTTTCCTCTTCTTTTACCCAAAGATGTACATTCTCGAAAGTCAACAAATGAAAATCTTTGATTTTTCCCAAACTCGAAATGATTTTTACCAAACTGTCCCCTATTGGCTACCTGAGTATGATTGTGTGTATAAATTGACAAGATCTTTCGTTTCCCACCTGCAGCAAAGTATGTGCGACCTCTTCTAACCAACACTCTCCTTTATTCTATGATTTTGTGTCTCCTTTATCGATTTGATGGTGTCCTATTGGTTACACTTGTATAAAATATTTTTCAAAATCAATACTTCTCATCTCTTCTAACCAATGAATAGTCGATGTAACCTACTAGAATTATCTAAATTTTTGAATTTAAAAAAAAAAAAAAAACTTAAGTATGCACCTCTCATCTTCAATATTATCGTTCACGCCCATTTCAAACACTATAAATGATCGAGGACAATAGTTAGTCTTCCAAAAATAGTCTTGAAGTGGGATACTCTGCTACGTCAAACACAACTTAAGTAAAACTGAAAAAGTGATCGTGAAAAAAAGTTTAAGCTAAAAGAATAAAATAAAATGAATAACCAAAATCAGTATTGTCAATCCTGCAAGTGTTTCTTGCAAAAGAATAAGTGGGCAAAGCATGTCCGTTCGGAGGTGCATAAGCGAAATGCAATTCAACCCCTTGACGGAAGAGTCAAAAAAATTTCTGAGGGATTCAAGGGAAGAATACTACATTACATGTATGTAAACGATGGATCGGACTTGATCTTACCTGAGAGTTTCTTGAATGAAGCTGGATTGTCACTGCTACCTCATCTCAGCATTCTATTAGAAAGTTATACTTCAACAAAAGTCAACTTTGAACTGTTTGCAGAGTATATACTTTTTAAAGATGAATCTGAAGAAATTGAAATGAAAAGTTTTTAAAGTAAAATGACGATCATGAATAAAGATTCTGATTTAGAATGTATCTTTCACGAACATACCATGGAAATAATTTCTAAAACTCAAGAATTTCAAGAGAGAGACAGCGGATGGTGTCTTATAAAATTGATTCACTTGGAAATTAATGTGAATCACTATACACCGATGGCTGGTTCGTCCTTCATACCACTACCTCGTTTCCTTTTGACAAAAAAAGCAATAGTTAATGTTTGTAATGTAAATTATCAATATTGTTTTAAATGGGCGTTGATTTCTGCCTTAAAAATTGTTAACAGGCCGCAAAGATGTTCGGCATATAATATTGATATATCGCTGGGGATAATTTATATAAGTGATGAAATAAAATTAGATTTTACAGGGTTGACTTTCCCCCTTGAAATAAATGTATTAAGCATTTTTTAAAAAAGAAAACTCATATGAGTCTAAACGTATTCGGATATAATGAAGAGACGTGGGAAATAATTGGACCACTTTTTCAATCGGAAGTGGAAACACCTCTTCATATCAATATGATGTTTTTGGAAGACGGTGGAAATGAACATTACATGTACATTAAAAATATTTCAAGGTAAATTCTTATATTCATTTTTATCTCTTTTAAGCAATTAAATAATGTGTATATAATTCTTTTTCAAAGAGGAAATCAGAGGAGGGCGCAATTTTTCTGCAGTGTGCTTGAATTTTTCCGGAACCCAGGAAGCTGCATTGAAACACAAGACGCTCTGCCGTAGGAAGGTTTCAAAGATGCGGCACCCCCAAAATAATACACTGAAATTTACCCAAGTTCCACATCAGCTTCAAGTTCCATTCGTTGTCTACGCGGATTTTGAATGCATTCTGGAACCGAAAAATCTTGAAGTGAGCCCCAAATATTTAATATGAATGAACATATTCCAATATTATATGCGTATTATATAAAGTGTGCTTTTGATTCTAGACTAGATAAATTTGTTTTAGAAACAGGAAAAAGTTCGGGAGTCAGTTTTGTAAATTCATTGATAAAAAATTTAACTAAATTGAGTGATGACCACTTACATGAAATAGTTCCTATGAGAATGACTTTGGATGACCAGCAAATATTTGATAGGTCATTGAATTGTTCTATTTGTCAGAAAGGTTTAGGGACCGATAGAGTTACAGATCATTGTCATTTCACGGTCGCTTTAGAGGTGCAGCCCACTCTAAATGTAATTTTGATTATAAATTAAAGAAATTTATTCCAGTATTTTTTCATAATTTTTCGAAATACGACTGTCATTTCTTTATTCAAGAGTTAGGAAAGAATCCCGGTGAAATTTTCGTAATACCAATAAATAAGGAAAACTATATTTCTGTCTAGTTTTGAAATTCGTTTTCTCGATACATATAGATTTATGCCATCAAGTTTAGATACCCTATTGAACACTATAATATCGTTTTTTAGTAATGATATAGAATTTCGACTAATGCGTAAGAAGGGTATATTTCCCTATGAATATTTAGATTCCGCTAGTAGACTCGAGAAAACTTCCCTCCCACCAAGGGAAGCATTCTATAGTAATTTAACGGAAAGGGAATGCCCTCAGGTAGATTATGATCAAGCTCTTAAAGTTTGGTCGCATTTCTCATGTTCCACACTTAAAGAATATTTAGAATTATATTTAAAAACAGATGTATTCTTTTTAACCGACATTTTTGAAAACTTCCGAAAAATTTGTATGCAAATTTATTCACTTGACCCAGCTCAGTATTTTACGACACCAGGTCTATCTAGGGAGGCAATGTTGAAAACTACAAATATTCAACTTGAATTGCTGACAGATATAGATATATATAGATTTATTCAAAGTAGCATTCGAGGTGGTTTAGTTCAATGTTGTCATAGATATACAAAAGCAAATAATAAATATTTGTCAGATTATGATTCTTCGAAGGAGTCTTCATTTTTAATGTATGTGGATGCGAATAACTTGTATGGTTGGGCAATGTCACAACCTTTACCATATAAAGATTTTAAGTGGATGTCTACGACAGACATAGACAATTTTTATATTAATAATATTCCAATCGATAGCAAATACGGTTATTTCTTGAAAGTGGACTTACTATATTCATACCGTTTACATGATCTTCATAATGATCTTCCATTTTGTCCGTCAAATTGTCTGGCCTCAAAAGTGGATAAGGTAAAAAAATTAATAGCTGACTTGGGAAATAAGAAAAATTATGTAATACATTATCGGAATTTGCAACAATGTATACAGAATGGGTTAGTATTGAAAAAGATCCATAGAGGTGTTCAGTCTTTACAAAAGCCTTGGTTAAAGAATTACATTGATCTAAATACCTTACATGGGCAAAATGTAAAAAATAAATGTGAAAAACATTTTTTTTAAATAATGAATAATTCTGTTTACGGAAAAACAATGGAAGATCCCTAGTGCAGGGTCGATATTAAGCTTGTTAGTACATGGGAAGCTCCGGATAGCACCAAGACTGGACGAAAAGCACATTGTGCCAAAACGTTAATTTCAAAATCCCATTTTCATAGTGCAACTAAAATTAATGATAATTTTTATGCAATTCAAATGAAAAGATTGTCCGTTCTATTTAATAAGCCAATGTATTTAGGATTTGCAGTATTAGACTTATCGAAATGGAAAATGTATGATTTTCACTATCAATATATGAAGCCAAAGTTTCAGGAAAAGATACTCTTAAATTATATGGATACTAATTCATTTATCTACAAGTATACAATAAAAACTGTAGATTTTTATAAAGATATTCGTAATGATCTAGAAGCAAAATTTGATACATCGGACTATTCAGATGAAAGAACTAATCTATATAACTTCAAAAGAGTTAACATAAAAAGTTTAGAGTTTTTTAAAGATGAGCTTAACGGTAAACTCATGACATAATTTGTAGGTCTGTGCTCGAAGGTTTATTGTTACAGAATAGATCAAGTTGAATCTTCACATAATAAAGCAAGGAAAGTGAGTTCACGAAATCTTACAATTGAAGACTATAAAAACGTTTTATTAACTGAGGCCTCACTATATGGTATTAGAACAATGTTTAGATCAAAAGCACATAAAATAAGTGCAATTAAAGTTAAATTAAAGAAAATTCGTTGTGGCAAAGATAACAAAAGAAAACGTAATGTTAAAGAAACACAATTTTTAGAGATAAGTAATGAAGACCATGGTACAACATCAATAAAACATCAAAGATTAATCGAAAAAGATATTTTAGAAAATGTTGAATGTCTAGAATCAAATTCATTTTGCTTGGGTGAGATGATACAAAATAATTACGTTAACGATGAAGAATCATTAGATAGCCTTAAATTTCAAAAGGAACATATTGAAAAATAACTATTTTATAAATTAGTTGAATTGGAGATGTTTTATTATGATCGAGACTTTGGAAAATATAAATGAAAATTGTTTTTAGTTTGTAAGAAGTATTTTTACGATTTTTAATTTTATTTTAAAACATTGTACAAAAATATTAATATTAAACTTAGTATAAGATATATGTTAAATAAAAATTAATATATAAATAAAAATTAATTAAATAAATAAAAATTAATTAAATAAATCATTTGTTATACTACAAAATGTTTTTCGTATTTATTCAGCTAGTCCTTGAAAACCCCAGCCACTTAACCAAAACTTTATTTCCTTTTCGCCTTACAACTTTTTCAACTAGGTATGTATTGGGGAATCGTGTTTTTTTGAGTTCTTTTTATAGAATCCGCCCTGAATTGGGCTACCATCTAAATCTTCAAGTAAGTATGTTTTAGGGTATGTATTCTTCACCATTCTAATTTTAAAGATTTCAGTTGTATAGTTTGGTGTATACCCTTTCTCAAAGACATGTTTATATTTACTAATACGAACGTGATCCCTCTTACGGAATTTACTTGCAACAAATATTTTCAGGTGATTGTACGATGTTTGTAATATTTGTTTTTCATTGGATGAATTGACATCACTTGGACTCATTTTTATTGTTCTATGCACTCTATTATTATATCTATAAGTTAATAGTTTATACATATCTATCCACTTATATTTTTCATTGAAACTAAACTCACGCCACATTAATTCTTTAAGAGTTTTATTGAAACGTTCAACTATTCATGCTTTTAGAGTACTGAAGGTTGAATAATTATTTATCCTATAACTTTTCATTAATACCTTAAATTTAGAATTAAAGAATTCAGTGCCATCATCAGTTTGCAGGTTTTTTGGTGTTCCATGACCCGATTTAAATATTCTCTCCATGGCTTGGGAAACATCATTTGCATTTTTTGATTTTAATGCCTCACCCCAAGCATATTTCGAAAATGTGTCTATAACAGTCAACAAGTATCGGTACCCATCATTAGATTTTGAAAAGGCTCCCATTTCAACCAAATCTGCTTGCCACAGATCGTTTATACCCCTTGTAATCACTCGTCTTCGTTGAAAGCTTTTTCGAGATGGTCCGTGCAACTCATTTACGATTTCTCGCTTAATCATATTCTTCTAATAGGCTGAAAAGCGATACCTTCTTACTCAATTGTGTTTTTTTCGGTATTGTTACATATTGATATTGGTGTTGTTACATATTTAAATATATAGTCCTCAATGGTTTTAATCTTTTCCAGAATTTTGGGCAAAAATTTGGTCAGCGCTGTCTGCCCTCTTATTCAATTCAATTTTATTTTCTAAGCTTGAAATTTTTGTGAGTCGACGATCAACATTTTGAGTTATAATTTTTCTTAAATCTTCTCCCAACTTTCCGAGGATCTCATCAGTATATTGCTTCGTTGCTAGATCATTGTTGTCTAAAGGCTTAGATCCGTTTTTGATACGTTTATTTTGAGCATTTAGATTACCGTCCTCATCGATGAATAACCCCTCAGTAGAATTAACACGTCTTTTTAAATTTTCTGATCGTTCCGTATCAACAGAAAAATGTCCAAGCTTGTCGAAATGATGTTTATAAATGTAAAACATATTTGTCCTTCCTATTTGTACCCATTAAAATATAATCCTTTCTTCACGCAATTCCTCAAATATTGAAAAATTTCGTTATTGTGGCTGGTGTTACCCGCTCCTTTTGATGCTACTAAAATTTCCAATCATTCGACTAACTCATTTACATCATTCCAATAAACATAGTTTGGATTTGATTTCTGAAGAGTCATGTAACCAAAACCTGTTTTTGAGCGAAGTGGAGTAGACGTTGTAAGACTGAAATCTTTTTCTATTAACTTCTTAATAATATGGCTATATTTGTATGCTCGTGTACCCTTGATTCTGTTATTAGGTTTTAAGCCTACTCTATGTATTTTCGTTTCTAAAATAATTTTTTTATAAATTTTCAAGTCTTGATCATCATAGTTTTCAGGTTTACTAAGAAAAATTAGAGAGTACAGACCAGGAGTCAGATCACAACTCATTCCACTAGAAAATGTTATTTTATTATTTTTAGTTTTTATTTCTTTATCTCCCAATGTTAATGAACTGTTTGCAGTTTTTTTAGGTCCATAACCTTTATCCAACACATTTCCTCTGGTCAAATTACTGATATTAAAATCATAATTATAACTAGTGTTATTATCTTCTAGCTCTGCATCCACACCCATATTGGCCTCTCCTGTATACATTGGCACAGGTGTTGTCCCTTCTTCTTCTTCACTCTTTTCCGTCTGCTTTTTCTTATCTTCTATATCTTCCTCTATATTCGTCTGTGAAAAGAATTGATTATAGGAATCACTATCATCGAAAGACCTTGATGGAGTTATGTTTCGATTAGACTGCAGATCTATCTCATTAGTTGTAAAGTAGAAATCGTCAAGCTCTCTCTCATCATCATCGTATGTTTTAATTTGCTTCATTTCACGCTTTACTTTTATACGATCTTTTACATTAGAAATCTTTTGTTTTTTATTTTCCTTAACAAGTTCATGTAAGGGTTCAGTAATAGGTTTAAAAGTTTCCTCCAATTGTAAATTCGTATGATTTTTGACTTGTTTGAGATCATCGAATTTTCGCTTCAAAGCAAATCTAGCTTTGGTTAACTGTGACAAAATATTCATTGTAGTATATTTTACAAACTTTATAGGTAAAAGATTTAAAATTTCCGAAATTCATGTAGTCACTCCTCAGTTACTAAACAAATACTGTTTAGGGATCGCCATAATCTTTAATATTTATATACCATTTCCGAATAAAAAAGATTCGATACATTTTCTTTATTATATTTAAAAAAGTGTATTTATTGTTATATTCTTAAAATCTCAATCTTTTTAATGATTACTGACTTATTTCTAAATACAAATTGTCATTACTTTTATAAATATTAAATTTTCCATCAACCATTTCATTGATGATATCATCTTGAAGAGAGGTGTACCTTTCCGACATGTACAGGATGTGCTCCTCCAACTCGAGAGCAATAGATTCTCCAAACTTTGTTGTTTTGCGCTCCGCCTTGAGGATCGGGAATCTTACATTTTCAGGCATCCTTGTCTTCGATAGCAGTTTCTTTTTATTAAATTTATTGAACTCTTTAATTACAATATTCATCTGGTTTTCCTGATTCATGATGGTTGTTGAGGTTTTGGACTTGGTACAGTTGTTCCACGTTGTATTTAGCTGTATTTTTATGTTTACTACTTGTTTCTTTACTTTACTTGTTTCGTAGTTGCTTACTTCTTGTTTTAGCTGGTTAATAGCTGTTATTAGATGGTTATTATCTGTTTATTAGCTGTTAACTAGTTGTTTACTAGTTGTTAGAAGCTGGTCACCAGCTGTTTTGAGTTGTTATGAGCTGTTATAGATTTTTGTTAAGAATGATCAAAAATTCTTATCCTCTAGATGACGTTCGATGTGAAGTAAAAACTTAGACTGTGAATTTGAACGCGTGCAGGTCCACTTTTTATACTATTCAGAGTTCATACATACACGTACCCATACATTGATTTTCAACCCCCCCAAATGTAAATTAACCATTTAAATATACCGGCTTTGATTCCACATCTTCTACGAAAGAAAGTAGAAAAGAGAGGCACAGGTGTCCACAGTTGTATATATCAAAGTCTTGAACTCTAATTGTAATGTATTCTATGACCCAAGTATCTATACAGAGTTCACACATACACGTACCCATACATTGATTTTAAACCCCCCAAATGTAAATTTACCATTTAAATATACCGGGTTTGACTCCACATCTTCTACGAAAGAAAGTAGAAAAGCGAGGCACAGGTGCCCACAGTTGTATGTATCAAAGTCTTGAACTCTATCGTAATTGTATTGTATTCTATGACCAAAGTATTTCACAACTTCTCTAGGTGGCTGAAGATTTCCAAAACTATCGAAATAATGTATATTATTTTTATTATTATTATATGCAACCCAATGTGTACCACTTGATCGTGAATTATCTAGGTTTACTATACCACACTCCTGACTTTTTGGTGCTTCTGGAAGTAGATCTCTCATAAACACCCCTCTAAAATGTGGGATATATTTCTTAGCAAAATGTATAATGTCTATATTTGATAGTGGTCTATTGGGTAGCAGATAAATAAGTTTTTTCGCTTCTTAATTCCTTTCCCCTTACTATAGGGCTTAAGAAAGAAACCATAATCCTTTCTATAGGGCATGAGATATAATCCTTCTCCTACAGCAACACTTTCAATTTTCCTGTTGTGACGTTTTTTCTCCTCCATATCTTCTTTAGCCATTCTCGCATTGTTAATTGTTTTTGAAATTGCTGCACTACCAGTTGCTAAACTACCAAGAGCGCTGAGGGCTGTCAAGATCGGCACGATTGGTAGAAAACCTCCAATTTTGGGTACATTAATTACACGAGGTACTTTAACATTTTTCTTAGAACCGATTGATTGATGAATTGATTTACGTGCAACCTTAATTGCACTCATAATGTCTAATGGTTTTTGTTTTTTAATGTCTTAGTAGCAACATTAATAACAGTCGAAAGGTTTGTCTTCTTTATTTTATTTTTCAATATCTTTTTCCTTCCTTTCTTTTCCGTTTTATTCAATCCAATACCAAATTTTTTCTTGGCTTTCATTATATTTGTAACAAAGTATGCTGCTGCTTTTTCACCAAGACTGCTATCTGGTGCCTTGACACGCGACCAGGCTTTGTCAATTAATATGGAGTCTGCCCTATGTCGTTCACTCAATGCTTTGTTTTGAGAATATGCAATATCGTGCTCATTGCAAACTTCATCCAATGGGTTTATTCCTTGATCACCACGTTCCAACCGTTTCTGTAACTTTGTACCCGGTCCACAAAAATTATATCCCGGAATATGGGCTTCAAACGGTAATGTATTGATTAGCTTATCGACAAGACCACCACCGTGTTTACAATTAAAAATACGACTCCATTTTATTGATGTTTAATCATTGAAGATTTCTCATTGAATGAGGTACATTAGATTAAAAGATGCGTTTAATAAGTTAAAAACAAAAAATTGTAGTTAGAAATATTAACGATGGAAACGAGAAAAATCTACCGCCACGACATAGTGCTCTCTTACCGAACACAATAAGAGCTCTAATTGTTGGGCCTTCGAATTGTGGTAAAACTAATATTATGTTTAATCTAATAGAGAGTCCTAATGGATTAAAATTCGAAAATGTTTATATATTTTCAAAAAGTTTATATCAACCTAAATATGAGTACTTGGAGAAATTAATCAAGCCGATTAAAGGAATGGGATAACATACATTCTCCCATAATGAGGGTGTACTAGACCCCAGTGAAGCTAAAATCAATTCCATTATTATATTCGATGACGTAGCTTGTGAAAAACAAGATAACATAAGATCTTATTTTTGTATGGGTCGACATAAAAATATCGACTCTTTTTATTTATGTCAAACGTATAGTCATATACCTAAACATCTGATTCGTGACAATGCCAATTTACTTATAATGTTTAAACAAGATGATTTAAATGTGCGGCATATATATCGGGACCATATTAACACTGATATGAATTATGAAACATTTGTGAAAATTTGTCAAAAATGTTGGGAGGACAAGCACGGATTCCTATTAATTAGCAAGGATAACGAAATGGATAACGGAAGATACAGAAAAGGATTTGATCAATTTATTATGATTTATAATTTCAATATAAAGCTTGGTTATATACTTACAATCCCACAGTTTATCAAGAGATTTCATATGTCTAGATCACCTGCATTATCCTTGAATGGAAATAGTTCCATTATAAATGCAAACTTTTTTCCGCCTATCGAATTGAATGGTCGATATGAGTGCGCTCTTATCGATTTTAATATGTATAATTCGATTCCAAATATTGATGAAAAAAATAACCTCTTCCACATCGGTGACAAGCTTAGTACAATTCCAACTGGATCATATGAATTGAATGATATCACCGATTTCATTTACAATAAACTTAAAGACTATAACCTTGAAAAGACATTAATAAATAAAGACAAGTAATAATAATACACTTCAAGTTGAAATAACTACCATGCGAGAGTCAGTTTAATTTAATAAGGAAAGATCGGTTGGACAACTGTTTGGTTTCCATCAAAAAGTACTAGAACCACATCCTACAAAAACCTATCGATCAGATCAGACCGTGAACATATTAAAAATAAATACAATTCGTTTGGAATGTAATATAATCAGCGGTTCATATGTAGATAATACACCGAATCATACATTACATGAGTTTGGCATTAATGTTCCGCCTGGGTATAAAATGACAGTGACACCACATAACCTTATTTATTTACGAATCAACTGTGACGAAATAAGCACACTATCTATACGCATAGTTGATCAAAACGGTGATTTGGTGAATTTACGTGGTGAAAACGTTTCGATTCGCATGCACATTCGGTTAATAGAATGATTATTTACAATAAAAGACGTAGCTTAAGTCCTCAGCCAAGCATTACTAATTGTAAAGCTATAGAAAGAGGATCAACAGTAAAAAGAAGCTCACTTACTTGAAAAATAAACTATTTTTGAAGTCGTTAGGCTTGAAGCTTCGAGTATAAAATAAAAGGTGGCAAGGAAAACAATGAACGAAATTTTAAATGTTCGAGAAAAGGTTTACTCAGATGAGAGTATTTCGAAGAAAGAGTTTCATACTTATTCATCGTATAACCAAACATTTAAACCAAACGATGAAATTCGAATTACTATTCAAAATCAAGACTTGTACGTGCTTCCTCACGAAAGTTACCTTAATTTTCAAGGAATTATAAGAAAAGATTCACCGAATGGACCTGCAACTGATAATGTTATCACTTTTTTTTTAAATAATTGTATGGCTTACTTTTTGGATGAAATTAAGTACGAAATAAATGGATGTGAGATTGATAAAACACGATTTGTCGGTATGACTACAACCCTAAAAAATTATATATCTCTGGATAATCTTCAAAGTCAAAATCTATTGAATTCCGGATGGAGCAGTGGAGACGAAATTTCTACGGGACCCCACTTTAACTTTAAAATTAAAAAATTTGTTGGGATTTGCTGAGGATTGTATAAAAGTTTTGTTAAATTGTAAACATGAACTAGTGTTGATGCTAACTAAGAATCTTGGTGATGTGTTTGAAAAAACCAGAAATGAACAAACTTTTAAGTTGGAAATGACGAATATAACCTGGAAAATTCCCCATGTAACTCCGAGCGATTTTGCAAAAATTAAGATGTACGATATTATTAAAAGTGGTGTAAACCTACCAATCGCATTCCGGAGTTGGGATTCATATGTTAACCCCAAATTGGGGTATGGAAGTCAACACAGCTGGAATGTGAAATTGTCGGCTAACCGCTAAAAACCAAGATTTGCCATAATTGGATTTACACTAAATGGAGAACTTATCACAAATAACTTATCAAGCTTGAAAGTTCACTTGAATTCTGAGTCATATCCAAATGATAATCTAAATGTTGATTTTAGTAAGAATCAATATGCACACCTATATGAAATGTATACATGATTTCAATCTAGTTACTATAATCGTGAATCACAACCATTTTTGACCCCAAATGAATTTAAATTGAAGGCCCCTATTATTGTGGTTGATCTTTCATATCAAAACGAATCAGTGAAAACTGGTCCTATTGATGTGAGAATTTCAATAGAACTGAAGACACCAAGTCATGAAAATACCCAAGCTTACTGTCTCCTCATACATGACCGTTTAGTTGGATATAACCCATTAAACGGACTAGTACAACGAGTTGTTTAACATTAGCAAAATGAGAATCAAAACTAAGAATTATGGTGAACACTTACCATTTTGTAATCCAGAAATGACGTCGGGGACGTGCGCCTGCTACTTCTATGCAAATCGCCGGAATCAAAGCAGAAAATTAATATCTATATATATAAAAAAATGTTCACAATACCAAAATAAGTGAATAAATGTATTATTATGCTACAAAATAAACTTCTGACTTTTTATTTCGAATTAAAATTACAGGTACGGAGAATGGAAAATATGTCCTTGACTGAGATATGTCGGGTACTTGCGAGTTGTTGCGCGGTCGTGATTTCAACCCCTATTATGGGAACGTATTAGAGCTAGCAGTCAGCCGTGAGGTCGTTGGCGTGAGGCCCATGATCTTGTCAATGAGCGTGCGCCTTCTGGGTTGTACATGTGTCCCTTTTATTGCGGTCAGGTAATTGACAGGTGCGCATGTTCGGGTAGCTCTTGCTTGAATCCCTTTTATGACATGTTTATGACCCATTTGTGGAAAGGAGAGAATCTTAGACAATTTACCAGTTAAACCTTCTGGGGCGGAAACAAAAATGTGTATTTGAAAATATTCCACATCTGAGAATCATTAACTTGTGAAATTTATTTTATTGGGGTTCTTTTGATTTCTAAATTAGTTTTACAATCATAGGAAACATTATTCCCCAACATGATCGGACATTTTCCTCTAAGATAACCATCTTTGAATACTTTGGGTGTGCGACCTTTCACACGTGCACAGCAACACCTGTGATAATGAGGCAAAAGGGTACGTGATCACACCTTTCCCCAAAATGATCGGATATGTTCCTGTAAGATAACAACCTTTGGATACTATGGTTGTGCGACCTTTCTCACGTGCACCTTTCTCACCTGACTAGTAATTGCACATAATGAGGGGAAGGATACATGATCAATATTGTCACATGGGGATGTGGGGGCGATGGGGGCAATTAAGTATACTCTTTATAGACATGATCGTGACATTTTTATGAGTTCAAAGTCCATTAAAATCAGTTAATTTATTGGATTATGCTAATTGTCCTAGAACCCGCATACGTTAATGAGTGGGGGGAGGGGGGCGGGGGACATTTATATGCTAATTGTCCCAGAATCCGCGTTTCCATACTACTAAGCTTAACATCATCAGCATACATTAGTACACGAGAATGTGTTATGGTAGAGGGAAGATCGTTAATAAACAAAGTAAACAGCAAAGGACCCAAATGACTACCCTGAGGCTCTCCAGATGTCACGTAGATCAATTTTGAAACAGCGTTCTTGAATATAACCCTCTGAGTCCTTCCATTCAAATAACTTGAAATCCAAGTTAATAGATTACATGGAAACCCAAGCTGATTTAATTTGAATAATAGAAGAGAGTGGTTGACAGAGTCAAAGGCCTTACTAAAATCTGTATATATAACGTCAGTCTGCATTTTTTTCTTAAGTCCATTAATTACAATAGAAGACAGTTCAAGAAGGTTGGTGGTGGTCGATCTTCGCTTAACAAAGCCATGCTGACGCGGTGATATTAGCGAGGAACATAAATGTTGCAAATGAGAAGTAATAATACGTTCAAATGCTTTAGGAATTGCCGACAATTTAGAAATACCTCTATAATTCTGGGCATCCGCCTTTGCACCTTTTTTTGTGAAGTGGAATGATAAAAGAGTCTCTGGAAGGACTAGTAGGAAAAACTGATGATGAAATAGACAAATTAAAAAGCTTAAGAATCGGTTTACATATGGTTGACGAACATAACTTAAGCACACGCCCGGGGAGTCCATCTGGACCGGGAGAATAAGTTGGCGTTGTTGTTGCTAAGTCTCTTAAGAGAGAACTTTCCGTAATTTCAGGGGTAAAAATACAGTTCGCCCCATTTAAGGGATTAGGGTAAATAGAATTTGACCAAGCAGCCGAACTATAAGTAGTTTGGAAAAACTCGGCAAATAATTCAGCTATTTCAGAATCCGTCGATGCCTCCATTGAATTAAAACGTACCGATGAAGGCAATGCCGACGACTTACGCTTGGCATTAACAAAGTTATAAAACTGCTTCGGATCATTTGAAAATTCGAATTTACATCGGCTTAAATACATAGAATAGCAATGACTCAGTCT
This sequence comes from Drosophila subpulchrella, assembly GCF_014743375.2. Lineage (NCBI taxonomy): Eukaryota > Metazoa > Arthropoda > Insecta > Diptera > Drosophilidae > Drosophila > Drosophila subpulchrella. The sequence goes on along the minus strand of NW_023665489.1, from coordinate 1,336,310 downwards.
CGATCATGCTTTCGTGGAGTGCAGACGCGTTTTTGCATCGCTGCGAAATTCCCTGTGAAGAGTCTATGGACAAGTCCACCTCCGTGGCAAAACCTACTATTTTTGTGAATCCGACTTCTAGAGTCGCGGTGTCAGTGCTTCTATGCTCCGTTAGTTGTGCCTTGTCGCGAAAACAAAACAAGTGGAACAGAAATTAAAAACTAACAGTTGTATTTGTTGTACGTACAAATCACCGCTAGTTGGTTCAAATTCGAATTCGAAATATATTTGAATTAATTATTTTTTTTTCCATGTAAAAGAAAAAATAATTTTGAATCTGTTCGCCTCTCGGTGGGTTCGAGCCGGGTACCGCCCGCTTGCGGGACTTGCACCTTACCCACTAGGCCACGATCGCCTCAAAGCAGGCTGGTCAAAGGCCTTCTGTATACCATAAGTCGGTAAAGCAGTGCACACCAGTGCCCAATAGCAAAAATGGATGGTCTTTCAGACTCCGAAGATGAGCTAAACATCCGAAAAACTGTGGCCTTACAACAGAAGAAAATGAGTGATGCACTTAATTGCTCATTAACAAAATTAAGTCGCCTATATAATGCCACGTCTCACATCAACCCACCTGTACCAACCAATGAAGTTGATCCGGAACTAGCAGCCATAAATGCCGAGGATGAGGACTGGTGGACTCCAAGTTCGGTAAACAGCAAACGCCGTCTTGACTCCAGATCACCGAATTCAGTCACTAAAATAATAAGAAACTCCAATAGCCCAAAAAAGAACGTCTCTGCTAACCGCTTTTCAGAACTGTCAAACATGGACATAGACGTGGAAGTTTCTCAAACGGTCAGCCCCTACGACACTGAAAAAGCCAGTACTTCTACCAGCAACAACAACGTAGTCAACACTAATGTTGGCAACAACCCAGCCAGCAACAATAAGATTCACAGCCAACCGTCTGGCAGTCAATTACCCTCCCACAAACCACCCCCAATTGTGGTCGATCACTGTGAGAATCTGAACGGACTTTTAGATCCACTGACAAGATTGTTGACCCGTCCAAGTACTCCCTGAAATGCCACCCGAACAACTCTGTTTCTATTCTGGCTGCAGATCCGGATGCATACAGAGCGATAACCAAGTCTCTAACCCTTAAAAAAGTGCCATTCCATTCGTGGCAGCTAAAAGAAGAGAGATCCCATCGAGTAGTCATCCGTGGTGTTCATCATTCCATCCCGGATGAAAACATTAAGGAAAGTCTTACCTTGACTGGCCACAAGGTTCGATTAGTGAATAGACCCAGAAGCCGCTTCGACAAGACCAAGTTCGTGAATCTAGTCTTTGTAGAATTAGAACCGGCAGCAAATAACAAAGAAATTCACGAAATTAAGACACTTTGTCGGCAACGGGTTCAAGTTGAACTCCCCTATAAAAAGGATGATGTCGTCCAATGCCACCGCTGTCAAGCATTTGGACACACTAAAAATCATTGCCAAAAGCTATCCAACTGCGTCAGATGTGGCCTACAACACGGTTTGGAGGCCTGCGTAAAGGATGTTCACCCAGTTAAGTGCGTAAACTGCGGCGGAAACCATACAGCAAGCTATAAAGGCTGTGTCGTCTATCAGCAAGTTGCATATCGACGAAAAAGTATCGCATCCCATCGTAGCACTGTTCTCCAACAGTCAAATAATTCGAATGTTCGGTCAAACTTTGTGGGTCAGAACTCCTACGCAAACGCCGTCCGTGGTCAAGTTAGTCGTCCCCAGCACCAACAAGCCCCTATGACATTCCCACAGAGTCAACAGTTTCCTCCACTGGGCAGCAACAATAGAAAGCAAAGTCAGCTACACCATCAAGTAGTACCACCTCGACAGCAGCAGCAGCTATCACAGCAACAACAAAGGCCTCAACAACAGCAACAACAGCCAAGTCACCAGCAGCAGTCTTCCCCCCAACAACCGCGACGCAGCTCGCAGCAGTCGATCAACGACCAGCAATGGCAGCGTCAGGAGCAAATGTTTTTGCAATCTAACCAAAATCTGTCGGTCCTCGTCGCTCAGATGGACAAGCTGTTCCAAATGATGGTGTCTATGATGGGACTTGTCTCAAAACTTTTGCCTCTAAATTCTCCTGCAACTGCTCAAGCATTCGCTGAGCTTCTCCCAGTCAATGTTGCACAACCATGAGTCAAATCGGCCTCAACATTGGTGTGTGGAACGCTGACGGACTTGCCAACAAAGCCCTTGAGCTTGAGCTCTTTGTAAATTGTCATAATATTGACATTATGTTGGTTAGTGAAACACACTTCTGCTCGAGGTCGTACTACAAGTTGCACGGATACGATATACATCAAGCAACCCATCCGGCTGATCGGAAACGCGGTGGCTCTGCAATTTTAATAAAATCCTGTCTTAAATGTTACCAGTTTTATAGTCTACAAAGCCCAAATGTTCAATGTGTCGCCGTCAAAGTTAAAACAGACCTTGGTGAAACAGCTATTGCGTCTATCTATTGTCCACCAAATTTTCAATGTACTGCTGACGACTTTGAAAAACTCTTCGACGATCTGGGAACAAATTTCATAATCGCAGGCGACTGGAATGCTCACCACCGTCTCTGGGGATCCCGTAACTCAAGCACCCGCGGAAGAGCACTAGCAGACTATATTCAAAGATCAAATGTCCAGGTCCTTGCAACCGGAGGGCCTACACACTATCCGTACAGTCAAAGAACGTCAACCGCCATTGACTTTGCTGTTTACAGAGGGATTCTGCCCGAGAGTCTCTCCATCTCAGAAAGTCTTGAACTAAGCTCTGATCACATCCCATTGATAGTGAAACTAAGAGTCGCTGCGCAAAAAACTTCTCGTAGGCCTTGCATCCTTCCTCGGAATGCGAGCCTCCCAAGCTTTCAAGAAGCGGTCAACCGGCTTGTTAACCTAAATATGTTGTTACGCTCTCCTGACGCCATCAACGACGCCGTCGAGCTATTTGTCCGAAACATCCATATCGCTGCCGAGTCCTCAACCTCAAGCTCAAGCCCCTCCAGTCCACCTCAGGCTCCTTTAAAACCTGAGATTATGGATCTGGTAAGGCTGAAACGCTCCCTACGTCGCAGATATATGAGATCTCAAGATCCTGTCGACAAAAGTGCATATCGACGAGCGGAGGATAATCTTAAAAAGCTTCTTTATGAAACCAAACGGAAATACTTTGATGAGATGCTCCTGAATGCTGACCCCACCAAACATTACGGCTTTAACCTCTGGAAATGCACACGGAATATGAAACGACAGCCCCTACGAAAGATCCCCATAAAGAAATCTGATGACACATGGTGCAGGTCCGACTCAGAAATTTCTTTAACTTTTGCAGACGAACTTGAAAAACGCTTCCAGCCATTTGAACTCGCGAGCCGCAAGGATGTTGAAGAAACTCTTGCCTTCCTTGATGCCCCTTCCCAGGATGGCTTACCGATTCAACACGTAAGCCCAGAAGAAGTTTATCTTCATATCCAAAAGCTACATCCTAGAAAAGCGCCGGGCTTTGATGGAATTGATAGCAGAATCGCCAAGGCCTTGCCTAAAAAGGGAATCCTGTTCCTTGTTCTCCTGTTTAACTCAATGCTACGTATCCACCACTTTCCCTCTCAATGGAAGTGTGCTGTGATAACGATGATACCAAAACCAGGAAAACCGGAGAGCCTTGTCCAGTCTTACCGACCAATAAGCTTGCTACCCACATTCTCTAAAATATTCGAAAGAATATTTCTTAGCAGCATCATGGGAGTAAGAAGCGTGCAGGATGCCATTCCCGACCATCAGTTTGGTTTTAGGCATCATCATGGAACCCCAGAACAAGCACATCGAGTTGTCCATCATATTTTAGATGCTTTCGAATACAAGCAATACAGCTCTGCAATTTTTCTCGATGTTAAGGAAGCTTTCGACCGCGTGTGGCACGATGGCTTACTTTATAAGTTGAAGTCCCTACTCCCGACTAGCCATTTCCTCCTACTAAAATCATACCTGCTTGACCGAAGTTTCATGGTCGAGGTGAGAGGGGAAAGGTCAAGAATCAGAATCGTTCGAGCTGGCGTTCCTCAGGGAAGCGTTCTGGGCCCCGTTTTGTACACTCTGTTCACTTCAGATCTGCCGTGTCCTAACAAGCCGGGCACGATTCTGGCTACATACGCTGACGACACGGCCTTTATTGCGAACGCCTCTTGCCCAATCGAAGCGTCAAGGATTACCCAGGAATTCCTCGACTCTAACGGGAAGTGGACAAATAGGTGGAACATATCCATAAATGGAAGAAAGACGCAACACTGCAATTTCACCTTGAGAGGAAAGATCCTTCCCAGAGAAGAGCTTCTGGATATCACACAATCATCCCATGCGCAATATTTGGGTTTGATCCTGGACAAGCGGCTCACTTGGAAGCAGAACACTACCAAAATAGCAGCTTCATGTAGAGCGAAGCTGAGAAAACTGAACTGGTTGCTTAAGCCAACGAGCAAGCTCAGCCTTGGCAACAAAGTTTTGCTGTTCAAAGCAATTGTGGTGCCCTCAATGACGTATTGCATCCAACTGTGGGGCATGGCTTCAGACTCGAACTCCAAAGGGTCCAAAACCGTGCGCTGCGTATGATTGCAGACGCGCCGTGGTACATCAGGAATGACGCCCTAACAATAGACCTTCATGTTCCCTCAGTCAGGGAGCAGATAAACCGGCACTCTAGTCGGTACAATGATCGCCTCACTGCACACATAAACCACCTAGCAGCTTCCTTGGCCCACCAAAGGACTAGAAGAAGACTAAAGCGAAGGCACCCCGGTGATATCTGGACAAGAGGACGTCAGGTCTCTCGAGTCCTAAAGCAATAAAATTGTTTTTGTTCAATTATTGTAAATATTGTTAATCACCTTTTCTGTTATGTATCCACGTTATTATTTCTCTTCGTACACAACGTTTTATAGCCATTAGGTTGGATGATCAACGTTAAATAAATGAATTTGTTATACTAAAAAAAAAAAAAAAAAAAAAAAAGAAAAGCAATGACTATTGAGAACATTAAAGTCCGATCGAGCCACCACATATTTCGAAAAATCAGATGGCTTACCCGATTTTGTATACTTTTTATAGGTGTTTGTTTTAAGGTTTTTAAGTCTTTGAAGCGCATTGGTAAACCAAGGAGGCCTGTTTAGCTTTGAAGGAAGCCTATCAAGAACGCATTCATTTAAAAAAGTATTTAACACTATACAGAATAGTTCAGTGGCACTTTCAATATCCATACAATTGTACGTGTGTCCAATTATATTGAGAAATCATATCGTTAAGTTTTTTAGTTTTTCGAAAACCTCTCATTTTAGTTTGAGGAACTAAAGGAGGGAGGGTATCAACGCATGGGAGGCAGATTGTCAATTCCATTGTTGGATGATATCAGTCTTCAGGTACAACAAGAGCGTCAATTCTAGATACCGTGACTTCAGACGGGTCTGAAACAAACACAAGATCTAGTTGTCTATTTAATGAATTACGTATAAAGCTTACTTGCTGTAACGATAATTCTAAAAGACCATCTACAAAATCATTGACGGATAAGGGTACAGCGACAAGTGAGTCAGTAGGAGGAGACCAAGAAATATCAGGGAGATTAAAGTCACGCAAAACAATCAAAAGGTCTTTGTTAGAAAGAAGGGATAGAACAGATTTTATCGCAGACAGATGGTGCTCATAAATTATTAAATCAGAGCCAGGTGGAATATAGGAACATGTAATAAAAATAGATACGGATTGCAAGGAAACTTTCACACTAACAAATTCAATTTCATTACGGGTATCATAGTGAATTTTTTCGGATGTTAGGCTAGTGGTAACGGCAAGCACACCGCCTCCCCTACGTGAGGAGCGATCGGTCCTATAGGCATTAAAGTTATTTGACAGAACTTCAGAGTCAAATATCTCTGGTTTCAGCCAAGTTTCCGTAAAAGCCAAAATATCTGCAGTAAATGCAGAGGAGTCAGCATAAAGCTTGGGTAGCTTCATATTTAGTCCCCTAATATTTTGATAAGCCAAAAATAAACTTTTTAGTTTTTTGGCGCAGTGGAAGGTCTGTTATTTGTTATCGGTTTGTTGGGAACAAATTCTTTTATTACTAAATCATCATTAAGCCAAAAGCTTTCAGAAAGTAGTACCTTAAACACATCAGGCGGTGCAAATATTTTAAAAGAGGATATACTACGAGCATATGAAAATCGAAATTGTTCAACTGAAATATTCTCGGATGGGAATTTTTCACGTATAAATTCAAAAACATCCTCAGATGTGGTATCTGGGGTGAATCTAGAAACAAATAATTGCTTCCTATGTGGAACAACTGACAGTTTCTTACGTTCCCCAGCAGCAGATTGAACCACACTAAGCTGAGAGCCAGAAACGGTACCTTCTGTACCTATAGGTACGGTCGGCACCGTAGCCGGCACTGAAGATTTTTTTACCACCAGACTTCGAGAAACAATGACTCCACCTGAATCAGCTGTATCCCTAGGCGCACTTACCCCAGTGTCGACAGAAACTGCTGCAGCTACCAAGTTCGGATTTGGGGAGGATACCGTGACCGTATTAACTGCCGCTAAGCTGGCTTTTTTGCGTTTAGGCGACTCAGTTAGTATTAATAGTATATATATTCTTGATCCGGATCACTAGCCGAGTCGATCTAGCCATGTCCGTCTGTCCGTCTGTCCGTCTGTCTGTCCGTCCGGATGAACGCTGAGATCTCGGAAACTATAAGAGCTAGGCTATTGAGGTTTGGCGTGCAGATTCCTGAGCTTCTTACGCAGCGCAAGTTTGTTTCAGTAGAGTGCCACGCCCACTCTAACGCCCTCAAACCGCCCAAAACTGTGGCTCCTACAGTTTTTATGCTAGAACAAAAACTTTAACTGAAATGTATTGTTATTTTCCATACCTATCGATTGACCCACTTTAACGCCCACAAACCGCCCACAAACTCCAAAAAATCGTAAATATGAACGCGGATATCTCGGAAAATATCAAAGATAGAGAAATGGGATTTCAGATTTAGATTCCGTAGGCTTAAGCGCAGCGCAAGTTTGTTACGCGAATATGCCACGCCCACTCTAACGCCCACAGTCCGCCCAAGCCTGTGGCGCCCACAATTTGCATGCTAGATACAAAATTTTAACTGAAATGTATTGGTCTCGTCAATCCCTATCGATTGATTAAAAAAAAAATTGCCACGCCCTCTCTAGCGCCCATAACGCTTAAATGTGTCTACCGCCGGTAGGTGGCGCATCTCAATCTCGCTTTGCTGCTTCCATATCTCCATTTCCCTTTGGTCCCTTTAGCTGAGTAACGGGTATCTGATAGTCGAGGTACTCGACTATAGCGTTCTTCCTTGTTTTTTATTATTAAATTGGGCACAAACGGAATTGAACCCCTCATTGAGCTGTTTAAAAGCACCTGAGAGATTCAAAAGGCTGTCTCGAGTCTGCTTCATAAAGGCGCTCATCTCAACTACCATTTCCTTGCAGGATCCACATGACCACATGAGACCAGAATTCAGATCAATGAAGCCTTTGACTCTGCCAGTAAATCCTGCGCATTTAACGTGCATCATCGATTCGCAGAGCCAGCAGAAAATAAAAGGGTTTTTAGTTGAAGACGAAAGAGTACAATTTTTTTTAGAGCAGACAAGAGCCATTTAAAGGAAATAAAATAAAATAAAATAAATATGAAAAATACCTCCGAAATACCAGAATTCACATCAATGAAGCCTTTGACTCTGCCAGTAAATCCTGCGCATTTAACGTGCATCATCGATTCGCAGAGCCAGCAGAAAATAAAAGGGTCTTTAGTTGAAGACGAAAGAGTACAATTTTTTTTAGAGCAGACAAGAGCCATTTAAAGGAGATAAAATAAAATAAAATAAAATATGAAAAATACCTCAAGTATGAGATCGCGAACTAATTTCAATTTATTGAACAATTAAAAGGACAGATAATTGGTCAACATTTTCAATACCTTCTAAACACAAAAACTATGTTCATGAATCGAGGTGGACATGAAAACTACGAATTATGGTGAACACTTTACATTTTGTAATCCTGAATTGACGTCGGAAACGTGCGCCTGAAAATATATAATAAAACATGTTTACAATACCAAAATAAATGAATAAATGTATTATTATGCTACAAAATAAACTTCTGACTTTTTATTTCAAGGTAAAATTACATGTACGGAGAATGGAAAATATTTCCTTGACTGAGATATGTCGGCTACTTGCGAGTTGTTGCGCGGTCGTGATTTCAACCCCTATTATGGGACGTATTAGAGTTAGTAGTCAGCCGTGAGATCGTTGGCGTGATGCCTATGATCTTGTCAATGAGCGTGCGCCTTCAGGATAGTGCATGAGTCCCTTTTATTGCGGTCAGGTAATGGACAGGTGCGCATGTTCGGGTAGCTTTTGCTTGAACCCCTTTTATGACATGTTTATGACCCATTTGTGGAAAGGAGAAAGTCAATCAATTTACGAGATAAATATTATGAGGCGGATACAAAAATGTAAGTTTGAAAATATTCCACATCTGAGAATCATTAACTTGTGAGATTTATTTTGTTGGGGTTCTTTTGATTTCTAAATTAGTTTTGTAATCATAGGAAACATTATTCCCCAACATGATCGGACATGTTCCTCTGATATAACCAACTTTAGATACTTTGGGTGTGCGACCTTTCTCACGTGCACAGCAACACCTGTTATAATGAGGCAAAGGGTACGTGATCACACCTTTCCCCAACATGATCGGATATGTTCCTCTAAGATAACAACCTTTGGATACTATGGGTGTGCTACTTTTCTCACGTGACTATTAATTGCTCATAATGAGGGAAAGGATACATGATCAATTTTGTCACATGGGGATGTGGGGGCGATGGGGGCAATTAACTATACTCTTTATGGACATGATCGTGACATTTTTATGACTTCAAAGCCCATTAAAATCAGTTTATTTATTGGATTATGCTAATTAGAACCCGCATACGTTATTGTGGTGGCGAGGGGGGCAGGGGGCCATTAATATGCTAATTGTCCCAGAACACGTCTTTCATACTACTGTCAATCAGTGCTCTGAGTCTTTCATAGCCTCCACTAGCTGATTTCACATGAATCAATGCTGTGGCCAATAAGGCTTGTTCCGTTGTCCTACATGTATTTACTTTTTCTGTATTATTATTAATGTGAAGAAGCGTGTGGTGCGGTTTTTTGCAATTCAAGCAAGGAATTTTATTTGTGCCCTTTTTATACCCTTGCATATTAAGTTCATCACAATTTTTTTTGCGCCCGTCGGGAATGTCAGCTCTGAACGGCAGCACCCCACCGCAGCGGGTAACTGTGTTTCGCAACAAATTCTTGTATTTTCTTTTATACCCTTGCAGAGGGTGTAACGATTTCAGTCAGAAGTTTGCAACGCAGTGAAGGAGACGTTTCCGACCCCATAAAGTATACATATTCTTGATCAGCATGACTAGACGAGTCGATCTAGCTATGTCCGTCCGTTTCTACGCAAACTAGTCTCTCAGTTTTAAAGCTATCGGGCTGAAACTTTCCCAAAAGTCTTCTTTCTTTTCCAGGTAGTATATAAGTCGGAACCAGCCGGATCGGACAACTATATCTTATAGCTCCCATGGGAATTATAAAAATACTTCTGGAAATATCATTCTTTTAATATTTCAGAATTTTGAATAACATTTTAATAAGACTTTATCATATAGCTGCCATAGAAACGATCGGATAATTAATGCCAAAATAATACATAGACCGTTATATTTCCTTTTCAGTAAGCATGGACGGTAGTAAACTTAAATGGAACGATATCTTACAATTTGTATATTTAGTTTTTAGTTTTCAAAAATCGGAAAGCCCTGTACATACAATGTTCCCACGGGAACGACCTGCAAGGGTATAAAACCTTTGGCGTGCCGAAGCTAACTTTTAATCTTGTTTAACATATAACCTTCTACGCTTGGAAATTACATATTTTAATTAGTTTTGAATTGCATATATAAATTTATCAAAATCGGACGACTATATCATGTAGCTGCCATAGGAACGAACCGAAAATTGGTGGAAAAATAATATGAAACAAATTATAGCATCGGTGTTTTTTTAACTCCTATGCTTGGAAATAAAATTTTTTAATAAGTTCTGAACTCTGAAAAATCGTGTGAATCTATTGATACATTTAGCTGCAAGTTTCTGGCACTTAGCAGAATCTTTAAGGTGCAGAATATCTCTGAGTCTCTTACCACTGGTTGGGGAAGACAACAGAGAGGTCTAACCAATTTTTCGGCAAGGAATCAAAAAGGCTCGAGTGACCAAAAGGAAAGGGAAATCCTGTCATAAGGAAAAAACAACCTTCACGTTTGATTTCTGTATAAAAACGGTCTTTTATTCTTCTTAGTCTTCGCTGACCTAACTAACATCAAATTCTTATAATAAACTTATCTATGATCTACGCAAAGACCACATCTGTTTTGCTTGAGCGGGAGCCTTATCAACGGTATCCCGCAAGGCGACCCTGTGTGCAGTGTGAGAACTATATTTATGGTCAGGCTCAAGGGGCCTCGTACTTAATATTACAATTGTTCGGCACTGCACACTTGTACGCTTACAGTTACAGATCATTATTTAAGGCTCTTGATAGATCTAAATATTGTTATGAACAGAGCTCATAAAACCTTAAATTTATGACAATTAGTGTTCTTCTTGAACAGTATGCTAGAGAGGCGTCGGTCAAAAAATTTTGTTCGTACACCCTACTTCCTCTAAGGGAGACAAAGTTCTATTCCTTGACATGAGTCCTCCAGTTCCTCTACCTCGTTACTAGAATATTATTGATAATACTCATTGGAAGCGGCGTTCGATGATAAGATGGACTTGATATGGTAAAGCCTTTGGACTTTACGGAAGGGATTCAAATTAGAATTAGCGCTCGGGCTTCGCCATATGCCGACGGCCTCTCCTTGACGCGAGTTAAAACTTGACCTATAACTTTGCCCTGATTGGTTTGACTCGTGATTGGCTGCTAATCTGGCCCCCTGGATTCTTGGAGAGCCCTGCACGCTTCCGCTTGAAGCCCTGAATTCGTTTGTGCCCTATGGTTGAATTAGTGCGTCTGGGGGAATCTCGGTGGGTTAAGTGGTCTATAATTCTGGTAGTTTTGATTGGAGGTCTGACGTAGGGTTTCTCGGCTCCATTTTCTGTAATTGTAGATCGTGGACGTCCGCAGGCTTACGGATTATTAGTACCCTAGAAGCGTCCGCGTTTGTTCCCCTAATAAAGGCATTAACAGCCTTGTCCCTTTGTCCGGTAAGGAAAGCATTGGTTATCTCCGTTGAGTAATTCATGCTTTTTATTTTGTTCATTATGAGTGAGACGTGGTAATTGATCCTAAGGTAAAAGTCTTCTAGTTTTTGGTTTCCCGGGTCATTTGAGTCAGCTCGTACTCTAGCTTACCGACATCCCATTTATCGGCGAAGTGTAATGCCAATACCCGTTTGTCCAGTCGTCATCTTGCACATTGTAGGCATTGAGCGTCATGTCGGCGTTGCCCCTAATTTTCGGACTAATCTGGATAAGGACTGACCTATATAGGGGTTTCTCCCGAATGACCTCGTAATCGTTAATGATGGATTGGGCCTTATTGATCCAAGAGATGTATTTTTCGGAATCACCCTCCAAAGTCAAAAGTTCCTTTACGCAATCCGGTACGGCCGAAGATTCTTTTAGTTCGTACTCCGTACGCGGACGCGTTAGTGGTAGCGGTATGTCCGCTACCGGGTTGCGCTTTTCGAAGTCGGTTTCTAGAATGTTCACCCTATTCCCTATTTTCCTAACTTCATCTTTCATGCCCACCATTTGAGTGGTTAGGGCCGCAATGGTAGAGTCAAGACGGTTTAATAAATCCTTCACTTCCTCCATTTTTAATGTCAATATTTTCGAGCGTTTATTTTATTGAAATTTTAAGTTTTTATGTTTATTCTGGGTCGAGGTGGGGAAATAAGCAACAGTTTTCTTTTGGAATTTCTAAATTATTCTCTCTTTCTTTTATATTTAACGAATCACCCCTAGTATTTTCCTCCTTGGTTATGTTTATGTTTCTTCAATGTTGATCCGTTTTTATTTTATACAGGACTATTATTCTAAAAATAAATTGCAATTTTTATTTGTTTCATTTTGGTTCAATAAAAAAATTTGTATGGATATTTTCGTTTGGGGCTTTGTGCGATCTTAAATTTGTGTTTTCTTTTTTATTCTCGTGTACTTGTGTTTATTGGTGCGGTGGTCCGTATTTGTCCGTTTTGGCGTTTTGCCTACTAAGGTACGGTTGCCACACAATCCACTGGGCAGCTTTTTTTAATGCATTCCACATCCGTTAGCCTTTGTAGCAAATTTCCACTTACACGAAAACGTTTATATTTTTCTTTTTATTTTGTATTAGTTTTTTGATTTTCAAATTTTTTTTATAATTTTCCGCTCGCAAATTAATTGCCGCAGCGGTTATCTGTGTATTTTTTTTAAAATTGCAATTTTTACGCTCGCGAATAAGGTACCCATTGGTATGGACTTATCGCTGCAGCGGACTATGCTTTTTTTTTAATATTTCGGTATTTTGTGCCCGCGAATATGCCGCGCCACAGGGTGCGTGGACTAATCGCCGCGGCAGGTTTACCATCATATTAAGTTCATCACAATTTTTTTTGCGCCCGTGGGGAATGTCAGCTCTGAACGGCAGCACCCCATCGCAGCGGGTAACTGTGTTTCGCAACAAATTCTTGTATTTTCTTTTATACCCTTGCAGAGGGTATAACGATTTCAGTCAGAAGTTTGCAACGCAGTGAAGGAGACATTTGCGACCTCATAAAGTATATATATTATTGATCAGCATCACTAGACGAGTCGATCTAGCCATGTCCGTCTGTCCGTCTGTCCGTCCGTTTCTACGCAAACTAGTCTCTCAGTTTTAAAGCTATCGGGCTGAAACTTTCCCAAAAGTCTTATATCTTTTGCACTTAATATATAAGTCGTAACCAGCCGGATCGCACAACTAAATCTTATAGCTCCCATAGGAATAATCGGAAAAATATGTAAAAAATTATATCTTTGGTGTTTTTTAACATATAACCTCCTTAGCTTGGAAATAACATTTTTTAATTAGTTTTTAATTTCGAATTTAATTTTATCAAAATCGGAAGACTATATCATATAGCTGCCATAGGAACGATCGTAAAATTGGTGGGAAAATAATATGAAACAAATTATAGCTTCGGTGTTTTTTAACATATAACCTCCTAAGATTGAAAATAATATTTTTTAATTAGTTCTGAGTTTCGAATTTAATTTTATCAAAATCGGACGACTATATCATATAGCTGCCATAGGAACGATCGGAAAATTGGTGGGAAAATAATATGAAACAAATTATAGCTTCAGTGCTTCAGGTCCGAGAAGCTGAAAGAGCCCTTATTATATATGCTCAGCGGGAGGAATATGCCCAAAAGCTTAAATTCCTAAACGATAAGCGTACAATTCCAGTTTCCAGCCCGATAGCCAACCTGTTTCCATTTCTAGACCAGCGAGGCCTGGCGGCAACCAACTAGTGGTACGCCTCATCCGATCGAAGTATTGAATTCCTAAAATCAAGAATCTGGTAAAAGCTGTGCTAAACTCCTGTAAGGTGTGCACTGTTTACAAGAAGAGAGTACAGACGCAATTGATATGCGATCTTCCTACCGATCGAGTTTCCTTTTCCAGGCCATTTACATATACTGGCATTGATTATGCAGGCCCGTTTGAGATAAAAAACAAGGAAGAACGCTACAGTCGAGTACCTCGACTATCAGATACCCGTTACTCAGCTAAAGGGACCAAAGGGAAATGTAGATATGCAATGGAGATACGCCACCTACCGGCGGTAGACAGATTTATGCGTTATGGGCGTTTAAGTGGGCGTGGCATATTCGCGTTACAAACTTGCGCTGCGTACAAGGCTACGGAATCTAAATCTGAGATCACAATTCTCTATCTTTTATAGTTTCCGAGATATCCACGTTCATATTTACGATTTTTTTAAGTTTGTGGGCGTTAAAGTGAGCGTGGCAAACTTTTTTTGGGTCAATCGATGGGTATTGATAAGAACGATACATTTCAGATTAAATTTTTATTCTAGCATCAAAACTGTAGTAGCCACAGTTTTGGGCGGTTTGTGGGCGTTAGAGTTGGCGTGGCACTCAGCTGAAACAAACTTGCGCTGCGCAGTAATCTCAGGAATCTGCATGCCTAATCCCAGTTTTGTAGCTCTTATAGTTTCTGAGATCTCAGCGTTCATACGGACAGACGGAGATGGCTAGTGATCCTGATCAAGAATATATATACTTTATGGGGTCGGAGACGCTTCCTTCTGCCTGTTACATACTTTCCGACGAATCTAGTATACCCTTTTACTGTACTAGTAACGGGTATAACTATACAGGCAGAGCATGCCTTATTACCAAGGGATATGTTTGCGTGTTTGTGTGTTTCTCCACAAAGGCTATCCATTTAGAGCCTACGTCCGACCTGACAAGCGAGAAGTTCCTCGCAGCATTTGCCCTATTCGTAGCGAGAAGAGGTTGTCCTCAGCGGGTCCACTCGGATAATGGCAAAACCTTTGTGGGGGCAGCGACTCTATTTTCTCGGGATATCATGCAGACGATCAAGGATCCTGTGACTGATACCTATAGCCATCAGGGAATTTTAAGGCGGTTCATTCCTCCAGGAGCTCCACATATGGGAGGATTGTGGGAGGCTGGAGTGAAAAGCTTCCAGGCACTTTTTTTACAAGTCGACGTCAAGTCGGAAGTACACGTTTGAAGAGTTCTCAACTCTTCTAGCCAAAGTTGAAGCATGCCTCAATTCCAGGCCGCTGTCTCCCATGTCCGAAAATCCTTCTGAGTTGTTGGCATTGACGCCAGGCCACTTTCTGATTGGGGGTCCGTTGCTTTCCACAGCTGAACCCGAAATTAAGGGCGAAGCCAAGTCGATTATAAATCGCTGGCAGCACTTAAAGGCCCTGCATCAGCAGTTCAGTGCGCGATGGAAAGAGGAGTACTTAAAAGAACTTCACAAGCGCAATAAATGGTAAGTAGCTATAAAAAGCGGTTGCGGAGGTTTTTTAGGCGGTTTTAAATGTATTTTGTATGAGTTGTTTTTAATTGCAAGCGTATTCTCATCCCATAATCAGTGTGTTTGGTATTCCACGGAACCCTCCCATTTTATTGCATTTCAAATATTGTGACCCCTCGTTATCTTCTGAGAATGAGTAGGAGAAAGTGAACGTGCGTACCCACGAACCCGAATCTCACCCCCTACCCTCGAGTCCTTGCTCATGACTGCTTGTGCGCGAAGGTGTGAAATTTTAATTTTGTGAGTTTTGTTCAAAATTTTTTTTGTTTCAAATGGTGCATACTGGCATTCATAGCTAATAAAACTCATGAGAGTGCTACCTTTACAACAGCAAAGCAGAAAAAGTATTCACGAGAGAAAATGACAAAGCCCACAACTTACCACATTAATATTAATAACGAAATAATTGTGTATGACGGTATAAGATTGGATTTTTCAGGAATCGAGTTTTCAATCACGAATAAAGGAATTATTCATTTCGAGAAAAATAATAAAGATTTTAGTATAAATATTTATGAGATCGATGCTGATGGTGACAAAATTATCGGTCCAACGTTTAGAATTAAATGTATTCGAACTAACCACATAAATATATTGGGAATAAATAACGTAAGCCAAGAAAGTATGCATTACGCTTACATTACAAGTGTAAAAAGATTATGCTACTCACAGCATTCCAAGGCCAAATCAGGAGGATATTTTTGTGATAACTGTCTACAGTTTTTCATGGTTAATAATACTACCCACAACAAATTTGAATGCGGAAAAGTGGCCTCGTTTTACCCTGAACCAAATACTACAACTTCATTCAAGGGCTTTCACAAAATATTATCTCCTCCGGTGGCCTAAATTCGTCTTCAACTTCGTCAACAACAAAAGTGCAGAAGCATACTGCATGTGCCGTATCATTTTATATAGCACATAAAAATTGGTGTCATTGGAAAGCATTTTTCAGGCCCTTTCCAATTGTATAATTTTCTCTGTTCTAAAATAAAAACTGCACATTTTGAACAAAACTCACAAAATTAAAATTGCACACCTTCGCGCACAAGCAGTCATGAGCAAGGACTTGAGGGTAGGGGGTGAGATTCGGGTTCGTGGGTACGCACGTTCACTTTCTCCTGCTCATTCTCAGAAGATATCGAGGGGTCACAATATTTGAAATGCAATAAAACGGGAGGGTTCCGTGGAATACCAAACACACTGATTATGGGATGAGTATACGCTTGCAATTAAAAACAACTCATACAAGACACATTTAAAACCGCCTAATAAACCTCCGCAACCGCTTTTAATAGCTACTCTTAGCTTAAGGCTTAGGAAATTCGAATGGTTGCATCGCGACATCTTATGCCAATGCTGGCCCGACCTTAACTGACCATTTATTCGTATCTTGCTTACACAGAGATTGCCTTTCCTTAACCTATGTCAAAGTTGTACACCTTCGATATTTACCTACATCCTAACCCCTCTTACACCACGTTCACCCCGGGTAATTTGTTATCAATCCTTGTGTTCGTTTTCCTTCTAATAACCATTCGACTGGGGTATTGGGCTGCTCCTTATATTCGAGAACCAATCGGATTGGTTCTAGGAGTACAACATGCCTATATGCACTCCCTGTAGATGTCAACCTGTTAAGTAAACATTCTAGACTATAAAAATGACACCACTCAAATTGCTCAGGATCAGTTCTTCAAATGCCTCAGTACTGTGTTCTAATAAAATAATTAGATCCCCATCGGTCCTTGTATTCGCGCCTAACAATTCGAATCGTGCATTTTACCTTTTTAACGTGTGGGTGAAAATTGTTACCAACATTACAACATATAAAAATATATTTTTTTGAATAAAAAAATTAAAACTAAAACCCTAAAAATTGAGTCTTTTATTGCTTTTTTGTGGACCAAAAATGTGGAGATGAGTGAGTTTTTTGCTCAGTGCTCCTCGGAATGCCTTCGAGGTTTTAACGTGTAAATCAAAAATAAGGTGTGACTTATGCTCTACCTTAGTTCATAATTATGAATTTGACGAGCACTTGCAAAATTGTAATGGACATAAACACATAAACCAAAACACTATTGATTTAAAAGATTTTTATCAGCATTTCCAAAAAAATATAATTGAAATTATAAAGCATTGCATGATAGAATATAGAGCCATTAAATTCAACCTAAGAGTTTATGGTACCTATATTAAACAAACAGACGAAGGAGTTACTGTTGAAAAAACAAAACAATTTGGGACCGCATATAAATCTGTGTACCAAAATGAAAACATTATCGATGAACTAAATATGGCAGTAGATAGCTTATTAGCATCGAGCAGTGAGTTTCAAGAAAAAGACTCTGGTTGGGCAATAAAAAATTTCAATTATTTTGAAATAACTATAATCAAGCTAGAACACATTCCTGCTAGCGGATACATAGAGGCTCCCAAGAATATAAGAGCCCGAAATGCACCTATAAACGTACAGAATACTGACGTATTTTGTTTCAAATGGTGCATACTGGCATTCATAGCTAATAAAACTCATGAGAGTGCTACCTTTACAACAGCAAAGCAGAAAAAGTATTCACGAGAGAAAATGACAAAGCCCACAACTTACCACATTAATATTTATAACGAAATAATTGTGTATGACGGTATAAGATTGGATTTTTCAGGAATCGAGTTTTCAATCACGAATAAAGGAATTATTCATTTCGAGAAAAATAATAAAGATTTTAGTATAAATATTTATGAGATCGATGCTGATGGTGACAAAATTATCGGTCCAACGTTTAGAACTAAATGTATTCGAACTAACCACATAAATATATTGGGAATAAATAACGTAAGCCAAGAAAGTATGCACTACGCTTACATTACAAGTGTAAAAAGATTATGCTACTCACAGCATTCCAAGGCCAAATCAGGAGGATATTTTTGTGATAACTGTCTACAGTTTTTCATGGTTAATAATACTACCCACAACAAATTTGAATGCGGAAAAGTGGCCTCGTTTTACTCTGAACCAAATACTACAACTTCATTCAAGGGCTTTCACAAAATATTATCTCCTCCGGTGGCCTAAATTCGTCTTCAACTTCGTCAACAACAAAAGTGCAGAAGCATACTGCATGTGCCGTATCATTTTATATAGCACATAAAAATTGGTGTCATTGGAAAGCATTTTTCAGGCCCTTTCCAATTGTATAATTTTCTCTGTTCTAAAATAAAAACTGCACATTTTGAACAAAACTCACAAAATTAAAATTGCACACCTTCGCGCACAAGCAGTCATGAGCAAGGACTTGAGGGTAGGGGGTGAGATTTGGGTTCGTGGGTACGCACGTTCACTTTCTCCTGTTCATTCTCAGAAGATATCGAGGGGTCACAATATTTGAAATGCAATAAAACGGGAGGGTTCCGTGGAATACCAAACACACTGATTATGGGATGAGTATACGCTTGCAATTAAAAACAACTCATACAAGACACATTTAAAACCGCCTAATAAACCTCCGCAACCGCTTTTAATAGCTACTCTTAGCTTAAGGCTTAGGAAATTCGAATGGTTGCATCGCGACATCTTATGCCAATGCTGGCCCGACCTTAACTGACCATTTATTCATATCTTGCTTACACAGAGATTGCCTTTCCTTAACCTATGTCAACATCCTAACCCCTCTTACACCACGTTCACCCCCGGTAATTTGTTATCAATCCTTGTGTTCGTTTTCCTTCTAATAACCATTCGACTGGGGTATTGGGCTGCTCCTTATATTCGAGAACCAATCGGATTGGTTCTAGGAGTACAACATGCCTATATGCACTCCCTGTAGATGTCAACCTGTTAAGTAAACATTCTAGACTATAAAAATGACACCACTCAAATTGCTCAGGATCAGTTCTTCAAATGCCTCAGTACTGTGTTCTAATAAAATAATTAGATCCCCATCGGTCCTTGTATTCGCGCCTAACAATTCGAATCGTGCATTTTACCTTTTTAACGTGTGGGTGAAAATTGTTACCAACATTACAACATATAAAAATATATTTTTTTGAATAAGAAAATTAAAACTAAAACCCTAAAAATTGAGTCTTTTATTGCTTTTTTGTGGACCAAAAATGTGGAGATGAGTGAGTTTTTTGCTCAGTGCTCCTCGGAATGCCTTCGAGGTTTTAACGTGTAAATCAAAAATAAGGTGTGACTTATGCTCTACCTTAGTTCATAATTATGAATTTGACGAGCACTTGCAAAATTGTAATGGACATAAACACATAAACCAAAACACTATTGATTTAAAAGATTTTTATCAGCATTTCCAAAAAAATATAATTGAAATTATAAAGCATTGCATGATAGAATATAGAGCCATTAAATTCAACCTAAGAGTTTATGGTACCTATATTAAACAAACAGACGAAGGAGTTACTGTTGAAAAAACAAAACAATTTGGGACTGCATATAAATCTGTATACCAAAATGAAAACATTATCGATGAACTAAATATGGCAGTAGATAGCTTATTAGCATCGAGCAGTGAGTTTCAAGAAAAAGACTCTGGTTGGGCAATAAAAAATTTCAATTATTTTGAAATAACTATAATCAAGCTAGAACACATTCCTGCTAGCGGATACATAGAGGCTCCCAAGAATATAAGAGCCCGAAATGCACCTATAAACGTACAGAATACTGACGTATTTTGTTTCAAATGGTGCATACTGGCATTCATAGCTAATAAAACTCATGAGAGTGCTACCTTTACAACAGCAAAGCAGAAAAAGTATTCACGAGAGAAAATGACAAAGCCCACAACTTACCACATTAATATTTATAACGAAATAATTGTGTATGACGGTATAAGATTGGATTTTTCAGGAATCGAGTTTTCAATCACGAATAAAGGAATTATTCATTTCGAGAAAAATAATAAAGATTTTAGTATAAATATTTATGAGATCGATGCTGATGGTGACAAAATTATCGGTCCAACGTTTAGAACTAAATGTATTCGAACTAACCACATAAATATATTGGGAATAAATAACGTAAGCCAAGAAAGTATGCATTACGCTTACATTACAAGTGTAAAAAGATTATGCTACTCACAGCATTCCAAGGCCAAATCAGGAGGATATTTTTGTGATAACTGTCTACAGTTTTTCATGGTTAATAATACTACCCACAACAAATTTGAATGCGGAAAAGTGGCCTCGTTTTACTCTGAACCAAATACTACAACTTCATTCAAGGGCTTTCACAAAATATTATCTCCTCCGGTGGCCTAAATTCGTCTTCAACTTCGTCAACAACAAAACTGCAGAAGCATACTGCATGTGCCGTATCATTTTATATAGCACATAAATATAATCCTGATCTCAACGAATTGTGGACATATGAAGGTATGTTAAAAACATCAAAAAATTAACTTATTACTATTTTAAAAACTAATTCAAATTTTGTATAATTTTATAGGCGCTGACTGTATACAAAAATTCTGCAAATCACTCAAGGTAAAAACTACGAGCTTGTTTTACTTGTACTGGTCCACCCCCAAAAATCCGATTGCTAGCACAATCCATGAACAGGAAGGCAACTGCTGTGCCTGTGAAAAGGAAATCAACGCTGACGACCTGGACAAATATTTTGATCAATTTTCTGGAAAATACATGGGACCCATTCATAAAAATTGTAGGCCAAAGTATAAATTAAGTGATCCCTTCTTTCCTGTAGTATTTCATAACTTATCTAAATATGACATACACTTATTCATTACTGAATTAGAAGGAGACTTAAGCCCCATACCATGTAATAAAGAGCTTTATATAGCGCTTGTAATAATAGTGAGAATGCAGTATTCTCATAATTAGGTAGTAAGTGTTAATAATGTATAAGCTCATATTGAATGTACGTATGTTCGTTAGAGACGGTCACACTGGACAAGCCCTCTTCCGTTTCAAAAGTGGCATCAATAAAGACACGCTTCAATACACGTCTTACAAAATCATTAATAATCTGCATATCAACGATTATTACATGGTGTATGTACATGATGGCGTCAGGCAAGGACTCAGAGCCAGAAGCCAAAAAGATTGCCACATTCCTATGGTTGGCTGGATCAAAGGTCACGGAAATATACAGTACATTGTTTCCCAACGATGGAACCGCACATGGCATGGTCGGCACCATGGTGACGTCTTCAGACCCGTCTACCTCTGCCGCGGTCGTCAGCCGTACACTGGAGGACGTACTAAAGGCATTCGATGACTACAGCATCCCGTTCCGAAACATCACAATGGAATCCTACAAATTCAACAACATTGTTCAAACTGAGGGACAGCCTTTCATAGAGTTTGAGACGCAACTCCGCAAGCAGGTACAGTTATGTGACTACAAATGTGACTGTGGCCGAACATACGAAGAACGTATGTTGCTAGACCGCTTCATAATTGGCATTCAAGATAAAAGGCTGCAGCTTAAACTCCTTGAATAAAAAAACAAGAAAGGAAGTTACCCTTGCAGCTATAATTATTAAATTTAAAAACACAAAAAATGATATTCCCAATAGTATAAGATAATATGTCAAAAAACACCGAAGCTATAATTTGTTTCATATTATTTTCCTACCAATTTTCCGATCGTTACTATGGCAGCTATATGATATAGTCTTCCGATTTTGATAAATTTAAATTCGAAATTCAGAACTAATTAAAAAATGTTATTTCCAAGCGTTGGAGGTTATATGTTGAAAAACACCGAAGCTATAATTGTCAAAAATACCTCTGCGCTCGTTCAGGATGGTTATAAAGTATTTATTGACAAGGATTTTAATGAAATATATAAAGAACACAAATTATATAGATATCTTGTTAGCTTGTGAGCGTGCGGCACACGTCTTACTCCTTTGACATTGCCAACCGTACTGCCCTATTTTTGACATCTCGGCCTTTCCTGACGACAGTTAGTCTTCTGCTGAGTAGTCATAGTTGTCATCATTGGTATCCAGATCTGGGATTAAAGCACACCAAGGCTTCATGTGATCAATGGATACTACGTTGTTGTATCGTCGTTGAGAAACTGAACGATCTGGAAGGTCTTCAATTACGTATCGGTCGTTACACAGAACCTTTGTAATAATATAAGGTCCTTTAAAAGCTGGATCCAATTTATGTGTATCTCCTGTCGCAACTGGAACAAAATCGATCATAACCAGATCGTCTACACCGAATTTCTTTGGGGAAGTATGCCTGGCATCATAGCGTTTCTTCCATTTTTGCTGCTCTGCTTTAATGTTTTTTTCTGCTTGCTGGCGGTTTGCTTCAACATTGACTTCTGGTTCAGATTCCTGAGTTAAAGCTTGAATTAACCGATTCTTGGAAACATCTCTTACATTGAAGTTAAATACCAGATCGTTTGGAGTAAACTTTGTTGTGGAATTGATGTTTGTATTCATGCTCCACTGGATTTTACCAAGGTTTTGATCCCAATCCTTATCGTTGGCTGTGCTAGCTTTCAGTGCACTTAGAAACGTTTTATTCATACGTTCAGCCTGTCCATTAGCGCGAGGCGTGCGAACGGCCGTTTTGATGTGCTGAATTCCATTTTCATTAATAAAATGGTCGAACTCCTTTGATGTGAACGATGTGCCTCTATCCGAAATTAGGCGTACAGGTTGCCCAAAAACGCAAAAAATTTGTTTCAGGGCTTTGACAACTGGTGTAGTTTTTGTATTACGTGTTGGTATTAGAAAGGTGTATTTAGTAAAAGCACACACAACTACCAGTATGTGACAGTTTCCGGTTTTACTTCTTATGAACGGCCCAACGTGATCAATGTTAATTGTTCGGAACGGTATGGGTACTACCTCCTGCAAGTATAGTTCACCCTCAGATTTTCCGCCTTTTACCTTATTCACACAGCATTCAGGACAAGAAGCAATGTAGGACTTGATATATCCACGCATCCTTGGAAACCAAAAATATTTCTTTAGTCTTTCCAAAGTCTTTTCTGTTCCAAAATGTCCTGCTTCATCATGGTTGCACTTGGTTACGCGCCATCTGATTGCTTGAGGTACCACTAACTTGTTGCCATCATCAGTTTTTCGATACAATCGACTTTTACAGATGACATAGTCTGTTTTAATTTGACTCCACTGGTTACTGGCGTCCTTGTTGGCAAAAACCTCAAAGATGTCTTTTATTTTTGGGTCCTGCATCTGCATTGTGTAAATCCAGTCTTCGTCGATGGGAACTATCTTTAAGACGTTGTCTGCTACGGTTATTACTTTGTCCTCCGGTGGATGTACTGGATTCCTACTCATTCCGTCTACATGAGGCATTTGCTCTCCAGGTCGATGTTTGCATTTAAAGTCGAACTCTTGTAGTCGTAGCCACCAGCGTGCGATTGGAGGTTGTAGAGCAGTGGATTCCTTGAGCGTTGCTACAGCGTTGCAATCGGTCACCACTACAAACTCGGATCCAATGAGATAGATGCGGAATCTTTCCAAGGACTCGGTAATAGCTAACACTTCTAGTACATAGCTTGAGTAGCGGCTCTCAGCATCCGAGCAAAGCCTGCTGTAATAAAATACAGGCCTGAGTCCTTCGTCTTCTTCTTGCAATAGAACGCCTGCAATACCTTTGCTGCTTGCATCCGTGTGTACTTCGTGGCGCCGAGCTGGATCATAAAGAGTCAATACAGGCTGCGATGTGATAGCTTCTTTTAAGTTTCGGAATGCTGTTTCTTGTTCTGCTTCCCACAGGAACTCTTGACTTTTCTTCAGAAGCTTACTCAAAGGAGCTGCCATAATGCTATATTCCTTGACGAATTTGCGGAAGAATCCAGTAATGCCGAGAAATCTGCGTACATCAGCATCGTTTTGCGGCGTTCCATAATTGCTGATGCATATGGTTTTCTCGATTCCTGGCTGAATTCCGTTTGCCGTTATTAAGTGTCCTAAAAACTTGACCTTACTCTGCAGGAAGGAACATTTTGATGGCCGTAAAGTTAGACCAGCTGAACGGATTGCCTGTAGAAACTCGTTTAGAATAACAAGTCCTTCGTCAACTGTTGTTGATGGTATAATGACTTCGTCTACATAACTTATTATGTTGCGTTGGTGCTCTAGCTGTCGTAGCAAATCCATGATGACCTCCTGAAATACCATTGGTGCGTTTAGCAACCCAAATGGCATTACGTTGAACTCGTAGAGTCCATCGGGAGTCAGAAATGCGTTAAATTTCTTGCTTTCCTGGCCCATAGGAATCTGGTAATATCCTGAAGTCATATCCAGCGTTGTAAAGTATGAGTTTCCAGACAGCTTGGCTAATTGTTCTTCTACAATTGGCATTGGATATCGCTTTTTTACAGTGACTGCGTTGAGAGCTCTATAGTCGATGCACAGTCGACTTTCTCCGTTTGCTTTGGGGACTAATATCGCCGATGATGCGTATGGTGAGGTGCTCTTACTGATGATGTTGTGCTTGAGTAGGAGATCTAACTGAGATCGGAGTGCATCCCTTTTAGAAAATGCAACTTGGTATCGACGACCCAGTATCGGTGTTGCCGTTGTCACCTCGATGTCCATCACAGTGGTATTGCATCTGCCAATATGGGAAAGGTCTTCGGCAAAGCAATCTGTATATCTATGCAACATATAGCTCACCTCATTGCGCTGGGAGCTACTGACCTCAGCGCTTATATTAAAGTCGATTTCTGATTCCTCTGCTTGCATTATCGAGCCTGAATTTCCGATCTGTTCGTAGACCTTACTGCAGAGTAAGTCTCTGCCCATGAGAACGTCGTAAGGAAGAATGTCATCGGGTACAATGTGAATGCGTACATAAATTTCGCTGCGTTCTGTTTTCACCGAGGTAAGTATACATTCCTTAGTCTCCACTATTGATCCACCAAATCCTTGTAGACGTTTTACCGATTTCTGTCGAATCGATCCATTTGGAACAGCCGACTCTCTTATAAGTGTATGATCGCTGCCAGTATCGACGAATGCTGAAAACTCTCTTCCTCCAAGCTCAATAGTCTTCATTATGGGTGGGTACTCTTTGGTATTTGCTGCGTCTACTTGAGCGACTGATGATACCTTTACCCTGCAATCCTTAGCTTCATGCCCAACCTTTGAACAGATTGAACAGCGTGGCTTCTTTTGCGGGTCTGGACACTTAGCAGCTATGTGACCCATTTGGTTACAATTAAAACATTTTGGTCCTTTGGGTTTAGCCTCACCACCTGCTACATCTTGGCCTTTCGTGTAAACAGACTGAAAAGAAGAACTTTGTTGCTGCAGTACTTGCACTGTTTTCATATTGTCCAGAGACCTAAATAGTTCTGAACACGTCTGAAGATTCATAGCTAACAAAGCCTTCGTGCAGTCGTTTTGGTTCAATCCGTTAATAATATAAGAATTGATAGATGGCTCATCTATATTAGCTCGTCTTCCAATTGCCATCATGATGTAGAAGTATTCGCAAAACGATTCGTTGGGTTTTCTTTTACGTCGCATCAGTTCCCTGTGAACATCAGCTGTGTTTACCACGCTTGGAAAATCTTGTAAAAGTGCGGTCTTAAACTGTTCCCAAGTTTGGAATACAGTCTGTGCATCTAACCATTCCTTAGCGACACCTCTCACTTTATGCTGTACGGCGAACAATACTGTCCCATCATTCCATTCATAAACACGTTGCAACTGCTCTGTTTTGCTTATAAACTGTTGTGAAGTAATGTTGCCCCTAACTGGATCATACTCGGGCAACACACCGATCACATCCTTGATGATGGTGTTGGTATAAGCTGTGCGTTCGGGGCTTTCTCTGATCCTTTGATGAGGTTGTTCTTGGCCTGGTGGTGGTATGCCTAACGTGTTTGCCTGACGTTGTTGTTCCAAAGCAGCCGGTGGACCTGCGGTGCTCCCTACGTTAGCTTGCCCCGAAGTCGCATTTTCCTGTTGGACACTTAAGGCCTGAACCGTTTGGGATAAACTGATCATCAACTGCTTCAGCTCGTCAATTTGAGATTGTACGGTATTTCCATCGAAATCGTAGTCATCGCGTTCGATTTCATCACATCCCAAGATCCGTGTGAGTTCGTCGATTTTAGCCTGTTTGTTTCCGACAACTGGAATATTGTTCGTGCGTAGAATAATATCCAGATCGGCAACC
The DNA here is from genome assembly GCF_014743375.2 of Drosophila subpulchrella. NCBI lineage: Eukaryota > Metazoa > Arthropoda > Insecta > Diptera > Drosophilidae > Drosophila > Drosophila subpulchrella. The sequence goes on along the minus strand of NW_023665489.1, from coordinate 1,309,905 downwards.
CTTAGTTGACCTAGCTTAACTAACATTTTTAGTTAACCTCGTGGTCCGTCGCTCCTTCTCAAGTTTTTTTTTCTCACTCTTGGTACTTTTTTTTTACCGCTTTTTTCCTCTAGATGCTTCTTAAAAAGTGGCCGTATTGCCGTTCTGCCGTTTTACCGCCTTACTTTTTTAACGTGTTGCTTAGCCCAGTGTGGCGTTGCCGTTTTGTCAAATTGTGTAATCCTTCATTCTCCTTTCTTCGTGAATAAAATGCAGCTTTTTATATCATTTTATTGCTGTTTGGAGCTCGTATCCCACTTCTGAATTGTCAAAAATACCTCTGCGCTCGTTCAGGATGGTTATAAAGTATTTATTGACAAGGATTTTAATGAAATATATAAAGAACACAAATTATATAGATATCTTGTTAGCTTGTGAGCGTGCGGCACACGTCTTACTCCTTTGACATTGCCAACCGTACTGCCCTATTTTTGACATAATTTGTGTCATATTATTTTTCCACCAATTTTCCGATCGTTTCTATGGCAGCTATATGATATAGTCGTCCGATTTCGATAAAATTTAATTCGAAATTCAATACTAAATAAAAAAATGTTATTTCCAAGCTTAGGAGGTTATATGCCAAAAAACACCAAAGATATAATTTTGTAAAAAAAATTTTTCCGATTATTCCTATGGGAGCTATAAGATATAGTTGTCCGATCCGGCTGGTTCCGACTTATATACTACCTGCAAAAGATATAAGACTTTTGGGAAAGTTTCAGCCCGATAGCCTTAAAACTGAGAGACTAGTTTGCGTAGAAACGGACGGACAGACGGACAGGCGGACGGACGGACAGACGGACAGACGGGCAGACGGACATGGCTAGATCGACTCGTCTAGTGATGCTGATCAAGAATATATATACTTTATGGGGTCGGAAACGTCTCCTTCACTGCGTTGCAAACTTCTGACTGAAATCGTTATACCCTCTGCAAGGGTATACAAAAAACACCGAAGCTATAATTTGTTTCATATTATTTTCCCACCAATTTTCCGATCGTCCCTATGGCAGCTATATGATATAGTCGTCCGATTTTGATAAAATTATATTCAAATAAAAAAAATTCAGAGCTAATTAAAAATTTTATTTCCAATTTTACGATCTTTCCTTTGGCAGCTATATGAAATAGTCGTCCGATTTTGATCAAATTAAATTCGAAATTCAGAATGAATTAAAAAATGTTTTATACAAGCGTAGGAGGTTAGTGAAAAAACACAGAAGTTTTAATTTGTTTCATATTATTTTCCCACCGATTTTACGATCGTTCCTATGGCAGCTATATGGTATAGTCGTCCGATTTTGATAAAATTTAATTCGAAATTCAGAACTAATTAAAAAATGTTATTTCCAAGCGTAGGAGGTTATATGTTAAGGAACACCGAAGCTATAATTTGTTTTATATTATTTTCCCACCAATTTTACGATCGTTCCTATGGCAGCTATATGATATAGTCTTCCGATTTTGATAAAATTTAATTCGAAATTCTAGACTAATTAAAAAATGTTATTTCCAAGGAAAGGAGGTAATATGTTAAAAAACACCAAAGATATAATTTTTTAACATTTTTTTTCCCGATTATTCCTATGGGAGCTATAAGATATAGTTGTCCGATCCGGCTGGTTCCGACTTATATACTACCTGCAAAAGATATAAGACTTTTGGGAAAGTTTCAGCCCGATAGCTTTAAAACTGAGAGACTAGTTTGCGTAGAAACGGACGGACAGACGGACAGACGGACAGACGGACATGGCTAGATCGACTCGTCTAGTGATGCTGATCAAGAATATATATACTTTATGGGGTCGGAAACGTCTCCTTCACTGCGTTGCAAACTTCTGACTGAAATCATTATACCCTCTGCAAGGGTATAAAAACACCGAAGCTATAATTTGTTTCATATTATTTTCCCACCAATTTTCCGATCGTCCCTATGGCAGCTATATGATATAGTCGTCCGATTTTGATAAAATTATATTCAAATAAAAAAATTCAGAGCTAATTAAAAATTTTATTTCCAATTGTACGATCGTTCCTTTGGCAGCTATATGAAATAGTCGTCCGATTTTGATAAAATTAAATTCGAAATTCAGAATGAATTAAAAAATGTTATATACAAGCGTAGGAGGTTATATGTGAAAAAACACAGAAGTTATAATTTGTTTCATATTATTTTCCCACCGATTTTACGATCGTTCCTATGGCAGCTATATGGTATAGTCGTCCGGTTTTGATAAAATTTAATTCGAAATTCAGAACTAATTAAAAAATGTTATTTCCAAGCGTAGGAGGTTATATGTTAAGGAACACCGAAGCTATAATTTGTTTTATATTATTTTCCCACCAATTTTACGATCGTTCCTATGGCAGCTATATGATATAGTCTTCCGACTTTGATAAAATTTAATTCGAAATTCTAGACTAATTAAAAAATGTTATTTCCAAGGAAAGGAGGTAATATGTTAAAAAACACCAAAGATATAACTTTTTAACATTTTTTTTCCGATTATTCCGATGGGAGCTATAAGATATAGTTGTCCGATCCGGCTGGTTCCGACTTATATACTACCTGCAAAAGATATAAGACTTTTGGGAAAGTTTCAGCCCGATAGCTTTAAAACTGAGAGACTAGTTTGCGTAGAAACGGTCGGACAGACGGACAGACGGACAGACGGACATGGCTAGATCGACTCGTCTAGTGATGCTGATCAAGAATATATATACTTTATGGGGTCGGAAACGTCTCCTTCACTGCGTTGCAAACTTCTGACTGAAATCATTATACCCTCTGCAAGGGTATAAAAATGTCATTTCCAAGCTTAAGAGGTTTTATGTTAAAAAAAAAACACCGAAGCTATAATTTGTTTCATATTATTTTCCCACCAATTTTCCGATTGTCCCTATGGCAGCTATATGATATAGTCGTCCAATTTTGATAAAATTATATTCAAATAAAAAAATTCAGAGCTAATTTAAAATTTTATTTCAAATTTTACGATCGTTCCTTTGGCAGCTATATGAAATAGTCGACCGATTTTGATAAAATTAAATTCGAAATTTAGAATGAATTAAAAAATGTTATATACAAGCGTATGAGGTTATATGTGAAAAAACGCAGAAGTTATAATTTGTTTCATGTTATTTTCCCACCGATTTTACGATCGTTCCTATGGCAGCTATATGATATAGTCGTCCGATTTCGATAAAATTTAATTCAAAATTCAAAACTAATTAAAAAATGTTAGTTCCAAGCTAAGGAGGTTATATGCTAAAACACACCAAAGATATAATTTTTTATACCCTTGCAGAGGGTATATTGATTTCAGTCAGAAGTTTGCAACGCAGTGAAGGAGACGTTTCCGACCCCATAAAGTATATATATTCTTGATCAGCATGACTAGACGAGTCGATCTAGCCATGTCCGTCTGTCCGTCTGTCCGTCTGTCCGTCTGTCCGTCTGTCCGTCTGTCCGTCTGTCCGTCTGTCCGTCCGTTTCTACGCAAACTAGTCTCTCAGTTTTAAAGCTATCGGGCTGAAACTTTCCCAAAAGTCTTATATCTTTTGCAGGTAGTATATAAGTCGGAACCAGCCGGATCGGACAACTATATCTTATAGCTCCCATAGGAATAATCGGACAAAAAAATGAAAAAAAATTATATCTTTGGTGTTTTTTAGCATATAAACTCCTAAGCTTGGAAATAACAATTTTTAAATAATTTTGAATTTTGAATTAAATTTTATCGAAATCGGACGACTATATCTTATAGCTGCCATAGGAACGATCGGAAAATTTGTGGAAAAATAATATGAAAAAAATTATAGCTTCGGTGTTTTTCAACATATAACCTCCAACGCTTGGAAATAACATTTTTTAATTAGTTCTGAATTTCGAATTAAATTTTATCAAAATCGGACGACTATGTCATATAGCTGCCATAGGAACGATCGCAAAATTGGTAGGAAAATAATATGAAACAAATTATAGCTTCGGTGTTTTTTAACATATAACCTCCTACGCTTGGAAATAACATTTTTTAATTAGTTCTGAGTTTCGAATTTAATTTTATCAAAATCGGACGACTATATCATATAGCTGCCATAGGAACGATTGGAAAATTGGTAGGAAAATAATATGAAACAAATTATAGCTTCGGTGTTTTTTGACATATTATCTTATACTATTGGGAATATCATTTTTTGTGTTTTTAAATTTAATAATTATAGCTGCAAGGGTATATAAGCTTCGGCTTGCCGAAGCTAACTTCCTTTCTTGTTTTTAATTTTTTTGTCCGATTATTCCTATGGGAGCTATAAGATATAGTTGTCCGATCCGGCTGGTTCCGACTTATATACTACCTGCAAAAGATATAAGACTTTTGGGAAAGTTTCAGCCCGATAGCTTTAAAACTGAGAGACTAGTTTGCGTAGAAACGGACGGACAGACGGACAGACGGACAGACGGACAGACGGACAGACGGCCAGACGGACAGACGGACATGGCTAGATCGACTGGTCTAGTCATGCTGATCAAGAATATATATACTTTATGGGGTCGGAAACGTCTCCTTCACTGCGTTGCAAACTTCTGACTGAAATCAATATACCCTCTGCAAGGGTATAATAAAAAAATGTTATTTCCAAGCGTAGGAGGTATATGTTAAGGAACACCGAAGCTATAATTTGTGTCATATTATTTTTCCACCAATTTTACGATCGTTCCTATGGCAGCTATATGATATAGTCGTCCGATTTCGATAAAATTTAATTCGAAATTCAATACTAATTAAAAAATGTTATTTCCAAGCTTAGGAGGTTATATGCCAAAAAACACCAAAGATATAATTTTGTAAACAAATTTTTTCCGATTATTCCTATGGGAGCTATAAGATATAGTTGTCCGATCCGGCTGGTTCCGACTTATATACTACCTGCAAAAGATATAAGACTTTTGGGAAAGTTTCAGCCCAATAGCCTTAAAACTGAGAGACTAGTTTGCGTAGAAACGGACGGACAGACGGACAGACGGACGGACGGACAGACGGACGGACGGACAGACGGACAGACGGACAGACGGACAGACGGACAGACGGACATGGCTAGATCGACTCGTCTAGTGATGCTGATCAAGAATATATATACTTTATGGGGTCGGAAACGTCTCCTTCACTGCGTTTCAAACTTCTGACTGAAATCATTATACCCTCTGCAAGGGTATAGCAAGAAACTCGAGGAGATCATCACTGAGTGCAAAGCCTTTGAAGCGGCCGCAAAAAACAATGAATTTCTACGGAATCCCCATTATGAAAAGTCCGTTGACGCAGTTGTCCGTCGCTGCTATAATTGCGGAGCAATTTTCAACCCGAATAATCTTTCCGAGTGCCGTGCAAAGGAAATGGCATGTTACTATTGCGGAAAAATTGGACATTTTTCCAAGTACTGCAAGCAGCAGAAGAAACGAGTGGATAACAACAACATCAGCAACAAACGAGTGGATAACAACAACTACAAAAGCAAGCAGATAGATGTGGATCGCAAGCAAACAGCCGGAGCAGTTATTAATTGGATAGAATCAGGTAAAAGTAAGGAAAGAGTATTTAAATCAGAGGCTTACATTAATGAAAGTAATTTTAGAATAAGCGAGTGCGGGCTAAACAGAGTAAGATGGATGAAAACATATAAAATAAATGGAAAAAAATTTTACGTTTAAAGTGGACACAGGCGCTGATGTTCACTGCATCCCAAGTGATTTAGTTAAAGAATTAAAACTTGAAGTTAAAAAAGACTATAATAATGTTAAAGTTAATAATTTTGGAAAAGTTAAAGCAAACTGTTATGATCTGAATTCAGAAACAGCAAAATGTATTGAATTTTTAGTTGTTGATGCGAAATGTGAACCACTATTAGGTCTTAAGTCCTCTGTAGAATTAAAACTCATTAAACATTTAAATATTGATTCAATATGTAGATTACCTCAAACCAGGAAGGAATTTGTGGAAAAATTTAGTCAATTATTTCAGGCACTCGGTAAGCTGCCAAAGAAACAATCACTCATTTTGAAGGAAGGTGCTCAGCCTGTGCTCCATTACAAAAAAAGGTTCCCACAAAGTTTGTTAGGGTCATTGGAGCCAGAGTTAAATGCTATGGTAAAGGAAAAGATAATCTCCCCAGTAACATACCCGACTAGTTGGGTGAACAATTTGCAAGTAGTGGAAAAATCAAACGGAAAACTCAGACTTTGTTTAGACCCTAAGCCGTTAAATAACGCAATTAAAAGAGAACATTACCTTATACCAACAATAGATGATTTTATGATACAATTAACTCGGAAAAAGGTTTTTACTATCCTGGATCTGTCCCATGGATTCTGGCAAATGGAGCTGGATGAAGCTAGTTCAGATTTAACGACATTCATGACTCCATTCGGGAGATTTAAATTTAACCGGATTCCATTTGGAATCAATAGCGCTCCTGAAATGTTTCAACGAAATATGGTTCAAATTTTTGGAGGCATACCAAATGTAATCGTTTACTTTGATGACATAGGAATATTAGGGGAAAAACTTGAAGATCATGATAACACGTTGTTACAAGTACTTCAGCGGGCTCAAGAAAATGGAATACGTTTTAACCCGGACAAAGTTCAATATAGGAAACAAGAAGTTGAACTTATGGGTCATATTTTATCAGAAGGGCAAATAAAACCTCAAAGAAAGCATTAAGAAGCCATTCAGAATATTAAAATCCCAGAAGATAAAGCGGGAGTGCTACGTATTCTTGGACTTTTTAAATATTTAGCCAAGTTTATCCCAGACTTATTTTCTAGAACTACAAACCTGAGAAATCTGACTAGGAATGATACTTCGTTTGAGTGGACTGTACAACATCAAAACGAACTCAATGACTTGCTTAGAACTATAACAAGTGATCCGATTTTAGCCGTTTAGGACAGCGCTAAGCCTGTTGTCATTCAAACCGATGCCTCAAAAAACGGTCTCGGTTGTGTTATTCTACAAAACGGACATCCAATCAGTTTTGCGTCACGTACGCTTAGAAAGAGTGAACAAAAGTGGGCTCAAATTGAAAAAGAGCTTTTAGCAATTGTTTTTGCGTGTGAAAGGTTTCACTACTATGTCTACGGTAGAGAATTTTTAGTAGAAAGTGACCACAAGCCTCTGGAAGTCTTATTAAGCCGTGACATTGACTCAGTTACAATGCGATTACAGCGAATGCTGCTATATCTTCTAAAATACCCAAAAATGTCAGTAAAATATAAACCTGGAAGAGCCATGTTAGTTGCAAACTGTTTATCTCGAGCTCAACTACCGGATGAATCAGACATCCCGGAACTGGCCAATGTAATTCATATAATAAGCCAAGCAGCCTGTTTCTCGGAAGAAAATTATGAATGCTATCTTAGGGTTTTGGAAAACGATGAAAATTATTGGAAAATAGCTGAATTTGTTAAAAATAAGTGGCCATCATTCCATAAATTAAACCAATTTTGTCAAAACTTCTATAAATTCAAATCGGAATTACACTTTGAAACGGTCTTCTATTTCGTGCTGGTAGGCTGGTGATCCCGTCCAAGTTACAGAAATCAATCTCAAACCAAGTTCATGAGTCCCATTTAGGTGTGGAGAAAACCTTAGCTCGAGCACGAAAACTTTACTACTGGCCAGACATGAGCGTACAAATTAAGGAATTGGTGCACTCTTGCAAGGTATGTGAAAAGTTCAGAAGAAACAATCAAAAGGAACCGCTAATAGATGATGAAACACCAGAATATTCATTTCATATAGCAGGAATGGATATTTTTGATTACAGGGGAAACAATTTTTTGTCAATCTTTGATGCATATTCTAATTTCTTGATTATTAGTCGGCTAAAAGGGAAATCAGTTGCAAATGTCATTGAAGAACTAAGAAAAACATTTGATAATTATGGGTACCCATCAAAGCTCAAATGTGATAACAATCCCTTTAATTCATTTTCGTTTAGAAACTTTGCTAATGAATGCAATACATTATTGCAGTTTTCGAGTCCTAGGTACCCACAAAGCAACGGACTAGCAGAAAAAGGGGTGGCGATTGCGAAGAATATTTTAAAACGTTGCTCTCAAGCAACTGATTACCAGTATAGAATCCTTGAGTACAATGCTACTCCCGTAGCTAGTTTAGGTCTTGCTCCATGCAAACTGTTCTTTGGACGAATGTGTAAGACAAAAATGCCAATTAAGAAATCGGAGCTGTTGAGAAATCACATTGAGGAGGAAAAGATTATTAAAAGATTCGGTCATAAAAAGGCGAAACAATAGGCCTATTATAATATGCACTCAAAAACTCTGCGTCCATTAAATATAGGAGATAAAGTCCAATTTAGAAAAAATGCCAATGAATGGGAATATGGAATCATAAAACAAAAAGTAAATGAAAGATCGTACATTATAAAAGATTACTTCAATAATTTTTTTAGAAGAAATAGAAGACTCATTAATAAGACACAAAACGGCAATAATATTTATTATAATAATGAAACTGTTAATATGTATGACAATGAAATTGTTAATTTAAGTGAAAATGGAACTGTTAACTTAAGAGAAAACGAACCAGAAGAAACTGAAAAAAGCAATGAAGAGACTGTTAATATAAGCGAAGAACCAGTAGTCGAAGAAACTGAAAATTTTGATCTAAATCAAACTGAAAATGTTAACATAGAAGAAAACATAGATCCCTTAAATAATAGCACCTTTGTAAATTAAAGTAACATTGATACCTCAGTGGACTATGAAACCCCTGAAGGTTTCAGTTCAGAAGAAGAGGTAGAACCAACAGTATCACGATCAGGAAGAACTATAAGACCACCCAAAAGATATGGTTGGGATTAAAGTTGTTAAATTAAAAAAAAAAAAAAGAAAGCGTGTAATAAAAGTGAGAATGCAGTATTCTCATAATTAGGTAGTTAGTGTTAATAATGTATAAGCTCATATTGAATGTACGTATGTTCGTCAGAGACGGTCACACTGGAGAAGCCCTCTTCCGTTTCAAAAGTGGCATCAATAAAGACACGCTTCGATACACGTCTTACAAAATCATTAATAATCTGCATATCAACGATTATTACAGCGCTAACGCAGACAATTAAAATAAATGCCTCAAATAGATTCAAAATAAGATACATCGATTCGATTATATTTTTAAATTCGAGCTTAGAAAAACTATCGAGCTACATGGAGGACAAGGATTTTAAAATTCTAAGTACTACATTTCAGGGAGAAAAATTTAAACAAATGCGTAGGAAGGGTGTTTTTCCTTACGACTATTTAGATAGTTTTGAAAAATTTGAGGATACCCAGCTTCCTGACATTGATAGTTTTTACAATTCTCTCAGCGAAGAAAACTTTTAATTGTAATACTATAAAAAAATATATAAAACTTTATTTAGAAAGTGATGTTTTAATTTTGACCGATGTTTTCGAACATTTTAGAAAAATTTGTCAGAAAATTTATAAGCTAGACCCTATAAACTATGTTACAGCACCGTCAATATCTTGGGATGCTATGCTCAAGTATACTAATGTAAATTTAGAACTTATTAGCGACGGAGACATGTACAATTTTTTAAAAAGAGCGATAAGAGGTGGGTTAACTCAATGTACCCAAAGAATTTCTATAGCTAATTATAAATATATAACTTACTTTGATTCAAGTAAACCAAATAACTATCTGAGCTATATTGATGCAAATAATTTATATGGTTGGGCAATGAGTCAACCCTTACCGCTTTCAGGATTTAAATTTTTAAGTAATGATCAATTAGAATCGTTCGATTATAAAAATATTTCTGTTGAGGGAAATGTAGGATATATATTAGAAGTTGATTTAGAATATCCTACTGATCGGCATGACTCACATAACTACTTGCCTTTCTGTCCAGAAAACAAAGTTCCTCCAGGAGGTAAGCAGAAAAAACTTATAGGTGATTTAACGAATAAAAGCGAATACATTATCCACTTAAACAGCTTCAACTTTGTAAACAGCATGGTTTAATTGTAAAAAAATACATAGGGTTTTGTCTTTTACACAATCATGCTGGTTAAAGCCTTATATTGATTTAAACACTGATCAAAGAAACTAGCCGAAAATGATTTTGAAAATTTTTTTTTTAATTAATGAATAATGCAGTATACGGCAATACAATGGAAAATGTCGCCAAGCGAAGAAATATAGTATTAGTAAAACATTATAAATCAAGGCAAAATTCGCCCGGCTTCAGGCAACGCATAGCTAGACATGATTTCCATAGCGTTGAGATATTCGGGACAGATCTTGCAGCGATTGAATCAACACCATCAAAAATGATGTATGATAAACCAATATACATAGGAGTTGCTGTTTTAGAATTATCTAAATGGTTAATGTATGAATTGTATTATAATTTTCTATTACTTAAAAGTCCTTCTTCGAAAATAATCTATATGGATACAGAATCATTTATTTTATCTTCAGAGGAAGACTTTTATGAAACTAAAAAAGAAAATCCCGAACAATTCGATACCTCAAATTATAAACTAGAAAACCAATTTAATATAGTTCAAGCTAATAATAGGGAACCTGGAAAAATTAAGGATGAACATGCAGGTAGGGTTATGACTTCTTTTGCTGGACCTAAGGCTAAAGCATACTCTTGTTTAGTTGATAAGGAAGGAAATGAAAACTAATATAAAAAAAAAAATAAAGGAGTTAAGAAATCTGTTATTAACAAGAAAGGAAGTAAGCCGAAGCTTATATACCCTTGCAGCTATAATTATTAAATTTAAAAACACAAAAAATGATATTCCCAATAGTATAAGATAATATGTCAAAAAACACCGAAGCTATAATTTGTTTCATATTATTTTCCTACCAATTTTCCGATCGTTACTATGGCAGCTATATGATATAGTCTTCCGATTTTGATAAAATTAAATTCGAAATTCAGAACTAATTAAAAAATGTTATTTCCAAGCGTTGGAGGTTATATGTTGAAAAACACCGAAGCTATAATTTGTGTCATATTATTTTTCCACCAATTTTCCGATCGTTCCTATGGCAGCTATATAATATAGTCGTCCGATTTCGATAAAATTTAATTCGAAATTCAATACTAATTAAAAAATGTTATTTCCAAGCTTAGGAGGTTATATGCCAAAAAACACCAAAGATATAATTTTGTAAAAAAAATTTTTCGGATTATTCCTATGGGAGCTATAAGATATACTTGTCCGATCCGGCTGGTTCCGACTTATATACTACCTGCAAAAGATATAAGACTTTTCGGAAAGTTTCAGCCCGATAGCTTTAAAACTGAGAGACTAGTTTGCGTAGAAACGGACGGACAGACGGACAGACGGACATGGCTAGATCGACTCGTCTAGTGATGCTGATCAAGAATGTATATACTTTATGGGGTCGGAAACGTCTCCTTCACTGCGTTGCAAACTTCTGACTGAAATCATTATACCCTCTGCAAGGGTATAAAAAACTGAATCATGAAGATTATATAGAATGTATAAAATATAAAAAAACATTTTATGGATCCCAGCGAGTTATTCGAAGTAGGTCGCACATCCTCTATACTGAAATTATGAACAAAATAAGTCTTTATTTTAAGGATGATAAGAGATATATTTTACCAGATAATTGTAATACATTGACTCATGGTCATTATAATATTGAACATACATTAGCTGTTGCTGGAATCGAAACCGCTCCATTTTTACTTTTTGAAGTTCCTCTTCATAAAATGACCCATTTATAGGGGTACCCATGTAATCTTGTATTTTATATGTTACGGGGTATGTAGACTTGACTTTTAAAACTTTAAAAACTTCTGTGGTCCAATTAGGTCCGTATCCCTTCATAAATGCTCCCTTGTATTTACTTATTCTAACAAAATCACCTACTAAAAATTTATGTTTTGGAAATATTTTTGGTATATTATATACTGATTTTAAAATAAACTATTCATTTTTCGTGTAGACATCTATAGGCTTCATTTTAATTGTTCGGTGATAAGAATTATTGTATTGATTTACGAGATAATTGATGTTATGAATCCACTTATATTTACCCTGCATACTAAACATTTTCCACATACGATTTTTTAATGTTCGATTAAAGCGTTCACATATAGAAGCCTTGAGATGCGTATAAGTATGATAATGATTTATATCAAATTTATCCATTAATTTCCTAAAAGTGGAATTAAAAAATTCTTTCCCTTGATCTGACTGAATATTCTTGGTTGTACTTTTACTCTTTTTAAAAACAGATTTCATTGCCTCTGCTACATCCAGGGCAGACTTTGTCTTAACTGCCTCGGCGTATGCATACTTTGAGAACGTGTCAATAACGGTCAGTAAGTATCTAAAACCCTTATTTTCTTTCCAAAACGGTATCATTTCAACTAAATCAATTTGCCATGTGTCCATTTATCCCTTTTTGAACGAACTTTCGCCGTATAAAGTTTTTTCGCGCTGCCTTATGAATTTCATCGACAACTTGTTGTTTGCTTATCTGAAGGTGTTGATTTATTAGTGTTATTTTTTATTTGATGACGATGGTTGCTTAGTCAACAATGATTGCTTATATACAAGAACATCTCTTTTTATTTCTGTACCCATCTTTTTTGAAATTTCAAAACATAATCGGGTTAAATCTATTTGCACATCTTTATCATAGGTACCTTCTAAATCAGATAGTTGAATATCAAATTTTTGTAAAGATACAAATTAATTATTTGAGACGAGTTTGGTTTCGCGCGGCGATGACCGTCACGATTTATTTCCAAAATTCAACTAACTCATAAGTACATAAATTCTTAAAATGTAAGCTCGTGCATTGGGTTGGGCAACCGCTGCTTCCGTCGCAGTGCATTGCCCGCTGATTGTGCTGACCGTAGCACCGTTGTTGTGCAATGTCCACAGGTGACGCTGGCCTTGCATTATTTCCGTCTGGTTATGCGGGATTAGCCTGGGAACTTTCTTGTTGCTGGGTGACCGTGTGAACACCTCCATCACTTAGATGAAGGACGTCCTCGGACTTTTTGAACCGGTAAATAATAACTTGAAGGTCATGCTGGCGACGGACCCGCTGGCGTCTCTGATAGAGCTTGAAAATAGTAAAGCATGTGGCCAAAAAGGCGATCGCGGCCAGTCCAGATACTATCGGCTTTTTTACCAGTCCCTTTTCCATTTCACCAATGTATCGTAAGTTTTCCATATTTAATTTTTGCAAGTATGGTAAGCTCAATAATTCTTGGTGACCCGAAATGTTAATGACCGTTTGATGCGGCTGGCGCTGGGTATTTCTTTACGTAGCTCTTTAGGTTGCGGTATATGGTGTTGTTTACTTTTGCTTCTTCGTCGAATGTAACGAGAAATGTTCCTGTTACAAGTTGTCCGTTGATCGTAGCTGTTCCGTCCTTGAGAATAAAACCGCCGTCATTGATGATTGTTAGCGGCTCGAGGTGGCTCGTGCGAGTCGAACAGTGTGCGTTGCCCCCTGAGTGGAGTTGTTGTGCGCATGTTGTGTAGGGCATTTCTCTGCAGAATGTTGTTGTAAGGGCGGCGGTGAGGTTTCCAATCGGCATAACTTTGTTACCGCAGTCAGCTATAGTATCGCCTTCAGCAAAATTAAGAATAGTGCCGTTGTGTTCAACGGGGTGCAAGATTATTGTTTTACATGCTATGTATGACTTAGGGCATTTTAATATAAAGTGTAACAAATTATTATCTAATATAACGTTTATTTGAGCGACTTCCTTTAGATCAGTAATAGTAATATTTGTAGAATGTTCATTGATTAAATTTTGTAAATCGCTTGAGTCTAAAATCGCGGGGCTAATTATTCCAATTTTCGCAAGTGTAACTGACAGCATCAAAGCTTCGAGTTCGGAAATAATGATTCTATTTCTTGATAGCAAATTTTGTGTTAATATTTATTTGCCTGTTTTCTGATTCTATGAGTTCTTTCTGTGTACATTTTATGTTCTCGAAGTCATCGAAATCTGGAGTACCGGCTACAATTTTGAATGCAGTACCTAATTAATTAATGCTTCTTGCGTGTCTATGATGAATATTTACTGTACCTATGAGAGTCCTAATGTGTCGTAAATCTGAATCTAATATTTGTCTCATATGTGACTGAGGGAAATGGTTTCTCATTTCTTCTGTTTCCTTTACTAATTCCGAGAACAGGGTTAGGTTACTTGAGTATTGTATTGGAAGTCTTTCCAAATAGTTACATCCCCGTCCATAATTGGTATGTAATTTGAAGTCGTGTAGTCGCTCATTTTTGCTGTTATGGATACGGCGAGAAGTATTATTGTCCAAAACCTAGTGTGTTGGAGAAAAAAAGGAAAATAAGATTTATTTAATTTACCTCAAGTTATCCTTATGGACCACCCCCCCTTTTATTAAGACTGTGGTCCCCAAGTCTGCTTCTATAATTTCTTCAGAATACGAATTTGAGAGTTTGTTCCCCAATCTCTTGTTTGATTTTACAAAGACCCTGTCTCCTACCTGAAAATTTCTGTCTTGTCTTGTTTTATTTAATCTTTCTAGTTGAATATTTTGTGCATTTAAAACTTTATCCCTAATTTCTGTGTTAAGCTCTGTGGTCGACGAGTGTATTACGTCGATGGGTCGTTTATTTGTTACTGAGTGAAAGGTTTTATGATATTCTTTAGTCGCGAGAAGTATTAGTTCAACCGTGTCTTTAATTCCTCTTTCGATTTTTAAGCACCGTGCAATTTCTGCCAGTGTACTGTGGAATCTTTCCACTTGTCCGTTTGACGTACTATGATGTGGCGGTGCATTAACAATTTGTATGTTAAACTGGTTACTTAGAAGGGTCTTAATTGTTTCGGTTTTAATAGAAGGCTCATTGTCGCAATATATTGTTTTTGTTCGTCGATAGAAATTAATAAGCTGTAAAATCGCGGCTTGTACGTCTGCAATGGTTCTGGAAGCGATTGGTGGGACAATTGAAAATTTTGATAATTTGTCTACACAAATAAGAAATTTTTTTTTATCTGTAGAAAGTATGTCAATATGTAATAATTCGCCAGTATATGAGGGAATCGGTGTTTCTCCGGGAATCTGTTTCTGAGGATGTCGATCATATTTTGCCTTTTGGCAGGTTTTACAATTAACGACGACCTCATTTGCCATTTGAGTCATTTTGGGGAAAAAATAGTCTTGCATAATCTTCAAGTTTTCCTGAGCGGCTCTATGAGCCCTGTTATGTTCTGACACCGTAATTTCTTTTTGTTCATTTTTGTCTAAGATGTCAGTCACCATGCGGTTCGTGTAACGGAATATGGTTGTCGGGAATGTTTCTACTAATTTATGCTGAATAAATGCCAGTACTGGAAGTTCGCAAAAAATTGCATTGACTACGTCTTTCTTGACCACATCGCTTACTCTCTGTATAAGTGTTTCTCTATCCAAGTTTTTCGTTCTGTTTTTTCGATAGTGTAGGTGAGTGATAACTCGCTATGTATTGTGGCAATATCTGACTTCGCATCCTCTTCCAGTGAGTGGGTGTGCTGTCGGGACAGCGCGTCAGCGACGTAATTCTCTTTTCCTGGCTTGTAAAAAATTTGGGCGTTATGCTCGTCAATAAAAGCTTTCCACCGCCTAATTTTGGCGTTTGGATTGCGATCCGAGACGGCAAAAGTGAGTGGTTGATGGTCAGTAAAAATGTTCAAATCTTTCACGCCATATAGGTAGTTCCTGAGGCTCTTTAGGGTCCATACAATTGCTAATAACTCCCTTTCATTCGTTGCAAAGTTTAGTTCCCTGTCTTTTAAAGTTCGTGATATCATGGTTATGGGTTTTCCGTCCTGTGATAGGACTGCTCCCAAACCGAAAGACGAAGCATCTGTCGTTAAGTCGAACGCTTTTTTTTAATTTGGGTATAATAACATTACATTTTCAGATGCGAGAACATTCTTAAGCTTCTAGAAAGCCTGGCGCTGATTCTCATCAAAGTTAAGTGTTATTTTCTTTGATTGTCCAGCACCCACTTTGCCGTTATCACCTTTTAGGATGTCACTTATAGGTTTTGCAATAGACGCGAAGTCTTTAACAAAACACCTATAGTAACTTGCTAATCCAAGGAATGATCTTACATTGAATAGTGTGGTTGGTTGCTCGTAGTTACGAATTGCATCTACTTTGTTTGGGCATGTTCTTATACCTCCCCGTGAAACTACGAAACCAAAATACTCTACGCTTTCTTTAAAAAAATTTGATTTCTCACGCGCAACCCTCATAATGGCCTCATATAGCTTGTCCAAGACCCATGCTATGTGTTTAACATGTTCATGCATATTTTCTGAAAAAATAATTACGTCATCGACGTAGACATAGCATGATTTCCCTATTTGTTCTCTGAGCACATCGTCAATGGCTCTCTGAAAAATGCTGGGTGCATTCTTCAATCCAAAGGGAAGTCTACAGAATTCGTATTTCGCATTTCCTACTGAGAAGGCCGTTTTCTCCCTGTCACTTTCGGCGAGTAATATCTGCCTTGCCCAAATTGGCCATGATGAAAACTACATTCGGAATAGGATATTTGTCGTCTACTGTCTTTAAATTAAGTTTTCTAAAGTCAATTACAAGGCGTTTTTTTGTGTTTCCCTGTTCATCAGTCCCTTTCTTATCTACAACCCAAACCGGGCTGTTATATGGAGACCGAGATGGTCGAATTATGCCGGCCCGTAACATTGCCTGTGTTTCTGTATTTACAAAGTCTGACACACCCATCGGGTATGGGTACAATTTTGAATATATTGGGTCTTCATTCTCCGTCCGGATAGTACCGATGATATTAGTGTTGTAAGGCACCGCCTCATTCGGCTCTGCAAATACACCCGTGCTGTTTTCTAACATTGACTCGAATTTTTCCATAATTTCGTGGGGTACCTCGATGTCATTAACATTTGTAAAATTAACGTTTTCACATTTCAAAAACTTAATTTCTTCCGAATTGCTGTTAGTTAATAACTTTCTGTATTTTAGGTCAAGTACGACGTCGGTTTTTTTTAACAAGTCCAGTCCAATTATTCCGTCAAACGTTGTTAAGTTCGGTAATAAGAAGAATGTTGTAGTTGTGTTAAATAGGTTTAAGATGCATTTTTTGTTTACAGTGTTGTACCCATGGATTGATTTTACAGAAAATGGCTTATTTACGAAAATAACGTTTTTTAATTCTTTCATAGGTTTAATATAAATTTTGGAAGCCCCCGTGTCTATCAAAAGTTTAATTTTTCTCCCTGTGATATCCCTTTCTATGAACGGGAGCAGGGAGTCATGCCTAAAAAATTTATTTCGTCATAATCTACGAGGTCATCATCTATGTCTTCTACTTCCTCTTCGGCTACTGTAGGGTATTCGTCATTGCTTTCGATAGGTTGGTCATTGCTTAACGCCAAATGGTTTAATCTTTGATGTTTCGGTCCCGTGTACCTCGCGCTACTGTTATTGGGTCTTTTATGCGCCAGTCCATGGTTACTGTAAGCGTTGGGTTGGTTATTTTGTTGATTGGTCTGCCACTGATTGTTTTGGGTTTGTCTATGAAACAGACTACTTTGTTGATTTTGAGTTGGTTGTCTATAACTAGATGAACTATCGACGTCCATTGGCTGGACTGGATCCTGTCTGAGTGGCTGTCTTGGTTTTTTATTAAAATGGGGGTATTTTACCCTCCAGGTAAGATCTAGAGTCTGTTATTGTATTTCTTTCTCTGTCCTGTTGTCTCTGTTCGGACCTTTGGAGTTTTTCCTCCGTGCTACGGGCAAAACTACTTGCGAACATATATCGCTCGTGATTAGCCTCTACTTCTTGTGCTAAGGCTAGAGCGGAAGGAAGATCGGATGGTCTAGCCGAAAAAAGAACATCGCTTAGGGATTTTTGTATTTTTTTTTTATATTTTTCGTTCATTGACGCTGCTACGGTATTGTCGTAGGTCATAAATGTCTTGTTTATCAACAGAGTCAGCTTTTTCTCCACTTCGTCGTAGTATTGCAAGAGAGTCATGTTTCCTTGGCGAAGCGTTGACATCTCCTGTTCTACTAAGTATACCGGTCGTTTGTCTGCGTATGTAAAATCTAGTCGGTTTATTATGGCTTTAAAGTTAAGAGGTGTGTCGAAAGACGAAAGTACCATATCGGCTGAACCTTTTATTTTATTTCTTAATATCCCTAATGCCTGGTAGTGTTTGGAACTACCATCGTATTTTTCGTACACTTTATATGCTGTGTGCGCCGCTTTTCTCCATGAGACGTACGTTTCATTTTTACCCTCAAAGTCCGGCAGGGACTTCATAATATCTAAGGTCTCACTACACGAAACACATATTCTGATTTCAGCATCCCTATATGTTTCTACTTCTGGTGTGCTTATATTTACACCACCTAAGCGCTTCTGAACGTCTAGTTACTTTTGTTCAAAACTTCTTTCCTGCAAGGCGAGGGCACTTGCAACTGCGCCTTCTACAATGGCATTTAACTGCTCGTTAGTCATTGCCATATTTGAATTTTTTGGTTTTTCCAGACAATCTTCCGCGCTTCTGAGTTTTCGGAATTCGTTTAACAAATCTTCTATTTCACTATCACTCATATGTTTTAACACAAAGAACAAAGACTTTTTGTTCATTTTGTATTCAATTTTTTTCTCGAAAATTTTACGAAATTTAGTCTGAACTTGCGCCTATTTTTTTTTTGTCAGAGACTCTTGGAATAAGTTATGAAAATTTTTGATTTATTTTTAAATTTCTGAATCACTTTTTATTTGGGCCAGATAAGGGGGAAAGGTATCAATGAACAGTCTACTTACATGGTCTTAAAAAATTTTTTTTTTTTAATTAAATGTTGTTGCCGCTGCTGGTGCTTCTTGTTGTAGCTTCCTTCTTCCTTCTTCCTGGCGTATTTAATTATGTTATGTTATTAATGCTGCTGCTGCTGTTGGTTCAGGGTTCGTTGGTACTGTTTTTATTTATTTAAAACAAATTTTATTTTTTAACTGTTCGAGGGTCTTACGAACGCGTTTTAAATTTTTTAGCTAAACGACGGATCGAGGGTCTTACGAACGCGTTGGGTGCCAATTAATTATTTGAGACGAGTTTGGTTTCGCGCGGCGATGACCGTCACGATTTATTTCCAAAATTCAACTAACTCATAAGTACATAAATTCTTAAAATGTAAGCTCGTGCATTGGTTTGGGCAACCGCTGCTTCCGTCGCAGTGCATTGCCCGCTGATTGTGCTGACCGTAGCACCGTCGTTGTGCAATGTCCGCAGGTGACGTTGGCCTTGCAATATTCCCGTCTGGTTATGTGGGATTAGCCTGGGAACTTTCTTGTTGCTGGGTGACCGTGTTAACTTACACACTTAGGAATAATATGATTATTGTAAAGATATATTACTTCCTGTCGTAGTATGGAGTTCCAACATAAAAATGTAGCAAAAAATTTGCCAAATCTTTATAATGATCTCCAGGACTCTGAATCAAACTCAATTCTGTTACCATACTGATTAATCACAAAAACGTACTGATTATCTGATTTTCTATATCTAAAGTTACATTTTATGGAATGCAAGCACGGATTATCAATAATTGTATCAGGCATCAAGAAGTCATACTGGTCCAGTTTCAACTGAATAAATTCCTTATACGTAAGCAGTTGCATCCATTCGTCTTTGTCAAATCCAATGAAATTATTTTTACTTTGCTGCATCCAAACCATTGGCAAAAATTTTCGAGTAGTCGACAGACCACATTGATCCTGTTTCTTTCGAGAAGTTTTATTTCTTTTAGTTACACACATGTCCATCAGGTAAGACTACTTTAAATAAACTGTTGATTAAAAAATCTCAACCAATGATGAACACAGTTGATCGTAATTCAAGCATTATAGTAGATTATTAATATGTACTTGGTAACAACAAACAAGTTTTCGTTAAGGAGCTGGCGTTTATGCCTGCTGGAACTGTTATACCTAATTTTTTCCATTTCAAACCGCCATACTTGTATAACATAAAAGAATTGGAAAATGGAGCTCTTAAACAGCAGCACCTTAACTAGCAGAACGTAAACGGATTGGATTGGTCAGCTGGAGATATTCCATACACAAGTCTTGAAGAAATACTAACACCACTCAATAAGTATCACACAGTTCTTGTTCGTGGTAAAATTAAAAAGAATTTTTTAATCAAGTATTTATCAACAAACATTATCGATATAGATATTGGAATAAGTTTAACTTAACTACCCAATTTTTTTACAAATTGTAGAATACATAAGAAAAAATTTCCACTTCGATGTTCATTAAATAATTTATTTAAGCTGTTTGTATTCTTAGAAAACACCAATTATGAAATATATAGCAATGGTGACACATGTGTTTAAAATTTAGTAAAAAGAAATTCATGGTCCTATCAGGTTGTCTCTTATTATGGATTCTTTTAAGAGATTTTTTGGAAATGATCCCCGTAAAAATGGATACACGCAACTTATTTATTGTAATTATTGCGAATCTGATACTCATTTTGAGAAGAACTGCTCCAAGAAACGCGATCAAGAGAGAATTAATAAAACCTAGTATAACTTTAAAACATTATATGAGCAATTAGTAATAATATAATATATTAAAATTCATTCCGAAGAAAATAAATTTTTTTAATAAAAAAATTTTTACACAATTTATACATCCTTTTACAATGCTTATTTGATCGGGAAAAAACAACCTTTTTAGAAAATCTAATCACCAAAAAGAATTATCTTTTTAATACTTGTATTTCAATTGATCGAATTATTTGGTGTTATGCAGAGGAGAGTGCCAAGCCCAATTTCGAAAAGATTGAATATTTTAAAGGAGTCCCTGAAACAGTTGAAAATGAAACGAATGAACCAATTCTTTTAATATTGGATGACTTGATGATGGGAGCCTTTAATAAAAATGTGTGTGAGCTGTTTACAAAAGGATCACACCATAGGAATTTATCAGTAATAGTGGTAACTCAGAACATATTTCATAAATCTTCGCACACCAGAGATATTTCACTTAATACCAAATACATTGTTGCTTATCCTCGTGATAAGCTTCAATTTCATTGTTTAGCAAGACAAATATACCCAGAAAACCCAACGGAGCTATTTAGAATACATAAAGAAGTAACGGAAAAACCTCACGGATATTTACTTATTGATCTCACTCAGGGCACTAACGATCTCTTAAGATTTAGATCTGACATTTTTAACTCAGAATATTCTGTGTGCTATTCAAATGAAAATGGTTTACAAAAAGAGCCTAAATCGCTTGAAAGCGAACAAACATTTATTGTATGTGCTCAAAAAGGCCGACAATAGACTACGTAAGGCAATTATAAGCAATAGTAATAGTGACCTGGTAAAAACAATAGTAGAGATTGTATTGAACACATTACAGGGAAACCATAAAGTTACTAAATCCCATCTTAATGCTCTAAAAAAGTATAAAAATGCATTGCGCTACCTTTCGTGCCCAAAGCGTACATTAAACTCTAAGAAAAAAGTCCTTATTCAAAAAGGGGGATTTCTACCGATTCTAATAACTTCATTGCTTTCTGGAATTTTTGGAAAACTTTTAAAAAATGATTAAAAATAAACTTAATTTAAGCAAAGTAAGTTTAATGCATCCTAACAGCTATCAGAAATTGTTAAACAATGATAAAGGAAATGAATTAATAAATATAAAATTTTTACCAATTTCGAATTATAACAAAATAAGTGATTTCGATAAATGGCTCAAAATTCGTCAAGAATTAAGTTTCTATCAAAATAAAAAACATAATAAATTATGGAGTCTTCAAAATGAACAAAAAGCGAATCCTATTACAACCAGAACAAGTGAATCCCAAACCACTGATTGGATTGATATGAAACCCAGCACATCAAAATCAACATCAAAGTACGAACACTCACGACAGGAAAAATATGAGTTCCCCGATTTACCGCCTGAAAGTGATGATGAGGATTTTAGTTTAAATAAAAAAGAAAATGTAGTATCAGATAAACGAAAAGTGAGTGATACCTCTTCTTTAGAGAGTCAAACAGATAAAAAGAAAATAGGATTAGAGAAACCAGTGCTCAAAGTGAAGCTTAATGAACGACAACGTAAATTAAAAGCAAAACTACAAAAATTGAAAACGTAAACTTTACCTTATCAAAAATTTAAATATGTAACAGGACGTGAAAGGTTAATGCGATCGGTTAGAACAAAAAAACCAGTACAAGCCGGTAAAAATAAATTACATTTGATTTCGTATCATTAACTTCCTTAAAAAATCAAATATATGTTATTTAAATGAGATTTTTAACACATTGTTAAGTAATGACTCAATGAATGTTTTTCCTGACAACGTAAAGTGTTCATTTACAAACATTGTAAACATTCCAGAAGACATGAAGGATGATTGGGAAATCGGTATTACAGATATATATTTGAATAATTACATTAAATATACACCTAACCAAGATAAAAATTTCGTTGAAGAAACCGAATTTGTTAGTCTTATAAAAGCTGAAACATTTAGATATAAAAATGTATCCATTAAAACGAATATACCTGAAAATGGATTGATTTTTATTTTCACTGACATAATAAAACAAAGGTCAGTAGGTAGTAAAAGACCGCGATGCCTTCGTGTATTGCATTATAATGGAAAGGAACAAAATATTCAATTTAATAATATTGAATATTATCCTTTGGACATATGGTCACCAAATGAAATCTCAATACTAATTACTGATTCCAATGGATATAAGGTACCATTTGAAACTTCAGCTGTTCCGATTTTCGTTACTCTTCCCTTTAGAAGAAGGAGAAGGTCAGGACTATAAATAATGCATACCCAAATATTATTTATTTAGAACTAATATAGTCATCATGGTGAAATCTTATCAGGATTATTATGTAAATCAGTGTGGTGGGGGCTTAAGCAACATCGGAAGTCTTTACATATCTCCGCATATATTGCAACAAGGACGAGGAATCGGAAATTTTTTAGCGGTCTTTTTAATTACATAAAACCTATTTTTCTTTCGGGCATAACTGCTATAAAAAATCAGGCTGCTGAGACTGGTAAGGCTATAATCAATGAATTTGGGAGAAAGCCTTTAAGAAATATAATTCAAGAACAATGTAAAATTGATTTACAAAATCTTTCAAATAAAGCAATTGATTAAATTACCCGTTTTCAAAAAGAAATAAAAGGCTAGGTAATAGGAAAAAACGACTTCATTATACATCTAAGCGACAACGTAAACATACCCAAACGCAACATAAAAAAAAAAATCAACAAGAAAATTAAATATTAAAGATATTTTTTCTAAAGCAAAATGAGTACGCATATCGAATGTATGAAAAGTGAATTAGATTTGTTTGCGGCACACCCCACGCAAAGTTCTATTCTAAGAACTGAAGAAGTCTCATACAATCCAATTGCTTCTTCAATCGAATTTGTTTGCTTGGGAAATGGTGAAACGTATCGAGATTTATCAAGTGTTTATTTACGACTTGTTGTGCAACTTTAAAAAAATGATAACAACAGCATTGAAGGAAATGCTGTTGGTGTTGTAAGCAATATTCTACATTCAACATTTAGAAGTTCATCAGTTTATTTAAATAATATACTGGTATCGCAAAGTGATAATAATTATCACTATAGAGCGTAATTGCAAACAATTTTAAACTATGGGAGTGACGCCTCTGAAAGTCACTTGGCCTCCCAAGGTTATTTTCCAAATTTTGGGAGAATAACAGCAGGAAAATATGTTTATCCGGACTCGAATGAGACCCTTAAAAATATGTTTCAAAATAGTACCAAGGTTGAGTTATTGGGAAAAGTTCATGGAGATATTTTTAATCAAACCAAACTGCTTGTTAACGATGTTGATTTAAGAATTAATTTCAATATTGAAAAAACAGCCTTTCATTTAATGGAAACTGGTACTGAATCAAATTTAAAGATACTAGAAGCACAACTTTTCATAAAATATATAACAGTTGACCCAAGCATTTTATTGGCTCATCATCATGTTTTACAAACAAAAAATGATCTGTACCCATTCAGCAAGGTTGAAGTCAAATCATTTACAATATATCCAGGCAACAACACGCAGTTATTGGTCAAATACCAAATTTTCTGGCCTTTTGTATGGTTAAAAACCGCTCATACTCAGGAAACCGAGCCTTAGACCCATTTCAATTTTAACATTTTAAAATTCAACGCTTTAACCTATCTGTTAATGTAGTTCAAGTTCCTTCCCAGGCTCTGGACTTCGATTACTCGAACGCTGAAAAGCTTCAAAGCTCAAGAGGTTATAATATGCTTTTTAGATCATGTGGAATTAAACATTACGATCGTGGACTACAAATTACCAAGGAAATGTTTGATTCAAACAGTTTTATATTAGGCTTTGACTAAACTGCGGATCAATCAAATTTAACTATATGTCCAAATTTAATCTCTCAAGGTACTATAAGAATCGAAGGAAGATTTTCGGAACCACTTGCTGAAGCAGTTACTTGCTTGGTATACTGTGAATACGATTCAATGATTGATATTGATAAGCATAGAAATATTCGTACGCTCTTTTAAAATGAATACTTTACAAATTGAACATTTTTTTTTATAAGCATTCAAAGACAACATTTTTTTTAAAGGAGTTTTTACCAAGGAGAGTTACCAAAAACTATTTTAAAATATCCCGCACTAATAATTGCGAGTACCGACACTTCAGATCAACCTGGAACTCATTGGATTGCATTTTATTTTGATAGTCGTAGGTCAGCAGAATTTTTCGATTCATACGGTCAATATCCCCAGAAAAAAGAATTTTATACCATATGAGTTTTTCCATTCTCATTTAATTTCCTAAATGGTGTCTTTGTAGAAAATTTGTTCACATAACTTTTAGGTAGAAATATCCAAACATCTTTGTCGTCCTTATCAGTTAAATACAGAGCTATTTTAGTTCCACATGGTGTCTTTTTCAGCTTACATTCAGTGATCTTATACTCAAATCCAATACATAGATTTTCAACATTTGTGTAGCCAATCACAGGCTTCACATCATTTAAGGTCTCTAAGAAGTCCTATCAAATTCAACAAAATTAGTTGATAATGTATTTACTTTTAATTTATATGCATACCATTTTTGATCCGCGTAAGATTGGATTCGTTGTGCACTAGTACCTAACTGTTGTAAACTAATTCTTTAACCCGAAATTACCTGGTCTTTTATACTTGTCAAAAACTATATATTTCTATCAATTCATGTGGAGTAAATGAGATAACAATATGTCTTCATTATACGTATCAAAATACGTATTTAAACTGTGTAATACTTGATATTAAAGTCAGAAATACATATCAGTATGTCTATCTCTTTTTATATTTATATAAATCTTTTAATAGCGTTAAAATAAAGTTAGTGTATATAACGTAAGAATTGTCTCTCAGATGCTATATAAGATACATTTTTACGGAAAAGTAAGTCTATTTTTAATAACATAGAAATGGTGAAGTATCATTGCGAGTTGTGCTCAGAAACAAAATCCTTTACTACTCGCAGCGGCCTAAAAGCGCATACCTTAAAGATACACAACTTCGCTTATCAGAAATCTAGATCTTCCTTTTATTATTGTTATTTCTGTCCTAAAGTACGGAAAATTTGGTTGCGATACGACTTTAATATACATCGTCTGTTGGTTCACAAAGCAGAGCTAAAAAGTATTTTTAAACCAAAGAAAAATTGTCCAATAAATAAAAAACAATTAAAAGATCTCAATTTAAAAAAAAGTTTTTACTTTATTTTCCTTTATGGAATGTGTATTTATAATTAAAAAGTTAAGAATCTAGATCAAATAAAACATCTAGTAATGCGTTGTCATCTCCATCATCCAGCAAAGTTAAATAATGGTTAGTCGGTGGCGGTTGAGGTCCCATAAGTTCTTCAAAGATGTGGTCGTCGTTAAGGAAAACATCTTCTTCTGGCCTGGATAGGTCGTCGTCCAGTTGAAATTCCTGTGTACACTGATATAAACCTTCGCTTTCATCGTGTATGATAAGGGATTCCAAAAAGCCTGCGTAGTAGTCCCTAATGGAAACTGGCTCCATTCAGGAGACTCCAATCCTCGGTCCCTATTTTGGGTCGATGATGCAGCCGGTTGAAATACGCTTTGTAGAAGGCGATCAACCGAATCTTCTGATTCGGAAACCTGTAAAAGGTCCAGATCCAAGTTTTCAATTATTTCAAGATCAGAATCTTGCGTGGGTGGTAATTCCAGGTTGTCAATCTCAACCTCGTTTTCTGAATCGACAAAATCTACGGTTAGATCCATAGGTATGCAGTACTAAGGCATTTGAAGAACTGATCTTGAGCAATTTGAGTGGTGTCATTTTTATAGTCTAGAATGTTCACTTAACAGGTTGACATCTACAGGGAGTGCATACAGGCATGTTGTACTCCTAGAACCAATCCGATTGGTTCTCGAATATAAGGAGCAGCCCAATACCCCAGTAGAATGGTTATTAGAAGGAAAACGAACACAAGTATTGATAACAAGTTACCGGGGGTGAACGTGGTGTAGGAGGGGTTAGGATGTAGGTTAAGGAAAGGCAATCTCTGTGTAAGCAAGATATGGATAAATTGTCAGTTAAGGTCGGGCCAGCATTGGCATAAGATGTCGCGATGCAACCATTCGAATTTCCTAGGCCTTAAGCTAAGAGTAGCTATTAAAAGCGGTTGCGGAGGTTTTTTAGACGGTTTTAAATGTGTCTTGTATGGGTTATAGTTATTATGGTTACCTTGCCTGGGATTTTTATTTGAGTTTTGGTACCCGAATAAATTTGACTCATAATTCTTGCGCTGTGATGATGTAAAGTTGTTTGCGAATTGGGCCGTCAAATTATTGCTTTCTTATTCTTGTACTATAACCATAGCGTTCGGTAAGTCTGGTGGATTCATAGAAAATATAACGTCTGAGATATGGCCGTTGAGGCCTGTTATGAATACCCTAAGTGCTGTCTTTTTGTGTTTTTTGTTCATTTCAGCAGTTAATGGTTTATTTCTGCCGTAAGTCATAATGGTTTTATTTATTAGAAGACTTAGTTTTTTATTAACTAACCCATAATATTACATTATGGACAGTTTCCCTTGACTTGGACAGTTTTCCTAAGTCTTGTTCATTTATATGGATTGGACGTTTGTCGCTAAAAACAAAGTCCAACCTTGCCATTATGGCGTCAAAATTTAATACTGTCCCATTGTGTGTTAGGGCATCGTTTGCTGTACCAGATATTTTGTTTCTTAAGATTGACAATGCCGAAAAGAATCTTTCACTTCTTCTAGCATATTGCTCCATGAATATTTCTGCTGATTCCCTCCAACTCACATATTTGTCTTCTTCTCCTTTAAATTCCCTGACTGATTTAATAATTTCGAATGAAGTTTCACATTTAATATTTGGGTCAATGACTTCTACTTGAAAATCTTCAACCTTTTTTATATTTTGATTTAGTTGTGCTTTTAAACTCACGATCTCATTTCTTAATGGATTCAACACATTATTTACAATATGTGCAATTAAATCGCTCACTTGGTTATTAGCTTGGCTGCTAGAAGCCATTGCAGCTTGGGGTAGAGGCATTGTGAGAATGCTTTCAAAATCGTTTATTAGGTCTTCCACCATGTTTGATTTTATTTAAAAATTTTGTTGCTTATAGTACTTAAATAAAATATAAAAAAACAAGGAAGAACGCTATAGTCGAGTACCTCGACTATCAGATACCCGTTACTCAGGTAAAGGGACCAAATGGAGATATGCAAGCAGCAAAGCGAGATTTAAATGCGCCACCTATCGGCGGTAGACAGATTTAAGCGTTATGGGCGTTAGAGTGGGCGTGGCAAATTTTTTTTTGGGTCAATCGATAGGTTTTGACGAGACCAATACAGTTTAGATAAAATTTTGTATCTAGCATGAAAATTGTGGGCGCCACAGGCTTTGGCGGTTAGTGGGCGTTAGAGTGGGCGTGGCATATTTGCGAAACAAACTTGCGCTGCGCACAAGGCTACGGAATCGAAATCTGAGATCCCAATTCTCTATCCTTAATAGTTTCCGAGATATCCACTTCCATATTTTCGATTTTTTGAAGTTTGTGGGCGGTTTGTGTTCGTAAAAGTGGGCGTGGCAAACATATTTTCTTATCAATCGATAGGTATTGATGAGAACAATACGTTTCAGTTTACATTTTTATTCTTGCATCAAAACTGTAGGAGCCACAGTTTTGGGCGGTTTGCACGCCAAATCTCAATAGCCTAGCTCTCATAGTTTCCGAGATCTCAGCGTTCATCCGGACAGACAGACGGACAGACGGACATGGCTAGATCGACTCGGCTAGTGATCCTGATCAAGAATATATATACTTTATAGGGTCGGAAACGTTTCCTTCTGCCAGTTACATACTTTCCGACGAATCTAGTATACCCTTTTACTCTACGAGTAACGGGTATAATAAACAGTATACACTCACTAATTGTCTTCTTTTCTTCCTGGGATTAATATGATGTCTTCTGTTTTCCTTTGATGATCCTGCTGGGATCGTCCTTCTTGGTGGTTTTAGCGAGGGATGGCCCTCAGCTCTTCCCTCAATTTATTTTTGTGGTTGTTAATTTTTAGCGAGGGATTGCCCTCAGCTCTTCCTTCGGTTTGTTTTCTGATCGTCACTGTTTTAGCTAGGGATTGCCCTCAGCTCTTCCTTCGGTTTCTTTTCTGATCGTCACTGTTTAGCGAGGGCTTGCCCTCAGCACTTCCTTCTTGTTGAATTTGTATTTTTTAGATTTGTAATTGTATATGGCTTTTGTTTCTCAGTTGATATTTTTTGTATCAACTTTCACAGTTTTTACAATTTTAGTTAAATTTTGTGAATTATTTTTTGAGACCGTTTAGTTTTTTTTGCTGAACAGTAGGTTTATTTTGCCGATAATTAATGAGCGGATTGTTGTAAGCAAAGGGAATTATTTCATTTATTAATTTCCTCCTTTGTTTTTAACACAAACTGTTGGTCGGTTTATTAGGCTTTTATTTGACCACGCAAGTTCCTTTTTACTTTAAAACCGTTAGTTATTTATTTTAAAGCTTTTTAATTAGAACAATTTAAGCGTGGCCCCTTGTTGGGCGCCAATTAATTATTTCACTTGCGAATAATTTAAAAAAATTAATTTTTTATTTTTTATCCACTAAGTTACAACTTTACAACAATTCCTTAATACCGAGTTTTATTCTACTGTTCACAATATATCATCTATTGAACCGATCTTCTCGGATGCAAAAACGGACTGCCTAGCCAAGGGCCGATTATCTGATAAACAACCCTCGTTTTAAGAGAATTGGGGAGCTCATTAAGAGTTGGACAAGGGTTGGACTCAAGAGAGTCGGGAAATCGGATGATCAAAATCTCTGCTCGATTGCTAAACAGATTATGCTGCAGTTTTGGGACTCGCCGGGTGTTGACCGGATGCTTGTGTTTACATTAGCTGGACCCAGCTTTGTTTATGTTAGGAGGACCGCGGCGCAATTGAATCTTAATAATGAACTTTGATTGAAGTGGGGGAGCTAATTGGGATTCTGTGGAAACGCTGAGTAAGGGGTTCCCAGCTAAGAATTGTTTGTAAGAAATTGTTTACGACTTGGGTAAGGCGGCTGGGCGTTCGAGCTGGAAGGCGTTCTCAGCTAAGAATTGTATATGAAGAGTTTGTTTATAATTTGGGTAAGGAGGCTGGGATCATGAACTGGATAACTTACATTGTACTAAGCCTCCACGAATACCACTTTGAATAAATTTATACTCATCTATATCAGTTAATAAATCTAATTCAGTTTTAGTACATTTTAACATAGCTTCCCATGATAATCCTGGTGTAGTGAAAAAATGCGATGGATCGAGTGAATAAATTTTAGTACAAAGTCTTCGGAAGTTTTCAAAGACATCAGACATTAATAAAACATCTATTTTCAAATATAATTCTAAATAATCTTTAAGATTCTTAAAAAAAAAACTCATTCCATACCTTTTGCGCGTGAGTATAATTTTCACAACATTCATTTTCGGTTAAGGAACTATAGAAAGCTTCTGTAGGAGGTAATTTACTTTCTTTTAATTTCTCAACTGAATCTAAATATTCATATGGAAATACACCCTTTCTTCGCATTAAGTTGAAATGATTTTCATTAGGGAAAAATGATCTTGCTATATACATTTGTTCACTATCTAGAGTTGAAGCTAATGTATCTAATGCATAAGGCATAAATCGAAACGAATCTAGAAAACGGATTACAAAGTTGTCACCATACTTATAGTTATAATTTTTGAAATTTAGATATATTGTCCCTTATTTAATGGAATTACCTTTATTTCACCAGGTATGATTGCCAAATCTTTTATAAATAGATGGCAATCATACCTGGTGAAATTGTGGAAGAAAACAGGAATAAATTTTGGAACTTTATATTTTAAATTGCACGCATTATGTGCTACACCCCCAGATTTTCCTGTGAAGTGACAATGATCCCTAACTCTATCTAATAAAAGAGGAGTGGTTCATATATGGCAATCATTAGATTTTTTGAAATCATCTTCTTCAACATCAGACATTACTATAGGAACAGGTTTTGAAATATGGTTTTCGTATATAAAAGGTAGATTTTCTATTAGAGATAAGAGGAAATTCATTCCTGAGTTGAATCTAGTTTCTAAAACAAACTTATCAAAACTGTTATCATGTGCACACTTTATATAGTATGCATATGAAACAGGTTTATGTATATTTATAATATTTAAATTTAACGTTTTTTTTTTATCAATCCGTTGAAGGATGCATTCAAAGTCAGATTAAACTGTGAATGGTACCATCACTTCCTTTTGAATATTCGTGTACCATAAAGTGGCATCCTTCATGTTGGGTAAGCGTGAGACTATTTTACCACAGACTTCTGAATGTCGGTTGGCAGCATCTTCACTCAACGAATAATTTAAACAAATTTGGCAGTACCATTTTTTTTGATTTATCTCTCGAAACTTGAGAGGAATCCAAACTAAAATAAAGATAAACACAAAAAATTTTTTTTTATAATATGAAAACAAATAAATATTATGAAATTTTAAAACAAAAACAAAAACAAAAAAATACGTAATAATGATATGATAAAACAACTTACTTTGAGAGATTTTTAATCCAAGTATAATGTGCTTTACATCCTTCCTCCAGTAGCAACATATTTATAAAATGTAACTCCATCGTCGAATCCGAAAAGTGTAACATTTATATCTTTATTAATTTCCATAAATTTAGATATATCTGCAGGCTTAAGTGGAAATTCCAATCCAGTGAAATTTAATGTGATCCCATTGACTTGAATGAGTTCATCATTTATATAAACTTTATAGGTTGTACATCTGTTTGCATTCTTATTTAGATTACTTAATGCTGCGATTAAGTTCCATTTAAAACCATATTCGTCATATATGTTTTTTACATTTATAATTGCTTCTTTAGTTTCCAAACAAGAGGGTAGTTTTTTATGTGCAGCGAGGGAAGAATAACGTTTTCTGCATGGACAAGGGCTTGTGAGGTGTCCAATCATGCTTCCGAGGTGTCCAATCATGCTGGGAAAAATGTAAGTCATCTGCCCTGCTGATCCAAAGGCACAAAATGCAGCTGAACTTTGTGTAACCACCTTGGAGACCAGTAAGTATTGCAACAACGTTTAAATCGAAACATATTTTCCAATTGTAGGATTTGTACTCTATTAATTCCAGAAGCAGTTTCATAATCTCATAAGTTTTCTTAAGATTTGTAGAATGACCAATAGGTATCGAAGGTTTTTGGTTTCCCTTATGTAGTAAAACAGCTTTGACTTCATATTTACTTTCGTCAATAAACAAACGCCAATCATCCGGATTGTGATGATCTTCTAGTGCTGAAAGCAATTGGGTGACGTTATTGCAATAACAAAAATCCTTTCTTCTTGAAAAAAAATTTTCAAAATTCTTGCTTTGATTTTAATAGAATAAAGCCGTGTTCCCGTAATCTGGAAGCAAGAATTTCTGACTTCCTTTGATGAGTTTAGGTCTCGGCACAAGTCATTGAGATCTTTTTTAGTCATTTGCTTCATCATGGAATTTTCTGGTTCTGAATTTTCAGAATCACTCGACTCACATGTATCTTCATCAACTGGTACTTCATACTTATTTTGGTCTTATGTTGCCTTTGGAAAATGTATGGAATGAGGTTTAACTTTGGAAACTGATTTTACATAGCTGTAAACAATTTTTTGGCAATTTTTCCTCCCCGAACACTCGTCAAGCAAAATGAACAATCAGTTGTATCTTGATTGGGTTTCTCCACAGAACCGGCCATCCAAACGGTAAATTTACTACTTTTCCACATTTAAGTAAGAGTAACCGAGCTGGATATGTGCGGCATGTTGACTTTGGAGTCCATGGATTTTGTAAGTTTTTTGGTTCAGTGGCGAAGTACTGCTTGTTATCTGTTACTTTAACGCACTTCTTTAAACTCAGCGTAAAACTCGACCATAGCATTCTCTATGGTTCTCTTTTGCAGATACGGACGGTAAAACGTGATTTTAGACATAGCCTCCTTGGCACACCCAGAAAAAAATCCCTTCGAAACGTTCAAAAATCAAGCTAGACGTTGTCAAATAGTGCGTCGTTCAGAAAATTTGACCTAATACTTAGGGTTGTGTTCCGAACGAATGGGGTTAGTCTAAGAACATTTCGTGCTTAACTTAAGAACATAAGAAAATGTGGTTTGTGTCCATGCTAGTTTTTCTGGACTCCTGGAAGACTTTTAGTTAATTCTCTTACTTTTGTTTTGTTACTGTTAGAATTTAATATATTTTGGTTATTTTGCTGATGACAAAGAATTTATTTATTATTAGTAGTACATGTAAACATATAAGCTTTAGAAATAATATTTTAATAAAACCTACAATTCACATCCACCTGACTTTTAAGGTATCTGTAATGTTAAAAAATTAAAAAAACTCGTTTTTGTGTTAATTTCATCCTTATAATTAAATTAGGAAAAATCATTGAGCTAACAGAGAGAAATATATTATCATACATAACACATAATTCTGATATTCATATTTTCAAAATTATTTATTTCAGAAAATTATTCATTAATCGCATTCAAATAATTTTCACAACACACTCACAAACGTTGATCTTACTTGATCTAAATCGACAGCACATGGCAAACGGAAGATAATCTGTTTGGCAGCGACCACTTTCCCATAATAATTACCCTCTTCACCTCCAACACATCGTACCGCCAAGTCACTCCACGTAAGCCTACATTTTTAACCGACAAAGCAAACTGGCAAAAATTTTGCAAGCTTACTGAAGAACACTCTAGACACACTAGACAAAATGAAGAAATGGAACGATCTAAAAAGAAACATAACTACAGAAAACATCCTGAAGTACAAAAAAGCAAATACACTATTTAGACTAACACTAAAACAATTTAAAAAACAAAGTATAAACAACTTCACTTCCTAAATCTCACCCGAAACACCTCCAAAATCAATCTGCAGCAACATTCGACGATTTTGCGGACTCAACCCTCAAAAAAACATACACTGCATATTTAACCCAACCACAAATCAAAACACCACCCACAAACTAGAAATCGCAGACTTATTTTGCAAAAATTTTTCAGAAATTTCATCCGATACAAATTTTACCACTACATTCATACGTCAAAAGCAAACATCACTTAATAATACACACACCCTGTCATACATTCCCAGCAAAAGAGCAATAGAAATAGAAAAGCCCATAGCACCAATAGAATTCTCAGCAGCACTAAACACACTAATAGGAAATACACCCGGACTGGACAGAACTAACTATACAATGATAAAAACATAGATAAAACAACAATACAATACAATACAATACTTAATAACTACATCCCACAAGCCTACAAAAATAGTCTGATAATACTAATAATAAAACCAAACACAGATAAAACCAACCTAAATTCATACCGGCCAATCTCACTATACTAATGCCTATCAAAAATTCTGGATAAAATTGTAACAAAACGACTGTGGTGGTTTGTACTAAGCGACAAACTTATCAAAAACAGCCAAATTGGTTTCAGAAAAGGTAAATCAGCTATGGACAGTCTACTGCAAGTTGACCATCTATTAGCAATAGCTATCTCAAGAAGAAACCACGCATCCATCATATCCCTAGATTTCGCAAAAGCTTTCGACAGAATTGGAATCCACTCCATACTCAATCAACTCGCCATTTGGAAAACAGGACCAAAAATAACAAACTACATTAAAAATTATATGACAAACAGAAAAATACTGGTTCGTATCAACTCCGACCTCTCTTCCTTTCAGCCCATCCAAAACGACATACCTCAAGGCTCTCCACTTTCCGTGATCCTCTTTGTGATAGCATACAACCAACTAGCAGAAAAACTCTCTCTTCATCCCAACATTAGCCTAAGCGCATATGCGGACGACTTTAACTTGATACTAAAACTAAAAAACAGAAAAAATATCAATATAAACCTTAACCCCATCATAACCCCATACTAGACTGGGCCGAATACTCTGGCGCCAAGCTCTTGACCACAAAATGTAAGCCTACGGAATCTAAATCTGAAGTCCCATTTCTCTATCTCTATCTTTTCCGAGATATCCGCGTTCATATTTACGATTTTTTGAAGTTTGTGGGCGGTTTGTGGGCGTTAAATTGGGCGTGGCAAACTTTTTTTGGGTCAATCGATAGGTATTGATAAGAAGAATACATTTCAGTTAAAATTTTAATTTTACCATCAAAACTGTAGGAGCCTTTGTTTTGGGCGGTTTGTGGGCGTAAAAGTGGGCGTGGCACTCTACTGAAACAAACTTGCGCTGCGTAAGAAGCTCAGGAATCTGCACGCCAAATCTCAATATCCTAGCTCTTATAGTTTCCGAGATCTCAGCGTTCATTCGGACAGACAGACGGACATGGCTAGATCGACTCGGCTAGTGATCCTGATCAAGAATATATATACTTTATGGGGTCGGAAACGCTTCCTTCTGCCTGTTACATACTTCCGACGAATCTAGTATACCCTTTTACTCTACGAGTAACGGGTATAAAAAGCAGACAGAACTACTCTCACACAGCCTCAAACAATCAATTAACATAATAAAATGCCTCTCAAGCCCAAAATTCAACTGCAATACGTCTACACTTCTAAACGTCACAAAAGCAACCATCACCGCAAAAGAGGACGGCCTTCCTATCTACGGATATTGACCACAAACAACATTACGAAAAAGAAGTAAAATCACCGATAAACACTGCCTTTAGAACTGCTCTTGGCGCATTCAGGACGACACCTATCGACAACATCCTGTACGAAGCACGCGCAGACCCGCTAGAAGATAGACGTGACCTCCTAACAACAAAAATTATAAAATCTCTGACTAACGCCAAAAACTCCCCAATAATAAAAATTCTTAAATCATACCGACCACCAAAACGACCACAATACAAATCAACAATAGACCGCATAATAGAAAACTCCAAAGCCCACAACCTCCCCCTCAAACAAGTTACTCAACGAGCACAGACCACACCACCCTGGAACACTGATATGTTAAAAATCGACACAACGCTAAGTACATACAACAACGAAAACACTACACCACAAATTTTTCGGAAACTATTCACAGAAATCAAGACAAAAGACAATCACAAATTCACCTACATTTACACAGATGTATTACATTTATGCAGGTTACACAAACGAAACAAATTACATAAAACTAGGCCTTCTACCACACTACTCGTCAGTGTTTTCCGCTGAGCTACTAGCAATAGTAGAGGGACTCGAAATATTAAAAAACAAAAGTGGCAAGTTTTGCATATGCTCTTGTAGCGCTGGTAGTCAAGTGGGAACATGTGGCAACCTAATATGGCAGCAGCGCCAACAAAAGCTTGCCAGATGTCTAAAAAGAGTGGTGTGGCAACACTCGGAGATTTATCGGCAAGAATCAACGAGCGACACACGTGTCTTGATATGTCTTAATATTAATAAACTCTGTAGTTCTTAATCTAAATAAAACTTTAATGGCAAACATACTTCGCCATAGTGGTGACCCCGGAAAGTAAAACCATAGTAAAAGTTACTTATTGCACGAAATTGACACACACGTTCACAACTAAGAATTTGCGCACTGAATGTACAGACGCCAATACGATTTGCGAAAAAAAAAGGTAGGCGGCTAAGTTTCGACGAAGAATGCGATCGCTCCGATTTTCTATTCATCATGCCGGAATCAAATCCTGATTTAACTGCTCAAGTCCGAGACAAATGCACTTGGCAACCGGGATGAGACTACTCGCACACACACACGAGAGACTGTCCACTTGCCAAAATTCGCACATAGCAACCCTCAACTATGGTTTGCGCAACTGGAGCGGTCATTTCGATTGCACCAAATTATCGACGACACCGACAAGTTCGACCTTGTGACCCTTCACCTGGAGGAGGATGTAGTTTTGGCAGTGGAAGACTTAGTCATTCGACCACCCAACGAAAACAAGTACGTAGCAATTAAAAATCTATTACTACAAAAATTTGCGGAATCTCCAGAGTCGAAACTGCGCCGACTTCTGCAGGGTGGAGGTACATCTGGTCTAAAACCATCTGAGATCCTGGCTAACATGCGACGACTAGCTCCGGACCCGGGCAGCGAGAACATCATTCTAACTCTTTTCCTGGCAGAGATGCCAGCGTCAATTCGCCCCACTCTTACAGTCTGGGAAGAGACGGACTTGGATAAGCTCGCTAAGATCGCAGATAAGATGCTTGAAGCGGTAAACCACAACGCCACTTTTGCGATCAGCATGAATACCTCGACTGCAGCGGCCCCACGTGTTTGCGCAACTTCCACCGAAGACCCCTGGAAAAAGATCAACGACAACTTGCGTTCGCTATCACAGAAGTTTGACGAATTGCAAAAGGATGTCAAACGTCTCCAATTCCAAGGACGCTCACGCAGTTCATCGCGTGGCCACGTACAAACTGGAAATTCAAATCAACAGGCATCTGGGCCTCAAGAGAAGCTCTGCTTCTACCACGATCGATTTGGGGAAAACGCTCAAAAGTGCCGCCCTCCATGTTCCCGCTCCTCGTCGTTAAACTAAAGGAGCTGTCGCCCGACACGCTGGTCGGCGGCAGCACGAATATAACCAGCGAGCCCACAGTTCAGCCAGCTGTTCCACAGGAGCAGCGCCTACACGTCACCGATCGCACATCTCACATCCGCTTACTCGTTGATTCTGGATCTGTGGTTTCCGTCATACCACGAACGCTGGTTAGACAAAAAACTACTCTGAGCGATTTGACACTGTACGCAGCGAACCAGACAGTCATTCATACTTATGGAAAATACGTCACTCAGATGAACTTGGATCTTCGCCGAAACTTTACATGGCCGTTCATTATCGCTGACGTGCACACAGCTATTATTGGGGCAGACTTTTTAATCAAATTCCAATAGCTCATTGATCTTAAAAACCAACGCTTGATCGACTCAGTTACTGGACTATCGACACCAGCATGTCTTGCACAAGCGAAACACATATCAGTTTCCACAGTGCAGTGTATGTCCAAATTTCAAAAACTCCTAAGTGAATTTGTCGACGTGACAAAGCCATCGATAAAAGCAGCTACGCAACACGACGTGCGTCACTACATTGAAACAAATGGAATACCTGTTGCTGATAGACCACGACGGCTCTCCGGTGAAAAACTTGTCACTGCCAAGAGAGAAATAAACTTCTTGATGGAGCAAGGCATATGTCGCCCGTCAAAAAGTCCTTGGTCCAGCCCGTTACATATGGTTACCAAAAAAGACGGTGGCTGGCGGGCATGAGGAGATTATCGAAAACTAAATTCAATTACCATACCAGATCGCTCCCCAATCGCCCATATACACGACTTCACGGAGCAACTGCAAGGAAAGAAGATTTTTTTCAACCCTCGATTTGGTTAAAGCTTACTACCAAATTCCCATGGCAGAAAACGATATCCAAAAAACAGCGGTGTGCACTCCTTTTGGACTCATTGAGTTTCAATACATGCCGTTTGGGTTAAAAAACGCGACTCAAACATTTCAACGCTTTATGGACAACATCTTTCGCGGCATGGACTTCGTTTATTGCTACATAGACGACATACTTATAATGTCGCATTCCATCGCTGAAAAAATTACTCAACGTACGACCGAGAGCTGCTCGCTATCTTCGAATCCATTAAATATTTCAAACATCTTGTTGACGGATGCGCTTTTGTCATCAGAACGGATCACAAGCCTCTCGTGTACGCATTTCAGCAGCGACCAGAAAAAGCATCACCGAGACAGCTACGACATTTGGCTTACATCTCTCAATTCTGCACGACTATTATGCATGTGAAAGGATCCGAGAATGCAGTCGCAGACGCTTTTCAAGATTATGCTCTATAACAATGCCGACTGTCATAAAATTATCGCTAATTGAAGAGGAGCAAGCGTCAGATCCTGAACTGGTACTCCTTTTAAAAGGAACCACATCTTTAAAACTTCAAAGGGTTCGATTTGATGACAACATCTCACTCTACTGCGATGTTTCTACAGGAAGCGTTCGTCCTTATGTACCCAAATCTTTGCGCAATGCTGTGTTTTCGTTCGTTCACGGTTTGTCTCATCCCAGTGGTCGGTCAACAGTTCGTCAAGTGCGCCAAAAGTTTGTATGGCCCTCGATGAATAAAAATGTCCTCGAATGGTGCAGAGTTTGTCTACCTTGTCAGCGCTCTAAGATCCACAAACACAACCCCTCTCACCAGAAAAGATCGAAATGCCAAATGGTAGATTTGACCCCGTTCACCTTGACATTGTAGTTATGCCATTACAACAAAACTATCGGTACTGTGTGACGATGATTGACAGATTTACGCGATGACCAGAAGCTGTACCTCTCTCAAATATTACTGCTGAGACAATAGCTACGGCGTTCTGGACTCACTGAAAATCTCGATTTGGTTCTCCAAAAACGATAACTACGGACCAAGGAACACAATTTGAGTCAGCAGTTTTCAAACATCTTGCTAATCTGGTTGGAAGTAAACACATACACACGACGGCCTACCATCCTCAGTCAAATGGACTCATAGAGAGGTGGCACAGATCCTTTAAGTCATCTTTGATGTGCAACAGAGGTACTCCGTGGCCGGAGTTACTGCCAACAGTTGTGCTTCGACTTCGTACCTGTTTCAAGGAGGACATCAAATCTTCAGCCTCAGAGTATTTTGAGTATCTTTCGAGAGCACATGCAAAAAGTGCGACCGACATCAACAGCACATCATATCAAGCAGAAGATGTTCGTATTGAAAGGGATCGATAAATGTACGCATGTATTTCTCCGCACTGACGCCGTAAAACAGCCTCTGGAAGCCCCCTACACTGGTCCTCATGAGATTATCAGACGCGAAAACGATCGTGTTTTCACTATCAGACTCAATGGCCATGAAACCGCAGTATCAGTTGATCGCCTCAAACCAGCATTTTTAGTAAAGGACGACCGCCAGTTGGATTCAGAAGAAGTTACCCCTAGACTGACCAGGACATGTGAGAGAAATCATTGAGTTAAATTTTCAAACCAGGACTCGTGACGCATTCACTGAAGGGGGAGTACTGTGGCAACCTAATATGGCAGCAGCGCCAACAAAAGCTTGCCAGATGACTAAAAAGAATGGTGTGGCAACACTCGGAGATTTATTGGCAAGAATCAGCGAGCGACACACGTGGCTTGATAATATTTATAAACTCTGTAGTTCTTAATCTAAATAAAACTTTAATGGCAAACATACTTCGCCATAAACAGATCGGAGCTGGCGCCAGCTGTGGGTTGATTGTCGAACTAGGCACAGGGGTAAGAGAAAGCGTAATAGGTCAACAAATGTCAGTTGTTTTCTGCTGAGAGCGGTTTTCATTTCTGCTGTTAAGGGGTTTGCTGCCATTGGCATGCGGCATTAGCGTTCTTTTCCATTTGAACCTTCCACCGATTAAGTCGTGAAATCCATTTCAAAATTTAAGTGGTGATAGTCTTGGGGCGAGCAGGCATATAAGCCTCCGCGAAGACTTAAAAAAGGAAAAGGCACCGAATTTAATCATTCCCGCCGAGTCCTATGTTTTGGGTGAGTCGAAAATAAATTAACAAGATACAAAGGGTCCGATCAGCGGCACTTTATGTGATTTATAGGGTCTCGGCGATTATAAAACAATAAACCAAAAAGAAGGAAAAGTTACGATATTCGATACCGGCGGGTACACTTTGGATTTCAATCAGCTGAGTGCACCAGAAGTTCTCATTGGAGTGCGATTTGGAGAGGGCGACCAGTAATTACGCGACTTATGATCGGCGCGGAGCACGAAAAAATCGCTGGACGAAGATAAGGGTGTTAATTTCTTGCGCGAGGCTATAATTTTACCCTGTCCCGACTCTGTTTTAAGCTGGGGAAAAAACGTCAACAAAAAAACCCCATTAAATTGTGCCCGTAAGGGATCTAAAACCCATCGCGGAAAACACGCGAAAAAAAGTAAGACCATTTAACCTCACATATTGGCGTGAAGGAGAAAGAAAAGTGAAAAAGAAATAAGAGAGCGAAAAGAAGAGTGGCGGAATAGAGCCGAGCTAAATTTTTAGTTTTTTTGTTAATTATAAGTAATCTTTTTTTTTGTTATATGTTCTTTTAAGGTGTATTCTTTGAATTGTGAAATTGTTTAAGCCTCTAGGTAAGCTGCCAGAACTCCGGCATTGACTTCCCATTTTCAAAGAAAAATAATTGCATGGCAACTTACCCCATCTAAAAGAAAATGCGATTTTATAAAAAAAAAAAATTAAAAAGTGAAAAAGCCCCTTTGTCCCCCAAAGACACTTTATTCTTTTCGCAGCATTTTCAGCCGACTTCGCAAAAAGCGCTTTCTTCTAAAAATATATTTGATAGTAGGTGGCGATTTCAAAATCATTTTTAATATTTATTATGTGGTGTGAGCGTGCTACTGAAAATCATAAGAAAACTTATTGAGATTTGCCAAGTCAATTTTTTTGTTCGTACATATGTATAATGCTGCCTTTTTATGTAATGGCAAAAATAAGGAAAAGTAAAGATAAGCGAGAAATTGAGTGAGACCCAATACCGTAGATTTTGAGCAGCAGAAACCCACTCAACGCGCCAATATCGTATTGCCTTTGCGGCTGCGCACAATGTTTTGATTTGGCATGCAAATGACAACGGTGATATTGTAACGTAAAGCAAAGTAAATACGAATCTAAAGTAAAACAAAGAAAGGTTTTAAGTAAAGTAAAGCAAAATAGCAGGCCGATCCTCATCGAAATATTTATAAGCTACATTAGAAATTACTTATGCTATTTATTATATTTTATGCTATATATTATATTATGATATTTTATCTTTTTATTATCTCTATACTGTCCCCTTATACTCAATGTTAGTTTTATTCCGTAGTTTGGGCGATGTTCATTTTGCTAGGACTTTAGTTTGTTAGTTGGTAAATAAAATGTTTATAATGTGGTAAATCAAGTGTTTGTCCTCGGCGGACATGAGACCCCCGTAAAGCCGCAACCGCGAAGGGGCCGTTCTGAGGAAAGGAAAAGGGTTATGGAACGGCCAATGGAAGGGTGGACTGAATGCCGCCTAGTAGTATGAAAACGCGATTTCTGGGACAATTAGCATATAAATGGCCCCCCTCCCCCCTCCCCCCACTCATTAACGTATGTGGGTTCTAGGACAATTAGCATAATCCAATAAATTAACTGATTTTAATGGACTTTGAACTCATAAAAATGTCACGATCATGTCTATAAAGAGTATACTTAATTGCCCTCATCGCCCCCACATCCCCATGTGACAATATTGATCATGTATAGTATCCAAAGGTTGTTATCTTAGAGGAACATATCCGATCATGTTGGTTAAAGGTGTGATCACGTACCCTTTTTCCTCATTATCACAGGTGTTGCTGTGCACGTGAGAAAGGTCGCACACCCGAAGTATTCAAAGCTGGTTATCTTAGAGGAACATGTCCGATCATGTTGAGGAATAATATTTTCTGATTGTAAAATTAATTTAGAAATCAAAAGAACCCCAATAAAATAAATCTCACAAGTTAATGATTCTCAGATGTGGAATATTTTCAAATACACATTTTTGTTTCCGCCCCAGATCGTTTAACTGGTAAATTGTCACACATGCACCACACAGAAGGCGCACGATCATTGACAAGATCATTGGCCTCACGCCAACGATCTCACGGCTGACTGCTAGCTCTAATACGTTCCCATAATAGGGGTTGAAATCACGACCGCGTAACAACTCGCAAGTAGCATATCTCAGTCAAGGAAATATTTTCCATTCTCCGTACCTGTAATTTTAACTCGAAATAAAAAGTCAGAAGTTTATTTTGTAACGTAATAACACATTTATTCATTTATTTTGGTATTGTGAACATGTTTTTTACGTTATTTAATCTTTTTCAGTCTTTTTTCTAGATTATAGTATATATTCATAATGTTGAGTGCTTCCTTTTTGTAATCCGAAATTCGATGGCATACACAAGTATCAACTCCCTCGGTGGCTGCATCATTGCTCCACACGCAGGTGTTCATATGATTTCCGTGAATAGATATTTTCATATAACCTCCATCACATTCAAAAAGTGTTGATTGTATGAACTGGAGCCGTACATAGTGTGCATTGAACAGAATTCGGTCAAATGCATTCAGAAAATTATTTATTTTAACTGAATGCATGTTGTCTATCTAAGTCAACAATCTCGTCTTACACTTTTAAATATGGTTACACAATTAATAAGCAAATTTTATATAGGTTTTCATCTTCATCTTTTACTCAAAGATGTGCAAAGTATGTGCGACCTCTTCTAACCAACACTCTCCTTTATTGTATGATTTTGTGTCTCCTTTATCGATTTGATGGTGTCCCATTGGTTACACTTTTATCAACTATTTTTCAAAATCAATACTTCTCATCTCTTCTAACCAATGAATAGTCGATGTAACCTACTAGAATTACCTAAGTTTTTGAACTTAAAAAAATCTTAAATATGCACCTCTCATCTTCAATATTATCGTTCACGCCCACTTCAAGCACTATAAATGATCGAGGACAATAGTTAGTCTTCCAAAAATAGTCTTGAAGTGGGATACTCTGCTACGTCAAACACAACTTAAGTAAAAGTGAAAGAGTGATCGTGAAAAAAGAGTTT
The DNA here is from genome assembly GCF_014743375.2 of Drosophila subpulchrella. Taxonomy (NCBI): domain Eukaryota; kingdom Metazoa; phylum Arthropoda; class Insecta; order Diptera; family Drosophilidae; genus Drosophila; species Drosophila subpulchrella. The sequence continues at coordinate 1,266,389 of NW_023665489.1, read as the reverse complement.
AAACTAAAAGAATAAAATAAAATGAATAACCAAAATCAGTATTGTCAATCCTGCAAGAGTTTCTTGCAAAAGAATAAGTGGGCAAACCATGTCCGTTCGGAGGTGCATAAGCGAAATGCAATTCAACCCCTTTGCGGAAGAGTCAAAAAAATTTCTGACTGCATTACATGTATGTAAACGATGGATCGGACTTGATCTTACCTGAGAGTTTCTTGAGTGAAGCTGGATTGTCACTGCTACCTCATCTCAGCATTCTATTAGAAAGTTATACTTCAGCAAAAGTCAACTTTGAACTGTTTGCAGAGTATATTCTTTTAAAAGATGAATCTAAAGAAATTGAAATGAAAAGTTTTCAAAGTAAAATGACGATCATGAATAAAGATTCTGACTTAGAAAATATTTTCCATGAACATACCATGGAAATAATTTCAAAAATACAAGAATTTCAAGAAAGAGACAGTGGATGGTCTCTAATAAAATTGATTCGCTTGGAAATGAATGTGAATCACTATACACCGATGGCTGGATCGTCCTTCATACCACTACCTCCTTTTGACAAAAAAAGCAATGGTTAATGTTTGTTATGAAAATGATAAATATTGTTTTAAATGGGCTTTGATTTCTGCCTTAAAAATTGTTAACAGGCCGCAAAGATGTTCGGCATATAATATTGATATATCGCTGGAGATAATTTATATAAGTGATGAAATAAAATTAGATTTCACAGGGTTGACTTTCCCCCTTAAAATAAAATGTATAACAAAATTTTTAAAGAAGAATACTCATATGAGTTTAAACGTATTCGGATATAATGAAGAGACGAGGGAAATAATTGGACCACTTTTTCAATCGGAAGTGGAAAAACCTCTTCATATCAATATGATGTTTTTGGAAGACGGTGGGAATGGACATTACATGTACATTAAAAATATTTCAAGGTAAATTCTTTTATTCATTTTATCTCTTTTAAGCAATTAAATATTTCAGCAAAGTGTGTTTAAATTTTTTCCAAAACTGAGGAAGCTGCATTGAAACACAAAACGCTCTGCAGTAGGAAGGTCTCAAAGATGCCACACCCCCAAAATAATACATTGGAATTTACCCAAGTTCAACATCAGCTTCAATTTCCATTCGTTGTTGTTTTGAATGCATTCTGGAACCGAAAAATCTTGAAGGGAGCCCCAAATTATTTAATATTAATGAACATATTCCAATATCATATGCGTATTATATAAAGTGTGCCTTTAATTCTAGACTAGATAAATTTGTTTTAGAAACAGGAAAAAATTCGGAAGTAAGTTTTGTAAATTCATTGATAAAAAATTTAACTAAATTGAGTGATGACTACTTACATAAAATAGTTCCTATGAGAATGACTTTGGATGACCAGCAAATATTTGATAATTCATTGGAGGTGCAGCCCACTCTAAATGTAATTTGGATTATAAAGTAAAGAAATTTATTCCAGTATTTTTTCATAATTTTTCGAAATACGACTGTCATTTATTTATTCAAGAGTTAGGAAAGATTCCCGGTGAAATTTCCGTAATACCAATAAATAAGGAAAACTATATTTCTGTCTCAAAAAAAAATAAAAAGTTTAAGTGGAAACTGTTTTGAAATTCGTTTTCTCGATACATATAGATTTATGCCATCAAGTTTAGATACCCTTGCTTCTAATTTAGTTGATGATCAATTGAACACTGTAAAATCGTTTTTCAGTAATGATATAGAATTTCGACTAATGCGTAAGAAGGGTATATTTCCCTATGAATATTTAGATTCCGCTAGTAGACTCGAGGAAACTTCCCTCCCACCAAGGGAAGCATTCTATAGTAATTTAATGGAAAGGGAATGCTCTCAGGAAGATTATGATCAAGCTCTTAAAGTTTGGTCGCATTTCTCATGTTCCACTCTTAAAGATTATTTAGAATTATATTTAATAACTGATGTATTTCTTTAAACCGACATTTTTGAAAACTTCAGAAAAATTTGTATGCATATTTATTCACTTGACGCAGCTCAGTATTTTACGACACCAGGTCTATCTTGGGAGGCAATGTTAAAAACTACAAATATTCCACTTGAATTGCTGACAGATATAGATATGTATAGATTTATTCAAAGTAGCATTCGAGGTGGTTTAGTTCAATGTTGCCATAGATATACAAAAGCAAATAATAAATATTTGTCAGATTATGATTCTTCGAAGGAGTCTTCATTTTTAATATATGTGGATGCGAATAACTTGTATGGTTGGGCAATGTCACAACCTTTACCATATAAAGATTTTAAGTGGATGTCTACTATAGACATAGACAATTTTAATATTCATAATATTCCATTTGATAGCAACTACGGTTATTTTTTGGAAGTGGACTTAATATATCCATACCGTTTACATGATCTTCATAATGATCTTCCATTTTGTCCGTCAAATTGTCTGGCCTCAAAAGAGGATAAGGTAAATGTGGAAATATCACATCATTAAAGGCAAAAACAGTATATATAAATATCGAATATCGATATTTTTGGCATTTCTGAATTATACGGCCTTACTATTTCTTTTATACTTTTCGTTCTCTTTCTACTTGGTTCCTTGAACAATAAACACGTGTGTCTGCTATAAATTAAAATATCCGCAAAAAAGTGTTTTCTTTATTTGTTCCTACTGGAAATATTCAAAACGAGAAACCAAGACAAACCAAGGAGATATTAAGGATTAATATCTTTGTTCCACTACCTAAAGGCTCTGCGGATTGATCTGTTTTTCTACAGATTTTCTACAGGTTATGGGCCCAGATCCCCATCGAAGACAAGTACACCTTGTGATTTACATTTATAATCATGGAAAAATCAAAAAGAAATACAAAACGTTCGACGGTGAAAAATATGCGATTTGGAAATTTCGAGTTAGAGCGCTTTTAAGCGAAAATGATTCGATTAAAGTAATTGATGAAACTGGTGGTGAAGTTACTGAGAAAAATGTTGTTGAAAAATATGATGAGTGGAAAAAGTTAGAAAAATTGGGTACACAGTTGTCCGTCCGAAAACAATTTCTTTCACTAAAATTAAAAGGCGATATGGATTTGATAAACCATTTTAATATATTTGATGATCTAATAACGGAACTTTCTGCATCTGGCGCGAAATTAGATGACATGGACAAGGTCAGCCATCTTTTGCTTTCTCTACCTGTTTCGTATGACGGCGTCATTACCGCCATCGAAACACTCGCAGAAAATAATTTGACTTTGGCTTTCGTCAAAAATAGATTACTTGATCATGAAATTAAGTTAAATAAAAAATCTAAAGATACAAGTTTAAAAGTATTGCAAGCTGTGAGTACAATAAATAAAGTGAACAATTTTCAAAATAAAAATAATCAGTTTCAATATAAAAATAATAAGTTTCAAGATAAAGTCAAATTTAAATCCAAATTCAAATTTAATAAACAAAAATGTTTTTACTGTGGCAAGATAGGGCACTTAAAGAAGGATTGCTATAAGTATAAGAAAGAGAAAGAAAATATGAATGATAAAGAAAAACAGGCACAATTGGCTCAAGGGCAAAAAGAGACAGAGAGATCTGGTTTTGCATTTATGCTCAAACGTCATAATACATTAGTGATGGGCATATTTCTTTCCTATTGGATTCGGGTGCATCTGATCACTTGACTAACAACAAAAATCTACTCTCAAACGTTTGTCATCTTGAATCACCAATCAAAATCGCTGTTGCAAAGTCGGACGAATTTATATTTGCAACTAAAAAGGGATCAATGAAATTGCTAACCGATACTTTTACCAACGTTACCCTAAATGATGTGCTATTTTGTCCTGATGTATCACAAAACCTTATTTCTGTTAAAAAGATGCAAGATGCTGGTTTTACGATTGTATTTCATCCAGGAGGTGTGATTGTGAGTAAAGATAAAATAAATATAATGGATACACATTTTATTGATAATGTCCCTTCTGTGAGATTTACAATACCTAAGAATGCATTTGTATCAAGTAAAATAAATTATAACATATGGCATGAGAGGTTAGGGCATATAAGTCAGGGAAAATTTCTTGAAATTAAAAACCACAATTTATTTGAAGATACTAATTTGCTAACTAATGTTAATCCAGTTAATGATTTATGCGAAGCCTGCATAAAAGGAAAACAAACTCTGCTTCGTTTTGAAAAGGTTAAAAATAAAGATCACATAAATAGGCCATTATTTGTAATACATTCCGATGTCTGTGGTCCGATAACACCTCCAACAATAAATAAAAATAATTACTATGTTGTTTTTATAGATCAATATACACATTACTGTGTAACATATTTGTTAACTTACAAGTCAGATGTTTTTACTGCATTTAGGGATTTTATTTTAAAAAGCGAAGCCCATTTTAATCTGAAAGTAGTTAATCTGTACATAGATATTGGGAGGGAATATTTATCAAATGAAATGCGAGAATTTTGTGTTGAAAATGGCATCAGCTACCATCTAACAGTTCCACACACACCTCAGCAAAATGGTGTATCCGAAAGGATGATAAGGTCTATAACTGAAAAAGCTCGTGCTTTAGTTATAGGAGCCAATCTACAGAAAAGTTTCTGGGGTGAAGCTGTATTAACAGCAACGTATTTAATAAATAAAGATTTATTGAAAACACCATATGAAATGTGGCATAACAAAAAGCCATGTTTAAAATATTTAAAAGTTTTTGGTTCCACAGTATATGTTCATATTAAACTACGAAAAAGAAAGTTTGACGAAAAGTCATGGAAAGGTATACTTGTGGGGTATGAACCAAATGGGTATAGAGTGTGGTGTGTTGGAAAAGAAATATTTGTAAAAGCAAGAGATGTTGTTGTTGATGAAACAAATATGGTAAAATCTAGAGCTGTGGTAGAGGATGACATGCATCTTAATAATGAAGATGGTGAAAGTATTCAATCAAATATTGATAATGAAAATGTCCTCGACAATAATGGGAAATCTGATCAAGCAGATGAACAGCCTAGTGATATGGTAGAATTTGAGAATGCTGATCCAGAAATGACTGGTGAAAAGTCTTATGAAAAAGAAGACTTGGAATCGCAGATAAATATTAGAAAAAGTGATCGAATAAAGAATAAACCAAAAGTATCTTATCAAGATTTAATAAATAATTGTGTAATGCATACTCAATCTTTAATCTATTCCATACCAAATAAATTTGTCGAGGTTAAATACAGTAAAGATAGAACACATTGGGAGAAAGCTATTAAAGAAGGACTGGACTCACACTCATTAAATAAGACTTGGTCAATTGTACAAAAGCCTAAAAATAAAAATGTAGTTGATTGTAGATGGGTTTTTACAATCAAACAAAATGAATTCGGCGAACCAATAAAATATAAAGCCAGACTTGTTGCTCGCGGTTTTACGCAAGAATACTTTGTTGATTATAATGAAACATTTGCACCTGTAGCAAGAATCTCGAGTTTTAGATTGATTATGTCTATAGCAAATCAATATGACCTTTTAGTACATCATATGGATGTTAAAACAGCATTTTTGAATGGAATATTAAAAGAAGAAATTTATATGCAAATACCCGAGGGTCTAATAAGTAGAGAAAATGAAGTTTGTAGACTACATAAAGCTATTTATGGTCTCAAGCAAGCTGCAAGGTGTTGGTTTGAAATATTCGAGAAAGCATTGACAGAAATAGGCTTTGTTAATTTACCAGTAGATCGTTGTATATATCTTCTTGACAAAGGTGATATATTTTCTAATATATATATACTTTTATATGTAGATGATTTAGTAATCTCTATCAAAAATAAACAAGTAATGAAAGATTTTAAATTATACCTAATGAACAAATGGTTGATTTAAATGAGATTAAATTTTTCTTAGGTATAAAAGTTGATAAAAGTGATGGTCATATAAGTCTTAGTCAATCTGCTTACATAAAATCAATACTTTTAAAATATAATATGGAAAATTTCAATCCTGTTAACTGTCCTCTGCCAACTAAACTTAATCATATTGCTCTTAGCTCAGATGATAAGTGTGATGCCCCATGTCGAAACGTAATAGGATGTTATGTACAAGACCTGATTTAAGTACAGCCGTTAATTTTTTAAGTCGTTATTGTGAAAAAAAATAACACAGAACTTTGGCAATGCCTGAAGAAAGTTTTAAGGTACCTTAAGGGTACAGTTGATTTAAAGTTATCTTTTCAGAAAAACTCAAATTTTAATGAGTTTTTGGTCGGCTATGTGGATTCAGATTGGGGTGGCAGTGAATCAGATAGAAAAAGTACTACTGGGTACATATTTAAAATGTTTGATTCTAATGTAATTTGTTGGAATACAAGGAAGCAAAATTCGGTAGCCGCATCATCAACAGAGGCAGAACATATGGCTTTATTTGAGGCAGTTAGAGAAGCCAAGTGGATAAATTCGTTATAAGTAAGCTTAAAGATAAAAGTAATTAATCCAATTAGATTATATGAAGATAACCAAGGATGTATAAGTATTTCCAATAACCCCTCATGTCATAAACGTTCAAAGCACATTGATATAAAATATCATTTTACAAGAGAACAGGTTGATAAGAGCCTAATTGAAATTGTTTACATTCCCACAGGTAAACAAATCGCAGATATGCTAACTAAACCATTACCAGCGCAACGTTTTTGTGATCTCGCATCAAATGAATTTGATAAACTGAAAAATGGAATGAAATGGAATGTAATTGAATGAAATGGATCTCATTGAAAATCAAGCGGCTGTCTCAACTTTAAGTTTTTTTTGTTTTTTATTTATTTTTATGATTTGAAATGAAATTGCTTAACGTAAATTATAATTTTATACCTTATACAGTCTGTTTGGGTTTTTGTGGGTTTTCCCCAATCCTTGCAACAAATGTTGGACTGGAATTGTACAACTCCCACTATAGTATATACAGACACTTTTCTTATCTTAAGTAAACTATAAAGAATATATATATACTATTTTTGAGGAGGTGTGTGGAAATATCACATCATTAAAGGCAAAAACAGTATATATATATATCGAATATCGATATTTTTGGCATTTCTGGATTATACGGCCTTACTATTTCTTTTATACTTTTCGTTCTCTTTCTACCTGGTTCCTTGAACAATAAACACGTGTGTCTGCTATAAATTAAAATATCCGCAACAAAGTGTTTTCTTAATTTGTTCCTACTGGAAATATTCAAAACGAGAAATCAAGACAAACCAAGGAGATATTAAGGATTAATATCTGTGTTCCACTACCTAAAGGCTCCGCGGATTGATCTGTTTTTCTACAGATTTTCTACAGTAAAAATATTAATTGCTGACCTGGGAAATAAGAAAAATTATGTAATACATTATCGGAATTTGCAACAATGTATATAGAATGGGTCAGTATTGAAAAAGATCCATAGAGGTGTTCAGTTTTTACAAAAGCCTTGGTTAAGGAATTACATTGATCTAAATACTTCACATAGGCAAAATGCAAAAAATAAATTTGAAAAAGATTTTTTTAAATTAATGAATAATTCTGTTTACGGAAAAACAATGGAAGATCCCGAGCGCAGGGTCGATATTAAGCTTGTTAGTACATGGGAAGCTTCGGATAGCACCAAGTCTGGACGAAAAGCACATTGTGCCAAAACGTTAATTTCAAAATCCCATTTTCATAGTGCAACTTAAATTAATGATAATTTTTATGCATTCACATGAAAAGATTGTCCGTTCTATTTAATAAGCCAATGTATTTAGGATTTGCAGTATTAGACTTATCGAAATGGAAAATGTATGATTTTCACTATCAATATATGAAGCCAAAGTTTTAGGAAAAGTTACTCATAAATTATATGGATACTCATTCATTTATCTGTACAATAAAAACTTAAGATTTTTATAAAGATATTCGTAATGATCTTGCAGCAAAATTTGATACATCGGACTATTCAGATGAAAGAATTAATCTATATAACTTCAAAAGAGTTAACACAAAAAGTTTAGGGTTTTTTAAAGATTAGCTTAACGGTAAACTCATGACAGAATTTGTAGGTCTGTGCTCAAAGGTTTATTGTTACAGAATAGATCAAGTTAACCCTCTACCACATACAAAGCCATTTATGGCTTCTCACTTTCAATAATTTTTTTTTTGCAATAAAACGGTACATATACTAAACCGTTTTTTATCTCTTATTCTCTGTTTTCTGTTAGATGTCTATACTCAGAACTTCTTTGTGTTGCCTTATCTCAAGTTTCAATCAGTTTTGTGCTCGCGTCTCAAGCAGACGAACGAAAGTGAATTGTGGTGAAATTAAAATTAAAATTACTACACTAAAAATCAGTTTTATCACTGAAAAGTATTTTTTTTCGAAGAGAATATAAAGTTTTCGTTCATAAAAAATAGAATTTGACTATAGGTGAGCATCACATAATTCTATGCAAAAAACTGTGGACGCCATATATGGCTCTATATGCAGTAAAGTAGTCAACATTCTTTCTAGTTACATGGGAAGCAATCCTTTACAACAAAAAATCGATTCAGTAAGAAAGACAAAAAGTATGTAGAAATCAACTCTCCTAAGGCAGTTGATGCTTACAATAATTATATGGGTGGCGTTGACTTACTGGATTCTTTACTTGGACTTTATAGAATTCAATTGCGCTCAAGAAAATGGTATAAGAAAATATTTTTTCACATGATTGATATGTGCGTACTGAATTCATGGATTCTATGGCTTCGTAAGTCAGATCAATATATGCCACTTTTCGATTTCAAGCTTTTAATAGCTGAGCACCTGTGCAAGGCAGGAAAAGTAAAGAAGCGCGGACGACCTGCGATGACTCCAACTTCATCCCCGTGTACAAGTAGGGAAGGTACTCCTACTACCAGCAAAAGACGAAAGCACCAGGAAATTCCATTGAATTCTGTTCGGGAGGACCATATTGGGCATTTTCCCACCTGGAAAAAGCAAAGGCAACTCTGCAAAAACGATTGTTCTTTCCGCTCATACACCTTTTGTGAAAATGCAATGTATTTCTATGCTACAACGACAAAAGAAACTGTTTCACCAACTTTCACATGAAGTTATGTATACATGCATACAGAGCCATATATGGCAAACTCTGGAATCAGCTGAATGCATACAAAGCCATATGTGGCCCCATTTCCCCCACCCCAAACTATGCCCCCAAAAAAAAAAAAGTCAAAATATATATTATTTTGGCCTAAATATAATTACATTCAAAATTTTTTTTCCTTTATTATTTCCATGCTCATGCAGTAGAGGGTTAAATATTCACATAATAAAGCAAAGGGAGTGAGTTCACGAAGTCTTACAATTGAAGACTATAAAATCGTTTTATTAACTGGGGCCTAACTATATGGTAATAGAACAATGTTTAGATCAAAGCACATAAAATAAGTACAATTAAAGTTAATAGGACAATTCGTTGTGGCAAAGATAACAAAAGAAAACGTAATGTTAAAGAAACACAATTTTTAGAGATAAGTAATGACGACCATGGTACAACATCAATAAAACATCAAAGATTAATCGAAAAAGATATTTTAGAAAATGTTGAATGGCAAGAATCAAATTCATTTTGCTTGGGTGAGATGATACAAAATAATTACGTTAACGATGAAGAATCATTAGATAGCCTTAAATTTCAAAAGGAACATATTGAAAAAGAACTATTTTAAAAATTAGTTGAATTAGAGATGTTTTATTATGATCGAGACTTTGGAAAATATAAATGAAAATTGTTTTTAGTTTGTAAAAAGTATTTTTACGATTTTTAATTTTATTTTAAAACATTGTACAAAAATATTAATATTAAACTTAGTATAAAATATATGTTAAATAAAAATTAATATATAAATAAAAATTAATTAAATAAATAAAAATTAATTAAATAAATCATTTGTTATACTACAAAATGTTTTTCGTATTTATTCAGCTAGTCCTTGAAAACCCCAGCCACTTAACCAAAACTTTGTTTCCTTTTCGCCATACAACTTTTTCAACTAGGTATGTATTGGGGTATCGTGTTTTTTTGAGTTCTTCTTTATAGAATCCGCCCTGAATTGGGCTACCATCTAAATCTTCAAGTAAGTATGTTTTAGGGTATGTATTCTTCACCATTCTAATTTTAAAGATTTCAGTTGTATAGTTTGGTGTTTATATTTGTTTATATGTTTACATGTTTATATTTACTAATACGAACGTGATCCCCCTTACGGAATTTACTTGCAACAAATATTTTCAGGTGATTGTACGATGTTTGTAATATTTGTTTTTCATTGGATGAATTGACATCACTTGGACTCACTTTTATTGTTCTATGCACTCTATTATTATATTTATTAGTTAATTGTTTATACATATCTATCCACTTACATTTTTCATTGAAACTAAACTCACGCCACATTAATTCTTTAAGAGTTCTATTGAAACGTTCAACTATTGATGCTTTTAGAGTACTGAAGGTTGAATAATTATTTATCCTATAACTTTTCATTAAAACCTTAAATTTAGAATAAAAGAATTCAGTGCCATCATCAGTTTGCAGGTTTTTTGGTGTTCCATGACCCGATTTAAATATTCTCTCCATGGCTTGGGAAACATCATTTGCGTTTTTTGATTTTAATGCCTCACCCCAAGAATATTTCGAAAATGTGTCTATAACAGTCAATAAGTATCGGTACCCATCATTAGATTTTGAAAAGGCTCCCATTTCAACCAAATCTGCTTGCCACAGATCGTTTATACCCCTTGTAATCACTCGTCTTCGTTAAAAGCTTTTTCGAGATGGTCCGTGCAACTCATTTACGATTTCTCGCTTAATCATATTCTTCTAATAGGCTGAAAAGCGACACCTTCTTACTCAATTGTGTTTTTTTCGGTAATGATATTGGTTTTGTTACATAAAAAAAAATTCTTTTCCAGAATTTTGGGCAAAAATTTGGTTAGCGCTGTCTGCCCTCTTATTATTCAATTCAATTTTATTTTCTAAGCTTGAAATTTTTGTGAGTCGACGATTAACATTTTGAGTTATAATTTTTCTTAAATCTTCTCCCAACTTTCCGAGGATCTCATCAGTATATTGCTTCGTTGCTAGATCATTGTTGTCTAAAGGCTTAGATCCGTTTTTGATACGTTTATTTTGAGCATTTAGATTACCGTCCTCATCGATGAATAATCCCTCAGTAGAATTAACACGTCTTTTTAAATTTTCTGATCGTTCCGTATCAACAGAAAAATGTCCAAACTTGTCGACATGATGTTTATAAATGTAAAACATATTTGTCCTTCCTATTTATACCCATTAAAATATAATCCTTTCTTCACGCAATTCCTCAAATATTGAAAAATTTCGTTATTGTGGCTGGTGTTACCCGCTCCTTTTGATGCTACTAAAATTTCCAATCATTCGACTAACTCATTTACATCATTCCAATATACATAGTTTGGATTGGATTTCTGAAGAGTCATGTAACCAAAACGTGTTTTTGAGCGAAGTGGAGTAGACGTTGTAAGACTGAAATCTTTTTCTAATAACTTCTTAATAATATGGCTATATTTGTATGCTCGTGTACCCTTGATTCTGTTATTAGGTTTTAAGCCTACTCTATGTATATTCGTTTCTAAAATAATTTTTTTATACATTTTCAAGTCTTGATCATCATAGTTTTCAGGTTTACTAAGAAAAATTAGAGAGTACAGACCAATGTTATTTTATTATTTTTAATTTTTATTTCTTTATCGCCCAATGTTAATGAATTTTTTGCAGTATTTTTAGGTCCATAACCTTTATCCAACACATTTCCTCTGGTCAAATTTTTGATATTAAAATCATAATTATAACTAGTGTTATTATCTTCTTGCTCTGCATCCACACCCATATCGGCCTCTCCTTTATACATTGGTAAAGGTGTTGTCCCTTCTTCTTCTTCACTCTTTTCCGTCTCCTTTTTCTCATCTTCTATATCTTCCTCTATATTCGTCTGTGAAAAGAATTTATTATAGGAATCACTATCATCGAAAGACCTTGGTGGAGTTATGTTTCGATTAGACTGCAGATCTATCTCATTAGTTGTAAAGTAGAAATCGTCAAGCTCTCTCTCATCATCATCGTATGTTTTAATTTGCTTCATTTCACGCTTTACTTTTATACGATCTTTTACATTAGAAATCTTTTGTTTTTTATTTTCCTTAACAAGTTCATGTAAGGGTTCAGTAATAGGTTTAAAAGTTTCCTCCAATTATAAATTCGTATGATTTTTGACTTGTTTGAGATCATCGAATTTTCGCTTCAAAGCAAATCTAGCTTTGGTTAACTGTGACAAATTATTCATTGTAGTATATTTTACAAACTTTATAGGTAAAAGATTTTTAATTTCCGAAATTCATGTAGTCACTCCTCAGTTACTCAGTTCACACATACACGTACCCATACATTGATTTTCACCCCCCCAAATGTAAATTAACCATTTAAATATACCGGCTTTGATTCCACATCTTCTACGAAAGAAAGTAGAAAAGAGAGGCACAGGTGTCCACAGTTGTATGTATCAAAGTCTTGAACTCTATCGTAATTGTATTGTATTCTATGACCCAAGTATCTATACAGGGTTCACACATACTCGTACCCGTACATTGATTTTCAACCCCCCAAATGTAAATTAACCATTTAAATATACCGGGTTTGACTCCACATCTTCTACGAAAGAAAGTAGAAAAGCGAGGCACAGGTGCCCACAGTTGTATGTATCAAAGTCTTGAACTCTATCGTAATTGTATTGTATTCTATGACCCAAGTATCTATACAGAGTTCACACATACTCGTACCCGTACATTGATTTTCAACCCCCCAAATGTAAATTAACCATTTAAATATACCGGGTTTGACTCCACATCTTCTACGAAAGAAAGTAGAAAAGCGAGGCACAGGTGCCCACAGTTGTATGTATCAAAGTCTTGAACTCTATCGTAATTGTACTGTATTCTATGACCAAAGTATTTCACAACTTCTCTAGGTGGCTGAAGATTTCCAAAACTATCGAAATAATGTATATTATTTTTATTATTATTATATGCAACCCAATGTGTACCACTTGATCGTGAATTATCTAGGTTTACTATACCACACTCCCGACTTTTTGGTGCTTCTGGAAGTAGATCTCTTATAAACACCCCTCTAAAATGTGGGATATATTTCTTAGCAAAATGTATAATGTCTATATTTGATAGTGGTCTATTGGGTAGCAGATAAATTAGTTTTTTCGCTTCTTAATTCCTTTCCCCTTACTGTAGGGCTTAAGAAAGAAACCATAACACTTTCTATAGGGCTTGAGATATAATCCTTCTCCTACAGCAACACTTTCAATTTTCCTGTTGTGACGTTTTTTCTCCTCCATATCTTCTTTAGCCATTTTCGCATTGTTAATTGTTTTTGAAATTGCTGCACTACCACTTGCTAAACTACCAAGAGCGCTGAGGGCTGTCAAGATCGGCACGATTGGTAGAAAACCTCCAATTTTGGGTACATTTATTACATGATGAATTGATGAATTGATTTACGTGCAACCTTAATTGCACTCATAATGTCTAATGGTTTTTGTTTTTTAATGTCTTAGTAGCAACATTAATAACAGTCGAAAGGTTTGTCTTCTTTATTTTATTTTTCAATATCTTTTTCCTTCCTTTCTTTTCCGTTTTATTCAATCCCATACCAAATTTTTTCTTGGCTTTCATTATATTTGTAACAAAGTATGCTGCTGCTTTTTCACCAAGACTGCTATCTGGTGCCTTGACACGCGACCAGGCTTTGTCAATTAATATGGAGTCTGCCCTATGTCGTTCACTCAATGCCTTGTTTTGAGAATTTGCAATATCGTGCTCATTGCAAGTTTCATCCAATGGGTTTATTTCTTGATCTCCACGTTCCAACCGTTTCTGTAACTTTGTACCCGGTCCACAAAAATTATATCCCGGAATATGGGCTTCAAACGGTAATGTATTGATTAGCTTATCGACAAGACCACCACCGTGTTTACAATTAAAAATTCGACTGATGCGATTATAAAAACGTTTCCCCATTTTGTTGATGTTTAATCATCAAAGATTTCTCAATGAATGAGGTACATTAGATTAAAAGATGCGTTTAATAAGTCAAAAACAAAAAATTTTAGATAGAAATATTAACGATGAAAACGAGAAAAATCTACCGCCACGACATAGTGCTCTCTTACCGAACACAATAAGGGCTCTAATTGTTGGGCCTTCGAATTGTGGTAAGACTAATATTATGTTAAGTCTAATAGAGAGTCCTTATGGATTAAAATTCGAAAATATTTATATATTTTCAAAAAGTTTATATCAACCTAAATATGAATACTTGGAGAAATTAATCAAACCGATTAAAGGAATGGGATATCATACATTCTCCCATAATGAGGGTGTACTAGACCCAAGTGAAGCTAAAAACAATTTCATTATTATATTCGATGACGTAGCTTGTGAAAAACAAGATAACATAAGATCTTATTTTTGTATGGGTCGACATAAAAATATCGACTCTTTTTATTTATGTCAAACGTATAGTCATATACCTAAACATCTGATTCGTGACAATGCCAATTTACTTATAATGTTTAAACAAGATGATTTAAATATGCGGCATATATATCGGGACCATATTAACACTGATATGAATTATGAAACATTTGTGAAAATTTGTCAAAAATGTTGGGAGGACAAGCACGGATTCCTATTAATTAGCAAGGATAACGAAATGGATAACGGAAGATACAGAAAAGGATTTGATCAATTTATTATGATTTAAGGAATAATTTCAATATAAAGCTTGGTTAGATACTTACAATCCCACAGTTTATCAAGAGATTTCAATATGTCTAGATCACCTGCATTATCCTTGAATGGAAATAGTTCCATTATAAATGCAAACTTTTTTCCGCCTATCGAATTGAATGGTCGATATGAGTGCGCTCTTATCGATTTTAATATGTATAATTCGATTCCAAATATTGATGAAAAAAATAACCTCTTCCACATCGGTGACAAGCTTAGTACAATTCCAACTGGATCATATGAATTGAATGATATCACCGATTTCATTTACAATAAACTAAAAGACTATAACCTTGAAAATACATTTAAAATTCAAAGTAATAATAATACACTTCAAGTTGAAATAACTACCATGCGAGAGTCAGTTTACTTTAATAAGGAAAGATCGGTTGGACAACTGTTTGGTTTCCATCAAAAAGTACTAGAACCACATCCTACAAAAACCTATCGATCAGATCAGACCGTGAACATATTAAAAATAAATACAATTCGTTTGGAATGTAATATAATCAGCGGTTCATATGTAGATAATACACAGAATCATACATTACATGAGTTTGGCATTAATGTTCCGCCTGGGTATAAAATGACAGTGACACCACATAACCTTATTTATTTACCAATCAACTGTGACGAAATAAGCACACTATGAATTTACGTGGTGAAAACGTTTCGATTCGCATGCACATTCGGTTAATAGAATGATTATTTACAATAAAAGACGCAGCTTAAGTCCTCAGCCAAGCATTACTAATTGTAAAGCTATAGAAAGAGGATCAACAGTAAAAAGAAGCTCACTTACTTTGAAAAATAAACTATTTTTAAAGTCGTTAGGCTTGAAGCTTCGAGTATAATATAAAAGGTGGAAAGGAAAACAATGAACGAAATTTTAAATGTTCGAGAAAAGGTTTACTCAGATGAGAGTATTTCGAAGAAAGAGTTTCATACTTATTCATCGTATAATCAAACATTTAAACCAAACGATGAAATTCGAATTACTATTCAAAATCAAGACTTGTACGTGCATCCTCACGAAAGTTACCTTAATTTTCAAGGAATTATTAGAAAAGATTCACCGAATGGACCTACAACTGATAATGTTACCACTTTTTTTAAAAATAATTGTATGGCTTACTTTTTGGATGAAATTAAGTACGAAATAAATGGATGTGAGATTGATAAAACACGATTTGTCGGTATGACTACAACCCTAAAAAATTATATATCTCTGGATAATCTTCAAAGTCAAAATCTATTAAATTCCGGATGGAGCAGTGGAGACGAAATTTCTACGGGACCCCACTTTAACTTTAAAATTAAAAAATTTGTTGGGATTTGCTGAGGATTGTATAAAAGTTTTGTTAAATTGTAAACATGAACTAGTGTTGATGCTAACTAAGAATCTTGGTGATGTGTTTGAAAAAACGAGAAGTGAACATACTTTTAAGTTGGAAATGACGAATATAACCTGGAAAATTCCCCATGTAACTCCGAGCGATTTTGCAAAAATTAAGATGTACGATATTATTAAAAGTGGTGTAAACCTACCAATCGCATTCCGGAGTTGGGATTCATATGTTAACCCCAAATTGGGGTATGGAAGTCAACACAGCTGGAATGTGAAATTGTCGGCTAA
Source organism: Drosophila subpulchrella (assembly GCF_014743375.2). Lineage (NCBI taxonomy): Eukaryota > Metazoa > Arthropoda > Insecta > Diptera > Drosophilidae > Drosophila > Drosophila subpulchrella. Next base: position 1,249,857 of record NW_023665489.1, on the reverse strand, counting down.
CCGCGAAAAACCAAGATTTGCCATAATTGGATTTACACTAAATGGAGAACTTATCACAAATAACTTATCAAACTTGAAAGTTCACTTGAATTCTGAGTCATATCCATAAGATAATCTGAATGTTGATTTTAGTAAGAATCAGTATGCACACCTATATGAAATGTATACAAGATTTAAATCTAGTTACTATAATCGTGAATCACAACCATTTTTGACCCCAAATGAATTTAAATTGAAGGCACCTATTATTGTGGTTGATCTTTCATATCAAAACGAATCAGTGGAAACTGGTCCTATTGATGTGAGAATTTCAATAGAACTGAAGACACCAAGTCATGAAAATACCCAAGCTTACTGTCTCCTCATACATGACCGTTTAGTTGAATATAACCCATTAAACGGACTGGTACAACGAGTTGTTTAACATTAGAAAAATGTTGAAAGATACTGTTTCGATTGATGTTCAAGGTTTCTTTGATAATAATAATAATTTTATTCTAAAGGAAATTGGAATTGTATTCGAAAAAGATCCAAACTTGAATAATAGTTTTTTAATAGAACCACCATATGATTTTACTTTGCTAAATACAAAATCTCGAAAGACTGCAATTTGGTTAACCAATACACATCACAAAATTATTTGGAACGATGGAGGAAATAGTTTTCCACAAACTCGAAAGAATCTAAGGACAATTACAAGCGGAAAACAAATTATTTGTAAAGGTGTGGAAAAGAAACGATTTCTACATACGTCTTTTGGGAGTCGTCAGCTCATTAATATCGAGGAAATGGGCTGTCCGTCTTTAAACAGGTTTAATGGAAACCGGTTTCCCTAGTGTGAAACACACCTTAAGGGCGGGGCTTGTGCTCTTAACAATGCATACATTATTTTTACATTTTTTAAAAGTAGCTCCAAAACAATAAAATAATTTTTATACATCATTTTAAAATTGAGACTAGATGTGTAAAGACCTACAAGAAAATAAAATTAACAAAATGAAATTTCATGAGGAAATTGACCAATTTATTGAATAATTTAAAGGACAGATAATTGGTCAGCATTTTCAATACCTTTTAAACACAAAAACTATGTTCATGAATCGAGGTGGACATGATCTCAAAACTACGAATTATGGTGAACACTTTACATTTTGTAATCCAGAGATGACAACGTGCGCCTGCTTCTTCTATGCAAATCGCCGGAATCAAAGCAGAATATTAATTTCTATATATAATAAAAATGTTCACAATACCAAAATAAATGAATAAATGTATTCTTATGCTACAAAATAAACTTCTGACTTTTTATTTCGAGTTAAAATTACAGGTACGGAGAATGGAAAATATTTCCTTGACTAAGATATATCGGCTACTTGCGAGTTGTTGCGCGGTCGTGATTTCAACCCCTATTATGGAACGTATTAGAGCTAGCAGTCAGCCGTGAGGTCGTTGGCGTGAGGCCCATGATCTTGTCAATGAGCGTGCGCCTTCAGGCTTGTGCATGTGTCCCTTTTATTGCGGTCAGGTAATGGACAGGTGCGCATGTTCGGGTAGCTCTTGCTTGAATCCCTTTTATGACATGTTTATGACCCATTTGTGGAAAGGAGAGAATCTTAGAGAATTTACCAGTTAAACGTTCTGGGGCGGAAACAAAAATGTGTGTTTGAAAATATTCCACATCTGAGAATCATTAACTTGTGAGATTTATTTTATTGGGGTTCTTTTGATTTCTAAATTAATTTTACAATCATAGAAAATATTATTCCTCAACATCATCGGACATGTTCCTCTAAGATAACCATCTTTGAATACTTTGAGTGTTCGACCTTTCTCACGTGCACAGCAACACCTGTGATAATGAGGCAAAATGGTACATGATCACACCTTTCCCAAACATGATCGGATATGTTCCTGTAAGATAACAACTTTTGGATACTATGGTTGTGCGACCTTTCTCACGTCCACCTTTGTCACCTGACTATTAAATGCACATAATGAGGGGAAGGATACATGATCAATATTGTCACATGGGGATGTGGGGGCGATGGGGGCAATTAAATATTCTCTTTATAGACATGATCGTGACATTTTTATGAGTTCAAGGTCCATTAAAATCAGTTAATTTATTGGATTATGTTAATTGTCCCAGAACCCGCATACGTTAATGAAGGGGGAGGGGGGGCTTGGGCCATTAATATGCTAATTGTCCCAGAACCCATCGTTCCCTACTACTGAAGAGCACGCTTAAAACAATTGTAAGTTAACTTTATTTTAGTTGCATCAAGTTAGCAGAAAAACTTTTAAAAATCCAACATTTTTCTTATTGAACTGGAGCTCAATATTTTCGCAAGAGCTTGGGCTATGCTGAGTCATTATCTCCCTCCAATGGTGTTCCATATATTCTCGGCTTGGCGTTACCGACTCGTCAGTTTCCTCAAGCAATGACTTAATGCACCTTTTTTTATGTTTATCCCAGTTTCGCTGGACGACAGCGTACTGCTGCCTTCTTGTTTTTTCTCCTATTCCGAGGCCGCCGTGTCGGCCTCGTCAGCGTACGTCGTGCACCCAGTGTCGGAAAAATTCCCTGGAGATAAGGGTATAAACATTGGGGAGTGGTTTCCTTCCCCTCGATCTGCGCCCTATCAATGATAGTTTACAGTTCTTGGGCTCTCCATTTGGAAGGACAAACTACGGGGCTTTACCCACGTAGCGCCAACAAGATTCCACTGTTCGACTGTTCTGATGGTGTGATTCGAGATGTTTCAGACGTTGATACTTGGGGGCTTTGCTCACTATTACTAGGGCGGCGTCGTATGGTTAGACTTCGTAGCGCCAACAAGATTCCACTGTTCGACTGTTCTGATGGTGTGATTCGAGATGTTTCAGACGTTGATACTTGGGGGCTTTGCTCACTATTACTAGGGCGGCGTCGTATGGTTAGACTTCCAACTTCTGGGACGAGAGTAGATTGCCCCCTTATCTGCTTTATTTTCTCCTTATAATCGCCCCTCTATCTCTCTATCGCTAGTTGCTTGTTTATGTGTTTATCTCCATTTGCCGTGAGCTCAACCTCCTTTCTCGCCATTATCATCTTCTCTTCATCACACCATCTTGCCTTGACATCAACACGTCGACGAATATCATTAAGTTCGTCTGGGTGTTGAGATCTCATGTGTACACCGAGTCCTCTTTGGCTTGCAAAGGACCACATACTGTACATGGCACTCCGATTGGAGTAGCCGCTGCACTTGGTTCATATTGGTCCCCTGGGAAGATTTCCACAGGGTGTCGGGTCGTCAACGAATTTATTAGTATCCGAGGCCAATTTTCATTATTTGTGTTAGTTCCAATATTTTAATATTCCGTAGGGTAACCGGCCCTACGGAAGATTTTATTTCGCCGATCAAATTGGCTGTTAAGCAGTAAAGCACGCTGTATAACATTACTGGGGAACACCTCGAGGAGGGTTTAAGTCGTCTTAAGTCAAGATATGGCTTATGAATTACAGAATAATGTTCCCCTTCTGCACATCCGAGGATATGACTTATGAATTACAGAATAATATTTTCCCCTTCTGCATCCCTAAATATTTTTTTTTTTTTTTGATCGCTAAGGAATGGAACTCTTCAAAAGATACTAGATCTGCCATCACCTTGTGTGGTCAGTATGTCTAGCATGTACGATTCATTGCTCTATCTGAACCTTCTTCACATTGAGGGTTCCACAACGCATACGTACTAAAACCATCCTTACATGGTGTCATGTGCGATGTTTATGCCTTCTTAATGTTGTAATGAACGAACGCTATCGGCACATAAGGTGGTAAATCTAGCCATTTACTCACATAAAATCGTATTAATTTGTCAGATTTTCGTAACACTCCTATCGTCGCACCCCGAAGGGTTAGCTTGTGATAGAGTTGTGGGATAGGGACGGTTCGAAGGGCAAATATCTTCTGTTGTGGTTTTAGGGGAGCTTGTGAGAACCTTTGTAGCTTTGGACCAATGTCCTCGGCTGGGTTGCATTTCACTCTCCCGTTAGCATTGAAAATGATGCCTAAGTACTTCCACTCGTTAGTTTGCTTCAATGCCGAACACCCGTTGAAGCCTACGCGGAAAGTATGTGGATCTACACAGTACACTTCTGTTTCGGCTGACCCTTCGTACCGATAGTGAAACACTTGTCGGCATTAGGAGTGAGACCAACAGTAGCTAGATAGGTCTTGTCAAGCAATAATTGAAGCCCTATTCGAGTTTCCGCCAAATCGGAAACCGAACCAAATCGTCTGCAAACGCGGTTGCGTTTGTCATGGCATTTCCGACCTTGGTACCAATTTCGTTGGGATAGGCTCTTAGTAAACTGTCGATGAACAGATTAAATAGAATAGGAGATAAAGGGTCACCCTGCTTCACTCCTCTCGCAGGGACGAATTCCTCTGAGCACCAACCTTCTCCGCAGAGACTAGTACCACCAACCTCGTACGAACTTTGTACGTAGTCGACGAAGTCTTTTGGTGCGCCATATGCTTTAAGGGTGTTATAAATAGATGCATGAGACAAAGAGTCAAATGCCTTGCTTACATCCAGATGGCTACTCCTCAGGACTAAGTCGACTATCGGCGCATCCGTCTGTAGGTAAAAATTAAAAGCTAAAAAGTAAAACAAACTGATGAGGTCAACCGGGTTGCTAATATTGCATTTAGCTGTACTACCAAGACAGATGGCCCCGATATTGGACGAAAGTCTTGCGGTCGCATTGCCGTCCCCGTCTTCCGCCCAGTCGAATAAAGCGAGGTAATTTACCGCACCATAGAGTTAGGTTCACCTCCTAAGCAGATTTTTGAGTTATTCCGTCAGGCCCCGGAGAGGTAGATTATGCGACTCTTGATGCCCTAAGTTCGCGCTGTGATAGTTTGCAGTTCCTGGGCTCTCCATTTGGAAGGACAAACTAGGTTCTATACCCGCGTAGCGCCAACAAGATTCCACTGTTCGACTGTTCTGATGGTGTGATTGGAGATGTTTCAGACGTTGGGGGTTTTGCTCACTATTACTATGGCGGCGCCGTATAGTTAGACTTGCAACTTCTGGGACGAGAGCCGATTGCCCCCTTATCTGCTAGATTTTCTCCTTATAATCGCCCCTCTGTCTCAGCTTTTTAATTGCTTCGACGCTACGGTTCGTGAAATATACCGCTAGTTGCTTGTTTATGTGTTTAACTCCATTTGCCATGAGCTCAACCTCCTTTCTCGCCATCATCATCTTCTCTTACTCACACCACCTAGCCTTGACATCAACACGTCGACGAATATCATCAAGTTCGTCTGGGTGTTGAGGTCTCATGTGTATACCGAGTCCTCTTTGGCTTGCAAAGGACCACATACTGTACATGGCACTCCGATTGGAGTAGCCGCTGCACGTGGTTCATATTGGTCCCCTGGGAAGAGTTCCACAGGGGGTCGAATCGTCAACGAATCCATTAGTATCCGAGGCCAATTTTCATTATTTGTGTTAGTTCCAATATTTTAATACGGAAGATTTCATGTCGCCGCTCAAATTGGCTGTTGAACAGATAAGCACGCTGTATAACATTACAGGGAAACACCACGAGGAGGTTTTGAGGGTAGATATGGCTTATGAATTACAGAATAATATTCCCCTTCCGCACATCCGGGGATATGACTTATGAATTACAGAATAAGATTCCCCTTCTGCATACCTAGATACCAGATCCCCTGAAGAGAGTCATAGTTACTCTCGCCGTTGACCCGCGCTTACTTGAGTTTTTTCACTTTGACATTCAATGCACTGGGCAGAAGAGCAGCGAAGGAGACGTTTTCGATCCCATAAAGTATAAATAATATAAATATAAATATAAATATATACTCATATGGGAGATATAAGATATAGTTGTCCGATCCGGCTGGTTCCGACTTATATACTACCTGCAAAAGAACTAAGACTTTTGGAAAAGTTTCAGCCCGATAGCTTTAAAACTGAGAGTCTAGTTTGCGTAGAAACACACGGACAGACGGACATGGCTAGATCGACTCGTCTAGTGATGCTGATCAAGAATATATATACTTTATGGGGTCGGAAACGTCTCCTTCACTGCGTTGCAAACTTCTGACTCAAATCATAATACCCTCTGCTCATGAAAAATTGACTGCCGCAGATGATAAAATGAAAATCATTTAAAAGATTTGTTTAGCACTTGTCTCCTTCGAAGGCTCTAATGAATGAGCCGAACAATGCCGTGGAAAAATGTGGGGCGTGAGCCGAACATGGCCGCGGAGTAACCGCTTTAGTAGTAGTTCTTGTTTATGTTTAAAATACCTACGCGTTACCTATTAAAATATACCAAAATTACAGAGCAATGGGAATCGGACAAATACCGAAAAAATGAAAATCTGGCTTCACTCTATAATCCCACAATTTGGTATTTAAGGAACTTTCGCATAGGCCAGGCGAATGTATTTTCATTGGTGAATGGCCACTCCTTTCGACCTGCTTCCATCTGCGCAATCAGAATCTGATCTCTCCCGTGGCATGTTCTCAAATGAAAAGGTTACATCCTCGGCACGCCCACAACAACGGCAGCGAAACTAAAATGGAAACTAATTAATGCTTTTTGAATTTAAATCACTGATATTTTTTCAAGTCTAATAAATTATTACTCTACGTTATGTCCAAAAGATATTTTTTAAAATTTGTATTGATAAAGCTTTAACATGATTAAAGTCTAGCATTCGTCCTTGCAAGTACTGCCGCATTTTCCGAAGGGTAATTGCGGACACTCGTGTACCGTGGCCTGACTATCGGCAGACATTCTCCTTCCATATAATGTATAGATCACAACCTTATGGCATTGCTGGATGGCTAAAATTTCTTCAACATTTTGAAGAGAATGTCTAAGAGGCTAATTGGCCTGTAGGACCCCAGTTTGGCATCTGGCTTGCTGGTCTCGGAATAAATATGACTTCAGCGCATTTCCACTGAGATTTTTTTTATATGATATAGTTTTATTTTATGGTAACATTGATAACACATTGATAACATAACAACACGCTGGAGGCGAGTGGGTTAACATGAACTCCTAATTTGTCCAGCTGTCTCTTGCTGTGCCTCGCCACTTCTTCAACCACAGAGGGAACCTCAAGGTCTCTCTTTATGGTCGTGTTGCGCACGTATGTAGAAAGGGGCGTTGGCGATTTGCCGAAGAATTCTGTTTACAGCCCTTTCCAGTTTTGTGATTTGTGTACTTGCGGCAGTGCCCCACAGCTCAATTCCGTAAGTCCACTCTGGTTTTATAATCGTTTTAATAAAAGGAGTTTATTTCTTGTGGACAGTTTACTTCTCCTTTGGAGTAGCCACCACAGCTGACCATTTTTTGACTTCATACGCTTGGTTTTACCCAATATGTTGTCCTTCCATGTCAACTTGGAGTCCATGGTTAAGCCCAGGTACTTTGCTGCGTGGGCTGCTGCGGGATGGCTGCACCGTTTAATGTGACCGATGGGGAGATTCCTGGTCTCAGGAAGAAAGTTGTGTCTGTGGACTTTTCGGCATTGATGATGATGTTCGACCTTCTTAACCATGGTTCAAGATTTACAAGTGGTTGCTGCAGGCCTTGTGCTGCCAGTACCAGGGTGTCCGCAGAGACCAGGAACGCTGTATCGTCCGCGTAGGTGCTTGTCATGCTGAAGTTACCCGTAAGCATGGACATGTCCGCGGTGTACATGGAGTACAGGATCGGGCTTCCTTGAGAGACTCTCCTTCTTTATGTTCTCGCTTACAACTTATGGTATGGGCAAGCCTATAGGACCAGGAATTGTGACGTTTCTTGTAGGTCTACCGGGTCGAAAGGCTGGAAGCTGCCTCTTAAATGCTTGGCAAAGGCGTTGGCTTTCTCTTGGTTTGATCGACGCCATACTCCGGCCGATGATTTTACCGGTGCTATCCTCCTCGTGGGCCTCTTCAGGTATTTGGTGGCATTCCATAGGTTGTGATCTGTGCTGCAAGGTCTAGCAGAATCTTGTTTAGGTCCTTGCATGCCCTGTTGTACCCAGTTTTGTCTATCCGGCTTCTGCTCACCTGCCAAACCCTCCTCAGTCGTCTTCTTTTGTTCACCATGGACGCTAGTTCGGTATACCAGAGGTAGTTGTCCCTGTGGGCTCTGCTGAGCACCGTCCGAGTGATTTTAGCCTCTGGGGTTGCGATGTTTATTGCCAAATGAATTTCTCTAGTGAGGTACTGCACCGCTTCGTCGATTTTAACTGGAGTTTCTAATTCCGGCTGGGGGTCCACATGATCTTCTAGACAGCTTTTTGTATGCTGGGGTACTTGTATTCCGCCTGATGAGTTTGACTGCAGCTGAGTTCCCCTGATATGAGTTGGTATACAATACATTGACCATGCTGTGATCCGATCAAATCACCACCAGGTGTTCTTCGCATTAAAGTCTACGCCAATTACGAACCTAGGTCCTAGGGTATAATGCGTTGATTGTGTCACAGCCGGTGATGGGAAAGTGCGATCTGACTGTGAAATGGGTCTCGGACACGAGCAGAATGTCGACTTGGTTAGTCTTTATGAATGTTCCACCTCAGGCTTGCCCCTTCTCAAGAGGTTCGCGTTCCATATTGGTAAATGGATGTTTATGGACATTTGCGGTTCTTCTAGCTAGAAAACTTTGCCATCGGCACGCTCCAATTCAATATGCCTGTGTAGCTGTACGATTTTGATAAAACGTGTCGAATGATTTTTTTTTTTTTTGTGTTAGTGGTAGTTTAAAGCATCGAAAGCCAACTCGGAGCTGAGCTAGCTTGCCGAAGTCTGGGACTCTAACCCAGTAAGAACTCCACCCCCTCCACGCTTCCCCGGCGGTACTGCCGTTAGGTATTACTTCGCCAGGGGGGAATGCCCTTAGGGCTCTCTAGGATTCTATCCTATTGGAATTTCGCAGTCTTTCTGCGATGCGCAGTTTTTTGAGTACTATTGTGGCCATGTTGCATACCGCAGACCAATTTACTTCTGATTCAAGCATAATGTCCACCAGGTTACAAGCAGCTGGCGTCCTCCCAACCCTTATGCTCAGATCTCTTCATTCATTTTCGAATCTCGGACAGACAAAAAACACGTGCTCTGCGTCTTCATTATCCGAATCGCAGAGTGGGCAGTGCGGATAACGTTCATGCTTAAACCTATTCAGATAGTATTTAAAGCATCCATGTCCCGTCAACAGTTGCGTTAAGTAGTAATCCACATGTCCATGCTTCCGTCCCAGCCATCTCTGCAGTTCTGGGATAAGCTTATATGCTTGCTACTATTTACCCAACTCTCTTGCCACTTAGCAATAGTGAGTTCTCTGCACCTTTTCCGTAGGGATTCTGCAGTTGCGACCCCTGTGCTGCCTGCGCGGATGTAAGCTGATTCCACTGCCAGCAGATCAATCGGTATGACTCCCGATATTACCAGCGCCGCGTCATGGGATACCGTGCGGAACGCACAGCATATGCGCAGGGCACACAATCTCTGTACGGAGTCGCCATCTTGCATATAACTTTTATTTTTTGTTGCTCGGGCCCATATGGGAGCAGCGTACATCAGCGTCGACAGCCTGACAACGCTAACTAGTAATCTAGGTCCTGGTTGCCTCAGTCCCCGAGTGTTTGCCATAATTCGCGAATTTGCGGCTGCGGTCCTACCTGCCTTGCTACTAGCGTACGCTAGATGTTCTTTGAATGAAAGCCGGTGGTCGATCATGACACCCAAGTATTTTAGGCTTGGGCGAGATTTAATTGTGGCTTCTCCAATTTTGATAGTAGCCGTCTCCACTATCTGCCTGCTTCTTATCAGGACTGCTTCAGTCTTGTGCGTTGCCAAAGCGAGTCCCTTGGAGTCGAGCCATGCGCTTGCTCGTTTCCCCGCTTCGTTGCAGATTCTTTCCGCATCTGGGAGTTTCTTTGCCGTAACCACAATGGCCACGTCATCCGCGAAACCAATGAGTCGTGCCCCTTCGGGCATCGTGATCCTAAGTATCCCATCGTACATGACATTCCATAACAAAGGGCCTAGGACTGATCCTTGGGGATCTCCCCCGGTGACCCTGTGGGTCGATTGCCCGGAATCAGTTTCGTGCAGGAGCAGGCGGCCTTCAAAGTAGCTCGCTATTACTCTCTGTATATACACTGGTACATTTAGGTTGCTCAGTGCATTTAGTGTGTGGTGCCAGCTGGCGGAGTTGAAAGCGTTTTTTACATCCAACGTTGCCGCTATGCAGTACTGCTTAGTGCCATACAACCACCTTTTCCCCTCAATGGCTTTATCTGCAATTTTACACAGTTTACCGACGGCGTCGATGGTGGATAGCCCCTTCCGAAAACCATACTGCATCTCTGAGAGGCCGTTGGTTTCGACAAGGGCACCTTCTAGCCGGGAGTGGATTATTCTTTCGAGAATTTTACTCACCGTGTCCAGCATGCAGAGTGGCCTATACGAAGAGGGCTCCTCCGCGGGTTTTTCCCCCTTTGGTATGAGTACCAGCCGCTGTGTTTTCCAGCGGCTAGGGAACACACCTTCCGTTAGGCATGCATTATACATGTCAACGTACTCTTTAGTATTTGCTTTTATGGCAATTTTGAGAACTTTATTCGGGATTCCATCTGGTTCCGGTGCCTTGTCGTCCAGTATTGTATCTTCAGTACCCGGAGGACTTCTTCGGGACTTGTGAGCTTTATGCTCGCCCTGTTCACGATCAGTGAGGTTCGCGCCATACCCTCTTGCTCTGGGAATAGTGTTTTCACTATCCTTTTTAGGCTGACTGGGCATGTCGGTGATGGCCGACTAAATACCCGAAGCCGTTTTGTGACGAGTTTATATGCAAGGCCCCATGGGTTGGAGTCTATTTCTTCGCATATATTGTTAAAGCACCTGCGTTTGCTCTCTTTTATAGTTTTTTCCAGGGCTCGTTTTCTTTCCCTGAAATATATTTGAAGTGCCCCAAATTCGGGCCTTTCTCTTGAGCGTTGGTATGCGCGTCTTGCCCTGTGGCAGTCTTTCCTGGCTTCCGCAATGGATTGGTTCCACCAGTATGCAGGACTTCTTCTTGATGGGATTTTCCCCTTTCTCTGCATAGATGCATCACAGGCTACCATGGTGTATTCTGCGATGTGGCTTGCCCTTTCTTCAGCTGATCCGCTTATGGAGAGGTCCTCGAACAACATCTGTACCATCTCCACCTCTAACGTTTCTATTTTGTACCCTGGCACGGTCTTAGGAACTCGTGGTGGGCCATTTCTAGATTTAATCGTGCAGATTATTGCTGCATGGTCACTACCCGTGTAGGTGTCACTAACCTTTCAGCTGGAGCCCTAGGCCAATCCAGCGTTTGGTTTTGTTCTAGAGTTCAGCAGCACTAGGTCAAGTGCAGCGAAGCTCTCAAGTAGCGCCTTTCCCCCCGAGTTGGTTCGTGGGGAGCCTCACTCCGTAGCCCAGGCATTAAAATCCCCGGCAATTACGGCAGGGCGATTTTCCCGGGCGTCTTCTGCAATCTCTTCGAGCGCAGATATTGCCTGGGGAAGGCTAAGGCTTGGCGGCAGATAACAGCTATAAAAAGCTATACCATTCACATGGGCCCTAGCGAAGCAATTTCCGCTTTTTTTTCTTGCTAATCTGTCGCCTTGGATTTCCGCAGCTCCATATTGCCGATTTTTTGCTATTATTTGCTACCCATTCTCCGGAATTTTTATTCCTGTATTGCTCGCTTATGAGTGCCATGTCTACGTTTTTCTCGATGACATTTTGCTCCAGCAACGATTGGACAACCTCGCAATGGTTTAGGTTTATCTGAAGGAACTTAATTTACCCCTAAGCCCTTGCATAGCCCTCCTGAAGTACGGGCATCTCCCACTCATTCCTGGGTGATCGCACTTTCTCCTTTTTGCGTTTGCATAGCATGCAGCAGGCCTTTGCTTTGCAGCCTCTTGCTTGGTGCTCCTTTGCGCTACAGTTGTAGCAGCATTTTGAGCAGTCCTTCTGGACCCTGCAATTTCCTGCTATATGGTTAAACTCCATACACTTAAAACACCTTTAAGGTGTTAGCTTTGAGCGGACTCTACACCAGGTCCATCCCAGCCTTTCTCCATGAGTCGTCTACCTAGGTCGGGCATGACTCTAAGTGTGGCGGTTTGGGTGCGTCCGTATGCCGCCCTTAGACTTACCACCGCGGATCCTGGCAGTTCCACATCGAACTGTGATTGAACCGCACATAAAATGTCCGCTTTATCGATGGTCTCATCGATGTCTTTTACCTCGATCAGCATTGTCTCAGTCAGCGCTCTGACGTCAACATTGTTGCCCAGGACAGCCTTCATAGTGGTCTGAAGCTCTGCGGTTTTAGGGTCAGAGACCTTATTTAGAAGGATTAGGTGTTCCCCTTAGCTGTGCGCCTAACAGCCTGTACTGCTTGTCCTAGCTCCTTAAGCTGCGGTTCTGCCTTAACCTTTTTAAGGATATCGGCATAGGACCCTCCAGCGGAGGTTGCGATGACTATCGCGTCGTTCCGTGGCGGTCGCACCTTGGGCTTCTTAACCTTCAGCTTCACCTGAGTCCACTCCTCTGGCTGCTTCCCAGGTTTTTGGGGCTTGCTGGTGCTCACTGTCCCAGCATGTTTCCCCTTATTTGCACCTTGGCTGGCATCAATTGCCGGTGCCTTATGCATCGCCTTTTTTGCTGGTATCGCTAGCGTTTTCCCAGTTTCTTGGCCCCTGGGTCGCTTGTTGGAGCCGCTCGCGAGCACTTCTTTAGCTTTCTCCTTAGCTTTTTCCTGTTCTTCGATTATGCATTGCACAACCAACAGGACTTCCCTCTGAAGACAGTCAATTTCGTCGACTTTAACCCTCATCGGGTTTGAAATGGAACGCTTTCCGTCCATTAGCTTCTTCAGCTCCCTGGCCTTCGATCCCAGGCCAGTCAGCTGTTTCAGCACATCCCCCTGCTCTTCGTCAGCAGCTTTTGGGCTGCTTTTTTCTCCTGCGGGGGGTGCCAGGCTGCCTGCCGCTGCACTCCACCCTTTTTTCTGGCGATCTCGCCTTTTTTTAAAAGGGTCAGCTCCCATGTTGGCCCAGTAAGGTAGACTGGACAATGGCGTGTGGAAGGCGTCGGCAGCAGCCGGCGCCGCCAGGCCTTTGTTTACCGGCGTGCCTCCACTATTGATTGGCCCAACCCCTTGGCTAGCGCCAGGGTGTTGTGCCCCCGATCCCCTTCACGCAGGTGTGATACACAGGATATGTCGACATTTAAGATTTCGTGGCGAATTTTTTGCCTCAAATTATTTCTCAAAATCCTCACCAACTTGCTATTTGACAAGGGCCTTTCCATTTCATCGAGAAAGACATTGATGGCATTGAAGAAACTATCAAAAGATTCATAATTTTCCTGCTTCTTTTGCCTTAATAAATCTTTAATGTCTCCGTCATCCCTGTCATCCTTATACTGCTTAAGCAAGCTGAACACAAAGAATCCCAATTTATTTGCCTAACTGTTTTGTGGTGTTTTCAAACGAAATCCTACGCCTTCCCTTCAAAAAGCGAGGAGACATTCTTGCACATTAGCTCAAAGTTTCCGTCTAGGGTTTCATTTGTCATGGCTTCTACCTAAAAAATAAAATTATCTACTGACAAGCCCCTACACGAAAATTTTAATTTCCAACCGTTCATAATTGGACCAACCTTATCCGGCCGCCTTGAGAGTTCCGAAGATAGACTACCCGAATTTCTGTCAAAGGAAAAATTTTTGGGGCTGGTTTGCACTGGCTTGGGAGGCGTTTGAGCATCCTGGAGTTTCCCTATTTGCTGTCGACAACCCGTTTCCGTCCATCTGACCTGGACTCTTTGGAAGCACTTTGGTGACGCAGACAAAGTTGCAAATGGGGCATCTGGGATTGGCCGCAAAATGTGTTCTAATGCAATTTTTGTGAAAAGTGTGTTTGCAAGGAGTTTTATAGGATTCCTCTTCTGATTTTATTGGACTATTACACAAGGGGCAGTTGGTTTTTCCTGGCCCTGGAGGTGGGTTATCATCCCGTTCTAATCCCATTTTAAATATAATAATATTAAATAATTATGGTATGATGGATATATAAGTATTTAAAAAAAATTAATGAAGACAATTTCTAAATATATTTGTTTTTAAAAGATAATAATATAAAAAGCATAAATTGTGCAAAGTAGTATTGTTATTAATGGTAAATAGATTTAAATTTGATAAATAAACATAAAATATAAAAATCTAACAAAAACTTTAAAATCGAAAATCAAAACATAAAGTTGAACTCGTAGCCTAGCTTAGCTACCAGAAAATGTGTGTCTTAAATGTGTATGGCAAATTTACGAGAGGAAAATGTAGTCAAGTTAAGCTGTATGCTTGAGGCCAGTCATCTATCACAGATACTGTTTCCATCAAACATTGCACTATACCCGATTTTAGTGGTTAATCCCAGTTCTGGAACACATAGGACCAAATTCCACGAAGCGTATTTTGCAGTTGGATTTACTAGGTACTGTGAAAAGCTCGGAAGTTTTCGAGAGAATTCCAGGCAATTTAAATGTTGGACCTAAAGATGCTTACGGTCAAATACAAAATTCGAGAATTTCATATACTGAATTCCAATAAGTCTTTAGTCACACTTGGAAAAAAAATAGTTGAAAAAAAGTTCGTAATTTTGTTAGTGAGTCTCGTCTATTAAATTAAATAATAAATAAGGCCTTAACGTTGGGCGCCAAAAATAAGCTAACAACTATATACTCGATCACATTTCCAGCTCGTGCGAAAGTATCCAATATTGTAGCAGTGGTTGAACAGTTTTGTTAGGTGACAAAGGACTAGCATATTACATTTATTTAAAAGAAAATTGCTAGAGGCATCTGGTCCTAGCGTCTTCTTCCCATTGTCTTTTATAATCCAGTCTAGTAATTGTCTAGCATTTGTGAGCCCTAGTTGATCGGCTCCTTTCCAGTTACCATCTGCCCTTGAAATTGGTTAAAGTTTACTATGTTTGATGTGGTACTAGGATTCCTGTCAAATGCTCTGTAAACTGAGCTGTCAATAAGGCTCGCGTTCTGCCGTAATAGTGTGTTTTCTGATGATATGTTGTTATTTTGTTTGTGTATTTTTTCGAAAGACTTACTTTTTCAAACAGAGAGTGTATCACGTTAGGTGATGGAAAATCAATATTGTTTTTTTTCGACAGCAGTGAGGTGGATGTCATGACTTAGGTATTCTATGGCTAATCCTGCGTTTGCTAAGTACTTCAAGCTAATGCTTTGGGGTTTAATATGTTTGATTCTATTTTCTGCAAATTTAAGGTGGCTTATTTCAAGATCAATATTTATTTGTGTGGACAGTTCTCGAATTAGTGATTTAATTTGACTTTTTCATAAGAAGGCAATGTTAAGTTGTTCAATATGTGCATCAATATCAGCTATGCCTAGACTATTATGACTGGGTATTGGCTGTATGTTTCTAAGTATAAGTATAAGTCTTCTTTGAAAAATCATTTGTTTTGTCGAAGTTATGAATACACCTTGGGTCCAAGAGCGCTAGTCGAAAAGGTCCGAAACGAAATTTTAATTCCACACCAAAAATGATCCGATGAGACGTCCTTAAGGACTTTGCAGGCAGTACCTAAGTTGGCGGGCAGCTCGGTCGAGCAAATGAAGAAATTAATGGATGTGTCTCTGACGATGTTCTGCTATTAGCATGGCTTCCGGCCTGTGTTTCTTTAGTAATAGATTTAAATCGATCCTTTTCTGAAGAGAAACGAGGGAGTTCACTTTTTGAAATATACATTTAAGGTGGGACATTAGTTCATAGATATATAAAATAAGAAGTCTATGATGATCTCCTGTTTTCGTCGTTTTTGTTCATCCCCGCTGAGGCTCGCTGTCCCTGAATACTTTTTTGTTTCACTTTGCACGATTATAAAGCTTGACATAATATCTTTTCCGATGGCTTCAACCGTGGGTCTTTTAAAGAATTCGAAGGATTGTGTTGGATTCAGTCTGTTTCGTATGTATTGCTGATAGTTACGACATTGCATCAAATAATTTGTTTTTTTTCAGACCTTCTAATGTTTTTCAACAATAAAGCAAGGTTTTTTGTTGGAAAACTGGTTTCTTCTCCTCAATGTTTGATACCTGCACTAGCCAGAGTTTATTTATAAAAAGGCTTTACTGATATAAATTTTACAGTGGGTAGGCTTTCTTAAATGGCAGTTAGTATGTCGTCTACTTGGAAGACCTCATGAGGAAGTTTTTGGTGACTTTTGAGTGTGGTTTTAGCTCCTTAGGGGTGTATAAATAGAATTCGGCTTTGTTTTTTACAGTAATTCCTTAGTGTGTAGGTAGTGTTCTAGGCAATATACCTTTACGTGGAAACCACTGGTCGGCATAAGTATTTTGACAAAACGAAAGTTAAATATACTCATAATTTGAATTTACTTCTTGTAAACTTTGGCATCAATGGAAAGGTAATTTAAATGCCGTTTGAATGATACAATACATTTCTTAACCCATTCAGTAGTTATTGAAATGGACGAATTTGTGTAAGCATCTACTTCTTAAACTTTTTTCCTCGACTTGAAAACTTACATTTTTTTAAACAATAAGTTTCTTCAAACAAAAATAATAGTAACTGCAAAAACTTTTTCAAAAATCATTTTGCTTATATTTTTTGTGATTTTTTGAAGGTGACAATGTCGGAAAAAACTTGTATGAAAAAAAGAAAAATATGGCTCAAATGCATGCTTCTAAACATTTTCAAAAAATCATAAAAAATATAAGCAAAATGATTTTTGGAAAATTCTTTTTGCAGTTATTACTATTTTTGTTTGAAGAAACTTTTTGCATCACACATTTTAAGTTTTCAAGTCGAGGAAAATAGCTTTAAAAGTAGATTTACACAAATTCGTCCTTTACAATAAATACTGAATGGGTTAAGAAATGTATTGTATCATCCAAACGGCATTTTAATTACCTTTCCATTGATGCCACAGTTTTCAAAAAGTAAGTTCAAATTATGAGTATATTTAACTTTTGTTTTGTCAAAATACTTATGCCGACCAGTGTATATAACTGTATTACAAAATAAAATGAAAAAAATATTTTACCCTTTTTTCTGGGAATGGGTGGAGCGGGTTAAAGTACAAAAGTTCTTCATTTGAGAATTAAGAAGTTCACTATCAAGAACTTGTTTCTCATTTTGAGCGTTTGAAATTTCTCAGGGCGTTTTTCATACCAGATTGATATGCACACATATCAAATTTGTGACAAAACTATGGTATTTATACCCGTTACTCGTAGAGTAAAAGGGTATACTAGATTCGTCGGAAAGTATGTAACAGGCAGAAGGAAGCGTTTCCGACCCCATAAAGTATATATATTCTTGATCAGGATGACTAGCCATGTCCGTCTGTCCGTCTGTCTGTCCGTCCGGATGAACGCTGAGATCTCGGAAACTATAAGAGCTAGGCTATTGAGATTTGGCGTGCAGATTCCTGAGCTTCTTACGCAGCGCAAGTTTGTTTCAGTAGAGTGCCACGCCCACTCTAACGCCCACAAACCGCCCAAAACTGTGGCTCCTACAGTTTTTATGCTAGAATAAAAATTTTACCTGAAATGTATTGTTATCATCCATACCTATCGATTGACCCAAACAAAAGTTTGCCACGCCCACTTGTACGCCCACAAACCGCCCACAAACTTCAAAAAATCGTAAATATGAACGCGGATGTCTCGGAAAATATCAAAGATAAAGAAATGGGATTTCAGATTTAGATTCCGTAAGCTTGAGCGCAGCGCAAGTTTGTTACGCGAATATGCCACGCCCACTCTAACGCCCACAAACCGCGAAAGCCTGTGGCGCCCACAATTTTCATGCTAGATAAAAAATTTTAACTGAAATGTATTGGTCTCGTCAATACCTATCGATTGACCCAAAAACTTTGCCACGCCCACTCTAACGCCCACATCGCTTAAATCTGTCTACCGCCGGTAGGTGGCGCACTTCAATCTCGCTTTGCTGCTTGCATATCTCCATTTTCCTTTGGTCCCTTTAGCTGAGTAACGGGTATCTGATAGTCGAGGTACTCGACTATAGCGTTCTTCCTTGTTTTAATACTAGTAAGGTAAGTTTCAATATCAAACTGATATGCTTTCATATCAAACTTATATTCTTTCTCATCAAACTAATATTCTTTCATATCATACTGATATTCTTTCATATCAGATTAATATGGTTGTAATATCAATATTAAACATTTCTGTTTTTACTTTTTTGCATCTTGTCACTGACGACGGCAGTTCACGTAGTGACGAAGCGTACCAGGAGAATGTGCGAAGGCGACTACTATTTATACACGAAGAAATGAAAATCTACTGTGATCGTTCGTTTCGATACATCATACGAAATGATACATCAATCGAAAGGTATCGCAAAAACAAAAAGGATTGCATACCAAGACTTAAAAAAAAAATCAATTGGTTTGGGAGAAAGAGCGGTGAAAGTGTAAAAGTGATAATTTCAAAAATTTGATCTGTTGGGGCCGTTGGAGATAAATGCATAAGTTTATTAGTCTTTTTGTATTCTCACTTAAAATACGCGTCGAATGACACCTTATTTGAAAAAGTCCGAGGCTCCGTTAAAATTTTATTATACACGAAACAAGATTTTGGCGGACTTCTCAAAATGAAAATTTTATTTTGATTGTCAGTTTGTCCCAAAACGTTATTTTAGGGTCCTGAAAATTCTAGACGATGTTAAATAGCTTAAAATATGAAACTTTAGTTTTACAACTTTTGGCGATTTTTGTTTAAAAAAAATTTTCCCTGCGGTGCTTTACTTTCTCGGGTCTTCGTACTATCTTCGGTATGTACAGTTGCGGCAACAAAAATAGCACCATTGCGTGGGTAGTTCTTAAGTGTGATATAAAATTCTTGCAATATATATACCCTTGCAGAGGGTATATTGATTTCAGTCAGAAGTTTGCAACGCAGTGAAGGAGACGTTTCCGACCTCATAAAGTATATATATTCTTGATCAGCATGACTAGACGAGTCGATCTAGCCATGTCTGTCTGTCCGTCTGTCCATCCGTTTCAACGCAAACTAGTCTCTCAGTTTTAAAGCTATCGGGCTGATACTTTCCCAAAAGTCTTATATCTTTTGCAGGTAGTATATAAGTCGGAACCAGCCGGATCGGACAACTATATCTTATAGCTCCCATAGGAATAATCGGACAAATAAATGAAAAAAATTATATCTTTGGTGTTTTTAAGCATATAACCTCCTAAGCTTGGAAATAACTATTTTTAAATAATTTTGAATTTTGAATTAAATTTTATCGAAATCGGACGACTATATCATATAGCTGCCATAGGAACGATCGGAAAATTTGTGAAAAAATAATATGAAAAAAATTATAGCTTCGGTGTTTTTCAACATATAACCTCTAACGCTTGGAAATAACATTTTTTATTTAGTTCTGAATTTCGAATTAAATTTTATCAAAATCGGACGACTATGTCATATAGCTGCCATAGGAACGATCTGAAAATTGGTAGGAAAATAATATGAAACAAATTATAGCTTCGGTGTTTTTTGACATATTATCTTATACTATTCGGAATATCATTTTTTGTGTTTTTAAATTTAATAATTATAGCTGCAAGGGTATACAAACTTCGGCTTGCCAAAGTTAACATTCTTTCTTGTTCCATTCTGATTTTGGTTATAATTAGTGAAACCTATGTACTTACTAAAATAACACTGATAACTGTTACTGTTGATATTACGTTCGAATTTGTATGGAGAGAGAGTCAAAATAAAGCGGCAACAAAAATAGCACTATTAACACTTCTTCTACGAAAGCTTTACTTGTTCGAAACTTTATGGAGTTTTTTCTTCTTAGATGCATTTGATATCAGTGCATTTAATTGATTTGCTAAAGTGAGTCGCATATTTCGGTAGTTATGGGTCGTACGAAGCATTGTTCTGTGGAAAAACGAAAAACAATAAAAAGGTCATTTTCGAAGGCAATACCTATGTATGCCCACGTTGGGCGAATCATCGGTTGCTCTAACAAAATGATTTGTAATACCCTAAAATATGATACCAAACCAGAAACACGCGGGAGAAAACTTGCCATGACACCAAAAATGGTAACGCGCCTGGTGCGCGAAAGTAAGAAGGACCCTTTTAAGTTGGCTAGCGAGCTTAAAAAGGATCTAAACATATCAGCAGCTATTTCAACTGGTATATCCTATTTACGTGAAAACAAATTATACTCACGCAGTCCAAGAAAAGTACCGTTATTGACTAAAAAGAACATCGCAAAAAGAATTAAGTTTGCAAATCAGTACGTAAATGGGTCCCAAGAAAAGTGGAGGAACATATTGTGGTCTGATGAGAGCAAGATTGTTTTATTTGGTGGAAAAGGGTCTCGGTCTTACGTTAGACGACCTCCCAATACAGAATATAACCCCCGCTTCACTTGCAAAACAATTAAACATGGCGGGTCCAGCATCATGGTGTGGGGTTGCTTTTCGTATTACGGAGTCGGCCCAATACATTGGATTAGACCTATCATGGATCAAAATGTCTACGTCGATATTTTGGAAACAGTTATGTTACCATACGCGGAGTACAAAATGCCTTTGTTTTGGGTCTTTCAGCAGGATAATGACCCAAAGCATAAGAGCAGGAAAGCTCGATCCTGGTTTGAGACCAACCGTGTAAACGTCTTGGAGTGGCCGGCACAGTCGCCAGACTTGAACCTGATAGAAAATCTTTGGAGTGACGTTAAAAAAGATGTTTCTAAGTCAAAGCCCAAAAATAATATGGACCTCTGGGCCACTGTGCAGGTGTCGTGGAAAAATATACCCAAGGAAAGATGTCAGGGTCTGGTGAACTCCATGCCAAGACGATGTGCTGCTGTCCTTGCAGCCAAAGGCTTCACAACAAAAAATTAATTTTTAAGGGCACAATCACGCATATATCTGGATAATTTTTTTTTTTGATATTTTGATATTTAAGTTTTTTTAAGTTTTTCACTCATTTTTCAATTTTGGTGCTATTTTTGTTGCCGACCAAATTTCCTTCAATTTTCGTATTTTTGTGAAATACTTTCGAGTAAAGTATCAAATGCATACAATTGCCTTCAATTTCATTAATAATATGTTATAGTAATAAAATAAGTGGTTACCCACTCGCTTGAGCCATTATTCTTAATAAAATTTCGATATAAAGCCAAGCTTATGTCATGGTGCTATTTTTTTTGCAGCAGCTGTATGTGTGTACCTGATTTTTTTGTGCTTGTATATTTCGCAAAATGGGAAAAAGGAACATTAACACGAAGGTCTATCACCTAAAATGTTGTTATCGATTTATCGAAACTATCTAACGCCATTTTTATGCCGGGATATTGCAATATTTTTAAATGTTCACCTCCTATTTAAAATATTTGCTTAAGGTTTTTATCGAAACCATTACGTTTTCGAAAAAAATTATTATAACAAATAAGATCCGTAATATAAATATCTTTTGTTTTTGTCTTAAATTTTTTTTGATTTTCCTTATATTTTCGGAAAAAGCAGCAAAAACCAAAAATGTTACGGTTTTACCGTTATTTTCCAAGATCCCGTTATTTGCACCAACTTTGACTATTTTTCCCGTAATCAGGACCCAAAAACACGTCGATATGAAAAGTTTGAACAAAATCGGGCGTTGGAGCTAAACTGAAGTTTGTCCAGTAAAAGTTTTTATGCAAGTTCTAAACGTTCTTCGCTAACTGCCGAGCTAATTGCCCTGGAGAAAGCCATCGAGTTTGCAAATTCAGAAAATTGTATCAAAGTAGCCATCCTGACTAACAGTTTGGGTGCGCTGCAACCACTGAAGAAAAGCTGTGTATCCAATTGTATAGCGTTAGATATCCTTAAAAAAATAGAAAACAGTCAAAGTATCCTTTACTTCGAATTGCACCACATACCAAGCCATCATAATATCGAAGGAAATGAACTGGAGGATTCCGCAGCCAAAAATGCCAGAATCAACGGCTTATGGATATTGCTTAATATTTCCATATGTTGATAAAAATCCATGGTTCAAAGACAAAACCTGCAATTAAAATTGTCTCGAAGTTAAACAACTAAACAGAATTTTAAGCCGCCATGCTTTCGAGAAATACACGATACACAAATTAAAAGTCTTTGACAATCCCTTTTGCGACTGCAATTCCAATTCCATTGAAGACATATCTCACATATTACTAAAATGCTCTAAATATGGATCTATCCGAAGAAATTACCCGCTTTTACTTAAATACAGCGATATTCATCGGTTCTTTGCTCAAGAACCAATTACAAATTTCACATCTATAACACAGTTCATACGCTAAGCTAAAATAGACTTATGATTAACATATTATAACATTTTATTAATACATCACATCATAATTCACATACATCTTCATAAACACATCTCACGACATCTCACATTTATATTTGCTATGAACGATTTCTAACCAGTGTCTTGAAATTTAATTTCACACGTTGGCGTTTACCCGTTTTATTTTGTACGGTACGGCCAAATAAATCTTCCTTAACTTTTGGTTGGTCTGGAAGTAACTTAATACTCAAAGAAAACAAGAAAGGAAGTTAACTTCGGCAAGCCGAACTTTGTATACCCTTGCAGTTATAATTATTAAATTTAAAAATACAAAAAATTATATTCCCAATAGTCCCAATAGATAAAATGTCAAAAAACATCGAAGCTATAATTTGTTTCATATTATTTTCCCAGCAATTTTCCGATCGTTCCTATGGCAGCTATATGATATAGTCGTCCGATTTCGATAAAATTTAATTCGATATTCAAAACTAATTAAAAAATGTTACTTCCAAGCTTAGGAAGTTATATGTTAAGAAACACCAAAGATATAATTTTAAAAAAAAATTTTTCCGATTATTCCTATGGGAGCTTTAAGATCCGATCCGGCTGGTTCCGACTTATATACTACCTGCAAAAGATATAAGACTTTTGGAAAAGTTTCAGCCCGATAGCTTTAAAACTGAGAGAAAAGTTTGCTTAGAAACGTACGGACAGACGGACATGGCTAGATCGACTCGTCTAGTCATGCTGATCAAGAATATATATACTTTATGGGGTCGGAAACGTCTCCTTCACTGCGTTGCAAACTTCTGACTGAAATCAATATACCCTCTGCAAGGGTATAAAAAGGGGTAACGGAAAATTACCGCGAAGGCCTGTTTTTCCCCACTAATTTTCTTTTGTCTCAGTGTCTCAGAAGTTATTTCTATGCAATCCCGACCCTTTTTGTTTTTGTAAAATGTCTACTACGTCTTCCTATCGTCCAGAAGTGACTTATACGCGATATATGAATGTATATTTCGGTGAACTTCCATTTAGCTCCAACGCCCGAATCGTTCAAACTTTCAACATCCACGTTATTTGGGGTTCTAATTACGGGAAAAATAGTCAAAAATGGCGCAAATAACGGGATCATGGAAAATAACGGTAAAAACACTTTTTCGTAAATATCTAGAATATATTAACTTAATCAAAAAGTTTGCCAGGGAGAATTGAAAGCTATTAAAAAAATGAGTAACTTATGTTTAATAAAGTTTTTCTGCAGAACTAAAGTTTTCGTTAAAAACGCTTAATAAGATTAAATTTTCACAAGGTTTGAAAATAATAAACCGTTGGAGCACACTTGCGTCATTTAGCCCGATATATCGCACGAATGCTTGTTGTTATATCGACGTGTCGATATCGATATCGATGTCACTCGTTGTTTTAGTGATGGTACAACAAGAGCATTTCAGTTGTCGTAGTTAAAAACTAAAAGTAAGAAAACAAAATTAAATTCAAATTATATAACGGAAATAAAATGTATTTACAAAAATTATACAATAACCGTTTCTAATGTCGCAAGCAAAAAATTTTTGTCTGCGGCGCTTTACTTTTTCGGGCCATAGTACTATCTTCGGTATGTATGTGTGTACCTTATTTTATTTTTTTACTTGTCTATTTCGCTAAATGGGAAAAAAGAACATAAATCATAAAAAGTCGAAGAAGGTCCATCACCTAAAATGCTGTTATCGATTAATCGAAACAATCTGTCGCCATTTTTATGGAGGGATATTGCAATATTTTTAAATGTTCACCTATTTAAAATATTTTGTCTGAAACAATTTTTTGATTTTCCTTATATTTTCGGAAAAAACCGAAAGTAAACCAAAAATTTTACGGATTTTACCGTTATTTTCCAAGATTCCGCTGTTTGCGCCAACTTTGACTATTTTTCTCGTAATCAGGACCCAAAAACCCGCCGATATGGAAGGTTTGAACAAAATCGGGCGTTGGAACTAAACGGAAGTTTATCCGAAAGTTTTAAAAGCTTTGAACATTTAAAAAAGCTTGTTCAAGCTATTTGAATTATTACGTTTGAAGTTAACGTTCAAATGCTAATGTGACCACGCCTTCTTAACCAAGCAAATTCAAGTAAATGTCATATGTTTTTGTCGCTTTCTAAGGCTCTAATGAATAAGCCGAACAATGCCGTGGAATAGCCGCTTTAGTATTAGTACTTGTTCATGTTAAAAATACCTACGCCGTACTATGTCCGTCAAATTAGCGTCGGTGACTTAGCGGCGCTGGCGGAACGGTGGAATCTGGAACATGGGGCCAATTTTTATTTTTCTCGGCTTTTTGGGGCCGAATCGAAAAATATTAAATGCAAAATTGTTTAGAATAAAAATATCTATCGATCTAGATAGTTTGCAAACATATCCGACTTCTAGAAATTTATTAAAAATCTATTTAAAAAATCGGGTCCCCACAATTTCGTTTATTGCTCCCCTCACAGAGGTTGTACCAATATGCACGGTAAACCTGGTTATTGGGCGTTAATTCAAGTTTCTTGTCAGAAAGTATTATTGAGCTAAAGCCGTCAGTTTTTTAGAAAATAGCTTAACAGTGAAGGCACCTCGGATTTTCCCCATACAAAAAAGGGGGGCAAATATTAAATTGCACAGGGCTCCACTCTCAGACGTTGTACCAACATGCACGATATATTGGCAGATTGGGGATCGCCCAAAGCAAGTTCAGTGCAAAAATCATAACGATAAAGCCGTCAGTTTTTGAGAAAATCGCTTTACAGTGGGGGAAGATAAATAATTAAAAGAAGTGGCGCCAGATTAAAATGTAAACCAGTAAGTTCCAAGACATGAACCACTATGTAAAAAATGTATTCAGGACACTAACCATATGGGAAAAAAATAATGTTTCGACGCTATTTCTATTTTTAATAATTTTGACTTTCACAGACGTTGTACCAACATGCACGGTACCTCGTTGGAAAGGAAATTCATTTTACTTATTAACAAATTCGGTTCGGCGAACGAAAAGCCGTCAGTTTTTGAGAAAAAAGCATAATGCGTGGTTTGCATCTCATTTGTAACAAAATTGTTCACCCTGTTCCAAGCACCCAAGACACTAACCATATGGGAAAAAAATAGTGTTTCGACGCTATCTCTATTTTTAATTAATTTGACTTTCACAGACGTTGTACCAACATGCACGGTACCTCGTTGGAAAGGAAATTCATTTTACTAATTAACAAATGCGGTTCGGCGAACGAAAAAGCATAGTGCTTTGTGGGCATCTCATTTGTTCCAAAATTGTAACTAGGAACACATTAACCTTATATCGATACCCTATATCGATACTTCGATAAAGGCAAGCTGAAAGTGTGGCATCACTCCCGATTCGCGGGAACTTTTTATTTCGCAAAAAAAAGAGAATGTCGAGGGTGCTGCTGGTCAAATGCGTAAGTAATTTATATGTATTAATAAAAATTAACTATTAATAATTTATTCTTCCCATTTACAGAACGTAGACAAGTTCATCGTTGGAGAGGATGGCGAGGGGGGGCTCCCCCCAAACGCAAACAGCAAAAGGCCAAAAGGCCACAAAAGCGCCGCAAGACTGCGAAGGCGGCTGATCAGGATGGGGCGGCTAATCAGGAGGCGGCTAGCCGGGAGGCGGCTAGCCAGGAGGCGGCTATCCAGGAGGCGGCTAGCCCGGAGGCGGCCGCCGATAAGGCTGATGGCCAAACGCAACCACCAAAAGGCCACAAAAGCGCCGCAAGACGGCGAAGGCGGCTAGCCAGGAGGCGGCCGTCGATAAGGCTAAATAAACATGAAAAAATCATCAAAAGTAAATGCGTCTAATTTTTATTTTTGTACCCGTTACTCGTAGAGTAAAAGGGTATACTAGATTCGTCGAAAAGTATGTAACAGGCAGAAGGAAGCGTTTTCGGCCCCATAAAGTATATATAATCTTGATCAGGATCACTAGCCGTGTCCGTTTGGATGAACGCTAAAATCTTGGAAACTATAAGAGCTATGCTATTGGGATTTGGCATGCAGATTCCTGAGCTTCTTGCGCAGCGCAAGTTTGTTTCAGCAGCGTTTATTAAACTAAGGAAAATATCGAGTTTTTTTAATTTTATCGAGTTTTCTTAATTTTATTTTTTGTAGGGTATGACAAATTCGTGTATTTTGTACAAATTCTGAGTTCCTTAAACGGGGTCAGCTACACAATGCTGTTTCCCACCGATTTTCATTACAATTATTTTTTTATAAAATACACTAAGGAAAATATCGAGTTTTTTGTTCCGTATTTGCGCGTGGATGAGTGTTACGATAAGTATTAAGGTTTACCCTAGCCCGCTGCTGCTACCACCGCTCCACTTACAGATCCTTAACCACGATCGGCACTCTGCAGGCGGTGTGTATCTCGATAACTCGATATTTTCCTTAGTGTATTTTATAAAAAAATAATTGTAATGAAAATCGGTGGGAAACAGCATTGTGTAGCTGACCCCGTTTAAGGAACTCAGAATTTGTACAAAATACACGAATTTGTCATACCCTACAAAAAATAAAATTAAGAAAACTCGATATTTTCCTTACACCCAAAAAAAAAACCAAAAGTATACACTTAATAAGCGTTGTGTTAAAAGTATACTAAAGTTAGTATAAAAATGAGGGTATTAACTCAACACTTATTAGTTTCAACTGTATACTTTGTAGTATTAAGCTTATACTAATTATTATATGAGTGAGACTCAGTAGTATAAATAGTATACTGAACATTAAATAGTTTTTAATGGTGTGAAACTAGGACAATAGCGATTATTCGAACATATATTTTGGTGTGAAACCAGGACAAAAGCGAGTATACGAACACAGAAAATGCTACCGGAGTTGGCGTTGCTTGACGCGTTAATTATTATTGCCATCCGGACGATCTCGGACGACGCAGCGCTCGTCATTGCAGGCCAAGTTCCCCTATGTGAACTGGTGCGGGAGCCACAGAACCAAGACCGAGGTGAAGAGGAGTGCCAGGATGCAGAGCGTCGACAACTGGCAGGCAGCCTGAGACAACTCCAGCAAGGGACGCTGGACGCTGGACGCAAGGGTAAATAGGAAGCACGGCCAGGTAGATTTCTACCTCACGCAGGCGCTGAGTGGACATGGTTGCTTCCGAAGCTTCCTTAAGCGCTTCGGGCACGACACGGAGAACGGTTGTCCAGAGTGCGGCAGTGGGATTGTTGAAGACGATCAGCATGTCCTACTTTAATGTCGCCGCTTCGGGTCTGATCGCTAAATGCTGATGAAGACCACCGGAGCAAGAGTTCGGCAATGTTGTTGGCGATGGTAAGTACATTTTTTTAAGTAATGATATTTTTATTTAAGAACTAAATTCTTTTACATCTTAGGCCCAAGGGACTGTATATTGTTTATGGCCTTGCACGCTGTTATAAAACCAACGTACCGGTACACTTTTACTCAAGCGGACCAGAAGTTCTGTCGAAAGGCGACCATCGAAGACAGCGTTAGCAGCGCGGTATTGCACGTCACCGAAATCAATGACATTCAAAACATAATTGAAACATTGAACAGAAAAAGTGTCAAGTCAAACTCCCCCATTCAACCATTTATAATTGTTGTGGGCGTGGACATTTTCAATTTGGTTGAATTCTATGTTAGCTTTGGAAAGTCCTTTTATAAGTTTAACTCTTTCATTATTGCACTAGATATATGTTTTAAAATTTATCAAGTATTTGGTCTAAAGTACCCAAATGAATCCCATAAAGTTTGGTCTTTTTTACAATACTTTTTCTATAATATGAAAACTGAATTTGATATTATATATCCGTGCGTATCCAATGTCATTGAAGATTTAAACAAAATGTAAATACTTTGTAAAATATTTTTAATTTCAAAATTTATTCATATCCTTTTTAATTTTAAGATCTTGAAATATTCTGTTATTAGTTAAGTCTTATATTTTTAATTTCTATATTTAGTTCTTTTATAATATTAATACCTAGCCATTAACAACATGCGTTGCTTTAAGTGTTTTAAAGAATTTTCTGACCTCAATAATTTATGCTTACACTTTAAGCATCACCACAATTTAAGGGAAATTGATTTATATAAATATAAAATCTGTCCACAACTTGACCAACACAGGGACCGAGGAGTACAGATCTCAGGGTAATTCAGGGGACCACAACATTGAATATTTTGACAGTAATGAAGATTTGGACGATATTCCGAGTGGCTCTCAAAATGGAATCCCTTAAAGTGCTGAAACTAGTTTAAAATTATCATTTGAAGTTTAGTGAGCACTATCAAGCCTATACAGTTGGTGGAAAAGAAAATTCTTTAAAAATTAATAACATAAGTAGTTTCCAAGGTCCCCCTGTAAAATATCATAAAAAAAATGCTGTTAGCTATGTAAGATTAAAATCATTTTAAATAAAACTGTATAAATATTTATGAAATAATAACAAAATAATATATGAAATAGTAATAAAAGAAAAACAACATACAACGTGATTTTATTGGGTTTGGGATTATTGGGATACCACGAAAAACAAAATAATATACATTTTATACTACAGGCAACGGGGAAATCGTATAAGTCTTATACGAAATAGTATAAAATGTATACGAAATAGTATAAAATGTATACTAACGATTTCGATAAATAGCTCAAAAAGTATACTACGGCTCTCTAGATTAGTATAATATGTATACGAAATAGTATAAAACGGAGACTACATAGGATAGCTTTTATACTAAATAGTATAAAAAGTAAACTATCAGCAAAAATTTCAGTACACTGAGTGAGTATAGATTGTATACTCGTTAGTTTAACTTTGATAACTTCGAAAGTTTCAGTTTAATACTTTCGGTGTCATAAGGTTAATACACATCTTATCAAGATATTTTTGACACTCAATAGTTTAGTTTTAATGTACGAATAGTTTAGTTTCTATGATCATTTTTTTTTGGGTGTAGTTTAATAAACGCTGCTGAAACAAACTTGCGCTGCGCAAGAAGCTCAGGAATCTGCATGCCAAATCCCAATAGCATAGCTCTTATAGTTTCCAAGATTTTAGCGTTCATCCAAACGGACACGGCTAGTGATCCTGATCAAGATTATATATACTTTATGGGGCCGAAAACGCTTCCTTCTGCCTGTTACATACTTTTCGACGAATCTAGTATACCCTTTTACTCTACGAGTAACGGGTACAAAAATAAAAATTAGACGCATTTACTTTTGATGATTTTTTCATGTTTATTTAGCCTTATCGACGGCCGCCTCCTGGCTAGCCGCCTTCGCCGTCTTGCGGCGCTTTTGTGGCCTTTTGGCCTTTTGCTGGTTGCGTTTGGCCATCAGCCTTATCGGCGGCCGCCTCCGGGCTAGCCGCCTCCTGGATAGCCGCCTCCTGGCTAGCCGCCTCCCGGCTAGCCGCCTCCTGATTAGCCGCCCCATCCTGATCAGCCGCCTTCGCAGTCTTGCGGCGCTTTTGTGGCCTTTTGGCCTTTTGCTGTTTGCGTTTGGGGGGAGCCCCCCCTCGCCATCCTCTCCAACGATGAACTTGTCTACGTTCTGTAAATGGGAAGAATAAATTATTAATAGTTAATTTTTATTAATACATATAAATTACTTACGCATTTGACCAGCAGCACCCTCGACATTCTCTTTTTTTTGCGAAATAAAAAGTTCCCGCGAATCGGGAGTGATGCCACACTTTCAGCTTGCCTTTATCGAAGTATCGATATAGGGTATCGATATAAGGTTAATGTGTTCCTAGTTACAATTTTGGAACAAATGAGATGCCCACAAAGCACTATGCTTTTTCGTTCGCCGAACCGCATTTGTTAATTAGTAAAATGAATTTCCTTTCCAACGAGGTACCGTGCATGTTGGTACAACGTCTGTGAAAGTCAAATTAATTAAAAATAGAGATAGCGTCGAAACACTACTTTTTTCCCATATGGTTAGTGTCTTGGGTGCTTGGAACAGGGTGAACAATTTTGTTACAAATGAGATGCAAACCACGCATTATGCTTTTTTCTCAAAAACTGACGGCTTTTCGTTCGCCGAACCGAATTTGTTAATAAGTAAAATGAATTTCCTTTCCAACGAGGTACCGTGCATGTTGGTACAACGTCTGTGAAAGTCAAAATTATTAAAAATAGAGATAGCGTCGAAACATTATTTTTTTCCCATATGGTTAGTGTCCTGAATACATTTTTTACATAGTGGTTCATGTCTTGGAACTTACTGGTTCAAATTTTAATCTGGCGCCACTTCTTTTATTTATTTATCTTTCCCCACTGTAAAGCGATTTTCTCAAAAACTGACGGCTTTATCGTTATGATTTTTGCACTGAACTTGCTTTAGGCGATCCCCAATCTGCCAATATACCATGCATGTTGGTACAACGTCTGTGAAAGTCAAATTAATTAAAAATAGAGATAGCGTCGAAACACTATTTTTTTCCCATATGGTTAGTGTCTTGGGAGCTTAGAACAGGGTGGAACAATTTTGTTACAAATGAGATGCAAGCCACGCACTATGCTTTTTTCTCTAAAACTGACGGTTTTTCGATCGCCGAACCGCATTTATCAGTTAGTAAAATGAATTTCCTTTCCAACGAGGTACCGTGCATGTTGGTACAACGTCTGTGAAAGTCAAATTAATTAAAAATAGGGATAGCGTCGAAACATAATTTTTTTCCCATATGGTTAGTGTCCTGAATACATTTTTTACATAGTGGTTCATGTCTTGGAACTTACTGGTTCAAATTTTAATCTGGCGCCACTTCTTTTAATTATTTATCTTCCCCCACTGTAAAGCGATTTTCTCAAAAACTGACGGCTTTATCGTTATGATTTTTGCACTGAACTTGCTTTGGGCGATCCCCAATCTGCCAATATACCGTGCATGTTGGTACAACGTCTGAGAGTGGAGCCCTGTGCAACTTAATATTTGCCCCCCTTTTTTGTATGGGGAAAATCCGAGGTGCCTTCACTGTTAAGCTATTTTCTAAAAAACTGACGGCTTTAGCTTAATGATACTTTCTGACAAGAAACTTGAATTAACGCCCAATAACCAGGTTTACCGTGCATATTGGTACAACCTCTGTGAGGGGAGCAATAAACGAAATTGTGGGGACCCGATTTTTTAAATAGATTTTTAATAAATTTCTAGAAGTCGGATATGTTTGCAAACTATCTAGATAGATAGATATTTTTATTCTAAACAATTTTGCATTTAATATTTTTCGATTCGGCCCCAAAAAGCCGAGAAAAACAAAAAATAAAAATTGGCCCCATGTTCCAGATTCCACCGTTCCGCCAGCGCCGCTAAGTCACCGACGCTAATTTGACGGACATCGCCGTACTTATTAAAAAATACCAAAGCTATCGAATGATTTAAATCGGACTAGTGTATACTGAATACCAAAAAAAGAAAATATGGCTTCATTCTATAATCCCACAATTCGGTATTTTAGAAGTTTTTACATATGCAAGGCGAAGGTATTTTCATTGGTGAATGGCCACTTCATTCGACCTGCTTCCATCTGCGCAATCGTAATCGGATCTCTCCCGTGGCATGTTCTCAATTGAAGGGGTTGCTCCCGAGGCACGCTCACAACAACGGCAGCGAAACTGAAATGAAAGCCAATTAATGCTCATTGTATTTAGATCAGTGATTTTGTATATTAAATCTAATAAATTAATACTCTTTATTACGTCCAAAAGTTATTTATTTTAATTTCTATCCATCAAGCTTTAAAAAACTTTTGTTCTGCAGTGTTAATATATCTTTTATTTCAAAATTATATATGAAACTAGAGCTATTTAAGCCATGAACAGACTCGAACAAAGTCTTACACGATAGCACATACAAACTTACATCTTTGATTGAAAAATTATACATATTAAAGACTTCAATATTAACCTTTTTAAAGTTCTCTTTTATCTTAAAACGACTATTTCCGAGTGTTCCAATTGAATCGTATCATTCAACTCGTTTAACCGACAGGTTTTCAAGTGTTCTTTCCGAACCTTATTTAGACCGGAAAAATCACTTTTAAATAATCCTATCTTAGGTTTCTTAATGCCTTTTTTCTGCAAACTTTCTTTGACTGTTGACAGTTTTTTTTCGACATTTCTCTAAGAACTGTCCTCTTTAAGGTAGGGTTTTTTGGCTTTGCCTTTAAAACCTTGCCGTGAGTAAGAGGAGAAGAAGAATATTCTGGATTGGCAAGATAAATTTGCCGAACTACAGAATTTGAAAGGGAATATAATTTTCGGATGAACCTTATTAATTTTAACCCTTGCTTTGATCCTATGACACTTTGCTTCAGTGTCTTAAAAAATGATTCGATTGGACCATCGCTGGGCCTTTTATTGTTAGGATCAATAAAAATTACCATTACATTGTCCAAAAGGGAGCAAACACTATTAGGGTTGTCTTGCATCATATGGAGTTGCCTTTTTAACGAATACCCCAAACGCGTAGGTCCGAAGAGAGGGTTAACTTCAAGGGCGGCGTGCGCGTGGCGTACGTGCGTTTTATTCTGGGAACAATTCAAATCAGCCTCATACATTTCAAACTAACTTAATCTTACCGCAGTGTGCCCTCCTTCAATTCACTAGACAATGAGAAGCGCATTTTTTGGCGGCATTCACTATACCGATAATATTAGGCCCACACTTCAAGGGCCAAGAAATCCATACGAGATCGGATAACTTAACAAATACTAGATTTTCCTTACAATACTTATCTACCTATCGGTTACAATTACAAATCAAAACTCGAAAAGCTATCACCTGATAAGTTAGATATAGCTTCGATAACAGTATTATTTACAAATGGAGATAAAAGAATGAGTATTACATTGCAAAACCACTCCTCTAACTCCTTAATTCTAATAATATTATATGCCAGACCAAGAGCATATCTAGAGCATTTTCTAGAGCAACACTCAATACTGGCCAATCCAACGGTTCTGTCGATATCAGCACACATTATTTTGGCATAGTGACTTGTGCGAAATTGAACGCATACACTACACCCAAAAAAAATCTTCGAGTGTCAATTAGATAAGTGTGGGTGAAAATGACACTACACCTAGGATCAAATTTTTGGGATCATTTTGATCCTAAGTGAGTGTCCAAAGTATACTACATTGTATGAAAAATCTTTTTGATCCTAATTAGTGTCATTTTGACCAAATCCAGGGTCTCGTCGATACCAATAATTGTATTTTTATTTTCGAAATTCGAACTGCGCCTATCGTGCAAGCAAGCGCAGTTATCGATAAATCATTGTGAGCTCGACATTGCGTAAAAGAGACAAATATTTCAGTGCAAGGTGCTAGTGCTTATTGAATCAGGTAAGTACATTCCTAATAATATAATATGTAATATGTAATGCACTTTGCGGTTACATACATACATATTTACGAAGGAATGTGTATCTCTTCGTTACAGCGATCTTCGAATTCATAGATACACACTGCACATATATATGTATGTAAGCATGTAAGCACTGACGGTGACATCGCTTGCAATTTTTGAATGCAATATTTTTTTCTCATTTAAGTTCACTATGGAGGACAACGTTTCTATGCAGATGGCCCGCCTATCCACGTATGTACACCTGGTCGACGGCAGCAAATTTATAAGATTAAACATATTCATATAACTTCAATAAAAAAGCCAATTGTGTATTAAAAAAAATGAAAAAGAAATTATTGGTCTTTTTTTGGGTGTGAAATCAACAATTAATTCGTGTCATATTGATACTAAAATCGTATCAAGTTGACCCTAAAAATGGCCTTTTTATACCCCGAATGAGTATCAAATTACTGCGAAATAGTGTCAATGTGATCACATATTCTTACTAAAAAAGGCCAAAACGTAGTGTCCTTTTGACACCAAAAAGTGTTAAATTGATATTTTCGAAAATATTAAAATGACACCAAAATAGTGCCAATTAGATGTTCTTCGTATCAGAGATTTTTTGACACTCAATAGTATCACATTGACACCTAAGTAATGGCAAATTGATGACGATTTTTTTTTGGGTGTAGTAAATAAACTCTTCAAAACAAATTAAAAAGAATCATTATTTTCCACACCTCAGACGAGCTGAAGGCCTTTGCTGCTAGAGCTCTTAATTTAGTTAGCGTAGTTTTAACTTTAAGCTAACTTTATATAAATAAATAACACCAGTTTACACAAAAAAATTGATGAAAAACGCCTCTCAGGAAACCTTTGTTTTCCGGTAAGATACATCTCCCTGATTAAGAAAAGGGCACTTAAAATTTTTTCTATGGTGCCAATTTTTTTTTAAGTGTAAAAAACGTTTTTCGCACTTTTAATACCCTTGCAGAGGGTAGAATGATTTCAGTCAGAAGTTTGCAACGCAGTGAAGGAGACGTTTCCGACCCCATAAAGTATATATATTCTTGATCAGCATCACTAGACGAGTCGATCTAGCCATGTCCGTCTGTCCGTCTGTAAGTCTGTCCGTCTGTCCGTCCGTTTCTACGCAAACTAATCTCTCAGTTTTAAAGCTATCGGACTGAAACTTTCCCAAAAGTCTTATATCTTTTGAAGGTAGTATATAAAACGGAATCAGCCGGATCGGACAACTATATCTTATAGCTCCCATAGGAATAATCGGAAAAAAAATGTTAAAAAATTATATTGTTGGTGTTTTTTAACATATTACCTCCTTTCCTTGGAAATAACATTTTTTAATTAGTTTTGAATTTCGAATTAAATTTTCTAAAAATCGGAAGACTATATCATATAGCTGCCATAGGAACGATCGTAAAATTGGTGGGAAAATAATATGAAACAAATTATAACTTCGGTGTTTTTTAACATATAACCTCCTACGCTTGTAAATAACATTTTTTAATTAGTTCTGAATTTCAAATTTAATTTTTTCAAAATCGGAAGACTATATCATACAGCTGCCATAGGAACGATCGGAAAATTGGTAGGAAAATAATATGAAACAAATTATAGCTTCGGTGTTTTTTGACATATTATCTTATACTATTGGGAATATCATTTTTGTGTTTTTAAATTTAATAATTATAGCTGCAAGGGTATATAAGCTTCGGCTTGCCGAAGCTAACTTCCTTTCTTGTTTAACATATAACCTCCTCCGCTTGGAAATAATATTTTTAATTCATTCTGAATTTCGAATTTAATTTTATCAAAATCGGACGACTAAATCATATAGCTGCCATAGGGACGATCGGAAAATTGGTGGGAAAATAATATGAAACAAATTATAGCTTCGGTGTTTTTGTATACCCTTGCAGAGGGTATAATGATTTCAGTCAGAAGTTTGCAACGCAGTGAAGGAGACGTTTCCGACCCCATAAAGTATATATATAGTCTTGATCAGCATCACTAGACGAGTCGATCTAGTTATGTCCGTCTGTCCGTCTGTCCGTCCGTTTCTACGGAAACTGGTCTCTCAGTTTTAAAGCTATCGGGCTGAAACATTCCCAAAAGTCTTATATCTTTTGCAGGTAGTATATAAGTCGGAACCAGCCGGATCGGACAACTATATCTTATAGCTCCCATAGGAATAATCGGAAAAAAAAATGTTAAAAAATTATACCTCTGGTGTTTTTTAACATATTACCTCCTTTCCTTGGAAATAACATTTTTTAATTAGTTTTGAGTTTCGAATTGAATCTTATCAAAATCGGAAGACTATATCATATAGCTGCCATAGGAACGATCGTAAAATTGCTGGGAAAATAATATGAAACAAATTATAGCTTCGGTGTTCCTTAACATATAACCTCCTACGCTTGGAAATAACATTTTTTAATTAGTTCTGAATTTCAAATTTAATTTTATCAAAATCGGACGACTATATCATATAGCTGCCATAGGAACGATCGGAAAATTGGTAGGAAAATAATATGAAACAAATTATAGCTTCGGTGTTTTTTAACATATAACCTCCTACGCTTGGAAATAACATTTTTTAATTAGTTCAGAGTTTCGAATTTAATTTTATCAAAATCGAACGACTATATCATATAGCTGCCATAAGAATGATCGGAAAATTGGTGGGAAAATAATATGAATCAAATTATAGCTTCGGTGTTTTTTGACATATTATCTTATACTATTGGGAATATCATTTTTTGTGTTTTTAAATTAAATAATTATAGCTGCAAGGGTATATAAGCTTCGGCTTGCCGAAGCTAACTTTCTTTCTTGTTTTTATTTAATATAAACTATTTTAATTAATTCTGGGGAAACCCATGGAGGTCCCACGTCAAAATTTGTAGGGTTCAACAAGGATTATGTTTAAAACATTATACTCATTTTTTATACAAATTAAAAATGCCGATTTGCAGAAAACCGCGAATGATTTTTTGTTTTAAGTTTTTTAAGCTTGGAAACTGTTATGGGAGTTATTTTTATTTGAAAGGTTGGCAAAAATAATAATTAAGGAGAATTTTGTTTTCTTTTTTAGACCAAGTAATTTAAAGTTATACACAATCTTAACATAAACAAGAAAGGAAGTGAACTTCGGCAAGCCGAAGTTTGTATACCCTTGCAGCTATAATTATTAAATTTAAAAATAGAAAAAATGATATTCCCAATAGTATAAGATAATATGCCAAAAAACACCGAAGCTATAATTTGTTTCATATTATTTTTCCCATCAATTTTCCGATCGTTCCTATGGCAGCTATATGATATAGTCGTCCGATTTTGATAAAATTAAATTCGAAATTCAGAACTAATTAAAAAATGTTATTTCCAAGGGTAGGAGGTTATATGTTAAACAAGGAAGAACGCTATAGTCGAGTTCCTCGACTATCAGATACCCTTTACTCAGCTAAAGGGACCAAAGGGAAATGCAAGCAGCAAAGGGAGATTGAAATGCGCCACCTATCGGCGGTAGACAGATTTAAGCGTTATGGGCGTTAGAGTGGGCATGGCAAACTTTTTTTTGGATCAATCGATAGGTATTGAAGAGACCAATACATTTCAGTTAAAATTTTGTATCTAGCATGAAAATTGCGTCATAGGTTTGGGCGGCTTGTGAGCGTTAGAGTGGGCGTGGCATATTCGCGTAACAAACTTGCGCTGCGTACAATGCCACGGAATCTAAGTCCCAATTCTCTATCTTTGATAGTTTTCGAGATATCCACGTTTATATTTACGAATTTTTGAAGTTTGTGGGCGGTTTGTGGGCGTTAAAGTGGGCGTGACAAACTTTTTTTCGGGTCAACCGATAGGTATTGATAAGAACAATACATTTCAGTTAAAAGTTTTATTCTAACATCAAAACTGTAGGAGCCACAGTTTTGGGCGGTTTGTGGGCGTTAGGGTGGGCGTGGCACTCTGCTGCAAACTTGTGCTGCGTAAGAAGCTCAGGAATCTGCACGCCCAATCTCAATAGCCTAGCTCTTATAGTTTCCGAGATCTCAGCGTTCATCCGGACGGACAGAAAGACGGACAGACGGTCAGACGGACAGACGGACATGGCTAGGTCGACTCGGCTAGTGATTCTGATCAAGAATATATATACTTTATAGGGTCGGAAACGCTTCCTTCTGCCTGTTACATACATTCCGACGAATCTAGTATACTCTTTTACTTTACGAGTAACGGGTATAAAAACACCGAAGCTATAATTTGCTTCATATTATTTTCCCACCAATTTTCCGATCGTATTTATGGTTTTGATAAAATTTAATTCGAAATTCAAAGCTATTTAAAAAATGTAATATCCAAGCTTAGAAGGTTATATGTTGAAAACAAGGAAGAACGCTATAGTCGAGTACCTCGACTTTCAGATACCCGTTACTCAGCTAAAGGGACCAAAGGGAAATGGAGATATGCAAGCAGCAAAGCGAGATTGAAATGCGCCACCAACCGGCGGTAGACAGATTTAAGCGTTATGGGCGTTAGAGTGGACGTGGCAAAATTTTTTTTGGATCAATCGATAGGTATTGACAAGACCAATACACTTCAGTTAAAATTTTTTATCTTGCATAAAAATTGTGGGCGCCACAGGCTTGGGCGGTTTGTGAGCGTTAAAGTGGGCGTGACATATTCGCATAACAAACTTGCCCTGCGTACAAGGCTACGGAATCTCAATCTAAAATACCAATTCTCTATCTTTGATAGTTTCCCAGATATCCACGTTCATATTTACAATTTTTTGGGCGGTTTGTGGGCGTTATAAGGGGCGTGGCAAACTTTTTTTGGGTCCATCGATAGGTATTGACAAGAGCAATAAATTTCAGTTAAATTTTTATTCTAGCATCAAAACTGTAGGAGCCAGAGTGTTAGAGTGGGCGTGGTACTCAGCTGAAACAAATTTGCGCTGCGTAAGAAGCTCAGGAATCTGCACGCCAAATCTCAATAGCGTAGCTCTCATAGTTTCCGAGATCTCAGCGTTCATCCGGACAGACGGACAGACGGACATGGCTAGATCGACTCGTCTAGTGATCCTAATCAAGAATATATACACTTTATGGGGTCGGAAACTCTTCCTTCTGTCTGTTACATACTTTCCGACGAATCTAGTATACCCTTTTACTCTACAAGTAACGGGTATAAACACCAAATATATAATTTTCTTAAATTTTTTTTCCGACTATTCCTATGGGAGCTATAAGATATTGTTGTCCGATCCGGCTAGTTCCGACTTATTTACTAGCTGCAAAAGATATAAGATTTTTGGGAAAGTTTCAGCCCGATAGCTTTAAAACTGAGAGACTAATTTGCGTAGAAACGGTCGGACAGACGGACAGACGGACGTGGCTAGATCGACTCGTCTAGTCATGCTGATCAAGAATATATATATATTATGGGGTCGGAAACGTCTCCTTCACTGCGTTGCAAAGTTCTGACTGAAGTCAATATACCCTCTGCAAGGGTATAAAAAGGCATCGCCATATCTTTGCTTCTGGCAAATGGATAAATTTTTTTAGTTTTTTAAAATCCTATATAAATGTTATAATATCGTGATAAAAATATGAAACCGTTTTGAGACCATAATGAAAATCTCGATAGGTTTCACAAAGAATCACTCATATATATATGTATTTGTATTTATTGGTTTTCGGCGGCTTCCTTCAGAAGCCTGATCTCGCCCTCGGCGCCTTGCCTCTGATGCTCTACGGGTTCCTGCTCGCGCGTTGCTTCGCTATTGGCGCGTTGCTCGCCGCTGCACTATGGGGACTTTGACCTGTTTTTTTGGCATAAATTAATAACTTTTGAACTACGCAAGATATCTTGATCATTTTTTTTTCTAGTGGTAGGCACACCATCAGATTCAATTTGGAAAAGTGGGCGTGCCGCCCAACACCCGCCCCCCCCCAAAAAAAAATTTTTTTTTGTTCGTTTTGTTATTCAATATGTTCTTCATTTTCGATTTCAATATTATAAGAGAAGTCATAATCGTCTTCTTCATGATCATCTGCACCGTCTACAAAATCCTCTGGAGGTTTGAAGTCGCATGCTAGCAATGCTATTACTTCATGCGGAAGAGGAAGTCGCTTATGTTTTTGAATGCGCCTATTTAAATTTATAGATGAAATTATTGGATCGGAAGTCTCCATAGCTCTATGAAAGACATCTGTGAATCCACAAATTCTGTTGTGCTTCCTTGTGTGATGAAGTCTTTCGGACTTATAAATTTTATTCCTCGCTTCTGCTGCCTCCTCTCCAAAATACCCGGCTGGAAGAACTGTGTTTTCTAATAACTGTTTAGAGTGCATTAAAATTTTGTGTACGGTCGCTGTCATTGGAAGCCAGGGATAATTGTCCACAATGAGTTCTCCAGTTCTATGGCAAAGCTCTTCAAATTTGTCTAGGTTTAGTGGCAATTGACATGATAAACTAATGAGGATTGTCCTCATGTTCAAAAGTATTTGGATGTCAACGCCTGTTATTTCTGAAAAAACTTCTTAGTTATTGAATGATCGGCGAGCAGTATTTCCAACATTTGTGCTTCCGAATCCGCCTTGTTTTGGCTGATCCACCTTTAACGCAAGTCTCTCCCAAAACATTTTCTGGATGTACTTCTTTCGTTCGGAAACCAGAATTTCATCCTCTGGACTCGTAATTCTCCACTTTCTTACGCTGATTTTGTAACCAGTATGGAGTACAAATTCGAAAAATCGAATCCAGGAGTGCAACGGACTTACCCCATGTTTTAAATTGTCCAAAATAGGTACGAACTGAAAGCATTTAAAATTTTTGTTCATCAAAAAATCTTTTGGTGTCGCATTGCAAATGGGGCAGGCTCGGAATGATTTTGTATTCGTTAATGCATTAAGTACTTTGCCGTCAATCACTGTTAGATACTGTGTTTCTGCGCCGTTGAGAGGGCTGCTGCATCTTTCCTCTGGCCTCTTGTACCCTTTAAAGAGAATGTAATCTTTGGGCGTCCAGCTAATTTTCTTTTCGGCTTTGCTATGCTTTTGTTTCCAATTAAATCTAAGCTTAGATTGCCTTCCATCCAATAAGCATATTTTTCTGTGAACTTGTCGATTTTTCTATGGCATTTTTGCCATAGTACCGATAAATTTATCGAAAACATTCGTGCTTTCTCTTTTAGACGAGTTTCATTAATTTGAAGGAAACTGTCGTTGATGTACTGACAAATAAAAGAGAATACGGCACTCTGCTTGTCACGGCCGCACTTTTGCTTGCGCCAAACATCTAACAGGGCCGCATTGCCAATCGAGAGGTTGCTACCTACAAATTTAATTTTCGCGAAAAGTCGCAAAAAGCGCAGTTTGAGTCTAGATTCTTTTTAATAGAAATTAATCAGTCTACAACATGGACTAGTCTACACTTATACTTGTGAAAAACACATTTATGCTAAAAAAAACGGGTCAAAGTCCCCATAGTGCGCTGGCGTCCCCTCCTGGTTCTCGGCAGGGCTATAACGGCGTCGGCGCCGACGTTGCGACTCTTCGCCATCGCCATCCCACTCCTGGTCACCAGGACGAAGTCGGCGCCGACTTGCCGGCTCCTCTCCATCGGCGGAGCGCTCCTGCTGGCGCCGACGTTGCGGCTCCTTCTGGGAATTCCCCAGATAAAAATTGGTGATTGTCTGAAGAAGAAATTGTTATGGTTGATATAATAAATAAATAAAGTCAAAAAATATACTTACACATTTTATCATAGAAATTTGTTGAATTATTCATTTAAATTATCAGGAAATGAAGACCAATTAGGGGTGCATACATATCACAATGAAGGTTTGATATAAAAATATATAAATATATATAGCGAAATTTCGATAAATACCTTTTTGTGGTAAATGTCTTAGCTGAATTGCCTTTCTCGCTGGACTGGACAGTGTGACCTCGTTGGAAAAGCCATAATTGAAAAGACTTGAATTTCTCGAAAACTGCGGGCTTGAATTGCCTGTTATTAATTCAGAAACTAGCTAAAATTATGCCCCTTCTAAGGCAATACCGTGCAAGTTGGCACAACCTCCGTGAGAGTTGTATGTATAATAAA
The DNA here is from genome assembly GCF_014743375.2 of Drosophila subpulchrella. NCBI lineage: Eukaryota > Metazoa > Arthropoda > Insecta > Diptera > Drosophilidae > Drosophila > Drosophila subpulchrella. The sequence goes on along the minus strand of NW_023665489.1, from coordinate 1,207,866 downwards.
AGTTTGCATAGAAAATATCTATATTTTGATGGTTGATGTCAAGGGAGCATACGGTTTCTCGCTGGCCTGGACAGTGTGACCGCGTGGGAAAAGCCATAATTGAAAAGACTTGATTTTTTCGAATACTGTGGGTTTGAATTGCCTGTAATTAATTCAGAAATTAGCTAAATTTATGCCCCTTTCAATGCGATACCGTGCAAATTGGCACATCCTCTGTGAAAGTTGTAAAAAGTTATAGAAAGTTAGCGTCGGGTGATTGTCATGGCTAAGCTATTTAGTTCAGTTTCTGGATTAAACGGCTTTTTATTATATTCTTGGACGTTGATGCACTATGGTCAGTACAAACAAGTGGCCCTTACGACACCAAGCAATGCTTGTTACGCGCGGAGCCCTAAACCGATTTGGGCAAGTAAACGAAATCGCGGACATGGAAAAAGACAACATAACAATAGACAGATTAAAATACATGCTCACATATAATGGCTAGTAACATAGAAATTTACAAATTATTGGAAGATAGAAAATACATAAGTTTATCATAATTATAGCCGTCACAAAGAACCCGAAAAGGATCATGAAGGGCATAATTGGATCTACAAATTGGCAGGGACAACAGACAAAAACGACGAACTGTTCTACAGGGTACATTCCAGTTGAGGGAACTAAGAAGGAAGGGAGAGTCAACATCACCATTAATTAATTTATGCAAAAACATAACTCCATGACACTTTCTACGATGGTTCAGGGTTGGTAAGTCCAGCAGGCGTAACCTCGCATGATAAGAGGGCAATCGACTTCCTGTGTCCCAGTTTAAACCTCTCAAAGCAAATAAAAGAAATTGTTTTTGAACAGACTCTAACATATTTTGGTAACAGCTAATTTGAGGTGACCATATACACGAGCAATATTCCATTGACGGACGAACAAGAGAAACATACAAAAGCTTTGTTGTGTATGGATCATCAAACTCCCTTGACCAACGCTTCATAAACGCCAGGAGACTTCTGGCTTTGTTAGTTATAGTAGATATATGGTCTTTAAAACTAAGTTTATGATCAAATAGAACGCCAAGATCCTGAACAGAAAAAATACGTTCAAGGGCGTTATTTCTGATGGAATAAGAATACAGAAATGGATTACAACGATAAAAGGTCATAAAGTTACATTAAGAATAGTTCAAATTCAACATGTTAATCATGCACCACGTATACAAACAATCAAGATCTAAGTGAAGGTCATTACATGAATTAGGTAAACACATGGACAAACATAGCTTGACATCATCTGCATACATTAAAACAGTTGACGATTTTATGACATAAGGTAGATCGTTAATCATTAAGCCAAAAAGTAAAGGTCTCAGGTGGCTTCCCTGTGGCACTCCAGAAGTAACATTAATTATTTTGGAAATTTTATTATTAAAACAGACCATTTGAGTTCTATTAGAAAGGTAGGAAAATATCCTCTCTAGTAGGTTGGGTGGAAAACCTAAAAGGGACAATTTATAAATAAGAATCCTATGGTTCACTGAATCAAAAGCTTTAGAGAAATCGGTATAAATCACATCAGTTTGATGATGTGTCAGAAAGCCTCTAGTAATTAAAGACGTAAATTCAAGTAGGTTTGTAGAAGTAGAGCGACATCTAGTGAAGCCATGCTGACAAGGTGAAATAATAGACCTGCAATGATGCTGCAACTGACAGGTAATAATTTTTTCAAAAAGTTTAGGAATAGAACTGAGTTTAGCAATACCACGATAGTTTGAGATATCGGACTTGTTCCCTTTTTTAAACAATGGGATAATAAAGGATTCCTTCCATACGGATGGAAATCTACATTGACTTAGGGACAGATTAAATATCAATGTTAAGAAAAGAGCAAGATAAGATGAACAATTCCTAAGTACACAACTTGGTATTCTGTCAGGACCCGGTGAAAATGAAAGCTTGAGAGTATTACGACTCTGAAGAACATCAGATACATCAATCACTGGTTTGAAGATAGAGTTCAAATGAGGTAGTGGGTATGGATAATCTTTATTAATGACACTATTGCATTTTGTACATGTCGATTGAAAAAAGTCTGCGAATAAGTTGGATATATCATTATCATCAGATGCTACATTATTATTGAGAAAAAGAGAGGGAGGGAAGCAGTTAGATTTCCGTTTAGGATTGACGAAAGAAAAGAAAAGCTTTGGATTACTTTTGAAATCACGCTTACAACGAGACAGGTAATTTTTGTAACAATCATAATTTTACTGGACAAATTCCACCTTAGCTGAACTATATTTGGTGAAGTCTGTCTGTAAGCCGGATATTTTGAACCGTTTAAATAGTCTGTTTTTTTTTATTCTTTAGATAAGATAGTTGACGGGTAAACCATGGAGAGCTGTAAGAATTCTTCATGGAGGAAAGAGGGACCTGTTCATCAAATAGACGGTAAAGGACCTCATAAAAGTACCTAACTGCATCATCAACAGGAAGGTCAACTAGAAAGGACCAGCTTACTGTCGATAAAGATTCCACTAGTCTGCCGTAATCAGTCCTCTTAAAACACAAGCTAGGCTGTACATTTATTGCAGTCCTAGGATTATTAAAAAATCCATTAATACAGAGCTGAAGGGTAGGATAATAACAATCTTCAGGTAAAGATAGTGGCGAAATACGACTGACTTCAGCATCTCTACTATCAAAAACAAAGATTGAGTCAAGAAGACGACCAATATGATTGGGAATCCTGTTAACTTGCTGCAAAGATGGTTCAACAAGACCATCAATAAAATCATTTTGCATCCTAGGAATCATTGAAGATTAAAGTCACCAAGCACAATAAGTTGGTCAGTTTCAGCAAGCAACAAGGAGATAGAATGTATGGCGGACAGGTGCAATAGATACACGTTAAATTCAGAGCCAGGAGATATATACGAGCAGGTTAAAAAAATGGTTTTTTTTGAGAAAGATAGTTTTACGGAAATAAATTCAATACCTGATGATTCAGAAATATCAACAAACTCAGAAGTTAAATTGGATTTGACTCCAATAAGAACGCCTCCACCTCGACGGGTCTGACGATCCTTCCGATAAACAAAAAAGTTATTAGACAAAATCTCACTATCGTGTACGGATGGGTTAAGCCAGGTCTCAGTGAGTACAATAACATTGGCCTCAAAAATGGAACTATTTACATAAAGCGTAGAGAGTTTACTAAGAAGCCCCCGAACATTCTGATAGTGAATTAGGCAATTTAGTTTTTTGAATTTATATCAGCGCTGGGCGCCGACAAAGAAGTCGTGGAAAGGGAGCTATTTTTTTTATATACTCGTGGACCAATTATATCAGGCCAAAAATTGGGGCAAAGAAGATTAGAGAACAGCCCATCCGGAACAATTATTTTAAATGAAGAGTAATCTCTTATCTGTTTAAAATTAAATTTGGTGATGTCAATACCATTTTGATTGGGAAGGGAAGGTTTGTGACAATATGACCTATGACAACCTAGACACAAAAATAGATTTCCTAGGTACCATGACAGTGAGTGGTACCGGAGAAGAGAGAGCAGGGCTATGGGTGTTTTTCCTAGGGATCATGCTAGTAAGTGGGACAGGAGGAGGTGCAAGGGTATTAGCTAGTGGCAGTACAAGATGCGGCAGAGCCGCATGATTCAAATTTGAAGGTGACAATGTCGAAAAAAATTTGTATGAAAAAGAGAAAAATATGGCTCAAATTCACGTTTTTAAACTTTTTCAAAAAATCATAAAAAATATAAGCAAAATGATTTTTGAAAAATTCTTTATGCAGTTACTATTATTTTTGTTTGAAGAAACATTTTGCATCAAAAAATTTTAGTTTTCAAGTCGAGAAAAAAAGGTCAAAAAGGACATTTTCACACAAATTCGTCTTTTTCAATAAGTACTGAATGGGTTAAGAAATGCATTGTATCATTCCAACGGCACTTAAATTACCTTTCCATTGATGCCAAAGTTTACAAGATGTAAGTTCAAATTATGAGTATATTTAACTTTTGTTTTGTGAAAATACTTTTGACCACCCTTGTATACATGATTTGGGGTTACAAGGATATTTACTTAGGTCTAGTCTAGATACAAATGGACAACATGGTTTATTATCAGATTACAGGAAAATAGTCTAAAGAAGAAATTACATCTACCGTCGGCTGGATGCATATAGTTTATGACCCGTTTATCATATGCAGATGTGCGCAGACCAAGATATCAGCTACCTATTTATTTAGGTCAAAGTAGCTATCAGCAACGAACGAATTTCTGCTAAGTCGAAATCGTACACTGCTTTTAACTTCCCTTTTTAATGGCATCCTCTAATTTATTCTCGTTATATTTCTGATCTTTTCCTAACAGTAGGTTATTAAACTACTAGCACTTTATGGGACTATTGAGCACCCCGAATCCCAGATACTAACCCATTACATGTAGCTAGCAGAATATAATCAAAGATATCAGACTCTTAAAAACAAGATTTACCTACAATTCAATGTCCCATCTGCAATCCCATGAGAACCGTTTAGTATTTGCAGTTTAATTTTCCAATTTATTGATTTCAAAGATTCCCGCCAGTGAATACAAATTTTAAAAAGGATGGCCGCCAACTTCATCCCATTCAGACACATTTACTCTTAAATTCAAAACTGGTTTACAACGTCATAGAACTGACTTTCAAGATATCTGTAATGTACAATATATTTCCTTCTCTTTCCTTCTATTTTAATGTTAAAAAATTTCAAAAACTTTGGAGTTAATTTAATTCATATAATTAAATTAAGAAAAATCATTAAGCCAACAAAGGTAAATATATTATCATTTTGTTTTGTGATATTATCCCAAGAATAAAACATAGTTTTTTTTTGCATATTTTCAAGATTATTTATTTCAGAAAGTTATTCATTATTCGCATTCAAATTATTTTCATTACATATCTTACAATTTTTTAGATTTACCAGTAGAGTTTCCCAATTATAAATGTATATATTTTGCGTCATATCTATTTTTAAGATTAAATAATAAGCTAGGATCGTCCTCGCGAGACATACCGCTGACCAACTCACACTGATCTGCCTCACCATTAAATTTAAGACATTCTAAGTCTGAAATTGAGTCCCTTATTCGAAAAATTATATCCTTAACTCCCAGAAGCAGTCGTGACAGCGGATTATTTTCGATTCCGCATCGAGAAGATCAATTTGGTGTTGAAACCTTGTTATCTCCATCATCAGCTCGGTGAATCGATTTTCCACGCTTTCAATATCAAAGAGATGGGAGCCGATGTTGTTATCGCTCTCCAAATCCACCAAGAGCCATTTCGGGATGTCCAGCTCTTCTATTGTATCGTAATAGATTCTACAGAATTCCCGTCGCGACTCCTGGGAAACTTTTAAAATTTCCTTAAAGATTCGTATATCAGTCAACAAATCTTCATTTATTTGAAAGTCACAGTGGTTGATTTGGCTGTTTATTTCAGACATCTTTAGACTTTCGACTTAAAATTTGTACTGTTGTAGGTTTTGTAATCTTATCAACCAGGAGAAGACAAAACGTAGAATCGGGCAGGTACTTTATTTCCTAGAATCAAAAATCGCCGAACTGCGCCTTCTCCCGGGAAGAGCGGCTCCTTCGCCTCTCTATCGACCGTCTGCTGTCTCCGCTCCTCAGTCGGGAATAAGGCCAGACCTGGGCGGATGCTCCTCCTCCTGGTGACGGGAAGGACCGGGAACACTGGGTCCCGAAACAGGCCCTGGTACACGGTGGCATACCAGTCCGCCTCTTCCCTTATTCTCTGGTGGGTCGCCATCCATGATTCGTAATCAAGCATGTTTTGCTCCTGGCGCTCTACCAGCGCGAGAAGCCTATCCAGGTTTACCGGAGGATACGCGAGAACCCCCCGGAGCTGGAACGCTGTGGTCCTCAGCGCGTCTATTAGGGGGAGCTCCTCCCAATATTGTCGCTCTGCTTCATCCTGCAGCGCTTCTGCCTGTTGGCGTGCCCTTTCTTCGGTCGGGTGGGACTCTCCTTTCGCGCCCCACTCGCGCCTTTGCTCGCTCAGGCGAGCGCGCATTTCCCGAATGTCGCTAGGGAAGTCGTGAGCGCTCATCGTTTTGTTGTGGTGTCTTCTGGCGTTCTGACTGGGTTATCAAGCAGCGATCAGGTCTTTAAATTATGTTAGTGCTGGCGAGAGATTTATGGCTAACCCTTTGTATTAGCTTTGGAGTCTGTTATTCTATTTACATTTTGTATGACCTTTTTTCCGCCTTTAAAATTGGCTCGGCTGGTCCCATTTTTTTCCAGATGGTCAACGTCTGGACAGTGGAATCTAGTATAGAAGACTTCACTGCTTTCAACTCCTCTAGATCAGCCCGCATCTTCACTCCCCATCCCGCGAACTTCCTCTTCCAGGTGTTGGATCCGACCTTCCAGCCCCGAGGACCCTCCCTCCTCTAAGGACATCGGGACACTTTGCAACTAGCGTAAATTGTAACTTATTTTTCTCAAAAAAGGGAAGAAATATGTTAGAAAATTGTATCATTCAAAATGACAATTTTTTGTAAAAGTCCTCCTTTTTTAATTTTTTTCCTAGGCTTGATAAGAAAAATTTTTGACTATTAAAGTTTCTCAAGAAAAAACTAAAAGTAACGGCAAAAAAAATGTTCAAAAATTTCTTTGCATAACTATACCCGTTACTCGTAGAGTAAAAGTATATACTAGATGTATGTAACAGGCAGAAGGAAGCGTTTCCGACCTCATAAAGTATATATATTCTTGACCAGGATCACTAGCAGAGTCTATCTAGCCATGTCCGTCTGTCCGTCTGTCTGTCCGTCCGGATGAATGCCTGAGAGAACGCTGTAGTCGATGGTCTCTACTATCAGATACCAGTTACTTAGCTAAAGGGGTTGTGCGGAAGATGGGCGTGGCACATTCGGACAACAAACTTGCGCTGAATGAGAAGCTAAGAAATCGTAATTTGAAATCCCAACTCTCTTGCTCATAGCTCTTCGATCTGATAAGATGTTCCTTGAAATTGCATTTAAAATAAAATTAAACTAAATTAAATTCGAGTCACTACACTATCTAAAATTTATTCATTCGCCCCAATACAATAGAAATTGACAAAACCCGCTAGTCTAGCGGGTTCCGCCATTCTGTTGTTCTGTTCTGCCCTTCATCAAATTCTTCGATCTTCTTCGATGTTCCTCCATTCTGCCCCTGGTCTGACCCGGGGAGCCCTTATGCAGTATTTTTGCATTGATGGAAAAGCAGAACCCGGATCTGGTAACCGACAGGTTGAGTGCCGTTAATCGCAACGGACTTCTGTCCAAACGAGATTATAGAGTTGTACATCGACGAGGAAAGCAAGGATCCAATATCCCAACAGTGTTCAAAGATAGTATACTTCTGCTGGCATCTGAAGGTCGGATACACCAGAGAATCTCGTAAGCAATCAGATTTCGGGCACAGGTATGCAAAACATAGTGACCGTAATCGCGTGCCCTTGGAGGTCTCAACGCAAGTCAATTTGTAACGGCGCGAATGGTCACTCTCCGAACGCACCACTCGAGAATCAACAACGGACAGGAACCCCTCGGCAGCAACGGGAACAGCCACAGCCCATGGAACCCATCGACAGATCCAACTCGCAGAACCAGGCGATCACCCACGATGGGCTCACGGACGCGGAGGATAGTCCGCAGTCTTGCTAGTTTTCTTGGTAGGAGCTGCGCATCAATGCATCGATAGCCCCGCAAAGCCAGGAGGATCCTGTGGGCGGCTTATGGTTAAGTGATAGGCTTTGACGGGAGCAATGTATTTCTGTTAAGTCTTAGTCTAGCATAAGAGAGGCGTGTTTTTGGCGGCTTGTGGGCGTTAGAGTGGGCGTGGCACATTTCTGAAATAAGCTTGCGCTGCGTAATAATCTCAAAAATCTGCACGCCAAATCGCAACTTTCTAGCTTTTGTAGTTTCCGAGATCACAGCGTTCATACGGACGGACAGACATACGTTTCGACGAATCAAGTATACCTTTTAACTCTACGATTAACGGGTATATAAATCTTAGACTTAGCTTGGAAAATATTTCACTAAGAAATTTCGGTATTTGTAAAAATTATCACTGCGAAAAAGAATTGATATGAACTGTGGCTAAGCCAGAACAAAAATGAAACTTTCTGGATATGGTACCCCCAAGTTCCCAAATTCGAATGAGTGGAAAGTCATGGCACTCTACATTGAATTTGTCAACTCTTACCATAACCAAACTATTTTCGGAGCTTAAAAAAATGTTCACTAAAATCATTATGGCTTATATAAAAACTACCACAGCTTTAAATTTCGGTTTTTATGATGGTGTGAAGTAGCATTAAAAAAAGTTAATATTTTATAAAACAAGAATAAGATTTGGAAACTGTCAATTAATTACACAGTGCTCGATTTAAAATTAGTACACCTCAATACGATGACCAGAAGACGTCCCCATATAATTTCGTTTATATGTATGTATACAATCATTCAAAACATCTAGCCCCACGGAATTTAAAATAATTCTTCGTCACATAAGTTGATATCAGAACTATCGTCACTTGTCGAACCCCGTTATGGGGTGATTTTGAATGATATATCAAAAGCTAAGGAATCTCAAGGAGTATATGGTTCCAAATTACTAAATTCCGTTACTAGATTCGTCGGAAATTATGATAGAAAGAAGCCTTTCCGGCCTTGTATGGTATATATGTACAGCCGAGTCGATCTAGCCAAGTCCGTCTGTCCGTCTGTCCGTATGAACGCTGAGATCTCGGAAACTATAAGAGCTACAATACTGGGATTGGGCATGGCTAGATCGACTCGGCTAGTGATCCTGATCAAGAATATATACACTTTATGGGGTCGGAAACGCTTCCTCCTGCCTGTTACATACTTTACGACTCTACGAGTAACGGGTATAATTAGCGAAAATGCCCTACAAATAAAAGAGCAGCAGATTAAAATAGAAAAAAAATATTAACAATGAAAAATGGCATACTGAGCGGGAATAGACCCAATAATTTTTGTTTTGTTCAGGAAATAGTTCCAATTAAAGTGGAATCCTTTATAGAAGGGGAATTTATTTTAGGTAGAAAAATTTCAGAGCTATTTAGTTTTTATGATGAGCCTATTAGTTCATTTGATGTGGGTATGTGTGAAGGAATTTTTGAAGAGGATTCAATTTTAGAAAAGCTTCCAGTTTCAGAGTTTAATAGGAAAGCCGTCGGAATTCCTCTCAAAAATAGTATAGTATTAATTCCCATGTTGCATTTTTCCTATGCCTTTTATACCCGTTACTCGTGGAGTAAAAGGGTATACTAGATTCGTCGGAAAGTATGTAACAGGCAGAAGGAAGCGTTTACGACCCCATAAAGTATATATATTCTTGATCAGGATCACTAGCCGAGTCGATCTAGCCATGTCCGTCGGTCCGTCTGTCCGTATGAACGCTGAGATCTCGGAAACTATAAGAGCTACAATACTGGGATTAGGCGTGCAGATTCCTGAGATTCCTGCGCATCGCAAGTTTGTTTCTTCAGAGTGCCACGCCCACTCTAACGCCCAAACCGCTTAAATCTGTCTACCGCCGGTAGGTGGCGCATTTCAATCTTGCTTTGCTGCTTGCATATCTCCATTTCCCTTTGGTTCCTTTAGCTGACTAACGGGTATCTGATAGTCGAGGTACTCGACTATAGCGTTCTTCCTTGTTTTTATACCCTTGCAGAGGGTATATTGATTTCAGTCAGAAGTTTGCAACGCAGTGAAGGAGACGTTTCCGACCCCATAAAGTATATATATTCTTCATCAGCATGACTAGACGAGTCGATCTAGCCATGTCCGTCTGTCCGTCTGTCCGTCTGTCCGTCCGTTTCTAAAGCTATCGGGCTGGAACTTTCCCAAAAGTCTTATATCTTTTGCAGGTAGTATATAAGTCGGAACCAGCCGGATCGGACAACTATATCTTATAGCTCCCATAGGAATAATCGGACAAAAAAATTTAAAAATATTATATCTTTGGTGTTTTTTAGCATATAACCTCCTAAGCTTGGAAATAACATTTTTTAATTAGTTTTGAATTTTGAATTAAATTTTATCGAAATCGGATGACTATATCATATAGCTGCCATAGGAACTATCGGAAAATTTTTGGAAAAATAATATGAAACAAATTATAGCTTCGGTGTTTTTCAACATATAACCTCCAACGCTTGGAAATAACATTTTTTAATTAGTTCTGAATTTCGAATTTAATTTTATCAAAATCGGACGACTATATCATATAGCTGCCATAGGAACGATCGGAAAATTGGTGGGAAAATAATATGAAACAAATTATAGCTTCGGTGTTTTTTAACATATAACCTCCTACGCTTGGAAATAAGATTTTTTAATTAGTTCTGAATTTTGAATTTAATTTTATCAAAATCGGACGACTATATCATATAGCTGCCATAGGAACGATCGGAAAATTGGTAGGAAAATAATATGAAACAAATTATAGCTTCGGTGTTTTTTGACATACAAGGGTGGTCAAAAGTATTTTCACAAAAAAAAAGTTAAATATATTCATAATTTGAACTTACATCTTGTTAACTTTGGCATCAATGGAAAGGTAATTTAAATGCCGTTTGAATGATACAATACATTTCTTACCACATTCAGTACTTATTGAAAAGGACGAATTTGTGTGAAAATGTCCTTTTTGAACTTTTTTCCTCGACTTGAAAACTTAAATTTTTTGATGCAAAAAGTTTCTTCAAACAAAAATAATAGTAACTGCAAAAAGAATTTTTCAAAAATCATTTTGCTTATATTTTTTATGATTTTTTGAAAATGCTTAGAAACATGCATTTTAGCCATATTTTTCTCTTTTTCATACAAATTTTTTCCGACAGTGTCACCTTTAAAAAATCATAAAAAATATAAGGAAAATGATTTTTGAAAAATTCTTTTTGCAGTTACTATTTTTTTTGTTTGAAGAAACTTTTTGCATCAAAAAATTTAAGTTTTCAAGTCGAGGAAAAAAGTTCAAAAAGGACATTTTCACACAAATTCGTCCTTTTCAATAAGTACTGAATGTGTTAAGAAATGTATTGTATCATTCAAACGGCATTTAAATTACCTTTCCATTGATGCCAAAGTTAACAAGATGTAAGTTCAAATTATGAATATATTTAACTTTTTTTTTGTGAAAATACTTTTGACCACCCTTGTATTATCTTATACTATTGGGAATATCATTTTTTGTGTTTTTAAATTTAATAATTATAGCTGCTAGGGTATATAAGCTTCGGCTTGCCGAAGCTAACTTCCTTTCTTGTTTTAATAAGCAACAACTACTGGGATACTTTTCTAGTACTTGCGGACATTATTGTACGCTGTACAGTCTTCTTAAAAGTAAAAAGAAAACACTAGATCTTTTTTAAGAAAATTCAAGAAAAACGACTATTTATTTGATGATAAATTAATAATTAAAATGTTATAGAACCATTTTAGAAAACAAAAAATATAGATATTTAAGTAAAATCTATTCGTTTTATTTAAAATTTTGGAGCAATACGTATGTTTAACTTATAATATTTAATATTTGTTGAACGTTGATGCACTAAGAGCAGTACAAACAAGTGGCCCAAACGACACCAAGCACGTGCTTGTTACGCGCGGGCCCATTTTTATTTCGGGCAAATACGGTTCGCGAGGAACGTACATAGAACAAACAAAGACAGGACAAAACATAGATCAACAAGACTAAAGCAAATGAGCTAAGAATTTAGTATCAATACAGGGATAGAATTTGAGGAACAAATTAAATGATATAGGTTGTTATAATTATTTCAAAGAACGCGAAAAGGCTCATGCTGACTAAAATTAGATGAACATCGTGGCAAGTTGATAGGATAGTAGTTTCGCATTAGTCTAACAGGAACATTGAAGTAAGGTGGCTTACCAAATCTACAGAATCAATATCGCCTCTGATAAGATTATTCATAAAAATAGTACCACGCATAGTTCTACGGCTTACTAGACTAGGCAAATTAATTAATAGCAATCTACTCGAGTAAGAAGGCAACCTGACGTTTTGATCCCAGTTCAAACCACGTAAGGCAAAAAGAAGAAATTGTTTCTGTACGGACTCTATACGGTCAATGTGCACTTGATACTGAGGACTCCAAACGGAAGAACAGTATTCAAAACAAGGAAGAACGCTATAGTCGAGTACCTCGACTATCAGATACCCGTTACTCAGCTAAAGGGACCAAAGGAAAATGGACATATGCAAGCAGCAAATTCGCCACCTACCGGCGCTAGACAGATTTAAGCGTTGTGGGCGTTAGAGTGGGCGTGGCAAAGTTTTTTTTAAATCAATCGATAGGTATTGACGAGACCAATACATTTCAGTTAAATTTTTTATCTAGCACGAAAATTATGGGCGCCACAGGCTTGGGCGGTTTGTGGGCGTTAGATTGGGCGTGGCAAAGTTTTTTTTAAATCAATCGATAGGTATTGACGAGACCAATACATTTCAGTTAAATTTTTTATCTAGCATGAAAATTGTGGGCGCCACAGATTTGGGCGGTTTGTGGGCGTTAAAGTGGGCGTGGCATATTCGCGTAACAAACTTGCGCTGCGCTCAAGCCTACGGAATCTAAATCTGAAATCCCGTTTCTCTATCTTTGATATTTTCCGAGATATCCGCGTTCATATTTACGATTTTTTGAAGTTTGTGGGCGGTTTGTGGGTGTTAAGGTGGGCGTGGGAAACTTTTTTTTAGGTCAATCGGTAGGTATTCATGAGAACAACACATTTCAGTTAAAATTTTTGTTCTAGCATCAAAACTGTATGAGCCACAGCTTTGGGCGGTTTGTGGGCGTTAGAGTGGGCGTGGCACTCTTCTGAAACAAACTTGCGCTGCGCAGGAATCTCAGGAATCTGCATGCTTTATCGCAGTATTGTAGCTCTTATAGTTTCCGAGATCTCAGCGTTCATACGGACAGACGGACAGAAGGACAGACGGACATGTCTAGATCGACTCGGCTAGTGATCCTGATCAAGAATATATATACTTTATGGGGTCGGAAACGCTTCCTTCTGCCTGTTACATACTTTCCGACGAATCTAGTATACCTTTTTACTCTACGAGTAACGGGTATAAAAATACAATTTGCCCTGTTTAAGTGATCAGGGTAGCTAGAATTAGACCAAGAAACAGAACTATAAGTACATTGGAAGAATTCAGCAAATAAATCTGCAATTTCGGGATCCGTAGATGCCTCAATAGAGTTTAATCGTACAGATGATGGCAATGCTGAAAACTTTCGCTTAGCATTGACAAATTTATAAAACTGCCTTGGATCCTTTGAAAATTCAAATTTACTTTGGTTCAAATACATGGAATAGCAATTACTGTTAAGTACATTAAAATTAGTACGAGCCACCACATATCTTGAAAAATCGGATGGCCTACCCGACTTTTTGTACTTTTTATAGAAGTTTGCTTTAAGGTTTCTACGTCTTTGCAACTCATTCGTAAACCAAGGAGGCCTGTCTAACTTAGGAGGAAAACTATCAGGAACACATTCACAGAAAAAAGAGTTTAGGACACTATAAAATAGTTCCGAAGGACTTTCAATATCCAAGCAATTATATTAATTTGTCCAGTTATATTGTGAAATCAAGTTATTGAGTTTACTTAAGTCATATTTACGAAAGCACCTACTTTTAGTTGGTGAAAGAGAAGGAGAGAGGGTATCAACGCAGGGAAGACAAATTGTAAGTTCTAATGTGGGATGATATTGGTCTTCTGGCATAACTAGTGGGTCAATTCTAGATACCGTGACTTCAGACGGATCTAAAGCAAATACAAGATCTAATTGTCTGTTTAGTGAATTACGTATAAAGCTAACTTGCTGTAATGATAATTCTAACAGACCGTCAACGAATTCATGGTCAGATAAAGGGGTAAAGACAAGTGAGTCAGTGTAAAGGGCCAAGAAATGTCAGGGAGATTGAAATCACCAAAAACAATTAAAAGATCCCTTTCGGAAAGATGAGATAAAACAGTTTTTATTGCAGACAAATGTTGCTCATAAATTGTTAAGTCGGATCCATGTGGAATATAAGAACAAGTTACATAAATAGAAAGAGATTTCAAAGAAACTTTAACACCACCGAATTCTATTTCATTGGGATTAAGAAAGTACATCCTTTCCGATGTTAAAGTAGAGGTAACGGCAACCAGCACCCCACCCCCCCTACGAGGAGAGCGATCAGTTCTATACGTATTGAAATTTTTGGACAGAACTTCAGAGTCTGATATCTCCGGTTTCAGCCAAGTCTCAGTAAGGGCCAGAATGTCTTCCGAAAAGGCAGAGGAGTCAGCATAAAGCTTAGGTAGCTTCATATTAAGTCCCCTAACATTTTGATAGGCCAAAAATAAACTGCTCAGTTTTTTGGCGCAGGCACTGTCGTGGAAGGCCTATTATTAGTTCTCCGTCTGTTTGGAACAAATTCTTTAATGACCAATTCATCATTAAGCCAATAACTTTTAGAATTTAGTACATTAAACACTTCCGGAGGAGCAGATATTTTAAATGAAGATATCCTACGAACATATGGAAATTTGAACTCCTCCACTGTGATGTTTTGAGATGGGAATTCCTTGTGTATAAATTCCAAAACATCTGCAGATGTGGTTTCAGGTGTTAAACGAGACACAAATAATTGCTTCCTATGTGGAACAACCGAGAGGCTCTTTCTTCCACCACCAGCAATCTGAACATCGTTCGTTTGATTATCGAGACTTGGAACTCCGATAGAGCTAACTTCCCCTTTAAGCACAGAAAGCTGAGTAGCAGAAACAGGGACTCCTCCAGAACTTTTGGTACCTATGGGTACTGCTGTCAGTGAAGCTTTAGGTCCCCCAGCCCCAGTGGATACCGACATTGCTGCCGTTACCGATCGGGTAAAAATATTTGAAGCTAAGTTGGGATTTGGAACTGATGCCTATACTTGAACAGATTTTGAAGGAGCGGTCTTTTCGCGTTTAGGTGACCCTACTGACATTTTTTTATTATCAAGGTGCGCCTTAAACTCTTTAGAATCAGCAACTACGCTCATGAGTTTATCGAACAGTTTCATAAAACGATCATTGGTCAGCGCAACATAGCCATCCAAATCACGATCTATTTCCACGCATGAGGCACAAGTCCACGAAAAACCAACACGCAGATCAATATAATCTTTTACTCTGCCAACAAGTCCAGTACATTTTGGGTGTAATACTATGTTGCAGAGACGACAGTAAATAAAAACGTCATTAGGTGACGATCCAAACTGACAATCTTTTTTGCAACAAAAACGAGCCATTTTTAATTTAAGAAAAAAGTTATTAATAAAACAAAAGAATCAAAAGAATTATAAATACCTCACTTAATTTGACACTGGGATCAAACAAATAAAAATGTAGACACACAAGAACACAAAAGTATAAGAGCGCGTAGAAACTGCGAGAGCGAGAGAGCGCAACAGAGTGGCTGTCGACTGAGCGTGGCTTGCGAAACACAAACAAAATATACACGACAACAGTTTAGACGACAAGAAACGGGAGAGAGATTACAAGAAAGTTATGGGAAACAACAGCAAAAGCTATTGAAACCAATGCACCACAGCGTACAGAAGTTACAATAACAAAATGCACAGGCTAAAAACAGAGTTAGGTTTTGTTAAAGTTTCTACAATAAAATAGACAATAAAACATAAACAGACGATTTAAAACACAAGCACGGCTGGTTATGATGGACTAAGTCATAAAGCAAGGCACCAGTATCACAGATATTAATGACAAATTGACAAAAATCACAGAGCACAAGATAAACACAACCGGTCACAAGCGACGCTAAATTGACTGCGTCGCTAATCATAAGACTAAGGGCTTCATCTTTCAGTGCAGGCAGCATATGACACTGACATGTATCTGGTCCAGATGAGGCATTATCGTCGCTCCAGAGACAAAGTTTATAGTGAAATCCAAATTTCGAATGGATCAACGGTTTTTTTTTCTAAATCCTCCAAAGTAGCTTTTAGTAACTTCATCCTTTGTAGGTGTTGGTCGAAAAGCATGCCTTCAAATTGCAAATAATAGTTCTGTCTGTTGAGCGTACACTCGCATTCGCGAATGATTCGCATTCTAAAATTGATGAGCTCGATGATAAATTGAAAGCCCTAGAGCGCTAATATCAGGGCCTTTATAATAAATTCTTAGAGGCGTTCCCTTCTAAAGATGATGCATTGATTCAAAATTTAAATGTAAATCTCAAACCTCGTCTACCGAGGCCTACCAACGTAAATGCAGCTCCCCAGTCATATGCGGCTGCTGCTGCTACGTCTTCCGCGGTCGTTGACCCTTCTAATCATGATCTGGATATTGAGAGAGGAAATTTCATACAAGTTCGAAATAAGAAGAGAAGGAACAACAACAAGCCCAATAAACATGTTGTTGGAATGGCTCCTAATGCCGAAGATTTTCATGTTTTGCCGAGCAAGAAATTTTTGCATGTCGGAAAGTTTGCAACAGATTCAGAGCCGAATGCTATTTCAAAATATGTGTCCACCAAGCTTAAGGTGGATGCTAATTCTTTCACTTGTGTAAAACTTGTAAAAAAAAGATGTTGACGTTACAACTTTAAAGTTTGTAAATTTCAAGCCTGTTATCCCCGATCAGCTTTTCGATTCAGTTTTCTGGTTGAACTCAGTTAAGGTCAAAAGATTTATTCAGAGAGAACGGGCCATTGTGGTAGGGGATGGAATCTTATCCAATTTGCCGGAGCCTGGACAAACATCAACATCAAGTCATCCATCAACATCGACTGGCGTCGATACTTTCGCGGGACATCTTCTGCAAGCCTTTCCTCATTTGTCCGAGGCGTTTTCGCAAAAACATCGGCAGCTGCTTGCCCTTCCAACTGCGCTCTCATCATCTTCTGTCTTTCTCGTAACGCACCATCGACAACATCAGCCGGAGCTTTTGTTGTCCACTTTGTGCGACATTCGCCGTCCGCCGTTGCGCTCTCATCATCTTGCGTCTCTCTCCGGAAGTACCTAGAAAGTCGGCTGGATTCTTACTCTTCATCGCCTAATAGTTATGCGCTCTCCGTCTCTACCTTTCTGACGTTCGACTTTCTACAACAACTTTTATCGACACATTTGGCTGGATGGCGAGCCTCTCAGAGTGCTCTCTCTGAAGGTGCTCTCTGGAGATGCTTTCGCCATCAACAACAACAGTGGACTGCGGCTGCTGTAGTACGTTCTCGCTCATTATTACCAGGAGTGGATTCACCTGGGTGCAGTTATATCTTGAATGCTAATATTGACTGCCCACCTAATATTTGGAGCGCCGATCACCAGCCTATTCGTATCCGTACCACTACTTTACTGAAGGTTCTTACAAATAATTTTATTAATTATGATAAAATCCCAGCGAGGCCTCTTACGGATTCGGACCATGATGCTGGACCAGTTATTGATAGCATGACCATGGATGACCGGATATGCGCTAATAATACAAATTTCAATATTTATTTTCAAAATATCGGTGGTATGCGTACGAAAGCTGAATCCCTTTTCCAGGCAACGTCTCATGGTGATCATGACGTCATCATTTTTGTTGAAACCTGGCTCAACATGGATTTCTTCGATAATGAATTCTTTGATACAAATCTTTATCATGTGTTCTGTAAGGATCGAGATTCCGTTAAAACACGATGCTCCAGAGGTGGCGGAGTTTTAATTGCTGTGCGGCGTGAGCTGCGTTGCATTGCTATTCGTCTCCAGAACGAGGATTCTCTGCTCGACCAACTCTGTGTATCTCTCGCTGGCCCTACGGAAACAATTTTCCTGACAGTATCATACATACCCCCAAGCAGCAGTTTTGATTTATATAAAGCGCATGTGGACAACATTGCCCACCTATACCAGGAGCTGGAAGATGGCCAATATATATGTGTTTTGGGCGACTTCAACCTATCTTCGCTCGTGTGGGCTTATGATCTTGAGTCTTCAGCAATGGTTCCCAGTAATCTGCATCTTCCCCACGAAATCTTAGTCATCGATGAGCTTCTTAGTATGGGATTAGTCCAGATTAACCATGTTTTTAATAACTTAAATAAGCTTCTAGATCTAATTTTTGTACACCCTGATTTATGCCTTACTCTATGCTGCAGCGATAATCCTCTAGCCACGTGTGATGCTCATCACAAGCCCCTATTAATCTTTATTACTTGTTATATTTTCTCACCAAATAATTCTCGCTTGCCTCTTACCTATATTAATTCTAGCAGTTTAGATTCTATCCGTAGTGATATTTCTAATATCAGATGGGCGGAAGTCCTCTCCCATGCGGATGTGAATACAACCTATGAAGTTTTTATATCTTTTCTCTCTACTATTATAGGCAGATACGCTAAAACTAGAGTTCAAAGTTCTTATAGACTACCATGGTACACACAAGGACTAAAAAAATACAAAAACCTCCGAAATAAATTCTATAAGCGCTGTGGGAACCCGTGTCAGCTGATCGGGATTCGAGCCCAACACGGGATACATAAACTCACCACGACGCGTGGTGGATCGCGTCGTATGTTGAGTTCAAGAAGGAGTCGACGATAAGCAACGAAAGCGAGCGGTAGCGAACAACAGCGACTGTTTAATAAAAGTTATTAAAACTACTATACGCGTGTTATTACTGGAGTATTACAAGCGCTACATAGAAAGTGGTGAAGCTGCTGACTTTGATCGGTACAAACAACATAAGCGTGAGTTTGAGTTCCTCAATAAATTCTTATACAGCCAATATATTGCTGATATAGAGGGTAAACTAATTACCAATCCTAAATCATTCTGGCACTTTGTCAATTCTAAACGTACAACCTCTCACTTTCCTTCCCATATGTCATATGAAAGTCTTTCAGCTTCTTCTGATATTGGGGTCGCTAATCTATTTGCTAAGTACTTTGCATCTAACTTTGGACCGAGCTCGCTGTGGAATGACCATGATTCACTCGGTGCCATTGCCACGATGCTAAATATTGGGTGCTTAGATGTTACTGATTTGGACTGTCATATGGCGGCTGAGAGTTTTAACGACTCAGGAAAATTAGACTGCGATGGCCTTTCTCCATTTATTTTGAAAAACTGTATAGGTGTTCTTTGTGAGCCCCTAAAAATGATCTTTAACACGTCTCTTTCCACTGGGGTATTTGCGCATAGATGGAAACTTGCCACAGTTTCTCCTATATTCAAGTCTGGTTACAAAAATATTGTTTCAAATTTTAGGCCAATTGCAACGCTAAGTAATGTCTCAAAAATGTTTGAACGAATTGTAGCTAAGCAGCTAACTTTTCTTGCTGGTCGGATCATCAGTCTTAACCAACATGGTTTTATGCCTGGAAGGTCAACTACCACTAACTTAGCAACGTTTAATCTTTTTTGCATCCACTCGTTTATCAGTCATTATCAAGTTGATGTAGTCTACACCGACTTCGCCAAAGCATTTGACTAAGTCTCCCATAATGCTTTATTGGCAAAATTGCAGAAATTGGGATTTCATTCAATATTAAATTGGTTTAAATCTTATTTAGATGGGCGGATTTATAGAGTAGAGTGCAATGGTGTTTTCTCAAACCCGAATGTGGCTACTTCTGGCCTTCCTCAGGGAAGTGCATTGGGTCCGTTTCTATTCATCATCTTCATTAATGATTTGAGCTATTGCATAACAAATTCTGAATTCCTGTTGTTTGCGGACGATCTTAAAATATTTAGGTCTGTGAATTCAATCTCCGATAGTGAACTTCTTCAAAATGACCTAGTAAAAGTGGGAAATTGGTGTTCTCGTAATAAGTTGCCTCTGAACGTGTCAAAATGTTTCTACGTTAGGTACAGCAAACGATTAATTAATGTCCTTAGCTCTTATTCCATTAGTTCCCATGTTCTTTCCTTAAGAAATGAATCACTGGACCTAGGAGTTATGTTTGATACCAAATTTACTTTCATGGATCACATAAATTACATAATTCCAAAGGCATACGCTATGTATGGTTTTGTAAAACGAAATTCCACGCAATTTAAAGGTCCGAACACGAAACTAAGCCTATTTTCTTCGTTCATTAGGTCCAGATTGGAATATGCTTCGTTTGTCTGGAGACCGACTGGTACTACACACATCAATCGTATTGAGCGTGTTCAAAAAAAATTCCTATCTTTTGCCCTTCTTTCTCTAAACTTTAATGACCCGGTTCCCTCTTACTCTGCGAAATGTCGTCTTGTGCACCTTTCTTCCCTACAAGATCGTAGAACAACTAGCGCACTAGTTTTTATTTGTGACCTGCTGTCCTCCAAAATAGACTGCCCTGCATTGCTGAGTAGCATAGGCTTTTCCGTACCTGGTAGGTCTTTAAGGTCATTTGAACCTTTTTTTATTCCGGCATATAGAGCTAACTATGCTTTTAATGAGCCTCTGTGTAGAGCCTTGTTCTACTGGAACAAACTTCCATCTCACATGCGGCTGGACCCATGCTCCCCTAGGGAATTAATTAAGAAAACCCTTTACAATTACCTTTCGTCCCTTAGTATTTAGTTTAGTAATAGACAAGTAGCCAGTTAAGGTACCAACTGTTGGCGAAATAAATAAATAAATAAATAAATAAACTTGAATTTACTTCTTGTAAACTATAGGCATCAATGGAAAGGTTATTTAAATGCCGTTTGAATAATACAATACATTTCTTAACCCATTCAGTATTTATTGAAAAGGACGAATTTGTGTAAATCAACTTTTAAATTTTTTTTTAAAACTTTTTTCCTCGACTTGAAAACTTTTATTTTTTGATGCAAAAAGTTTCTTCAAACAAAAATAATAGTAACTGCAAATTCATCATTTTTCATCATCATCATTTTTCTTATATTTTTTATGATTTTTTGATTTCGACTCGTCTCGTGATGCTGGTCAAGAATATATATACTTTATGGGGTCGGAAACGTCTCCTTCACTGCGTTGCAAACTTCTGACTGAAATCATAAAATCCTCTGCAAGGGTATAAAACTGACAATGAAATAACTTATTTCTGTATATATATAACTTATATATTTAAAACAAGGAAGAACGCTATAGTCGAGTACCTCGACTATCAGATACCCGTTACTCAGCTTAAGCGACCAAAGGGAAATGGAGATATGCAAGCAGCAAAGCGAGATTTAAATGCGCCACCTACCGGCGGAAGACAGATTTAAGCGTTGTGTGCGTTAGGGTAGGCGTGACAAATTCATTGTTCACTTTGCTCTCTCTGAGCGCCGGCAGTGCTTTTCTCTTTGCCGCTAAGTTCGGCCGGCAACTATTTACATACACACACATACACGCGTAAAAACATTTCGCACTGTCTGGCTCTGACGTCATAGCTTTTTTTCTTGGGAGGTTTGTGGGCGTTAGAGTGGGCGTAGAAAATTTTTTTTTGGGTCAATCGATAGGTATGGACAAGACTAATACATTTCAGTTAAAATTTTCTATCTAACATCAAAACTGTAGGAGCCACAGTTTTGGGCGGTTTGTGGGCGTTAGAGTGGGCGTGGCACTCTACTGAAACAAACTTGCGCTGCGTAAGAAGCTCAGAAATCTGCTCGCCAAATCTCAATAGCCTAGCTCTCATAGTTTCCGAGATCTCAGCGTTCATCCGGACAGACGGACAGACGGACAGACGGACAGACGGACATGGCTAGATCGACTCGGCTAGTGATCCTGATCAAGAATATATATACTTTATGGGGTCGGAAACGCTTCCTTCTGCCTGTTACATACTTTCCGACGAATCTAGTATACCCTTTTACTCTACGAGTAACGGGTATAATTATGAATGGAAAATTTAAAAATAAACGTAATAAATACATATATATACAAATATAAATATAAACAAATATGTATTATGCATAATATGTATTATTATTTAATTTTTAACATTTTGTTTTAAGCAATTCAATTATCTCGACTCCAATATTATTACCTTATAAATATTTATAATATTTATTCTCTTAAAAAGAATTTGTTATTCATAAATATAACAAGAAAGGAAGTTAACTTAAGCAAGCCGAAGTTTGTATACCCTTGCAAGTCAATTTCAATTATGGCTTTTCCCACGCGGTCACACTGTCCAGACCAGCGAGAAAGGTAATTCAGCTAAGACATTTACCACAAAAAGGTATTTATCGATATATCGCCAAGTGGCTACAACACTTATTGAGCCAATCGACAACTTTTGGTCGCCTAATATTTAAAAATATATATATTTTATTTCAAACCTTCATTATGATATGTATGCACCCCCTAATTGGTCTTAATTTCCTGATTATTTAAATGTTTAATTCATCGAAATCGAGGCAGTGCACAGTGGTTCCGTCAGAGGCAAAAAATCAAAAAAACCGATTTGAAAATATTTAAATTAAATTTACACAGTTTGTCTCTAAAATGTCCAATCTTCCAATTTGCAAGCCGGTTTTCGCTGGAAACCCAATGGTTCATTCTAAGAATAGAATCAAAAGCATGAACACGTGTTCATTTCAACAGCGCATCGGAGCTGTGGTGAAATATTTCAAAGCAAAAGCGCACTTCAAATCGGACTGGTAACTGTTCAAGTTGATAAATTTATATTATTCAAAATGGATTTTGAAGCTCAAGGTATTTATTTTACTTTATGAAATTAATTTATACTAACTTGATATGAAATTAATAAAATCTAACTTGATATGTGAAACCTCTTTGTTTGTACCTGTTTTGTGTGTCTCAAATTTGTTTACCTAAAGTTTTAGTTGTGATCCCACACGATTCCAAACAAGGATTTTTTTTTTATATTTATAAGAGTTTTAAGATTTTAAAATCGTTAAAGTTAGGTGCGGAATGTTGCGAATGTAGTTGTAATCGTTAATATGCTAACACGACTTCTTATTTTTTCAAGGTCAAATTTTGCCAGCGCGCTGCAGCGGAGCCCCTGTGTCGTCTTTTGTGTCTCTGTTTTTGTTGTGTCTTTGTGTTGATTGTTGTGTCTTTTGTGATTGTTTACAGCTTCTATTTGTCAGTTTATTTCTTTTACTTAAAATTATTCTAATTATTTTTCCGTTTTTATACCCTTGCAGAGGGTATATTGATTTCAGTCAGAAGTTTGCAACGCAGTGAAGGAGACGTTTCCGACCCCATATATTCTTGATCAGCATGACTAGACGAGTCGATCTAGCCATGTCCGTCTGTCCGTCTGTCCGTCTGTCCGTCTGTCCGTCTGTCCGTCCGTTTCTACGCAAACTTGTCTCTCAGTTTTAAAGCTATCGGGCTGAAACTTTCCCGAAAGTCTTATATCTTTTGCAGGTAGTATATAAGTCGGAACCAGCCGGATCGGACAACTATATCTTATAGCTCCCATAGGAATAATCGGACAAAAAAATTTAAAAAATATATATCTTTGGTGTTTTTTAGCCTATAACCTCCTAAGCTTGGAAATAACATTTTTTAATTAGTTCAGAATTTCGAATTTAATTTTATCAAAATCGGACGACTATATCATATAGCTTCCATAGGAACGATCGGAAAATTGGTGGGAAAATAATATGAAACAAAATATAGCTTCGGTGTTTTTTAACATATAACCTCCTACGCTTGGAAATAACATATTTTAATTAGTTCTGAATCTCGAATTTAATTTTATCAAAATCGGACGACTATATTATATAGCTGCCATAGGAACGATCGGAAAATTGGTGGAAAAATAATATGAAACAAATTATAGCCTCGGTGTTTTCAACATATAACCTTTAACGCTTGGAAATAACATTTTTCAATTAGTTCTGAATTTCGAATTTAATTTTATTAAAATCGGAAGACTATATCATATAGCTGCCATAGGAACGATCGGAAAATTGGTAGGAAAATAATATGAAACAAATTATAGCTTCGCTGTTTTTTGACATATTATCTTATACTATTGGGAATATCATTTTTTGTGTTTTTAAATTTAATAATTATAGCTGCAAGGGTATATAAGCTTCGGCTTGCCGAAGCTAACTTCCTTTCTTGTTCTTTTATAAATTTTGTTTGCATTCCCAAAGGAGATTCGTATCATTGTGTATTTTCACGACAATATATTTTAAATTTATGGTGCACCAAAGGTGGTAGCAACGCTGCGAAATTACGGGAAATTATCGAAGATGTTCAAAATAATATTGAGAATAACGGCTACAATTTCGAGCTCAACGAACTTTTTAAATCGATTGGCTACATATGCAAAAGAATTGCTGCTTTTTTGACTCGGTATGATCGGAAAAAATCGTTACTTTTACAATATCAATATGATTGGCTAAATGTAATGGAGTCAATTGTCCTTCAAAAGTCCACCAAAAATTCATCTCAGCATATAGCGGAAAGTGCTCGTCGTGGTCGTCCAAAGGTTGATTTTGCAGAGTCTTCATCTAGAAAAAAGCGTCGTCGTATAGCTCAGCTGATTGATATCGATAAGTCCACTGTTTCTGCTTTGCGCAATGAAAATCAGCAACAGCCGACAATGCAAGCTGATCCCACTGAACTAATTTCCCTAATAATGGAGACCGCCATGTCCAAAAGTCAATATTTGCTTATAAGGAATTTCGTTAATAGCAAAATATCCTTCGACTTATTTCCAAGCTACCAAACCATAGTAAATGCAAAAAAAAGAGATACCCTAAAAACATATCAGTAGATGAATCTCATGCTGAAATTGATTTGAAAGTTTACTGGATAATACAGCATCGAGCATATTGGAGCTTCAAGATGATGTAGTTAAATCAATCACGGATGAATCTATTGAAAACCTAACGTTAATTGGAAAGTGGGGTTTTGACGGAAGTACGGGCCATAGTGAGTACAATCAAAGTTTTTCAAGTTACGATTCAGAGGACAAGAGCCTATTTGTCACATCATACGTACCTCTCCAACTAATTTCAAAAAGTAGTCATACAATAATTTGGAAGAATTCGCGGCCTTCATCGACACGTTACTGCAGGCCAGTTCGTTTTCAGTTCAAAAAGGAGACAACTGAACTGTCAATCGAAGAGGAAAAATACTTTAAGGAGAAATTACATTAACTCAAGCCTATATTACTATTTGTACTATTCTATGTCAGCTACAGTCCATAAGGTGTTAGTTCATGGATCTTCTGTAATTGAGCATGCACTCGTGTCAATCGGAGAGCTTTCGGAAGAAGCTGCCGAGTCTAATAATAAGGAATCAAAAAAATGTAGATTGTATCACAGCCGAAAAATGTCACGGATTGCAACAAACACAGACATATTGAACACACTCATTTTACGGTCGGACCCATTTATAACTGGGCAAAGAAAACATGGAAAGAAGGATAAATCAACGTTACTTGAATCTGTGTTCAACTTACTTGAAGAAACATTATAAATCTTTGTTATAATTATATTAACTCGTTAATAGCTTTGAAAATATCAATATAATAAATTGGCTTACAATATGATTGTTTAATTTATGATTTTTTGATATGATATTATTTTAGTAGGTGTATAGCTTGAGAATTAGGCGGGGGAAGATATTTAAATTTATGAAATAAAAACAAAATAGTTGATTTTTCCTATGGCAGCAAATGTAAAACTACACCAACCTTATAGTCTGGGAGTTTAGATAACATACCTCTAAAAATAAGAAAAAATTTGCATACTTATTTTCTATTTAATGGGGTTTTCTCATTCAAACCCGTTTTTTGGACCCTTTTTAAAAAAATTCTTATTTGAAAACGCAAAAAATAATTGAACACTTTTTTTATTTATTGTATTACAAAAGGTTCAAAGTAAATAAAAAAAAATTGCCTCGATACGAGGGCTGTTTAAAAAGTAATGAGACTTCAAAGTTGGTGTTGGAAAAAAAAGATGTCGTCACGGCGGCGAGCGTTCCTATAGCAGCTATATCATATAGACGTACGATATGGCCATTTCTTATAACATATATATATTTATAAAATTTTTTTTTCATTTTGGGGAAAATTTTGTAACAATATAACAACTAAAAGTAATTATGGCCGCAGCTTCATACAAGCCGAACCACTGTGCAGTGGTTTGGAAAAAATTTAACATCTTATTGATTTTAGAAAAAAACTGCCGAAAACAATTCCCGTTACTTTGAAAGAGAAACGGGAAGTTCATCAGAGTGCATCAGAGGCAAGCCGCCGATGGCGAGATCACGCTTCTGAAGGAAGCCGCCGAAAACCAATAAATACAAATACATATATATTTGTAACAATAAAAAAAAACACAAAATTTTAAATTCTGTTTGTTCTAATTTTTTATTTATATATTTATATAAAGCTAGCTTAAAGTTAAAACTATACGCCAACTAAATTTAGAGCTCTAGCAGCTAAGGCCTTCAGCTCGACTGAGGTGTAGAAAATAATATGAATCTTTTAAAATTTTTTTTAAGAGTTTATTTACTAGTATTTCAAACATTTTACCAATATAATTTAAGCATGTTTTTAATATTGTGTAGAATTTTGAAAAACGTAAAAATAAATTTTTTTGATGAAAAATGGTGCACGACTGTCACAGCTTAATCTAGCTTCGGCCTGTCTTTTAATGTTTTCCCTCTAAAAATATTTAAAACAAGGAAGAACGCTATAGTCGAGTACCTCGACTATCAGATACCCGTTACTCAGCTAAAGGGACCAAAGGAAAATGGAGATATGCAAGCAGCAAATGCGCCACCTACCGGCGGTAGACAGATTTAAGCGTTGTGGGCGTTAGAGTGGGCGTGGCAAAGTTTTTTTTAAATCAATCGATAGGTATTGACGAGACCAATACATTTCAGTTTAAATTTTTTATCTAGCACAAAAATTGTGGGCGCCACAGGCTTGGGCGGTTTGTGGGCGTTAGAGTGGGCGTGGCAAACTTTTTTTGGATCAATCGATAGGTATTGACGAGACCAATACATTTCAGTTAACATTTTTTATCTAGCATAAAAATTGTGGGCGCCACAGATTTGGGCGGTTTGTGGGCGTTAGAGTGGGCGTGGCATATTCGCGTAACAAACTTGCGCTGCGCTTAAGCCTACGGAATCTAAGTCTGAAATCCCGTTTCTCTATCTTTGATATTTTCCGAGATATCCGCGTTCATATTTACGATTTTTTGAAGTTTGTGGGCGGTTTGTGGGCGTTATAGTGGGCGTGACAAACTTTTTTTTGGGTCAATCGGTAGGTATTGATAAGAACAATACATTTCAGTTAAAATTTTTATTCTAGCATCAAAACTGTAGGATCCACAGTTTTGGGCGGTTTGTGGGCGTTAGAGTGGGCGTGGCACTCTTTTGAAATAAACTTGCGCTGCGCAGGAATCTCAGGAATCTGCATACCAAATCCCAGTATTGTAGCTCTTATAGTTTTCGAGATCTCAGCGTTCATACGGACAGACGGACAGACGGACAGACGGACAGACGGACATGGCTAGATCGACTCGGCTAGTGATCCTGATCAAGAATATATATACTTTATGGGGTCGGAAACGCTTCCTTCTGCCTGTTACATACTTTCCGACGAATCTAGTATACCCTTTTACTCTACGAGTAACGGGTATAAAAATATATATAAGAATATTCTTTAACAGAAAATTTTTGCGAAAGTCGGGACTCCCAACTTACCGACCTCTACTCTAAAAATTAAAAACATTACATGAATATATTTTTGTTGTTTTCAGAAATAAAGTTTTAAACGTGACCAAGGCTGTAGAAGCCGCATTAGAGCTAGGACTAATAGGGACGTGAGGCCGTTTGTCAAAAAACGAGTACGAAATAATTTGTACGTCTTTACGTAAAAATTGTTGTGTTGCCAATAGTGGCTATTTTAAGCAAAAAATTGCTCCCAAAAAATGGTAGAAACGAATTTTCTTTAATTACAGAAGAGTTTTAGAAAAGTTGAATTACAAAAAAAAGACTTATTGGAAAATAAATCAGAGAAATCACAAAATAATTTTTCCAGAAGTTAGTATCCCAAATTCCAATGGCGATAAAGACAGAGTCTAATTAAATATAGATCTTAATATTACTGTAAGTCCTTTTTCCATTCCCATTCTGTTTGACGAAAGTCATACCGAAGCTTCATTAAAATGTCTTCGAAAAACTTGTCGGCTTGGCAACACAAGTTTAAATCTTGTTGTGGAAATGGTGAATTTAGACCCGAATAAGACTCGCTTGCTACAGCCGTGTAAAATTTTAATAGCTGAAATGCAAATTCAGAATTTTCTGGAAGTAGTGTTGAAATGCATCACACAGTTTTCAGAAAAAAAAAAGCATAGATCACGTCACAATAATCATTTTAAAGCTTGATGGATAGAAATTAGAATAAATAACTTTTGGACGTAAAGTAGAGTATTAATTTATTAGATTTAATATAAAAATCAGTGATCTAAATACAATAAGCATTATTTCTATTTCTATTCAGATTCGCTGTCGTTGTTGTGGCGTGGATGTCTTGCCGTGGAGGTAACCCCTTCAATTGAGAAAATGCCACGGGAGAGATCCGATTACGATTGCGCAGATGGAAGCAGGTCGAATGGAGTGGCCATTCACCAATGAAAAATACCTTCGCCTTTCATATGTAAAAACTCCTAAAATACCGAATTGTGGGATTATAGAGTGAAGCCAGATTTTCTTTTTTCGGTATTCAGTATACAGTAGTCCGATATTTTTTCTTTTGGTATTTTTCAACATATAAATATATTTGACAAATATATAACTGGGATTCGCTTGGTTAAGAAGGCGTGGTCACATTAGCATTTGAACGTTAACTTCAAACGTTATAACTCAAATAGCTTGAACAAGCTTTTTTAAATGTTTCTGAGATCTCAGCGTTCATACGAACATACTGACAGCGGGGCAGACGGACATGGCTAGATTGACTCGGAATCTTTGAGCAATAATACCAAGGAGAATATGTGTCTAAATTCCCTACAAGCAAAAGGGAGATATTTCTATCGCCTGTCGTCCAGAAGTCACTTCTTAGTAACTTCTGCGCGATAGAACACATTTTACAAAAACAAAAAGGGTCGGGATCGCATAGAAGTAACTTTTGAGACACTTAGGGGTGATAGAAAAATCACAGAACACATTTTACAAAAACAAAACAAGGAAGAACGCTATAGTCGAGTACCTCGACTATCAGATACCCGTTACTCAGCTAAAGGGACCAAAGGGAAATGGAGATATGCAAGCAGCAAAGCGTGATTGAAATGCGCCACCTACCGGTGGTAGACAGATTTAAGCGTTATGAGCGTTAGAGTGGGCGTTGCAAATTTTTTATCTAGCATGAAAGAAAGAATGTAACAGGTAGAAGGAAGCGTTTCGGACCCCTTAAAGTATTAGCCGATTCGATCTAGCCATGTCCGTCTGTCCGTCTGGATGAACGCTGAGATCTCGGAACCTATAAGAGCTAGGCTATTGGGATTTGGCATGTAGATTCCTGAGCTTCTTGCGCAGCGCAAGTTTATTTCAGCAGTGTGCCACTCCCACTTTAACGACCACAATACTGTGGTGACTACAAATTTGTTGCTAGAAAAAAATTCTTAACTGAAATGTATTAGTCTCGTCAATACCTATCGATTGATCCAAAAAAAGTTTGGCACGCCCACTCTAACGCCCACATACCGCCCAAACCTGTGGCGCCCACCATTTTCATGCTAGAAAAAGATTTTAACTAAAATTTATTAGTCTCGGTAATACCTATCGATTGACCCAAAAAAAGTTTGCCACGCCCACTCTAACGCCCATAACACTTAAATCTGTCTACCGCCCACATAACCATATATTGAGATTTCAATCCAGCTTTGCTGCTTGCATATCTCCATTTCCCTTTGGTCCCTTTGGCTGAATAACGGGTTTCTGATAGTCGAGGTTTGTTTATATTGGACTGTTTTTTTTGCTACTCAACATTTTGTCAAGAAATAGGTCTAGGTCCAATCGTATTAATATATCGTTTTCTGGGATCTAAGTGTCCACAATATTATTACTGATGAGAGCCTAGCTCCGGTACCGCAATGGAAACTCTCCAATGCAAGTTGGCGAAGTTTTGGTGTAGAGCTAAGGAGTGCAGTTGAAAGTCTCGAGGAACTGGAAGAATCGCCGTTAGAAGACCTGGTGTCTGGCTTTCGCTCAATCGTGCATGATATATGCGACAGAGTGATGGGGTGCAGGATACCTGCAGGGAGGAGTTTCGTAATATGGTGATGTACTGCACTGAGTACCAAACGCCAAGAGGTCCGGAAACTGAGGCGTAGGCTGCAGCCTGCAGGCAGCTCGCTGGAGTGGCACCGACGATGCTAAGCTACTTGCCGCTGGACTGAGGCTTGCTTCAGGCCAGTACAAGGCGCTTATTGGGACGGCAAAAGAATAATTTATGGGGGCACGTCTACCGGATATGCCGAGGCGGGAAAAAGACAGCCGATCTCGGATGTCTCCGGTCGAACGGCGCGCTTTTCGTAACCTGACATGACTGCGCAAATGCTATATTAATCAATCTTTATCAAAAATAAGGTGCAATTGACACTTTTGCTTTACTTCGTTAGGAGGGGTTTTTGTTTGATTTATAAATTACAATATTTTAAGTTTAAAAACTGAACCAATTTCTTTTTATAATTTCCTACCAGGCCTCTGATTAAAGAATTATTTTCTTAAGGGTTTTGCAATTTTATTCTTGTAGGGACCATATCAGACGTCTTGAAAGAGTGCGCCCACAAACGTATTGAAAAAGGACAGCTTTGAGCAAATTTCTTGTAATCATACTTCTTATTCCGAACATACAAGAATACAATTTTATAAGTTTTTGTAAGAAGAAGGCTTTGACTTCAGCATTTGAAAATCCTCTGTTCAGTAAGGTAGTGCGGTCCAGCTAAGCAAAGATGTCCTTAAGCAGTTAAATTTGTATACTCAGTACTTGAAACACATTTTTAAGTTTACTTTTTATGACTTAAAGAGTTTGAAAGTTTTTTATCGAGAATCAATGCTGAAAAACATGGTAGAAGGCCGTCGTATGTTGATCGTCAGCGAGGACGATCTTACAAAGGACTGGCTACTCCGGGAGACCAGAGCGATCGGCCCACCATTAAAGAGCACCTCCTGTATACGCCACTCTTGTTATATAAATGATTGTGGACTTCAGAGATTGTTATCTATTAAAACAAGAAAGGAAGTTTTTTCAACGATATGCTTCTTTTATTTTGCAAGCGGGTGTAAAAAGTTATAAAATCATTACATAAATATATTTTCTTAAAGGATATAAAAACTTTAGATTAATAACAAAAACAAGAAAAACAAGCATAAAATGGTTGGAGATAGGCAAATGCGTAGGTTAGCTAAAAT
The DNA here is from genome assembly GCF_014743375.2 of Drosophila subpulchrella. Lineage (NCBI taxonomy): Eukaryota > Metazoa > Arthropoda > Insecta > Diptera > Drosophilidae > Drosophila > Drosophila subpulchrella. The sequence continues at coordinate 1,176,401 of NW_023665489.1, read as the reverse complement.
AGAGCAGGAAAAATTAAAACAGCAGATGAGAATTTCTACAGGAGTTACAAGAAATGAGAACAGTGTAGAAAGAGTAGAAGAAGTAGGAATTGCAATGGAAGTAGGTGATTCAAATACAGGGCTTGATTATATTATAGTTGAAGAGGTAAATCTTTTACATTCGCAGGAAATGTTATTGACCATGATAGTACTTAAAGCGTAAGCCAACAAGAAATTGTGCAATTGATTTGGTTACAACTCTTAATTAAGCATAATTTAAAAATAAAGCCATTTTATACATTTAAGTGCTCTAATAAGCCCGATATAATGATAAATGGGGGAACTTACTTGCATATCGGCTTAACAAAGCAACTAAATAAAATAGCTGTCTTAAAAGATATTTCGGATTACTTAAGCATTGATGTAAATATTGACGGACTCCCGTTATTTAATAGTTCCCGTGCCCAATTGTGGCCCATTTTAATTAGATTAAATAATATTAAAAATTTTACTGTTTTGCCAATAGGAGTTTTTATGGGGTATAATAAACCCCTTGATTCTGATGAGTTTTTAGATAAGGAGTTGTCCGACATATTAAAAAACGGGGTCACCATATTAAATAAAAAAGTTTTTGTAGAATTTAGAGTAATTATTTGTGATGCACCTGCAAGAGCTTACGTGACAGGCACGCCTGGTCATACATCCAGCCATGGATGTACAAAGTGCTTGCAGGTAGCCAAAAATATTAATTATGTTTTAACGTACAGCACAAAGTGTGAGGATCCCATTTCAGACGAAGATTTTCGTGCTAGAAAGAATCCTCACACTTCAAAATATTTAAATGTTCAGCCCGCTTTTGAAAAGCTTGGAGTTTTAATGGTAACACAAGTTACCCTTGATTGCATGCATCTGGTAGAACTGGGAGTCATGCGAAAGTTTTTAAAAAGACTTTATAATAACAAAGTCGTAGAAAAATTGACAAAAATTGAAAAGGAAACTATTTCGAAAACCTTAACATCAATGAGTAAGTATATTCCAAAAGAGTTTGCACGCAAGCCGAGAACATTGTTAGAGTTCCCAAACTGGAAAGCCACAGAGTATAGACAGTTTTTATTGTATACTAGGATTGTAGCTCTTAAAGATACAGTTAGGAAAGAGCAAAGTTATGCATTTTTGTTATTACATTGTGCATATACATTTCTCTGCTCTGAAAAACAACGACAACGAAATGTTCTCATTAGCCAAGAAATGTTAAATGTTTTCGTTGAAAATTTTCCATCGTACAATGATCACGGCTTACTACATATATGCGAAACGATCACAGTAGTCGGAGATTCGATTAGTGGTTCGTCCTACGCATTTGAAAATTATTTGCAAACTCTTAAGCGTTTTGTCCGAAAACCCACACAAATTCTGGCCCAAATAAATAGAAAAATTAGCGAGGATTCCCTACAAATAAAAGAAGAACAGCAGATAAAAATAGAAAAAAAAATATTAGAATGAAAAATTGCATACTGAGCGGGACTAGACCCGATAATTTTTGTTTTGCACAGAAAATAGTTCCAATTAAAGTGAAATCCTTTATAGAAGAGGGAGGAGAAATATTTATTTTAGGTAGAAAATTTTCAGAGCTTTTTAGTTTTTTTGATGAGCCTATTAGTTCATTTGATGTGGGTATATGTGATGGAATTTTTGAAGAGGATTCAATTTTAGAAAAGTTTCCAGTTTCACAGTTTAGTAGGAAAGCCTTAGGAATTCCTCTCAAAAATAGTATAGTATTAATTCCCATGTTGCATTTTTCTTAGGTCTAAGCTTTTTATACCCGTTACTCGTAGAGTAAAAGGGTATACTATATTCGTCGGAAAGTATGTAACAGGCAGAAGGAAGCGTTTCCGACCCCATAAAGTATATATATTCTTGATCAGGATCACTAGCCGAGTCGATCTAGCCATGTCCGTCTGTCCGTCTGTCCGTCTGTCCGTCTGTCCGTCTGTCCGTCTGTCCGTCTGTCCGGATGAACGCTGAGATCTCGGAAACTATGAGAGCTAGGCTATTGAGATTTGGCGAGCAGATTCCTGAGCTTCTTACGCAGCGCAAGTTTGTTTCAGTAGAGTGCCACGCCCACTCTAACGCCCACAAACCGCCCAAAACTGTGGCTCCTACAGTTTTGATGTTAGATAGAAAATTTTAACTGAAATGTATTAGTCTTGTCCATACCTATCGATTGACCCAAAAAAAGTTTTTCTACGCCCACTCTAACGCCCACAAACCTCCCAAGAAAAAAAGCTATGACGTCAGAGCCAGACAGTGCGAAATGTTTTTACGCGTGTATGTGTGTGTATGTAAATAGTTGCCGGCCGAACTTAGCGGCAAAGAGAAAAGCACTGCCGGCGCTCAGAGAGAGCAAAGTGCGCGGCTAACTTATTCTATTGAACAATGAATTTGTCACGCCTACCCTAACGCACACAACGCTTAAATCTGTCTTCCGACGGTAGGTGGCGCATTTAAATCTCGCTTTGCTGCTTGCATATCTCCATTTCCCTTTGGTCGCTTAAGCTGAGTAACGGGTATCTGATAGTCGAGGTACTCGACTATAGCGTTCTCCCTTGTTTTTCTTTTAAAATGGGAGGTGTTTAGTCCGTAGGCGTTTTATAAAACGAATCGGGCATATAACAGCGACGGCGCTCTTTATATCTTTTGAAGATTCACCTACCCGGTTCGAAAACCGAAAAAAAACGTTATTTACTTATTATTTTAATTATATTTTTTTTTTATTATTTTATTGTTTGTTTTATTTATTTCCTTTTTGTGTTTTTGTTTTATTATTTATTTATTTGCTTCCTCTTTTAATTATATTTTATTTTTATTATTTTATTGTTTGTTTTATTTTTATTTATTTCTTATTTGTTTTATTATTATACCCGTTACTCGTAGAGTAAAAGGGTATACTAGATTCGTCGGAAAGTATGTAACAGGCAAAAGGAAGCGTTTCCGACCCCATAAAGTATATATATTCTTGATCAGGATCACTAGCCGAGTCGATCTAGTCATGTCCGTCTGTCCGTCTGTCTGTCCGTCCGGATGAACGCTGAGATCTCGGAAACTATGAGAGCTAGGCTATTGAGATTTGGCGTGCAGATTCCTGAGCTTCTTACGCAGCGCAAGTTTGTTTCAGTAGAGTGCCACGCCCACTGTAACGCCCACAAACCGCCCAAAACTGTGGCTCCTACAGTTTTAATGCTAGAATTAAAATTTTAACTGAAATGTATTGTTCTCATCAATACCTATCGATTTACTCAAAAAAAATTGCCACGCCCACTTTTACGCCCACAAACCGCCCACAAACCGCCCACAAACTTCAAAAAATTGTAAATATGAACGTGGATATATCGGAAACTATCAAGGATAGAGAATTGGGATCTCACATTTAGATTCCGTAGCCTTGTGCGCAGCGCAATCTTGTTACGAAAATATGCCACGCCCACTCTAACGCCCACAAACCGCCCAAGCCTGTGGCGCCCACAATTTTCATGCTAGATACAAAATTTTAACTGAACTGTATTGGTCTCGTCAATACCTATCGATTGACCCAAAAAAAAATTTGCCACGCCCACTCTAACGCCCATAACGCTTAAATCTGTCTACCGCCGATAGGTGGCGCATTTCAATCTCGCTTTGCTGCTTGCATATCTCCATTTCCCTTTGGTCCCTTTAGCTGAGTAACGGGTATCTAATAGTCGAGGTACTCGACTATAGCGTTCTTCCTTGTTTTTCATTTTATTTCTTTATTATTTTTTTTGTATATTATTTTTTGGAAGTTTTAAAAATGAGTGCCCCGAAACGTTTTTGCCTTTCCACGAGCGGTATGTATAATATTTTTCTTAGTTTTTCTAGTTAGTAGCCATTTAAATTTGTTAGAGGATTCCCAGAGCGCCCGGCTGGACAGTAAGTTTTTTTTAATTTGGATAATAATAGTAATATTTTGTATTTTTCTCTACATGTTATTTAGAGATGGAAAAAAAAACATAGAGGAGCTTCTGGCGGAAGTGAGGCGTATCCACCAAGGCCTCACTGCCCTTGGCTCCCTAACCGCCTACGTAAGGCAGTCGGGCAAGGTGGATACCAATATAGTCGAGACCATGGAGCGCTCCTTCCCTCTATGCACAGCCGAGGACCTCCAATGGATCGACACTAAACTAGTGGACGGAAATTCGGAGAACTATGTAAGTTATATTCTTGTTTTTATACCCTTGCAGAGGGTATATTGATTTCAGTCAGAAGTTTGCAACGCAGTGAAGGAGACGTTTCCGACCCCATAAAGTATATATATTCTTGATCAGCATGACTAGACGTGTCGATCTAGCCATGTCCGTCTGTCCGTCTGTCCGTCTGTCCGTCTGTCCGTCTGTCCGTCTGTCCGTCCGTTTCTACGCAAACTAGTCTCTCAGTTTTAAAGCTATCCGGCTGAAACTTTCCCAAAAGTCTTATATCTTTTGCAGGTAGTATATAAGTCGGAACCAGCCGGATCGGACAACTATATCTTATAGCTCCCATAGGAATAATCGGACAAAAAAATGAAAAAAAATTATATCTTTGGTGTTTCTTAGCATATAAACTCCTAAGCTTGGAAATAACAATTTTTAAATAATTTTGAATTTTGAATTAAATTTTATCGAAATCGGACGACTATATCATATAGCTGCCATAGGAACGATCGGAAAATTTGTGGAAAAATAATATGAAAAAAATTATATCTTCGGTGTTTTTCAACATATAACCTCCAACGCTTGGAAATAACATTTTTTAATTAGTTCTGAATTTCGAATTAAATTTTATCAAAATCGGACGACTATGTCATATAGCTGCCATAGGAACGATCGCAAAATTGGTAGGAAAATAATATGAAGCAAATTATAGCTTCGGTGTTTTTTAACATATAACCTCCTACGCTTGGAAATAACATTTTTTAATTAGTTCTGAGTTTCGAATTTAATTTTATCAAAATCGGACGACTATATCATATAGCTGCCATAGGAACGATCGGAAAATTGGTAAGAAAATAATATGAAACAAATTATAGCTTCGGTGTTTTTTGACATATTATCTTATACTATTGGGAATATCATTTTTTGTGTTTTTAAATTTAATAATTATAGCTGCAAGGGTATATAAGCTTCGGCTTGCCGAAGCTAACTTCCTTTCTTGTTTAATTATAAGCATATATATTCTTGATCAGCATCACTAGACGAGTTGATCTAGCCATGTCCGTCTGTCCGTCTGTCCGTCCGTTTCTACGCAAACTAGTCTCTCAGTTTTAAAGCTATCGGGCTGAAACTTTCCCATAAGTCTTATATCTTTTGCAGGTAGTATATAAGTCGGAACCAGCCGGATCGGACAACTATATCTTATAGCTCCCATAGGAATAATCGGAAAAAAAAGGTTAAAAAATTATATCTTTGTTGTTTTTTTAACATATTACCTCCTTTCCTTGGAAGTAACATTTTTTAATTAGTCTTGAGTTTCGAATTAAATTTTATTAAAATCGGAAGACTATATCATATAGCTGCCATAGGAACGATCGTAAAATTGGTGGGAAAATAATATGAAACAAATTATAGCTTCGGTGTTCCTTAACATATAACCTCCTACGCTTGGAAATAACATTTTTTAATTAGTTCTGAATTTCAAATTTAATTTTATCAAAATCGGAAGACTATATCATATAGCTGCCATAGGAACGATCGTAAAATTGGTGGGAAAATAATATGAAACAAATTATAGCTTCGGTGTTCCTTAACATATAACCTCCTACGCTTGGAAATAACATTTTTTAATTAGTTCTGAATTTCAAATTTAATTTTATCAAAATCGGAAGACTATATCATATAGCTGCCATAGGAACGATCGTAAAATTGGTGGGAAAATAATATGAAACAAATTATAGCTTCGGTGTTCCTTAACATATAACCTCCTACGCTTGGAAATAACTTTTTTTAATTAGTTCTGAATTTCGAATTAAATTTTATCAAAATCGGACGACTATATCATATAGCTGCCATAGGAACGATCGTAAAATCGGTGGGAAAATAATATGAAACAAATTATAACTTCTGTGTTTTTTCACATATAACCTCCTACGCTTGTAAATAACATTTTTTAATTCATTCTGAATTTCGAATTTAATTTTATCAAAATCGGACGACTATATCATATAGCTGCCAAAGGAACGATCGTAAAATTGGAAATAAAATTTTTAATTAGCTCTGATTTTTTTTTTAAATTTAATTTTATCAAAATCGGACGACTATATCATATAGCTGCCATAGGGACGATCGGAAAATTGGTGGGAAAATAATATGAAACAAATTATAGCTTCGGTGTTTTTTTTAACATAAAACCTCTTAAGCTTGGAAATGACATTTTTTTACCCTTGCAGAGGGTATAATGATTTCAGTCAGAAGTTTGCAACGCAGTGAAGGAGACGTTTCCGACCCCATAAAGTATATATATTCTTGATCAGCATCACTAGACGAGTCGATCTAGCCATGTCCGTCTGTCCGTCTGTCCGTCTGTCCGTCCGTTTCTACGCAAACTAGTCTCTCAGTTTTAAAGCTATCGGACTGAAACTTTCCCAAAAGTCTTATATCTTTTGCAGGTAGTATATAAGTCGGAACCAGCCGGATCGGACAACTATATCTTATAGCTCCCATAGGAATAATCGGAAAAAAAAGGTTAAAAAATTATATCTTTGTTGTTTTTTAACATATTACCTCCTTTCCTTGGAAGTAACATTTTTTAATTAGTCTTGAGTTTCGAATTAAATTTTATTAAAATCGGAAGACTATATCATATAGCTGCCATAGGAACGATCGTAAAATTGGTGGGAAAATAATATGAAACAAATTATAGCTTCGGTGTTCCTTAACATATAACCTCCTACGCTTGGAAATAACATTTTTTAATTAGTTCTGAATTTCAAATTTAATTTTATCAAAATCGGAAGACTATATCATATAGCTGCCATAGGAACGATCGTAAAATTGGTGGGAAAATAATATGAAACAAATTATAGCTTCGGTGTTCCTTAACATATAACCTCCTACGCTTGGAAATAACATTTTTTAATTAGTTCTGAATTTCAAATTTAATTTTATCAAAATCGGAAGACTATATCATATAGCTGCCATAGGAACGATCGTAAAATTGGTGGGAAAATAATATGAAACAAATTATAGCTTCGGTGTTCCTTAACATATAACCTCCTACGCTTGGAAATAACTTTTTTTAATTAGTTCTGAATTTCGAATTAAATTTTATCAAAATCGGACGACTATATCATATAGCTGCCATAGGAACGATCGTAAAATCGGTGGGAAAATAATATGAAACAAATTATAACTTCTGTGTTTTTTCACATATAACCTCCTACGCTTGTAAATAACATTTTTTAATTCATTCTGAATTTCGAATTTAATTTTATCAAAATCGGACGACTATATCATATAGCTGCCAAAGGAACGATCGTAAAATTGGAAATAAAATTTTTAATTAGCTCTGATTTTTTTTTTAAATTTAATTTTATCAAAATCGGACGACTATATCATATAGCTGCCATAGGGACGATCGGAAAATTGGTGGGAAAATAATATGAAACAAATTATAGCTTCGGTGTTTTTTTTAACATAAAACCTCTTAAGCTTGGAAATGACATTTTTTTACCCTTGCAGAGGGTATAATGATTTCAGTCAGAAGTTTGCAACGCAGTGAAGGAGACGTTTCCGACCCCATAAAGTATATATATTCTTGATCAGCATCACTAGACGAGTCGATCTAGCCATGTCCGTCTGTCCGTCTGTCCGTCTGTCCGTCCGTTTCTACGCAAACTAGTCTCTCAGTTTTAAAGCTATCGGACTGAAACTTTCCCAAAAGTCTTATATCTTTTGCAGGTAGTATATAAGTCGGAACCAGCCGGATCGGACAACTATATCTTATAGCTCCCATAGGAATAATCGGAAAATAAAATGTTAAAAAATTATATCTTTTTTGTTATTTAACATATTACCTCCTTTCCTTGGAAGTAACATTTTTTAATTAGTCTTGAGTTTCGAATTAAATTTTATCAAAATCGGAAGACTATATCATATAGCTGCCATAGGAACGGTCGTAAAATAGGTGGGAAAATAATATGAAACAAATTATAGCTTCGGTGTTCCTTAACATATAACCTCCTACGCTTGGAAATAACATTTTTTAATTAGTTCTGAATTTCAAATTTAATTTTATCAAAATCGGAAGACTATATCATATAGCTGCCATAGGAACGATCGGAAAATTGGTGGGAAAATAATATGAAACAAATTATAGCTTCGGTGTTCCTTAACATATAACCTCCTACGCTTGGAAATAACATATTTTAATTAGTTCTGAATTTCAAATTTAATTTTATCAAAATCGGAAGACTATATCATATAGCTGCCATAGGAACGATCGTAAAATTGGTGGGAAAATAATATGAAACAAATTATAGCTTCGGTGTTCCTTAACATATAACCTCCTACGCTTGGAAATAACATTTTTTAATTATTTCTGAATTTCGAATTAAATTTTGTCAAAATCGGACGACTATATCATATAGCTGCCATAGGAACGATCGTAAAATCGGTGGGAAAATAATATGAAACAAATTATAACTTCTTCTTTTCACATATAACCTCCTACGCTTGTAAATAACATTTTTTAATTCATTCTGAATTTCGAATTTAATTTTATCAAAATCGGACGACTATATCATATAGCTGCCAAAGGAACGATCGTAAAATTGGAAATAAAATTTTTAACTAGCTCTGATTTTTTTTAAAATTTAATTTTATCAAAATCGGACGACTATATCATATAGCTGCCATAGGGACGATCGGAAAATTGGTGGGAAAATAATATGAAACAAATTATGGTTTCGGTGTTTTTTATACCCTTGCAGAGGGTATATTGATTTCAGTCAGAAGTTTGCAACGCAGTGAAGGAGACGTTTCCGACCCCATAAAGAATATATATTCTTGATCAGCATGACTAGACGAGTCGATCTAGCCATGTCCGTCTGTCCGTCCGTTTCTACGCAAACTAGTCTCTCAGTTTTAAAGCTATCGGGCTGAAACTTTCCCAAAAGTCTTATATCTTTTGCAGGTAGTATATAAGTCGGAACCAGCCGGATCGGACAACTATATCTTATAGCTCCCATAGGAATAATCGGACAAATAAATGAAAAAAAATCATATCTTTGCTGTTTTTTAGCATATAACCTCCTAAACTTGGAAATAACAATTTTTAAATAATTTTGAATTTTGAATTAAATTTTATCGAAATCGGACGACTATATCATATAGCTGCCATAGGAACGATCGGAAAATTTGTGGAAAAATAATATGAAAAAAATTATAGCTTCGGTGTTTTTCAACATATAACCTCTAACGCTTGGAAATAACATTTTTTATTTAGATCTAAATTTCGAATTAAATTTTATCAAAATCGGACGACTATGTCATATACAATAGCTGCCATAGGAACGATCGGAAAATTGGTAGGAAAATAATATGAAACAAATTATAGCTTCGGTGTTTTTTGACATATTATCTTATACTATTGGGAATATCATTTATTGTGTTTTTAAATTTAATAATTATAGCTGCAAGGGTATATAAGCTTCGGCTTGCCGAAGCTAACTTCCTTTCTTGTTTTAACATAAAACCTCTTAAGCTTGGAAATGACATTTTTATACCCTTGCAGAGGGTATAATGATTTCAGTCAGAAGTTTGCAACGCAGTGAGAAGACGTTTCCGACCCCATAAAGTATATATATTCTTGATCAGCATGACTAGACGAGTCGATCTAGCCATGTCCGTCTGTCCGTCTGTCCGTCTGTCCGTCTGTCCGTCCTTTTCTACGCAAACTAGTCTCTCAGTTTTAAAGCTATCGGGCTGAAACTTTCCCAAAAGTCTTATATCTTTTGCAGGTAGTATATAAGTCGGAACCAGCCGGATCGGACAACTATATCTTATAGCTCCCATAGGAATAATCGGACAAATAAATGAAAAAAAATTATATCTTTGGTGTTTTTTAGCATATAACCTCCTAAGCTTGGAAATAACAATTTTTAAATAATTTTGAATTTTGAATTAAATTTTATCGAAATCGGACGACTATATCATATAGCTGCCATAGGAACGATCGGAAAATTTGTGGAAAAATAATATGAAAAAAATTATAGCTTCGGTGTTTTTCAACATATAACCTCTAACGCTTGGAAATAACATTTTTTATTTAGTTCTGAATTTCGAATTAAATTTTATCAAAATCGGACGACTATGTCATATAGCTGCCATAAGAACGATCGGAAAATTGGTAGGAAAATAATATGAAACAAATTATAGCTTCGGTGTTCTTTGACATATTATCTTATACTATTGGGAATATCATTTATTGTGTTTTTAAATTTAATAATTATAGCTGCAAGGGTATATAAGCTTCGGCTTGCCGAAGCTAACTTCCTTTCTTGTTTTAACATAAAACCTCTTAAGCTTGGAAATGACATTTTTATACCCTTGCAGAGGGTATAATGATTTCAGTCAGAAGTTTGCAACGCAGTGAAGGAGACGTTTCCGACCCCATAAAGTATATATATTCTTGATCAGCATCACTAGACGAGTCGATCTAGCCATGTCCGTCTGTCCGTCTGTCCGTCCGTTTCTACGCAAACTAGTCTCTCAGTTTTAAAGCTATCGGGCTGAAACTTTCCCAAAAGTCTTAAATCCTTTGCAGGTAGTATATAAGTCGGAACCAGCCGGATCGGACAACTATATCTTATAGCTCCCATAGGAATAATCGAAAAAAAGTTTTTTTAAGAATTATATCTTTGGTCTTTTTTAGCTTATAACCTCCTAAGCTTGGAAATAACATTTTTTAATTCGTTTCGAATTTTAAATTAAATTTTATCGAAATCGGACGACTATATCATACAGCTGCCATAGGAACGATCGGAAAATTGGTGGAAAAATAATAGGAAAGAAATTATAAATTCGGTGTTTTTAAACATATAACGTCCAACGCTTGGAAATAACATTTTTTAATTAGTTCTGAATTTCGAATTTAATTTTATCAAAATCGGATGACTATATCATATAGCTGCCATAGGAACGATCGGAAAATTGGTAGGAAAATAATATGAAACAAATTATAGCTTTGGTGTTTTTTGACATATTATCTTATACTATGGGGAATATCATTTTTTGTGTTTTTAAATTTAATAAATATAGCTGCAGGGGTATATAAGCTTCGGCTTGCCGAAGCTAACTTCCTTTCTTGTTATACCCGTTACTCGTAGAGTAAAAGGGTATACTAGATTCGTCGAAAAGTATGTAACTGGCAAAAGGAAGCGTTTCCGACTCCATAAAGTATATATATTCTTGATCAGGATCACTAGCCGAGTCGATCTAGCCATGTCCGTCTGTCCGTCTGTCCGTCCGTCCGGATGAACGCTGAGATCTCGGAAACTATGAGAGCTAGGCTATTGAGATTTGGCGTGCAGATTCCTGAGCTTCTTACGCAGCGCAAGTTTGTTTCAGTAGAGTGCCACGCCCACTGTAACGCCCACAAACCGCCCAAAACTGTGGCTCCTACAGTTTTGATGCTAGAATAAAAATTTTATTTGAAATGTAGTGTTCTCATCAACACCTATCGATTGACTCAAACAAAGTTTGCCACGCCCTCTTTTACGCCCACAAACCGCCCACAAACTTCAAAAAATCGTAAATATGAACGTGGATATCTCGGAAACTATCAAGGATAGAGAATTGGGATCTCAGATTTAGATTCCGTAGCCTTGTGCGCAGCGCAATCTTGTTACGAAAATATTCCACGCCCACTTTAACGCCCACAAACCGCCCAAGCCTGTGGCGCCCACAATTTTCATGCTAGATACAAAATTTTAACTGAACTGTATTGGTCTCGTCAATACCTATCGATTTACCCAAAAAAATTTGCCACGCCCACTCTAACGCCCATAACGCTTAAATCTGTCTACCGCCGATAGGTGGCGCACTTCAATCTCGCTTTGCTGCTTGCATATCTCCATTTCCCTTTGGTCCCTTTAGCTGAGTAACGGGTATCTAATAGTCGAGGTACTCGACTATAGCGTTCTTCCTTGTTATTTAATATTTTCTTATATTTTTAGACAAATCTGATGGTAACGCTACTTAAAAATGGAAGGCTGAGCCGTTCCATACTAAACGTGCTTTCAGAGGACCTTTTTCTGTCCCACAATTTGGAGGGGGGCCAGAACAAGACAAAGCTCAAAGCTTACCCAAACTTCGTACGCGCCTTGTTAAGTAAGTTTTTATTGGGGCCGAAAGTAACAATTGTTTGTAAGTTTAATTTTTAAAAGACTTTTGAGACTTTTACTTTAAATGCCAAAAATAACATATCTTTTATTATAAATAAAAACTTACAAATAACGATTACTTTCGATCACTCGTTTTTATTCTCGTCTCGTTCTATTTTTAAAACTAATTTTTTTTTCTAATACCAGATGCAATCGCTCTCGGAGCATCCCGAAAAAGCGCTGCAGAAGGCATTGCGGTGCGTGAAAAATTTGAGTTGCACCAAAAAAAGGCAACGCCGGCTCAGGTGGTGACGAGGAGGTGCCAACGACCCCGATAACACAAGGAACTCCCGAGACCAAATTTTAAAATAAATAAATAAAAATACAAAAATTAAATATGCTTTAAATTTGTTAGACTGCGCGGAATGTGCCAAGAGTGTTGTGGGCCTCCAAAGTTCGGCACTCATATATCTGAACTACATCTACGCATATGTATATTTTTATACCCGTTGCTCGTAGAGTAAAAGGAAATACTAGATTCGTCGGAAAGTATGTAACGGGCAGAAGGAAGCGTTTCCGATATATATATTCTTGATCAGGATCACTAGCCGAGTCGATCTAGCCATGTCCGTCTGTCCGTATGAACGCTGAGATCTCGGAAACTATAACAGCTACAATACTGGGATTAGGCATGCGGATTCCTGAGATCCCTGCGCATCGCAAGTTTGTTTCAGCAGAGTGCCACGCCCACTCTAACGCCCACAAGCCGCCCAAAACTGTGGCTCCTACAGTATTCTACATGCTAGAATAAAAATGTTGACTGAAATGTATTGGTCTCGTCAATACCTATCGATTGATCTAAAAAAATTTGCCACGCCCACTCTAACGCCCATAGCGCTTAAATCTGTCTACCGCCGGTAGGTGGCGCATTTTAATCTCGCTTTGCTGCTTGCATATCTATATTTTCCTTTGGTCCCTTTAGTTGAGTAACGGGTATCTGATAGTCGAGGCTCTCGACTATAGCGTTCTTCCTTGTTTGACATATTATCTTACTCCATTGGGAAAACCTTTTTTTGTATTTTTAAATTTTATAGTTATAACTGCAAGGGTATACAAACTTCGGCTTGCCGAAGTTAACTTCCTTTCTTGTTTGAAAGCTGATTTTCCTTAAAATTCTACAACAAATTAATTTGTTTACTGTTTTTAATTTTCTACCTTTTAAATATCCTTATACCCTTGCAGAGGGTATATTGATTTCAGTCAGAAGTTTGCAACGCAGTGAAGGAGACGTTTCCGACCCCATAAAGTATATATATTCTTGATCAGCATGACTAGACGAGTCGATCTAGCCATGTCCGTCTGTCCGTCTGTCCGTCCGTTTCTACTCAAACTAGTCTCTCAGTTTTAAAGCTATCGGGCTGAAACTTTCCCAAAAGTCTTATATCTTTTGCAGGTAGTATATAAGTCGGAACCAGCTGGCTCGGACAACTTTATCTAATAGCTCCCATAGGAATAATCGGAAAAAAAGTTTTAAAATATATCTTGGGTGTTTTTTAACATATAACCTCCTAAGCTTGGAAATAACATTTTTAAATTAGTTTTGAATTTCGAATTAAATCTTAACAAAATCGGACGACTATATCATATAGCTGCCATAGAAACGATCGGTAAATTGGTGGGAAAATAATATGAAACAAATTATTGCTTCGGTGTTTTTTAGCATATAACCTCCTACACTTGGAAATAACATTTTTTAATTAGTTCTGAATTTTGAATTTAATATTATAAAAATTGGACGACTATATCATATAGCTGCCATAGAAACGATCGGAAAATTGGTGGGAAAATAATATGAAACAAATTATAGCTTCGGTGTTTTCTGACATATTATCTGACTTATTATTGGAAATATAATTTTTTGTATTTTTAAATTTAATAATTTTAACTTTTTTTGTTTGTTTATGGCTATTTTTTGTCACGACTGGCATCACAACTCATTCTAAATTTTTAAAAATTAAATTCGATTAATATTTGTATCTCGGCTGAGGAACTTGTGAGATGGTTCCAAAGTCGCCTAGCTGGGGCAACCGAGCGGGTCGCGGGTTGCGGATAGCGGACGACCTCTCTCGAGGTCAACTGTGAATAAGCTGGTGGGATAAGTCAAACACGGTACCGTGGACGGAAACCCCAGTAAATAAACAGTCCCGGACAGCCAGCGGGTATTTTGCAACGAAGCAATACCGACGATGCGAGTTGTTCAGCCGCATCTAAATAGTTGCTTTACACAAACCCACTCCCAACACAACACCTACCCAACTCCCCTCCCAAACAACATCTCACTCCGGGCCGGACTACGGTGTAATACGGACCGTGACAAGAGTCAGCCTGGCTGGGGGCCCGGATCAAAAATAGCCCAGTCTCAAACGGTGTGCTCAGGGACATGGCGACCCCCTGTTCTAACTATCGCCTTACCCGGGCATCGCGGATCTCTGCCCGGGCGGACTTTTCCCCTTCTCCGCAACTCGTGGGACCAAATTATGGATCAAAAAACAGAAGATAAAAAAACAAAAAACATAGAGACGGGTACTCTTAAAATACCCATGGATAAGACGAACACTGGTTCCACCTTCCATACCAGCAAGGCCCAGAATGGGCCGCATCCCAAACTGGGGATGATGGGTGGCAGAAAGCCAACCGCAAACGCCTCCGCTACGTGCGCATCTGCGCCGAAAGCAACGGTAGGCACTGCCAAGGCGCTCGGGCCACCCGCTGGTGCTAAATATACATACGCAGAAAGGCGGACTGCCGCCCAGACTCTGCGCTCACACACCAGGAGCACCGTTGCCACGCCTTCGCCTGAATGGCTAAAGAAGGTAGAGTGGGCAAGGAAGGTGCTCCTAAACTACGGGCAGGAAAAGCCCACTCCAGAGGCGACTCAGGCGAAAAGGCAGCGATCCCTCGAACTACCTGGGCCATCGGCGAAGAGATCTAAGATCCAGCCATCGGTCTCTTTCGCCGAAATCACGAAGAATCGTGTGTTACTTGGCCTGATTGACAGGGGAAATCCGGAGGGCAGGATCCCCAGAAACAAGTGGAAGGCAGTGGAGTCCCACCTTTCCCTCATTTGCCTGCGCATGGTACGAGAGAAGCCAGGCACCTCGCCCTGCTGCATGGACGCGGGCTGGTACCAGGGCAGCGTCAAGGTGGTAGCATGCGACAGTCAGCGGTCGGCTGATATGTACAAAGAGGCGACAAGCAAGCTCGGCGAGGTTTACGAAGGGGCGAACATCGTTGCGCTTGACTGGTGCGATGTCCCCAGTATACCCCGAGCCAGGATCTGGTTTCCAGCAGCGATCAAGACGCCGGAGGACATCCTCTTCATGTTGCAAGAATGCAACCCGCACCTCCCCACGAAGGACTGGAAAGTCGTCAAGGTGGAGGAGCATGAAGGGGATGTCAACCAGGCGGTTTTGGTCCTGAACAAGGAGTCAGTAGCTCCGATCGAGACTGCTCGTGGAGTGCTGAACTTCGGGTTCAGTGCGATACACATCAAAGTGTATAAGAGCGACTCCAACGCCGCTAGCAGCTCTGCCGGCAACCCAGCCGAGCAGGTGCTTGCTGAGGAGTTGGAGGCACCTGGTGGGCCGGAGGACGGCTACTCTACCGATTCGTCGCTAAGCAGAGAGATGCGTGCGCTCGGACCGGCAATCGAGGACGTGGACCTCAGCGACACAGAGGAGGCCGACGTCACTGTGGTGGAGGTTGAAGCTGTAGATGTCATTAAGACTTCTACAAATAAACCTTCACCACAGTAAAGCAGCGTCTGCTGCACTTCTGCTTCGCCTGACAGAAGGCGGAGCCGACCTAGTCCTCGTACAGGAACCTTGGGTTGTAGGAGGCAAGGTTGCTGGACTAGGAACAAAGGAATACAAGCTTATGCTTGACCCCAAAGAAGGTAAAATTCGAACCTGCATATTAGCCAAAAGGCATCTTAGTATATTTCTACTTCGCAATTACAGCAACGGAGACAACACCGCAGTAAGCCTAGAGCTGCAGAGTGGCTCTATAAGGGTTCTATCGGCCTATTTGGCCTTTGAGAAGGAAAACCCCCCAGATGCGCTGGTCAGAGGACTAGCAGAGGAATGCGAAAAGCTCAAGAATGGATTGGTAATAGGCTGTGACGCCAACGCCCATCACACCCAGTGGGGTTGCCCAAACAACAACGACAGAGGTGAGTCTCTTTTTGATTTTATTCTAAATTCGAACCTATTCTTATGCAATAGGGGCAATGCCCCTACTTTCATAACTAAAGCTTGCCAAACGATCATAGATCTAACTTTGGTATCAGATTCACTCGTAGGCGCAGTCAAAAACTGGGCAGTCTCTGACGAGCACTCCTTTTTGGACCATAGATTCATAGAAACCGTATTGTCCCTTGATTCGCCCTTGCCGGTCAGCTTCGCCAACCCCAGACGAGCGGACTGGCACAGGTACAAAGAAGTTCTGACAAATATCCTCCCCATGGAAGCGTCAGAAAGCATCACAAACCCACATGAGCTGGACGAAACAGTATACAAATTCACAGAGGCATGCAACACTACCTTCAAAGTGGCATGCCCCACAGAGAAACCAAGAGGAAGGAAAAAACCCCCCTGGTGGACCCAACAACTATCTATCCTCAGAACCAACTGCAGATGCCTGTTTAACAGAGCAAAGGCGGGAAATAAGGACACCAACTGGCTGAACTACAAGTTTGAACTAGCCTCCTACAAAAAGGCCATTAGAAGAGCAAAACGAACGGCATGGCAGACCTTCTGCTCTGACATAGAAAAAACAACTGATGCCGCAAGGCTCAGGAAAATACTCTCTAAGACAGCCGCGCCTTTGGGCTATCTTCAAAAAGCAGATGGATCATGGTCAGACTCCAGTAAAGAGTCCTTGGACCTGCTCCTAGACGCTCACTTCCCGGGGAGCCAACAAGCAGGTCATCCACCTGAAAGAGGAGCAGGAGAGGGAATCGAAATAGATCAACTCCTATCAGACCGCAACATGAAATGGTCCATTCATAGTTTCAAACCATACAAATCACCGGGACCAGACGGAATAACACCGGCTCACATCCAGCAAGCAGGACAAATAGCCATTAACTGGTTGAAAAAAATCTTCCAATCCATCTTGGCGGTAGGAGAACTACCAACAGCATGGCAAGAAACAAAGGTGGTTTTCATTCCCAAGGCAGGGAAGGCCACTCACACCACATCAAATGATTTTAGGCCAATAAGCCTAACATCATTCCTGCTTAAGAGCTTTGAAAGAATGATAAGCCTACACATAAGGGCCACCGTAAACCCGACACAAATATCAGAAGCACAACACGCTTACACCAAAGGTAAGTCAACCGAATCGGCGCTACACTTGGTGGTAAACAGCATCGAGAAATCACTCAAAATCAAGGAATACACACTGATCGCCTTCCTGGATATAGAGGGAGCCTTCAATAACGTGCTTCCCACTGCTATAACAGAATCTCTCACAGAACTAGGGGTTGAGCCGCCAATGGTGAGGCTAATCCATAAATTGCTGATAAGCAGAATGGTCACAGCCACACTAGGGACCTCAACCCAGACTAGACTAGTGAACAGAGGCACCCCGCAAGGAGGTGTACTATCACCCCTCTTGTGGAATATCGCAGTAAACAAACTACTGCGGATTCTGGAGGGAGGAGGTTGTAAGGTCGTGGCATACGCAGACGACGTCGCCATCATCTTTAATGGAAAATATCCACAAACACTTTGCGATCTTATGACCGCTAAACTTAAAATGCTATCGGAATGGACGATAGCGAACGGACTCGGGGTAAATCCCTCGAAAACAGAACTTGTTCTATTTACGAATAGGTACAAAATTCCACAACTTAACCCACCCATTTTAAACAATTGTAATCTCTCCTTTAGCGATCACGCCAGGTACTTGGGGTTAGTACTAGATAAACGCCTCAAATGGGGCTTAAACAACCAAGAGAGAACCAAAAAAGCGACCATTGCACTTTACTCCTGTAAAAAAGCAATCGGGCTAAGATGGGGCATGTCCCCAAGAATAGTTAACTGGATATACACAGCAGTAGTCAAGCCAATCCTACTGTACGGAGTGGCTCTGTGGTGGACCGCCTTACACAAACAATGCATACTGACTCCTCTAAACAAGGTACAGCGAATGGCGGCTTTGTGTATTAGTGGAGCCCTTCGAACCACCCCGAATGAAGCGCTGAATGCGATCTTGAACCTCCCTAGCCTGGACTTAGCAGGCATGGAAAGGGCCAAATCGGCAGCTATTCTACTGAGGGACACAGGGCAATGGAAAGCACAATTATATGGCCTTGCTAAAATTCTCCAGCATGATAAATCGATTCCGAAAATCACGGATCTATGCAAATCTATTGAATATAGTCACACACCCTTTGAGGCCCTGATTCCTGATAGAGAGGAATGGGAACAGGGCCGACGGACGCAATCTGTTTCTATACAGATGGCTCCAAATTAGAAGGACACGTCGGCGGAGGTGTATACTCCGAACAATTAGATATCAGGAAGTCATTCAGGCTCCCGGACCACTGTAGCGTCTTTCAGGCGGAGGTCCACGCTATAAAAGAAGCACTAACCTGTTTAAGGAACCTTAGCCTCCAGAGAGGACACCTAATATAGTGACAGCCAAGCGGCTATAAAGTCGATCTACTCGACAAACACCAACTCTCGTACAATAGCAGACTGTCGCAGATCTCTCCACGAGATGGCAAATCAGTTTACTATCAGCCTAATATGGGTTCCGGGTCACCGGGACATCGTAGGCAACTGCATAGCGGACGAATTAGCCAGGCAGGGCACCACCAAGCCTCTCCTAACAGGAGAGGAAAATGTCGGTATGCCCATGGCTACTTGCAAGCTAAACATAAAAAACCACTTCAGCACACTAGCCAACACCCATTGGCAAAACGCACCACAGTGTCGCATCTCTCACCAGACATGGCCTGTGATAAACAATAAAAAAGCCTCGGATCCGAGCTCTTACAGGCCACTGGCTTGTTGGCGCGCATGCCGGCAGGTTAAAAGCCCCGCAAAATGATTTCTGCAGATGCTGTAGGGATGAGGAAGAAGTGGAAACGGTAGAACACCTTCTCTGCTTCTGCCCAGCCGTATGCAGACTCAGACTGAAACACTTAGGAAGCCCCTTCATCGACGATCTTACCGAAATATCGGAGATTAATCTCAAAAGCATAAGTGCCTTTATTAAATCTTCCGGGTGGAAGACATGCTGATCAGTTTCACACAAGCTGAAACTACTAGAAACGGGACCCTAGAGAAGGAAGAAACGAGATCATGCGGTATCACAACGGACCCATTGAGGTCTAAGTGTGTCAGACTATAGTCCGACAGCCGCCCTAACCTAACCTAACCTAACCTAATATTTGTATAATTTTCTACGTTTAAATATCTTTTTCGCTTTCTTCTTTTGCGTATACCCTTGCAGTTATAAGAAGTAATCAATGTTAGTAAGACCATATTAAATACTTAAGGATTGTTGCTAGCTTCAGTGATATTTGTGTAAAATTAAATTCGTAATGCTGAAAAGTTAAAATATTCCATATCCCAGAGTAAAAGAAAATACGATCAGAATCAACGAAGCAAATTTTTTTTAAAAATAATTATTTCATTATTTCTCTGACCGTTTCTTTGACAGATATACAGGGGTGGTCAAAAATATTTTCACAAAACAAAAGTTAAATATACTCATAATTTGAACTTACATCTTGTTAACTTTGGCATCAATGGAAAGGTAATTTAAATGCCGTTTGAATGATACCATACATTTGCTAACCCATTCAGTACTTATTGAAAAGGACGAATTTGTGTGAAAATCTACTTTATGAACTTTTTTCCTCGACTTGAAAACTTTAATTTTTTAATGCAAAAAGTTTCTTCAAACAAAAATAAAAGTAACTGCAAAAAGAATTTTTCAAAAATAATTTTGCTTATATTTTTTATTTCCCTTTGTAACGGACATTAAACATATTTGAAATATATTGTATAATATAAGACAACAAAATAAATATAAGAAAAGTATGCAATTATATTACTTTAATAAGCTTATGAATAAATTATGTTTTAACGATAAAGCATACGTTGGTTTAAGCATTAATTAATATAATAAAAAATAATAAGCATTAAATATATTTGTAAGTATACAAATGCGTGTATATATTTTTAGGAATATTTTTGTTAAAAACTTATATACATTAGCAAGTGAATTTGTTTTTATTGTTTACTTTTCTCTATTGTGTTTTTACAAAAATTATATTCACATACGAACTTATAACACTAGGTAAGGCGTCGTCGGTTTTACAAACAATATATATATATAATATATAATATAATATGGGTGCTATTCTTCTTTCACAGATTTTATAAAATAGTTTTGTGAATATTTAAATTCTTTACATTACATCTGTAATAAAATGTAATACAACATTTTTTCGGTATCTTTGGTATTTTTTTCAGCCATATCTTTTTGCAAGGCAAAAATAGTGAAAAAGTGAAAAACAAGTTTGAATGAAAGTGTGATAATTTGATTTGCTTTTTTAACGCGAATATATAAACGTATACATTTACTTAAAACTAAAACGGTGTACCTAAGTACAGTTAAAAAAGATAAATGGCAGAAATAAAAAGGTAAATTAGATTATTAGAGCTTGTTTTTGTTATCATCTTTCACTTTTAGTTAGATGCTGCAATGTTTTTTATATGTACAGTGACGAACTTAAGTGTTTGCACACTTAGTATCTTGAACACCAAGAGCGCTTTTCTACCTTTATAAATGTGTTATAAAATTCAACCTAATTTTTTTGGATAAGGGGAATATTTAACTACCAAATTTATTTTGTTTTAATAAAATATCTCGAAAAACTAAGTTTTTAAAATTAAAAAAAAAAACAAAAAATAGGCAGAATTAGGTGCACAAAAGTATTGGCACACTTGTGTTTTTAATAACTATTTCGTTAACACTTAACCGATTTGGTTGCTTTTATTGCAAAACATGAATTGACACTATATCTTAAGGGGTATAATGCTAAATCAGTACCATTAAATCGATTTAGTACCTTAAATTACACCATCTTCTCATGAGACATTCACAAATGTTAGTATACAACTGATTTACTGATAATTGAATAACACATTTATACAGGTGGAAAAGCGCACTTAAAGTTCAAGATACTAAGTGTGCCAACACTTAACTGTGTAACTTTACACTGGTCGGCATAAGTATTTTGACGAAACAAAAGTTAAAATATACCTTTCATAAGAGAAACTTAAATATTTTGCTGAAGTGCGCAAAATGAAAATATTTTGGGCAGTGTATTAATTTGGTGGAATATATAAGAATTTTTCGTCACAAAAGTTGATATCAGAACTTTGTATGTTGATGGTGCGTGATCGTCCCGACCTCGTTAAGGGGTGTTTTTGCTTGATTTTACATGTAATAACACAGGAACACATAAATTATGTGTATTTAGTAGTCGACTTGCCGTGTTGCCGTCCCCACTAATTTTTTAATTTTATTTCAGTTAAAAAAATAAATGCATTGTCCCTAATTGCGTAGGCCAGGTTCCAGCCTACTGTTTTTTCGCAAGAGAAAACAGGGAAAAATGGCTGGAAAACCTAAAAATAAACCACGCTGCAAAGCGTGCCCAAGTGTGCAAGTTGCACTTTAGGGAAGTGTTTCGACCGAAATGTTGGGTACGAAAAATGAATTTCTATTATAATTCAATATATTAAATAACTTATATATACCTATCACACCTATCTCTTATTATATTTTTTTATTTAGGTTATATTCCAGCGCATGAACCAACGTTTAGCACTTGGCAAAAGAGTTTTATCAAAAAAGGTAGGACTACCATTAAAAATAAATTGAGTTCGCAAACTGAAACGCTTGGTTCGAGCTCTTCTAATAATTCAGCTGGGAATACGAAATGTACACAGCAAGGATTGAGCTCTCCTAGTGATTCTGGTGTAAATATACCCCACAGATCAAGCTCTTCAATATTATTTAAGTTATTGAGCTCTGCCAATGATAATAAGTATTTAGAAAAAGGATTGAGCTCTCCCACTGAAAATAAGTATTTGAAAATGGATTGAGCTCTCCCACTGAAAATAGGTATTCAGAAAAAGGATTGAGCTCTCCAGTTTTGCCACGAGGATCGAGCACTCCTTTAAACCATGAATTTTTACCACAAAAATTAGGCATAATTCTGAAAAATAAAAATGTGGCATTAACACGAATCAATAAAGGCTTACAATTGCAAAACATTAAATGAAGAAATGAGAACAAAAAATTGAAAGCCAACAATAATTCGATGATTGTAAAAAATAATAACATTGATAAATTAAATAAAATTATCAGTAAAAAGTTGTGTAAACTTAAGGCTGACAATTCCCTTCTGGAAATGCAAAATGATGCGCTGTCCAAAAGAAATTTGGCCATTTTCAACGAAAATGACTCATTGCAAAGTAAAAATTATGATATGCTTTTGGAAATAATGCTGCTATATATATAAATTATAATTTAGTCCAGATCTCTCATGTTGACTTTCATTCCATCTCCTACAGAAATGGAATCCGCGGACTTTGTAATTTCTGCCCATGTGGATTTTGAGTTTCTGCCCAGTGGATTTTAAGTTTCTGCCCAGTGGATTTTGAATTTCTTCCCAGTGGATTTTGAATTTCTTCCCAGAGGACCGCGACCTCGCTTTCAAGGCCAAAACAAACAAAACAAAATCTCCAAAGAGAGCGGCAGAGCAATTGACGTAAGAACTAGTTAAGCCTAACTTAACTTAGGCGCTCCAGAGCGGAGCGGAGACTTAGGGGAGAGATGGAGAGGAAAATCGGACGGCAGTGCGAGCGTGCGAGATGTAGACATCTGGATAAAACTGCCGATGAACACTGCCTCCGGAAATTAAACGCCCTTTTGACGTAAACATTTATTTATTTATTTATTTCGCCAACGGAATTCCTTTACTGGCTACTTGTACAATTCAACAACTTATCTTACATACTAAAATTTACAAAATAATTGACTAACCTATGCATAAGAATTGATTTACTTGAGAAGTAGTCCAATTGCATATCAATTGGAAGTGCGTTAGACTCATATAAGGCCCTATAGAGGGGCTCATTTTGGGAATAATTTGTCCGCCGCAGCTCGAGAAAAATGGGATCAAAATTCCGAAGTTGTCTAGACGGGGCATGAAAACCAACTTTCGAGAGTAGTTCTGGACAGTCGATACTACCATCCACCAAATCAGAAATGAAGCAAATGGCGAGGATACTTCTACGATGCTCAAGGGATGGTAGGTGAACAAGCCTACATTGCTGGTGGTATGAAGGGGTAGGGTCTAAAAACCTTAGCGGCAACAAAGCGAATTTCAAAAATTGTTTCTGTAGTCGTTCTATTCTGTTTCCATGAGTGGTAGTGAAGGGATTCCAAATAAGAGACGCATATTCTAGTTTAGATCGGACAAATGCAAAATAAAGCGCAAGTCTGGTGTAGGGATCCGTGAATAGTGATGCATTCCGTTTCACAAATCCAAACATAGCGTAGGCCCTGGGCATGATGTAATCGAAGTGTGCTGCAAACTTAAATTTCGAAGCAAACAACACTCCTAGATCCAAGGATTCCTGCCGCAGTTGTAGAGGTTGACCATTGATGTTATAGGATGTGCCGAAATTGTATACGGATTTACTGTAAGTGACATAGAAGCACTTGCTTATGTTAAGAGGAAGCGAATTTCGGCTACACCAAGAGCTCAACGAATCTAAGTCATGTTGAACCAATTGTGAGTCTGTCGCTAATTTAATAGACTTAAAAATTTTTAAATCATCTGCATACAGGAGACACTCTGAAGATAGACAGAACCTCACATCATTAATGAAAATGATGAAAAGCAGAGGTCCCATAGCACTCCCCTGAGGGAGGCCAGAGGTTGCCAAATAGGAATCCGAGAATTTTCCATTAATATTAACTCTATAAAGTCGATGGTGTAAATATGATTTTATCCAATTTAGTAATGCCGAATGTATACCCAAGCGGGCCAGTTTTGCCAGTAGGGCACTGTGGCTGACTTTGTCAAAGGCTTTAGCAAAATCAGTGTAAATAGCATCAACCTGAGATCGCATATCAAAGGCATGAATGCAATAGTTGCTGAAAACGGCAAGATTAGTCGTAGTTGACCGACCTGCAACAAAACCATGTTGAGAAGTGCTTATATATGTTTTTACAAGAAATGATAATATATGGGCAACAACGCGTTCGAAGAGTTTAGCAATATTACTGATCTTTGCTATAGGCCTGTAATTGGCAATGTTATTCTTCGGCCCTGATCTTAAAATTGGAGTCACGGATGCGACCTTCCATCTGTCCGCAAAGTGTCCACTATAAAGTGATTTATCAAACAGAATTTTAAGTGGAACGCATAGCACCTCTATACAATGTTTCAGAAGGTAGGGCGGAATCCCATCACAGTCCGGAGTGTAAGAATCATCAACGTCTTCCACAGCCCTATGAATATTCTCTTCTAGCACGGTTAAACTACCTAAATTCAATAGAGAAGTGATCGCATTTAAGGTTTGAGAATCATTCCAGGCTGCTGTTGGCTCAAAATTAGCTTTAAAGTAAGAGGCAAAGAGATTTGCAGTTTCTGTATTTGAATGGGAAGATAAATTCCCTAGGAACATAGCAGATGGGACTGAAGAAGCGTTCTTCTTTGAATTGATGAATCGCCAAAAAGAGTTGGGACTACTTTTTAGCCCGTTTTCAACACTTGCTATATACTGATTGTAAAGAAATTTATTTAGAAATTCAAATTCTCGTTTGTGCTGCAAGTGTCTATTCCAATCACCAGGATCCTGTGTAACTAAAAACCTTTTATAGAATTTATTTCGAAGATTTTTAAGCTTTTTCAAACCTTTCGTATACCATGGCAACTTAAACGAATTGTGGACCCTTTCTCGAGCATTGTTCTTAATGATGTTTAAAATAACAACTAAACAAGAAAGGAAGTTAGCTTCGGCAAGCCGAAGCTTATATACCCTTGCAGCTATATTTATTAAATTTAAAAACACAAAAAATGATATTCCCAATAGTATAAGATAATATGTCAAAAAACACCGAAGCTATAATTTGTTTCATATTATTTTCCTACCCATTTTCCGATCGTTCCTATAGCAGCTATATGATATAGTCTTCCGATTTTGATAAAATTAAATTCGAAATTCAGAACTAATTAAAAAATGTTATTTCCAAGCGTTGGAGGTTATATGTTGAAAAACACCGAATATAATTTCTTTCCTATTATTTTTCCACCAATTTTCCGATCGTTCCTATGGCAGCTATATGATATAGTCGTCCGATTTCGATAAAATTTAATTTAAAATTCGAAACGAATTAAAAAATGTTATTTCCAAGCTTAGGAGGTTATAAGCTAAAAAACACCAAAGATATAATTTTTTTAATTTTTTTTTTTTCGATTATTCCTATGGGAGCTATAAGATGTAGTTGTCCGATCCGGCTGGTTCCGACTTATATACTACCTGCAAAAGATATAAGACTTTTGCAAAAAATTCAGCCCGATAGCTTTAAAACTGAGAGACTAGTTTGCGTAGAAACGGACGGACAGACGGACAGACGGACATGGCTAGATCGACTCGTCTAGTGATGCTGATCAAGAATATATATACTTTATGGGGTCGGAAACGTCTCCTTCACTGCGTTGCAAACTTCTGACTGAAATCATTATACCCTCTGCAAGGGTATAACAAGTGTCATAACACGACTCCAAACTGACATGTGATAAAACTGACTCCCAGTTAATGACAGAGATCTCATTTCTAATGGCACAAAGGCTGGTTTCATTGAAAATAAATCTAGGCGAATATTCAGCTGAAGGCGCAAAACTGTAAAAGTTTATATCTAGTAGCAATGGTCTATGATGGATATCACAATTGCTTATAGGTGAATTACATTGGACTAAAGAAAAGTTAATATCAGCGCTAACGAATACTAAATCTACAATTTTATATAAGTTATTGAATATATTATTGACTTGTATTAAGCCCATACTGAAAATATCATCGATGAAAAGAATCTCGTGTGGTTGATGTATGTTGCTTGGCAGTGAAGAGTGATGCTCCGGATCCTGAGACCAAACGAGGGATGATACATTAAAGTCTCCAATCACACAGATATGTTGATGGTCCTGCAGATTATTGTAGATATCGGTAATGTTTTCCAGATAAGCCTTGTAAAGTTTATATGAACCATTCGGTGGTATGTATGACACCACAATTTGCAGCGTTTCCGATTCTCCAATTATCGACACCGCAACTTGATCAAGAAGGGTATCTTCAACGAGAAGCCCAATTGATAAGCAGCGAACAGCAACAATTACACCGCCCCCTCTAGCACAGTGAGTTTTCGTGCTATCTCTGTCTTTGCGGAACACATGGTACAAATTGGAGTCGAAGAATTCATTTGAGTAAAAGTTTATGTTGAGCCAAGTTTCAACTAAAACTATAACATCAAACTCGCATTGGGATGTGGCAAGGTATACTTGCTCCGCCTTTGTACGCATTCCGGAGATGTTTTGAAAACAAATTTTTAGTGGGGCCGTACTTACAATAGCACGATCAACAATCTCCGGACTCGCATTTAAGGCATCATAGTCCAATGCCTTAGGAAGTATTTGTTCTTGCGTTCCCAATGTTGTAGGCCCGCAGATCGCCTTCAGTAATGTAGTGTTTTTAATACGAATTTTATCATGCAGACTAGGATCGATGCATTCCTGAAGTTTGCTAGATACTTTTAGTAAGGAGCAACTAGTTCTTAAGAGCGATGGCAATGTCTCCGTTAACAGAGCATATCTATCCAAGTTGAGGAGAGATGGACAATGTTGTTGTTGATGCTGCCATCGGGAAGAGCCACACAAAGCAGTCGATGATAAATCCAAGCAATTTCGTAGCGTCAGAGAGGAGCGCGGTAATAAGGAAATAAAACTGTGATCACGAGTATCACTCAAAGCAAACTTCGAAAGCTCCAGCCGTTGGGTTTTTGTGAGCATTAGACGAACGTAACACAAATCAGACAACGACAACTCCAGCTGACGTTGTTGTTGGTTCAATTGTGATAAGCGCACAACTCCGACGAGCGCGCTTAGAGCAGGAATCTTGATGAAGTATAATGAGAGCGGCTCTCCAAAGAGCGATTGACGATCGTCGTGCGAAACAGACATCAACAGCTCAAGCTGATATTGTTGTTGCTTTGCTTGTGATGCATGCACATCCCCAAAGAGCGCGCTTAGAGGGAGAAGCGTGATGGAATATGATGAGAGCGCCTCATCGATCAGCGTTTGACGAATGTCGCGCAAAACAGATAACGACAACTCCAGCTGACGTTGTTGTTTGTTTGACGGTGATGAGCGCACAACTCCAAAGAGCGCGCTTAGAGCGGGAATCTTGATGAAATATGATGAGAGCAGCTCTCCAGAGAGCGTTTGACAAATGTCGCGCGAAATAGACAACGACAAATCCAGCTGATGCCGATGTTGTTTTGAATGTGATGAGTGCACATCTCCGAAGAACGCGCTTAGAGCGGGAATCTTAATGGAATCTGGTGACAACGCCTCTCCAGTGAGCATTTGATGAACGTTAGACAGAACAAAAAAGGAAATATCCAGCTGATGATGTTTTTGATTTGGGAGTGACGGGCGCCCAACACTTAAGAGTGCACTGGGAGCGGCGTACGAGAGAGTAATGGTAGCAGCTAGCGATATCGAAACCAGCGGCCGTTGACATTGCGAATAAGTAGCATGAAGATGAGGAAGAGGATCATAAAAATTTGGCGTAGTCAAATCGACACCAGAGGCGCCGATTATTGGGAGTTTTTTGAGTCCGATGTATGATGATTGTGCAAATCCAGAACGTTTCCATCAACAATAGGCCTATCCCTGTGGATGAATCGACTGACCTTGATTGTATTGGGCCAGAACGAATCTCTAAACACAGTCTGAAAGTGCTGCTCAGGTATTCCTAATTTGAAATTGACGAATTCCAGTGTAGCAACATCTACACCATTTTTGACTAAAGGCTTGCAAATTATGGTGGCGGTATCCACACCTAGCTTATTTGCAACATATTCACACACAGAATCAGATTTTACGTGCGCTCTGAATACCAATATGAAGGAATTTATTGCTCGGCACAACTTCGAGTAGTTCACAACTAGGAGCTTGACCAACTATTTGCCTCTTGTTCCTGTTATTCTTTGCATGTTTCCTGGCGGCAGTAGAAACTGGTGCGGGGGGTATCAGGTCTGCATGGTTGGCTTGACGACCAATTGAAGAAGCTGGAGCCAATGGTTTTACCACTTTTTTACGCTGACTGACATTGCTATTGTCAGTGGTAGAATTGGGAAAAGCCTTCAGAAGTTTAAATCCATGTATAGACTCTTCAGGTCATGAAGTTCTTCCATTACTTCATCGATTTTGGAGTGTTAATCATTACTCACAACACAGCGATCACACTGCCAAAGTAGACTCGGCATATTTGTTAATAATCTAATAGCATCCTCCGGGAGATCAACACATGCAGTGTGAAAAGTACGACGACAAAGCGATGAGCAACGAACCGCCTCAAAACCGCGAAGCTGCGCTGCTGTAACTTCAGCATTGCACTCGGAGCACGAATAAGAATTCATAGCGAAAAGAAAACACGTCTGACTACAACAAATGCTAATCAGAGACTTTATGTTGTGCCACACGCGTTAAATTGGTCCAGAAATTCAACTAAATTATGGAAAGCAATCTTTAAGTGTTGGAAATAAAGGCCTTCTTCCGATTCCTTAATTGATTTAGTATACGATTTTAGTTTTTAGTTCAAAGTTTTTCTGTTTAATAGACGCGTCTTTTATATGTCCGTTCTTAAGCCAAAGTCAAAGAGAGAGAGATCAAGCCACTTTCAGTGTGACCAGCCCTTTGGTGTTGAACAATCTTTCGCGTATAGAAAAATACGAAGATGGTATTTTTTCCACACACCTCCTTAAAAGATAAGTTGAACAATTTAAACTTAAATTAGTATTACAATAATATTCTTATTTGGACAGTTGTGTATTCTGGGAACAATAATAATGATCCATATTCATCTAGAAATAGTTTTGTTAAGATCAAATCAAACTACTTCTAGGATTAAGGGAAACCCAGTAAAACCTTAATCAAATCATTGGTTAATAACAAAAAAATTCAAATTTCATTTGACAAATTAAATGTTTCTTAGCTTCTAGCTAATAAATACACTAAAATTCATAATTTTAGTTAAATTAAATTATCAGTTCATCTTTTTCTTTAAGCTAAGTTCTAAATTAAATATCAGTTTCAATAGTTTCCTTTTTTTTTTCTTTTGGTTTATAGTATATAGTATATAGTTTTAGTTCTTAAGACCCAACTCGTTTCTTAGTGTCAAGAATCTTGCAGCGGGCAACGGCTTCGTGAGGATATCAGCAACCTGGTGTTCTGTGGGAATATATTCTAAGATAATTAATTTATTTTCAATTTGCTCTCTTGAGAAATGGTACTTTATATCAATGTGTTTGGATCGTTTGTGGCATGTAGGATTATTAGCTATGCTTATGCAACCTTGGTTATCTTCTAATATTTTGATTGGCTTATTTAATTAAAATTTTATTCTAGAGACTAACAATTTTAACCTAAAGCTTCCCTTACTGCTTCAAATAAAGCCATATATTTCGCTTTAGTCGAAGAAGCAGCCACTGAATTTTGCTTCCTCGTATTCCAGCAGATCACATTAGAGTCAAACATTTTAAATATAAAACCTGTTGCACTCTTTCTATCAGATTCACTTCCTGTTTTGATTGTGTCGTTAAAATTTTCATTTTTGATAAAAGTTAATTTCAGATCCACAGTACCCTTTAAATATCTCAAAACTCTTTTTAAACTTTTCCATAATTCTGAATTGTTTTTGTTTGTATATCTACTAAGTATGCTTATTGCTGTACTTAGATCAGGACGCGTACATTACATTAGATACATTAAACACCCAATCAGATTTCGGCACGGCGCATTACATTCTTCATCTGAGTCTAAAGCTTCATAATTTAGCTTAGTTGGAAGTGGTGTACTGACTGCATGACATTCGTCCATATTAAACTTTTTTTAAATATTGTTAATGTATGCTGATTGACTAAGATATAAAAAACCATCTTTTCTTTCTACTTTTATTCCAATAAAGTCGCTGATTTCACATAAATCTGTCATCTTGAATTTACTCATTAGGAATGTTTTAAGATTGTTCATTGTGTCAATGCTCTTTGTTGCAATTACAAAATCATCTACGTATAAGAGCACATAGATATTTTTTAAGATATCCCCATGGTCTAGTAAATAGATACATCTATCCACTGCCGAATTCATAAAACCGATGCTCTTTAACATTTTCAAATGTCTTGAACCAACATCGTGCCGCTTGTTTTAACCCATAAATAGACTTGTTCAATTTACAGACTTTTCCATCTTCATATCTTCTTATAGCCATTCTGTTCATAACCAACCAGTATACATTTGAATGATTTGTTATCAAATTTTATTTTCCGCATTTTATTATGCACATATACGGTTGAACCAAATATCTTTAAATATTTCAATTTAGACTCTCTGTTGTGCCACATTTCAAATGGAGTTTTCTTATCCTGAAACGCTCTACTTGGAGTTCTATTAACTAAATATGTTGCCGTTAAAACGGCTTCGCTCCAAAAACGTTTATTTAATTTAGATCCACTAATCATTGCTGTAGCCTTTTCACTTATGGATCTGATCATACGTTCAGATACTCCATTTAATTGCGGTGTATGTGAAACCGTCAAATGGTAACTTATGCCTTTTTCACTACAATAAGTCTTCATCTCATTTGACGCATATTCTCTGCCATTATCGATGTATAGATTCACAACCTTTAAATTTAAATGAGCTTCACTCTTTGCGATGAAGTCCTTGAAGAAATTAAATACCTCAGAATTATAGGTCATCAAATAAGTTACATAGTAATGTGTATACTGATCGACAAAGATTACATAATAGTTTCTTCCATCAATACTAGAAGGAGTTATCGGACCACAAACATCTGAATGAATTATAAATAAAGGTCTCTTAATATATTCTTTATTCTTAATTTTCTCAAATGGAAGTCTAGCTTGCTTACCATTTATGCAAGCTTCGCATAATTCATTATTAAATTTACTATCTTTTACAAGTTCTACATCTTGAAACATATTATTTCGCACAATTTCTAAAAACTTTCCCTTGCTAATATGTCCTAATCTTTCATGCCACAAACTATAGTTTTGATTTCTATTTGGGTAAGTTGTATAAGCTTTATGGTTTATTTTAAAATTCACGATCGATACATTGCTTTTACACGTACCTTCAAAAATACCTTGTCCATTCTTGGAAATTCGTACTCCCGTTGAATTGAATTCAACTGTTAAGCCTGCAGCCTGCATCTTCGAGACGGACAGTAAATTTTGTGGTACATCTTTGCAGAACAGGACATTTTCCAGTGTAAGTATTAAGATTGCTTCGGAGTTGGACTGTTCGCATTGCAGAAGCATATATGTATGCACCTTGCTTTGCAATTGCAATCTCAATTGGCGTATCCAGTGTAGAATAGGTTGAGAACAGATTTATGTTGTTTATCATGTGGTCCGAAGCTCCCGAATCCAATATGAAGGATATATCACCGTCACCTGTATAGTTCCTGCCCTGCCTTAACATAAAAGCAAATGATCTACCTGTGTCTACATTCGCAACTTGGGCATGTCTTTCTTTATCTTTATTTTCTATTTATGCAATGCTTTTTGTTTGTTGTTACTTAGAGATGTAGCTGGAAGAACTTTATTAGACGTGTCCTTACTTAAATTCTTTATCTTAATTTCGTGGTCAAGTAAACGGTTTTTTTCGAAAGAAAGGGTAACATGTTCGGTAGATAAGGTTTCTATGGCGGTCACAACCCCATCATAAACCGAAGGTAGTGTCAGAAGAAGGTGAGCTACTTTGTGCACCTCCTCAATTTTCGCTCCCGATGCCATTAATTCGCAGATTAATTCATCAAATTTATTGAAATGAATAATGAGAGGTGTGTCGCCATTTAATTTGAATGTCAATAATTGCTTACGCACAGAAAGTTGCGTTGCCAGTTTTTCAAAAATCTCTTTGCAGTCGAATTATTATCGGCAAAAGAAAGAAAGGAGTCGCTTAGAAATTCTATTATAATGCTTTTTGCTGATCTTTCTGCCTTTGTCCATTTCTCATCTATTTCTTGGGGTTTTTCTTTTTCGATTACAAATAAAACATAATTTTCAGCTAAAAGAGACTTCAGACGAAATTTCCACACTGAATATTTTTCACCACGAAAAGGTGAAATATTCTTGAACTTATTTTCCTTATTTATTCTTGCTCTAATTTCAATGTAACGTTCTGGATGTATCGTTTGTTGAAACGTGCTTCCTCCTGTTTTCAATGTGCTCACACACACACGGGTTCTCAGAAATTCAGAAATTCTCAGAAATTTGCAATTTATTTAATTGTTATTTTAATTTGAGTTTAGCGAAACTCTGGGCCCATAACCTGTTGGAAATAAAGGCCTTCTCCCGATTCCTTAATTGATTTAGTACACGATTTTAGTTTTTAGTTCAAAGTTTTTCTGTTCAATAGACGCTTCTCTTATAACACAACTTGTCCGTTCTAAAGCCTAGTACTCACATCGACGAAAGCCGCGAGCTAACCATAGGAGTGAGCGAGAGGCAGAAAGGCGGCTAAAGCTTTTCGTCGGGCCTGTTTTTCAGCGCGGTATTCAGATGAGCTAAGGAAATACCAGAAAAAATACCAGATTTCGCGAGTGAATTTCGATGAACGCCGTTAGCCGCGGCCCAAAGAATAAAAAATTTAATCTTTGGCGGTGTTCGTGCAGAAGCGGTGGGGAATTTAGAAATTAAAAATGGAAGAAAAACACCCAAAACGGCTAAAGGAGGTCAGTGCAGATGAAAAAGGACGCCTAATCCAAGCTGTTGCCCATTGTTGTGGAACTTGACCGACAGGAAGCAATACCACAGCGGGGCAAATCCGCAGAATAGTTGAAGCGCTGGAGGAGATCCACTAGAGAATCCCAGTGGGAAGGAACATGGGACATCGCTCGATCTCCGACGAGCTCTCCATTGAGGACTCCTCCTTCCTTGGCAGGTGGTGATAGAGCGGAGATAGAGGATGCGCCGGCTTCTATAGGGAGGAGGAAATAAGGTCGCCCGCTAAAGGACAGCTGGAGGAGCCATTACCAGCCATTATTGGCCAGCTCGGAGCTGGACTACAGATTGCGCGGGAAAGATGGCGAAGCATCCGTGGGACGAGATGCTTTACATAACATTTAAATAAATAAAAACATTCGTTAAAAATTTCATTTATTTTTATTTTAATTTCTTTGTGCACCAGCAGACTCTTCTTTTTTAAATTGCTCCAATTGATTCGTTTAGTCAACAAACCCAGCTGCTTGACAGTAAGACCATGCCACATGCATGGCGGGTGAACTTTCAAAACTTCGGTCACACTACAAAGAATAAGATTTTTCGACTAGTAAAACTCTAAGCCGATCTGAGTACTAGGCTTAAAGCCGAAGTCAAAGAGAGAGAGATCAAGCCACTTTCAGTGTGACCAGCCCTTTGGTGTTGAACAATCTTTTGCGTATAGAAAAATACGAAGATGGTATTTTTTCCACATCAAGGTATGCACTATTTAATATATATTGTTATTTTATGTATATTTCTAGGTATTTAGTGTTGTGTAATGTCCAATTTATGTGTATATTTTAGAAAACTAACATGCGTGATTCGTGTTTCGTGGAATATAACTAATAAGCTGTTCCATGCTGAAAGCAACTAATTGGTCCAGATTGTACTTGTGAGTGTTGTCTTTAGCCACAAACCAAAAACTCATCCCCGTTCGTTCCCCTTATCTCACATTTTGGTAATATATAGGCACGTTTGAGTTTACTCACAGCGAACTTATCGAAATATGGCGCAGCAACAACCGAAAAATTCAATGTGTATCGGATTGTATATACACCAAAATTAATAAAAACGCTGTGGAATCCAAGACAATAAAGGAAATTGACAAAAAAATCAGTATTTTTAATAATTACATTCATAAATATCTTCCCAAATGAAACTACATGCTTGAACGGTTCATGTCTAAGCATACTGTATGGTTGGCGTCTAAAATATCAATTACTATCGATGAAACCTGCAAGACACCACAGCAAATGGGACGTCCAACCTTATCTTACACGAATGCGGGTACAAGATTAAAAAGGAAATTGGCATCTGAGCTTGCAAATGAATATAATTGTGACACAAATCTTCTTGCACATGCTGCAGCAGTCTGTGCAAAGAAACAAAACAAGAAGGACACGGCTTTTGTTCTTAAAAAACCATAACAACACCCGAATACTCAACTGAATCGAGAAAGCAATTTTATATAACCCATTCCACTTACACCCGATGAAGCTTTGGCTTACCTCCTGGAAAATTCTCTTACAAAACAGCAATACATGAACACTAGACTTATGAAAAAAAGTCGCCACAGTAACATTTATCCAACCTATAGTCTAGTAATGAAATCGAAATTACAATGCCGTTCTGTAGATATAAAAGTAACCGAAACGGCTGCCCAAGTATCATTACAAAACCTTTTAGATCATACTGCTCACAGAATTATTAAAATGCAAGCCGATGTTTAAAACCAGTTTCCAAACAGTTCTAAAATTAAACTAATATGCAGCTATGGATTTGATGGTTCAACGGGCCATTCAATATACAAGCAGAAGTTCGCTACCGAAACACCTGGCGAACAGCTTTCAGATCACTCCATTTTTGTTACATCTGTTATACCCCTAAAAAATATAGACTCTTTTGATCACAACATATGGAATAATAGAACACCGCAATCTATACGATTTTGCAGACCTCTTAATATTGAACTAGTAAAAGAAACTACGGCCCATATAATGATGGAAAAGAACCTTTTATATTCTCAAATGAATAACCTCAGACCTTATGTTTATAAATTGAATGAAAATCGTGATATAACAGTAAAGTATGAAATGCATATGACACTTATTGATGGCAAAGTGCTAAACGTTTTAACTGCAACTAAATTTACTCAATTTTGTCAAATCTGCGGTGTCACTCCAACAAAAATATTAAAATAACAAAGCAGAATGGAAGCGGCAATAGCAATGATGGTAACACGGCTAGGAGAGCTTTTGCCAATACTAAACTACTAGCATCTATAAGAAACTTCAGCACAGATCTTTTAAATAAATTTCACGCCATTTTAATCGCCATTTCTTCGGCCAAAGAGCTAGTGGGATGGCTCGGAGGGCGCCGAGCTGAAGGCTACCGAACGGGTCGCAGGTCGTGGATAGCGAGCGCCCTGGTTCTCCAGGGTAGCTACGAAAAAGCGAAGCAGCTTAGCTTGCAATTTCTGGGTTTCAATTCAGAAGCGTTCATTTATATTAATGAGCAATTGTTAAAAGAGCATTATCTCATCTTTAAAGAGGCTATGCGCATGAAAAAACATAAAATCCTTACGGCTGTCTTTACACGACACGGCCTTGTGCACGTGCGCTGCACTCGAAGAGAGGGTGTATGTTGCATTAACAGTATGGAGGAACTTTCGTCCATTAATCATTCGCCCGATCCACTTTCTACATCTTTCACTAACGCTTCGGCTGGACCTGAAGCTGATAGCTTTCGTTCTTAAGCGCATAAATCGTATCCTCTTAATTAAGATATGTTTAAAACTAGTTTACTTTAAGAAATGTATAAGATACGCATTGAATATTGAGATTGCGCCCCTAATAATCATTGATAACAACAATGCAGGATGAGGAAGTTTGTTCCATAGCTAGTGCCATGATAAAAACTATAAGTAGTTATAAAAATGGTCTCAAAATCGTTCACTTAAATGCACAAAGTTTGCTAAAAAAGATTGATGAGTTTAGATTCCATTTCACTCAGTCTAATGTCGATGTGATATGTGTGTCTGAGACGTGGTTTGTAAATGATCTATTTGATTCGTCTATTGTTTGTGAAGGCTTCAATGTTTATCGGTCCGATCGTACTGGTCATGCAGGAGGTGTGGCTATATACGTGAATGTGAAGCTGAAATGTTAAGTGGTACTTAAACAGCCAACAGTACTATTGAATACATTCTATTAGAACGTCCCAATAAATCCCATGGAAGAACCCTTCTAGGTTGCATTTATAGACCGAATCGGACAATTGACTACGGGTCATTACTTAATGTTGTTTCAGACATTTCGTTGGAATACACTGACATCATATTGGCAGGAGATTTTAACAGCAACCTATTGTCAGAAACGAAACGATCCCCACGCACTATAGCACCCACTGTGATACATTACTTGACTTATTTCTTATCAATGACCCAAGCAAAATCATATATTATGACCAGGTTTCTGTACCAGCCTTCTCCAGACATGACTTTATATTTTTAACATACGACTTGACCTTTGACAGCAAAATCAATTCTTTTACGTATAGAGATTATAAAAATATAAACTATAATGAATTAAAAACGGAATTTTTGTGTTGTGACTGGTCACGTATTTACCACCTTCGTCATGTAGATTGTCAATTAGAGGTTTTAACCAACAATGTCCAGTATTTGCTCAACAAGTTTGTGCCCCTAAGGACCAAGGTGATTAAGCCAATGCAAAATCCATGGTTCAGTAGTGAAATCAAAAACCTAACCCGTCAGCGAGATGTAGCTTACCTCCGGTGGAAGCGATACAAAACTGATGAATTTCGAAAACAATACAAAGAGGCTAGGGTAAAAGTAAATAAAAAGATAAAATCAGCAAAGAAAGAGCATTATACAATACAATTTAATAACTGTGTTAACTCAAAAAACAGATAGAACAAACTAAAACAGTTAGGTATAGGAAAATGTAAGCAACAGACAGAGTCTGAGGTGGATGTCGAATTGTTAAACAAAAAGTTTTTGGAAATAGATGTACCTGGAAGCAACATGCAATCCGTACCTGAATACTCAACCCCTCTGTGATAATAGTTTTAGCTTTATATGTATAAACCAAAGTGATGTCCTAGCTAGTATTCTGCATGTCAAGTCCGATGCTGTTGGTCTCGATAATATGAGTCCCAAATTTGTTAAGCTTTTGCTCCCCTTAATGTTGCCCCATGTTACATATATTTTTAACACGGCTATTACAACGTCTTCATTTCCGACAATATGGAAAAACGCCAAAATTTTCCCAATTCCTAAGCTAAACAATGACTATAGACCTATTTCAATATTACCTTTTTTATCAAAAGTCTTTGAAAACCTTATGTCCTCACAGATTCAACTATACTTAGCTAATAATTCTCTACTTGATAAAAAACAATCTGGATTCCGTAAGAAAAGGAGTTGTATTACTGCAATCACTAATATTGTTGAGGATATAAGACAAAAAGTGGACAGTAACTGCGTACCGTTTTTGACGCTACTTGACCACAGTAAGGCTTTTGATTCTGTGAATCATAACATTCTCTGTACCAAGCTTAGGAATATGTTTAATTTCTCAACTAATGCGACGAAGCTTATTAGGTCGTACTTAACGAATAGATATCAAGCTGTCGTCTCTGGGACGCAAGTTTCTTCTCTCCGGAATTTATCCAGGGGAGTGCCACAGGGATCTGTGCTAGGCCTTTTATTGTTTTCTATATATGTCAATGATCTCCCTAGTATCCTGTCTGAGTGTGAAGTACATTTATATGCTGATGATGTCCAAATATATGTTAGTAGACCCGTAACTGAAATACATGCCTGTGTTCGTATAAGTAATAAAATGTTGTGGCTAATTGAAAAATGGGCAAGGGAAAATGGCTTGGGTATAAATCCTAAAAAATCAAAGTGCTTGGAAATTGGTAAAAAGCAACTTTCAACACTTTCACTCCAAAAATTATATATAAACCATACGCCGATAAGCTATGAAGTGAATGCAGTTAATCTAGGGATAACATTTAACAATACTTTATCATGGAGCAACCATATAGTCAAAGCGACAGGGCGTACATATGCTCTGTTGAGAAAATTTTTATTCTCTAAATCGTTCCTAACTGAGGAAATTAGACTATTAATCGCCAAAGTTATCCTCCTGCCCACTCTCTTTTACGGCATAGAAATTTTTGGAAATTGTGATGCGCGGGATTTGCGCACATTAACTGTAGCTTTCAATTCAATTGTCCGTTATGTGTTTAACTTAAGACGTTTTGACCATGTATAAGAACTGACATATAAAATACTTGACCTTAACATAACTTGACCTCCTGGATCGATCTCAGAATTTTAATCTTCTTTCACAAAATAGTGACGAGTGGAGAACCAAAATATCTTTTCAATAAACTTACCCCAGCCACATCTGTAAGAACCAAAAATTACATATGCCCTCGAATACAAACACTGTGTTCCAGAAGGCAATTTTTAATAAATGGTATCCGGTTATGGAACAATCTACCGCACCAATACAAAACAATTAGGAGCGCAACTTAATTTTACAATAAAGTTAAAGATCTTTTAAAATACCAGTACACATAAGTATACAAATTAAATGAAATGAAATAAAATAAAAAAAATAAAAATATATTAAAAACAATAATAATAGTAACTAAGAAAATTTGATGTTAGTCATTAATATTAATTAAGAGAGCGAGAGAAATTGTTTAAATAATTAAAAAATAATAATAATATAAAATATAAACTCAATGTGACTAGCGCGATAATTATAAGTGTGCACTAAATAAATAAATTAAATAAATTAATTAAAGCGTGGAAGTTGGACACGGCCCGGCTACCGCCAAGCCCCCAACACGAAGCGTTAATAAGTAGCCCCGGACAGTCAGCGGGCGCCGTAGCAGTACTGACGTCGCTCTTGTGCTGCCGCTTTCCGGATCCTCAAACGGCTGGCCACCAACCCGATACTGAGGATCAAACGTCGAAATTGGATTACCAAAAAATCCAAGAGGACATAGCCTGGGCAAAGGCGTTAGTCCCAGACTTCGACATCGCTATGACCACCAGAAACAGCAGCAAGCGAGAGGGGTCGATGAAGACAGCTCAACAAGCGAGCAAGAAGGCCAAAATAACCAACCGCGGCACATGGTCGAGATCCTTTGCTGAAGTAGTAAAGGATCGGAAGATCATTGGCGTCATCGATCAGAGCGATGAAGGCGGAAGGATCCCAAGGAACCAATAGGGTCTGGTTAGACAGGCTCTTGCGTCAGTGGCCTTAAAAGTGCTGGACGAGAACCCAGGTCCGCCACCCGATTGCACAGTGGTTGCGAGGTCTACCCGGGGCCAAGTTGGCAGTTTGCGAGGCCGCAGACATCCCGTCTCGACCGAGAGCGAGGGTGTGGCTGCCGTCGGAACCCTCGGAACCAGGGGCTATACTGAGCCTGCTGAGCAGGTTCAACCCGAAGCTTCCGACAGACTGTTGGAAGGTGGTCAAGGTGGAGAAAACCGAGCGCGTCACTACGTGGTAATCCTCTTAAACCAGGCCTGCTTGGAACCCCTCGCAGCGCAAAAAACTACGGGTTCGATAAGGTGCAACTTTGCATCTACGACACAGACAAACTAGCTGCAGACAACCTGGCTGCCAGTGCGTCGAACGAGCCCCCGAGCGACGACGAAATGGAGCACGAGGAGGCCACCCTTACTGGCTACGTCTCAACCGACTCGGAGCTGACAGAAAGCCTGAAGCAGCTGTGCACCAGGACATAGCGGAGGAAGCGGAGGGTACCCAGCCCGACCACGGTTCTAAAGGTGGAGCAGTTCCTGCAGATTAACCTGCACCACAGCAAGGCAGCTTCCGCTGCCCTCCTCATACGCCTGGCAACAGGCAACATAGACGTAGTCCTCATTCACGAGCCATGGATTGTTGGTTGTTCGTAACCAAGGTTACTCGACTTGATCTAGCCAGGTTGCGTTGCACGGGTCAACAACACGCAACTCCCCAACATCAGCGAACAAGAACATACGATCAACGCAGGCGCACAGTAGCAGCACAATATAGTGCCGACGCTGCAAGTGTGGCACAATCGGCCCAGACTCAGCAGAACAGCCCAACAGGTAGCATTGCTGCTGACATTGCAGCCTAGACGACCAGCCAACTAAGCCGAGGCCAAAAATAGTTCAACGCAAGTACCGGGCAGCACCAACGCAGATGCCTTATATAGCAGATAATTTAGACACCCAGTTTCCGGGTTAGAATAGTATTTAAGCCCTGATCAACAACCCAATAAAGACAGTTACGATTCTAAACATCCACCAGACCTATCACTGTCATCTCTAAGTGACTCTCGTCAACTCACCCTAGAACAGATAGTCGATCGCCTGTGGTCCGGCACCGTACTTCTTTAGTTACCTGTGTCGCGACGCGATCTTCCTGTTCTATCTAGCAAGTGTTCAGTACCCCCCTTGTCCCGCGGCGCGACCTCAACACACTGTTGATCCCCGGTTACACGAACACTCGTGCACTCACCCCAAACAGTCCTATATCGGCTGTGGTCCGGCACCGTGCTACCCCGTAGTCATCCGTGTCGCGACGCGATCCCACTGTAACACATGGCGTCCCCGTGCCCTCGACGAGCATCCATAACCCCCTCGTCCCGCGGAGTGACCCGAACCTTGCCCAGCTAAACTAGGCAAGAACAACATCTGTGGCTTATCAACCCCCCTATACAAGCTATTTTTCACCAAGGATAAGGGTAAAACCAGAACCTGCATTCTTACAAAGACACACTTTAATACATTTCTTATTCCACAGAGTAGCGAAGGCGACCTTACCACGGTCAGACTGGAGCTAAACGAACACACCCATCACACCATAGCATCATTCTATCTGGCTCACGACTAC
Source organism: Drosophila subpulchrella (assembly GCF_014743375.2). NCBI lineage: Eukaryota > Metazoa > Arthropoda > Insecta > Diptera > Drosophilidae > Drosophila > Drosophila subpulchrella. Next base: position 1,134,953 of record NW_023665489.1, on the reverse strand, counting down.
GAAGGGCCACTACCAAACACCACTACACAACAACTCATACGCACTCACTCATCTAAGGAACTCATCCTGGGTGGGGACGCTAACTCACACCACACACAATGGGGAAGTACAAACACCAACGAAAGGGGTAAGTTACTCTACGACCATCTCCTTCAATCAATCTATTCATCTGCAACAAGGGTAATGACCCAACTTTCATCACTAGAAATAGGAGGGAAGTACTAGACATTACTCTAATATCTGACCCCCTACTTAACCAGCTAGAAGCGTGGAAGGTGGGGATCGAACACTCATTCTCAGACCACCGATACATAGAATTTACAATAAGTCTAGAATGTCCTCCCGCCGAGAACATCACTAATCTAGGATTAACCAACTGGGGATACTACAAAAATCTCCTCAACAGGAACCTACACGCTCCTCCGACACACATACGCAACCGTCAAGAATTAGATAACCTAGTAAACACTTTTACTGATATCTGCGGTGAGGCCTTAAAAAGGGCTTTCCCAAACAGAACAGTCAAAACAAAGCACAAACCCCCTTCAATAAAGCTAAATACAACAATAGCGAATCCTCCTGGAATTTATATCATACAAAACTAAGCCTATACAAAAAGGAAATTAGAATATCAAAACGAAGAGCTTGGGCTAACTTCTGCAGTAGCATAGAATCTACTGCGAAGGCATCCAGACTCAGAAGAATTATAGTTAAAGCTCCAGCAACCATTGGCTATCTTAAAACCAATGCTGACAGCTGGACGGAAAACAGTCAGGAAACCCTTGAACTACTGTTAGACACCCACTTCCCTAAGAACACCCATGTAGTGGAGGACCTCCAAATAGAGGAGAATTTAGACGACCAGAGTATTGACAACATTTCAAACCCTGGCCGCATTCAGTGGGCTGTTAACTCTTTTAAGCCCTTCAAATCACCTGGCCCAGATGGGTTCTTCCCGGCCCAGCTACAACGGACACTAGATATGTCCCTTCCCTGGCTGACAGCCATCTTCCTCGGCTGCCTTGCTCTAAACCATATTCCAACAAGGTGGCTGGACGTTAAGGTAATTTTTATACCGAAAGCCGGCAAGCCCTCCCACACCAACCCAAAGGACTTCCGCCCGATCAGTCTCTCTTCCTTCTTGTTGAAGACCCTGGAAAGGCTAATTGACACCCATATCAGACTAACCATCGACCATAGCCTACTCTCTGACGCACAGCATGCGTACGGTAAGGGTAGATCAACCGATACCGCCCTCCACTCTCTAGTGTACAGTATAGAACGAGGCTTCCGCAACAAGGAATACTCTCTTGCAGCGTTTCTAGACATAGAAGGCGCCTTTAACAACGTCACCCCAGCGGCGATTACTGGTGCTCTGACTGAACTGGGCATTGAGCGACCCATAGTGGGACTCATACACACCATGCTAACCAGCAGGGTAGTGCACTCCACTATGGGATCGGCCCACTCGACCAGGAACGTCAGTAGAGGAACCCCACAAGGGGGCGTACTCTCACCTCTTCTATGGGTTTTAGTGGTCAAAAAACTGCTATCACTTCTAGAAGAGGCGGGCACAAAAGTGGTAGCCTACGCGGATGACGTGGTTATCCTACTGCAGGGCAAATTCCCGCAAACCCTTTGTAATCTAATGGAGACAGCCCTATCCACCCTTTCCCGGTGGACGGCTGGCTGTGGACTGGGAGTTAACCCGGAAAAGACCGAACTAGTTCTCTTTACAAGGAAGTACAAGGTACCAATTCTAGTTCCCCCAAAACTACACCAAACGCGCCTAACCTTCAGCAACCAAGCAAAGTACCTAGGTGTCATCCTTGACAAAAAGCTCCTCTGGACTGATAACATCCTAGATCGCACACGCAAAGCGGCCATAGCCCTCTTCGCTTGTAAAAAAGCCATAGGGAGGAAGTGGGGTTTCTCCCCCATGATAGTTCACTGGCTATATACTGCAATAGTCAGGCCCATTCTCCTCTACGGAAACATCGTTTGGTGGCCTTCTCTAGATAAGAACTGCAACCTCCGGATCCTTCACAAGATCCAAAGGAGCGCAGAGCTCTGCATCAGTGGGGCGCTGCGCACTACCGCCACTGAGGCACTAAACACAATTCTCGATCTCTAACCCCTGGACCTACTTGCCAAAAGCTGGGCATCTGCAACAGCGCTGAGGCTCCGTGAAGCAGCGGCAAGGACAACGGGCTCCACGGGTCACTCCATTATCCTATCAAAACATTCACCCCTACCACGTTATACCGACTACGTCCCACCCATAGTCAACTTCGAAAGAAGATACAAAATTTATATACCCACCCGTTCAGACTGGGACAACCTCTTACATCAATTCGTAAACGCCGTCAATATATACACGGACGGCTCCAAGCTTAACTCCCAAACAGGTGGGGGAGTCTTTTCCCCCGAACTAGACATAAAAGTCTCATTCCGCCTACCAGACCACTGTAGTGCTTTCCAAGCGGAAGTGATGGCAATTCAGGAAGCCACTACCCACCTGAACACGTCTGCACATAAAGACAGTGATATCTTCATTTTCTCGGATAGTCAAGCTGCCCTCAGGGCCCTCGACTCCTACACAACGAGCTCAAAAACAATCTCTGAATGCCGCAAATCTCTTAACGAGATGGCCACTCATCTGAGAATCAACCTCATCTGGGTGCCTGGGCACCGCAACAATGAGGGCAACTGCATAGCAGACGAGCTGGCAAGACAGGGGACAACCGCCGATATCCTTCGTGATAAGGACACGGTAGGGATGCCCATGGCTACCTGCAAGCTCCATCTCAGACAGAGATTGTATACTCTTTCCAACAACCGTTGGAACTCAATCTCAACATGCCACAATTCTAGACTCACATGGCCAAACTACAACACGAAAAGAACAAAAACTCTCCTACAACGTAGCAGGGAGGACATCTCCACTCTCCTTAATTCCCCTAACGGGCCACTGTCTTATAGGGACTCATGCGCTCAGGCTGGGACTCAGTAAACACGACGTCTGCCGCAGCTGCATACAGATAGACGAAGAGGAGAGCATCGAACACCTCCTATGCTTCTGCCCAGCGCATAACCTAAAGCGCTTTCAAGCCCTAGGTAGCTACACACTTCCTAACCTTGCGGCCATTAAGGGCGTAAGCATCCAAAAACTCTTGTTTCTTAAGAAGAACAGAATACTTCGCGAATGCAGATAACCCATGAGCTAGGGAAACGGATCTGTTCAGAGATCATGTGGTATCACAAGGGGCCCAATGTGGCCTAAGTGAGGGGATTAGTATCTAATCTCCAACCACTCCTACCTAACCTACCTAACCTAATCGCCATTTCTTTCAATTATTATATAAAAATTTCGATCATTTTGTGAAACAACTTTTTCATTATATATGCGTAGCTACCCATGGTATCCGATGTCCCCACAAATCAAAACATATTGGTTCACGGTTACCAGATTAATAATTCAAGCTTGGTTCCACTAGGATGCTTAGGCGAAAATGCTTCTGAAGCACGCAACAAAGTTTACAAGAAAGATAGATTGTCGCATTCAAGGAAAAATTGTCGGCTCAATACCATGACTGATATATTTCACAGAGCTATAAATTCCTGGGATCCATTATTGTCGAGTGCTTCTCTAAAGGAAAGAGAAAGAAAAAATAAAAAAAGCCCTTCTCAAAAGAGGTATTAAGTCTTTTGGACCTTCCATCTACAGCTGAAAATGAAAACGATCTGCAGTGCGATTCTAATGACGATGAGGATATTTAAATTATTGAATTGGATGAAGAAGAAAATTGCATTTAAAAAATAAGTAAGTAATTAAATAGAGCAGGAAATAATATATATTTATTCTAAATCTACTATCAATCAGTTTGCAGGGGCGGCAAGAGTGGGCGTGGTCGCACTGGCCCAATTTTTTTTTCACAAATTATTAATGCCATAACAATAAAATGTGTGAAGTTTGAACCATGTAACTCAATTTTTCGAATTTATGCCAAAAAGCGGCATCTGGATCATAGTGAGGTAGAAGGAAACGCTTCCGACCCTATGTATTTTTGATCAGCATCACTAGCCGAGTCGATTTAGATATGTCCGTCTGTTCATTCGTATGAACGCTGTGACCTCGGAAACTACAAAAGCTAGAAAGTTCGGATTAGGCATGCAGATTCTAAAGAATATTACGCAGCGCAAGTTTATTCATTATTATAAATTGCTGAAAAACAATGGAAGGGTCGCGGGAGGGGGATTTCTCGCTCTTTGCATTAATCCTCTCCATGCAGTGCATTCACATAAGAGAAAAAAAAGAGACGGAAGATCGTTAATCCAGTGTTGAAAAGCACTAGAAGGCAGTAAAAGGACCGAATATTTGTGATGTGCGTCAAATTAGCGTCGGCCTGTTAGCAACGAAAACGGGAACGGTGGAATATGGAACATGGGGCTCTTTTTATTTTTAAATTTTCTCGCTATTTGGGGACCAAATCGAAAAATCTAAAATGCTAAATTGTTAAGAAAGAAAAGATCTATCGATCTAGGTAGGTATGGGACACATCCGAGGCCTATTAATGTTTCAAAAATGCATTTGAAAAATCGTGTCCCCACAATTTTGTTAACTGCTCCCCTCACAGAGGTTGTGCCAATATGCACGGTAAGCCAAGCTATTGAGGGTTAATTCAAGCTCCTTGTCTGAAAGTTTCATCAAAATCAAACCCACAGTTTTCGAGAAAATAGCCTAACAGTGACGCAACCTCGGATTTTCCCCATACAAAAAAGGGGGGCAAAAATGAAATTACTTACTGCTCCACTCCTAGAGGTTGTGCCAACATGCACGGTATATGGGTAGATAGGGGATAATCTGAGGAGTGTTCTGTGAAAGTTTTATCAAAATCAAACCCACAGATTTTGAGAAAATTGCTTAACAGTTGGGGGTGTTAAAAAGGTTATTAAAAGGCCGTTTAATCCAGAAACGGAACCATTGGATACTAAGACATGAACCACAATGTAAATAGCTTAGCCATGACAATCATTCGACGCTAACTTTCTATAACTTTATACAGCTCTCACAGAGGTTGTGCCAACTTGCACGGTATCGCATTCGAAGGGCAATCACTATAGCTAATTTCTAAATAAATTACAGGCAATTCAAACCCACAGTTTTCGAGAAATTCAAGTCTTTTCAATTATGGCTTTTGCCACGCGGTCACACTGTCAAGGCCTGCGATAAATCGTATGACCCTTGACATCAACCATCAAAATATATATGCAAACTTTAATTAATTCATACAGCTCTCACAGAGGTTGTGCCAACTTGCACGGTATCGCATTCGAAGGGCAATCACTATAGCTAATTTCTAAATAAATTACAGGCAATTCAAACCCACAGTTTTCGAGAAATTCAAGTCTTTTCAATTATGGCTTTTGCCACGCGGTCACACTGTCCAGACCAGCGAGAAAGCGAATTCAGCCAAGACATTTACCACAAAAAGGTATTTATCGATATATCGCCAAGTGCCAGGCTACTTTTGGCCGCCAAATATTCAAAAATATATATTTTTAATATCAAATCTTCATTGTGATATGTATGCATCCCCTAATTGGTTTTTATTTCCTGATTATTTTAATATATAATTCATCGAAATCGAGCCATTGGCTTGGTAGAATTTAACATTTTATTGATTTTAGAAAAATATAAAAGTTCCCTAGTTGCTATTGTGGAATCCTTGACTTCCTTTTGCGCTATAATAAAGGAACATATTAAAAGACATTCAGCAAAATAGTTTTAATACGAATAACTTACACATGATGTATCTATGTTTTTAGTTTTATTATAAATTTTAGCTTTTATTTTCCTTTCACTTTACTTCTCTGCACGAGCTTCTCATTAAAAGTAACGGGGATTCTATTCGGCAGTATGGCAACTCCACAATAGCAACTAGGGAATTTTTATATTTTTCTAAAATAATTAAAACTTAAATTCTACCAAGCCACTGGCTCGATTTCGATGAATTATATATTAAAATAATCAGGAAATAAATACCAATTAGGGGGTGCATACATATCACAATGAAGATTTGATATTAAAAATATATATTTTTGAATATTTGGCGGCCAAAAGTAGCCTGGCACTTGGCGATATATCGATAAATACCTTTTTGTGGTAAATGTCTTGGCTGAATTCGCTTTCTCGCTGGTCTGGACAGTGTGACCGCGTGGCAAAAGCCATAATTGAAAAGACTTGAATTTCTCGAAAACTGTGGGTTTGAATTGCCTGTAATTTATTTAGAAATTAGCTATAGTGATTGCCCTTCGAATGCGATACCGTGCAAGTTGGCACAACCTCTGTGAGAGCTGTATGAATTAATTAAAGTTTGCATATATATTTTGATGGTTGATGTCAAGGGTCATACGATTTATCGCAGGCCTTGACAGTGTGACCGCGTGGCAAAAGCCATAATTGAAAAGACTTGAATTTCTCGAAAACTGTGGGTTTGAATTGCCTGTAATTTATTTAGAAATTAGCTATAGTGATTGCCCTTCGAATGCGATACCGTGCAAGTTGGCACAACCTCTGTGAGAGCTGTATAAAGTTATAGAAAGTTAGCGTCGAATGATTGTCATGGCTAAGCTATTTACATTGTGGTTCATGTCTTAGTATCCAATGGTTCCGTTTCTGGATTAAACGGCCTTTTAATAACCTTTTTAACACCCCCAACTGTTAAGCAATTTTCTCAAAATCTGTGGGTTTGATTTTGATAAAACTTTCACAGAACACTCCTCAGATTATCCCCTATCTACCCATATACCGTGCATGTTGGCACAACCTCTAGGAGTGGAGCAGTAAGTAATTTCATTTTTGCCCCCCTTTTTTGTATGGGGAAAATCCGAGGTTGCGTCACTGTTAGGCTATTTTCTCGAAAACTGTGGGTTTGATTTTGATGAAACTTTCAGACAAGGAGCTTGAATTAACCCTCAATAGCTTGGCTTACCGTGCATATTGGCACAACCTCTGTGAGGGGAGCAGTTAACAAAATTGTGGGGACACGATTTTTCAAATGCATTTTTGAAACATTAATAGGCCTCGGATGTGTCCCATACCTACCTAGATCGATAGATCTTTTCTTTCTTAACAATTTAGCATTTTAGATTTTTCGATTTGGTCCCCAAATAGCGAGAAAATTTAAAAATAAAAAGAGCCCCCATGTTCCATATTCCACCGTTCCCGTTTTCGTTGCTAACAGGCCGACGCTAATTTGACGCACATATATTTGTGCACGTAACAGCGCTGTAAATCTTTCTGTTTTCCCATTTGGCTCGAAACCCGTGTGCCTAATGTGATTTTTTGCGAATCTTTGAAGCGTATTCCAATTTTTAAGCGGTCATCTTAACATTTTTACATAACTTGTATCAATTTTCAATTTAAAAGCTTAGTAACGGGTATCTGATAATCGAGACACTCGACTAAAGCGTTCTCTCTTGGTTTTCTTATTGCTTTGATAAGCCATTGTGCAAATTGGAACCGCTCTCTATTGACATAATATATTGCATAACATTTACATTTCCTTCATTTAAAGTTTTGATGAAATCTTTAGCACAACTTCGAATGGGCTTGTGCTTTTTAAACCATTTCTTAAGTCTCCCTGATCTACCTCTATGCCTCCCATATCTTCCTGATAAACAGGGTTTAGTTGAACATTATCGTAACATTCTCCGAAATTTTCTCGACCTACTTCCAAATTTTCGTGAACTTATAAATTATTCTGACCTCCTACAACTTTTTCTGACCTCCATCTAAATTTTCGTGAGCTTCTAAAGCATCTAAAATTTCGTGACCTTCTTTAAAGTTTTTCTGGTCAGCTTCTATTTCCTCCTTATTCGTAATGTGTATTCAAAAAATATTTGAAAGGAGAAACATCGATAAGTAAATACAAAATAAATAAAGCCAATCGAAGTACTACAACCGGAGAAACAGATGTTAAACAAAGGGTATAATTTCTTTAAAATAAATAATTACTTAGTAGTAGTACTTGTACATGTAAAAACATTTCCGCCAAATAAAAAATGTGACAAAAAAAAAACGTGTGTTACATACTAAATACCAAATATTATAAATACTAAATAATAGAAATCGGTCTTACTAATTTCTAAATACCAAATATACCGAATCCCACTATTCGGTATTTTAGGGATTTTGCGACGGGTAACGCTAAGGTTTTCCATTGGTGAATAGCCACTCTATTCAACCTGCTTTCAATTACGCAGTTGGTATCGGACCATTCCCGAGAAGTGGCTTAAGCCAAAAATGCGCCGGCGGAACTGAAATGGTATTCGATTATTATACCCTTGCAGAGGATATATTGATTTCAGTCAGAAGCTTGCAGCGCATTGAATGAGACGTTTCCGACCCCATAAAGTATATATATTCTTGATCAGCATGACTAGACGAGTCGATCTAGCCATGTCCGTCTGTCCGTCCGATTCTAAGCAAACTAGTCTCTCAGTTTTAAAGCTATCGGGCTGAAACTTTCCCAAAAGTCTTATTTCTTTTGTAGGTAGTATATAAGTCGAAACCAGCAGGATCGGACTACTATATCTTATAGCTCCCATAGGAATAATCGGAAAAAAATTTTAAAAAATTATATATTTGGTGATTTCTAACATATAACCTCCTAAGCTTGGAAATAATATTTTGTAATTAGTTTTGAATTTCGAATTCAATTTAAACAAATTATACATAGCCTCGGTGTTTTTAAGATATAACCTCCTACGCTTGGAAATAACATTTTTTAATTAGTTCTGAATTTCGAATTTAATTTTATCAAAATCGGACGACTATTTCATATAGCTGCCATAGGAACGATCGGAAAATTGGTGGGAAAATAATATGAAACAATTTATAGCTTCGGTGTTTTTTGACATATTACCTTATACTATTGGGAATATTATTTTTCGTATTTTTAAATTTAATAATTATAACTGCAAGGGTATACAAACTTCGGCATGCCGAATTTAACTTCCTTTCATGTTTTTTATTGTACTTAAGTCGCAGACTTTTATTGAAAACTAAAACTAAAATAAAATTATGCATAGAAAGAATTTATTTTACTACTCAATTCAGGACTCCACCATATTACGTTTCCCCTCGTTGCAGGTATCGTACGCCCTATCACCCTGTGATGGAGCGAAGGGCAGACACATAGTCGTCCAAAGGCGATTCCTCCAGTTCCACAAGGCTTTGTGCCGCACTACACTGAATCTTGCATTGGAGAGCTTCCGTTGCGGTACCGGAGCTAGGCTCGAATCTGGAGTTACCTCAACAGTAATGATGTTGTGGTCACTCAGCTCCCATAAGACAACTCTCCACTCGTATGTTGCCCATACTCGCACCGCTTTGTTGGCGAAGGTCACGTCGATATCACTTCTGGTGCGGTGATTATCGAACATGAACACCTGGCTGTCCGTATGCAGCACACTGGCTCCGCTTGCGATTATCCGCTCGTTCATGAGCTGTCCCCGTTCGCGGTTCAGTCGGTCTCCAGAGTTGTCTGCAGATATGCTGAATTACATAGGGGAAACAGCGTTGGCATCAAGTCCGAGGGTTGTCGTTGTCCTGCTGGCTAACAGCAGAACCGTATCCAGGTAGTCAGTGTAGGGCTCCAGAGCAGCTAAATGCTGGCAGTATACGGAGGCCAGAAAGATTGTGCCATATCTCCCGGTGACACTCACGAACACTCCGTAGTCCGTCGTCTAAGCCTCGATGGGCATACAGATGGCAGATGGGTTGTCCATGATAATGGCAGCTTTCTTACTTTTATCGGGGAAATCCTCATTCCTCCACGTAGTCCAGTGAGTCGCTTGCCCGCGTCCACATAGGGCTTCTGGACTAGTGCGAACAGGTGGCCAGCATCTCTCATCTGCTTAGCAAGCTCGATGACAGCGCAGCGGCCTCGACCACAATTCGCTTGGATGAAGCTAAGCATATTAAATGTCTAGCATACACCTTGGGTAGCAGCGCGCCGTATATCGGGCAGCCACCGGAGAGCATATAATGCCCCAAGGGCATACCATCATGGCGGCAGTTACGGCAGTCCCCCGCATTTCTGCACTGTGCCGCTATGTTGTCGTTCTTCCCACACTGGCGGCAGACCTGCTTTTCTCGGGCGTACCGACACTCGCTGACATTATGGTCAAAACCAATGCACCGGTGGCACGCGTAGATGCGCACCTGAGAGCGGCAGCGGTAGGAGAAACACTTTATGTAGACTCTTCTGCCCTCAAGAACGGCCAGCGCCTGGTCATCTACCACCAGCGTCACATTTACTGTGGTGCTGTCTGCAGCTGACCAGGGCTTGGTCACCAGGACTACCGCCTTCTGGAACTCCTTAAACGTCATCTCCTCGAAGATCTTCTCCTTCAGCTCCATCATAAACTCGTCCGGTCCCACGGAGGTGTCCACATCCTGGACCGTCACACTGGGCCTTGCCGCAATATTTTTCGACAACTTGAGGCCCACCTCGGCGAACTTTGCGCAGGCAACGACTTTCGACATCTCCGCCCGCCAAGGCGTGGGAATAATTGCGCCGCCCCGCTTATGCTCACGCACCTCGTGTACTCTTACTCCCAAAGGGGGCGCTACCTCCTTGCGGATCTTGTCCGCGATCTGCCTGCCTGACAGAGCCGGGTCGTCGAACGCAACGACTGCCGACCAGGTCTCCCGGATCTTCCGCGGTGCGGCTACGGGGGCAACAGGGACAGCAGGTGAAGCAACGTGGTGCGCGCCTCTAGCAGCGGTGGCTGCGTATGAGACGGCCGAGGCGACCGGTGTCTGTCTCTTTAGTCGGTCCTCCAACACTCCAATGCGGACCATCAGGGCTCCAACGAGCTCCTCGTACCGGGTTGACACCATCTGGACCTTGACGCTCACGGTAGAGCTTTCGTTCGATGACATGAACATCCGCCCACTCTGCGAGCGGATATCACCCATCTCGGCAGCGACGGCACCGTTCCCTCCCCACTCCCTGTCCGAGAAGGATTTAACACGGCTGGCTGGTGCGACGAAGGTCCCTTCCATAGCGGCAGCAGCGGCAGAGACAGCGGCGGTCTCAGTATGCCCTTTGGAGCGCCTTTTTTCACCACCGGGTGCAACAACCTTCGCTTTAGCCATCTTCGTGGACGATGACGATGGTGAAGGACGACCTTCTGTTGGTACGTCCCAATCCTTATCTGCTTCGACAATATTGGCCCAGGAATCCTCATCAAGCGCAATCACCTAAGCCCTCGGGTTGTTCCGCTGCTTACTTCTGCTGCGCTTCCCGTCGTGGCGAGCCATATCACTCCCCGGGCGCATTTCGCCCTCGCTCCACGAATGTTCTTCTGACATCCTCTTCGTGGTGTAAAAAATAGGTTTTAAAAACACACTCACCCAATTTTTGTTGAAGCTTAGTTCGCCTTTCAGCTCGAGTCCAAATACGTAAAATAAAATAAAATAACCAAAATTCTTGCAATTGCTCACAAAACCGAATCGCTAATTCCGCCGCTCCTCGTGCATGTACAATTAAGCGAACAACACCACGCGACCACGCAGCCAAACCACGGAGCCTGGAACTATTTCCGTCAATGTAATTACTCCGTAAACGTAGAAATCGACTTTTTAAAAACCAGCAAAAACCAAACAGGTATGAATACGAGATCTATTTGAAACCGACTGTGAGCCTCACCCCTACAGCTCCGACAAGCTCGGATGGGGCAACCATTGCCGTGTTAGTCGCCTCCTACGACAAGCTATGACAGGCTGTGGCAGTATTCTTCGCCGCTACCACACGGCAGGTAATGCTGATTAAAAGTCCCTCCTCCGGTTGAACGCCTCCTCGGCGAACGGGACCTCTTCTGATCCACCAGTATTCAATCGAATCCGATCCAGTTTCCGCCATCTAGCTGCACACCAAGTCCATCGAGGTCACGCAAATCCGCGTAGTTCGGGCAGTCGCATAAGACATGTTGCCAGTCCTCACAGGGGGCGCCGCGTAAGCATGCGTCAGTAGGCAACGTCCCGATCCTACACAGAAATGCGTTCATAGATCCATGTCCTGTGAGCAAAAATCCGGCGCATCGTGAATCCAAAATTTGGCGTCCGGGATGAATTTGTAGGTCACCCGGCTGGGTGACTCTACGTCATCCCATCTGTCTTGCCACGTCTGCAGTAAGCACTGCATCATACGCACCATCATCTGCCCCCGGCTAAGTCCTGTGAAGTCCTCGCCATGACACAGATCGTACTCCTCAAATCAAGCGGGGGAGTGCCAGCAAGAACCTGCAGTATCGCAGTGGACACTGTCCGGCATACCGGAAGGCTCCTATCAGGATTAGCCTCTGGAAAGCAAGGAGTCGCCCCTTGGCCACGACTTGTTGCGTCGTATTGACATACCATATCGGGGCACCAAATAGCACACCCAGATACCAGCAGCTGCTAACATAAGTTTAAGCAAGTTTGATTCAGCAAATTTAACCTCAGGGGTGCGACTAAGCGCACGCGAAGCGGTACGAGCCAAACGATGGCGAGTCGTGACCAGCTCGTCATTCACGCGGAGGCTCCCAATCTCCGTCCGTCTCTTGCACCCTCGGCACATCTTGTAAACGCACCCCCAGGGATCGTGCAAGATTTCTCCCATGATGCGTCTCCCACTGTCCTCCTTTGTCTTCACGATGAGCTTTTTGTAGTCGGCTGTGGCATGCCTCAGCTCGACCACAATCTGCTCGGCCACGTCATCGTAGTGATGGCCTCTGGCATCCTGAAGACGGCGCCTGAGTCTTCTGACTTGGCGGCGCCTTGCGCAGAGGTCAGCGGTCCACCAACCTACCCTCGTTCTCGGCGGTCCGGGCGTTCTCCTACCCAACGCAAGGTCGCACACTTCGTGCACCATCCTGCGAAGTGGGGAGACTTGTTGGTCCAGCGGCGATACTTGGAAATCTTCCGGAATTTCGGCTGCCCTATTCACCAATTCCTGTTCGAACAGACGCCAACGTGCATTGGAGAAGTTCCAGGACGGTACCGGAGATAATCTCCCAACGGCACTAGCGGTCGAGGTGTTGGCCACAACTGAAATAATGTTGTGGTCACTCAGCTCCCACTCGTCCACACTCCATTCATATGTGGCTAGCATATATCCTGCGAAGTTGGCGAGTGTCACGTCGATATCGCGGTGCGATCTGTTGTTGTCGAACGTGTAGCTCCGACTGGGTTGGTTCAAGACCACCGCTTCCTTCGTCAGTATCCACTCGGACAGCAGCACTCCGAGAGTAGTAAGCTAGTCCCTCCGCGTGGGGAGGGATTTTGCTAAGCCACATGGGGAATGCTGCATCGATTCCAAGGATTGCTGGAGTACTGCTGGTCAGCAGCAGGACATTATCCAAGTACGCTAGATACGACTGGAGGCTATAATCATCATCGCTATCAAACTGGCAGTATGCGGCGCAAAGGAAGATTGAGCCAAAACTCCCCTTTATGTACACACACACTCCGTAGTTGTTGGTGAGCGGCTCCACTGGCATGCAGATGATATCCTGGTGGTTCACATAAATGGCTGCCTTCCCTCGTTGATCAACGAAACTCCTCACTCCATCCGGCAACACATTTATCCTCTCGACGCCCACGTAAAGCTTCTGCACCAGTGCGAACAGACTCTTGCTTTCAAGCAACCGGACTCCGAGCTCTATGGTCGCAGCTCGTCCTCGACCACAGTTAGCTTGGATGAACCTAAACATCAATGTCTAGAATTCACCCTCGCAAGCACCGCCGCGTATACGGGACATCCTGGGGACAGCATGTGGTGCTTTTCCGCCGTCGAGCACGTCGAGGGCCGCGGTGCTGATTTTCAGCGTCACATTGACTGTGGCGCCATCCGCCTGCTACCACGACATCTTGAGTCGCACCTGCTTTTTGTTTTCCAACTCAACGTTGTCTTGATGTTCTAAATCTAATTCATTAAATACATCCTCGAGCGCCGTCTTATCATCCTGGTTGGATGAGCATTCTTATAGCTCCAAAACCTCTAATGGAAGACTCATTCTTTTCTGTCGCTGAATTCGTCTATCAAAATTCACCGAAGAAATAGTCGGATCAGAAGTATCTGTAGCTCGATGAAACACGTCTGTAAGGTTTTCAGCCCTACCACATTTTCTGCCGTGATGCAGACGATTTGTAAAATTTGTTTCGAGATGGTTAAGCTTTATATAAACTATTTTCCTACTTTTCAAGATTATTATTTTATTTCACGTATTCGTCTTCTTTCAATATGATGTCCTTGCTCTCTTTGACAAATTCCAACTTTAATGGCCCACAAAATCGAATTGATTGCGGGGTGCGGTTATTCCATATTACATTTTTCGATGCATCTATAAGCCGTAAAGGTGTGACTGTTGCTGCAAATATATTCGAGCCAAAGTATAGTCCTCCCGAGTGCTTCTGATTGTAATTGGACTGCCCAGAGCTTCCATCAAAACCGTAGCTTAAAACCAGTTCCGCCGATAAAAACTCAGTACCTTGATTTTGCATTATCTTCTCGAGTCCGTCATCTAGCAAATCATCGAGCCGTCTTGCTGTGTGGACTTAAAGACTCTGCAGTGGTACTTCAGCTTTGTTATAACTAACAGAAAAAGAATCAGGTCGGCACATTTTTTTTTGGTCAGCTACCTTCTTGTACAATGGATATATATCACATTTAGGGTATTCAATTGCGTTGAAAAAGTGTAAACTTTGTAAGTTTGCCAGACGAGAATTGTGAACGCCCTCTATTTTAAAACATCGTTGCAGGAAATCGACGTACAAAAGAAAGATATCTTTTAATTCTTTGTATTGCTCCAACATATAATCTAGGACTTTATTAACTTCGCTCTCAGACCATCGCTTAGTTTCGATCTCCCTGGCTCGCTTTCTTGAGGGTTTTTCTTCCATTATAATTGTTATCCAATGATTTTGTTTTCTAGAAGACAAATTGTTTTTTTGCATTTAAAATTCACATTTGTTTCTTTCCTTTCACTGTCATTACCATGAATTTAAACCCAACTTTTCAGTATATTTTTAGTATTTTAAATAAAAATTCCTACCCATTATTAACCCCCTATTTCTGGGGTGTTGTAGGCCTTGAAAACTATTTTGTATGGAAATTGTTGTTGGAACTGCTTACAGTTTTACACTTTTCAAACGTTTGCAACGCAATTGAATACCCTAATTGTTATACCCGTTACTCGTAGAGTAAAAGGGTATACTAGATTCGTCGGAAAGAATGTAACAGGCAGAAGAAAGCGTTTACGACCCCATAAAGTTTATATATTCTTGATCAGGATGACTAGCCGAGTCGATCTAGCCATGTCCGTCTGTCCGTATGAACGCTGAGATCTTGGAAACTATAAGAGCTACAATACTGGGATTAGGCATGCAGATTCCTGAGATTCCTGCGCAGCGCAAGTTTGTTTCAGAAGAGTGCCACGCCCCTTTTAACTAAATCTCGCTTTGCTGCTTGCATATCTCAATTTCCCTTTGGTCCCTTAAGCTGAGTAACGGGTATCTGATAGTCGAGGTACTCGACTATAGCGATCTCCCTTGTTTTTTTTGGATTGGTCTCGGATTTTGATTGGTGTCATAATTGCTTGGCGCATTTAGCCTTTTCGGGGCATATTGAAAGCAGCTTGAGAATACTTGCAAGATCAGCTTGCCTTCTGTTTCTTGCAGCCAAGCTTGCTGCATAAATAAGCAAACTTGCATTATGTGATTTTGCTAGCTCTGCAGTGCGCCTTCTGCGAGATCTGCTACCGTTTGCATTACAAGGCAGAGTTGGCCGACGTACTTGCTTCTTGCTTACCGGTAAATTGATAACAGTTTTCGAATCTAGCCAAACGGCATGCTTCCTGCGCAACTGACTTAAGTTAGAATAAGAGCTCTTCCACATTTGCGTCAAGCGGTAGCAAAATTGTTTAATTGCTTGGTCTACAATTTCGCTGTGCTGTGTAAACTCCACTTCTGATAGTGCAGCTTTCATAAAATTTAATACTGCATTCTCCTTTGCAACTTTTCCAGTTGCTTCGTACCACTTGCCAAACAACTCTTCATTAGCCAATTTGAGGTTATGTCCTAAAAATTAAAATTTCTCGATAAATCGTAAAAAGTGATATTTCTAATAACATTCAAATATTTTAATACTCTACAACATACAATACATCTTGTTGATGGACTCTTCTGGAATCACTTTAAATCCCTTTTAGAAGATGAGACTTTATCAAAAATATGCATTTTCAAGGCTACTTACATTTTGGCTCTAATAAAAAGACAACACGAGTTTTTTCTACAGGAGAAATTCACAAACACGTAATACAAACCACATACATTTTTTTGTTTACTAGATTTTCACTTTTGGCCTTTTGAAGTTTGCAAAGAAAACTTATTGTTGCAGACGTATGCGCTTTGCAAATGCAACAGCTGAGCTTATCTCCTGATTCTTTTGTTGTGGCGCCATCTATAAATATTTCTATTATGCAACACTATAGATTAATCTATTATGAACGCGTTGCACTAAGAATTATTTTAAATTTTTGACTTCCCAGAAAAAGTGGACAAATTTCCCATAGTGTACTGGGACAACCTCCTGGAGCACTTTCTTATTCTGAGACTTCATTATCGATAAGGTCGTAAGGGTTACCCTTAGCTCCTTTTTATAGCGAAATCAAGCAACAGACCCGATCGTTACCGTCATAGGCCAGCAGAGCCGCTCTACCCCTGTCTAAAGAATTGTGCCGTGGGACACAATTCTTTGTCGGTTTGAATTTGACACTTTTCATAACCGAAAATTTTTACGTCGAACTCTTTAAAATATTCTTTCACATTTTTAAAAACTGCTTGCCTTATATACAGCATTTAAAGCTACTTGCAAACAAATATTTACAAAAATTTTAGGAAAATACCGGAATTTCGACCCTTTTCTTACGCTAATTTTAGGTCGGACACTACAATTTTCTTTCACATTTTTAAAAACTGCTTGCCTAGACCTATTGACATAATTTAAATCTTGCAAAAACAGTTTTATTTTATTTATTTTTACATTCTTCCTAATGGTACAAGTACAAGAAATACTTATTAATTAGTGCGCTAGTCTCAATTGAACTCATTCAAGAACATAATTAAATACCTTAATCCTCTTGTTCTATTTAGAAGACATTAAAGCTTTAGAAAATAAACATTAATTCCTGATTAACTGACCATTTTTTTAGTTATAGTACAGTTATAAGTACAGGTTCAGGCTCCCGTTCTGAAAGTCATTGGAATTCGATCAGCAAGCGGTTGCCGCCAAGAGCCGGCAACGGTTGCGGTTCGATGGTTCGATGCGCACCGAGCGGTGCGGTCAAACGAACGAGCTTCGACGGGAGACGACAGATGGTTGCGTTGCAGGTAGTTCGACGTCGGAGCGAGTGGCTCGATCGAGCAAGGGTTGTACACGGACGGTAGCGAACGGTTGGTTCCCGACAGTTCGATGTCGCGGTGTTGGTTCGGTCAAGGTGCTCGTTCGCCGTCGTTGGTAGTCGGGCGGTTGTAGATGGCTCGGACCCAGTGGCCAACGGAGGCCAACAAGTTCAAACTAAAACAGGGTAGAGAAGCGATTGGTTCGATCGAGTCTACGGTCCGTCTCCGAGCGGATGACACCCATCTCGGCAGCGACGGCACCGTTCCCTCTTCACTCTCTGTCCGAGATGGATTTCACACGGATGGCTGGTGCGACGAAGGTCCCTTCCATAGCGGCAGAGTCAGCGGCGGTCTCAAGGGTCTTTACCTCTAGTTGACCTTTAGCGCGCGATGCTTCCTTTGATTACGCCCCAGTCCGCCCTTTGGAGCGCCTTTTTTCACCACCGGGTGCAACAACCTTCGCTTTAGCCATCTTCGCGGACGATGACGATGGAAGGACGACCTTCTGGTGGTTCGTCCCAATCCTTATCTGCTTCGACAATATTGGCCCAGGAATCCTCATCAAGCGCAATCACCTTAGCCCTCGGGTTGTTCCGCTGCTTACTTCTGCTGCGCTTCCCGTCGTGGCGAGCCATATCACTCCCCGGGCGCATTTCTCCCTCGCTCCACGAATCTTCTTCTTCTGACATCCTCTTGGTGGTGTAAAAATAGGTTTTAAAAACACACTCACCCAATTTTTGTTGAAGCTTAGTAGGCCTTTCAGCTCGAGTCCAAATTCGTAAAATGAAATAAATTAACCAAAATTCTAGCAATTGCTCACAAAACCGAATCGCTAATTCCGCCGCTCCTCATGCATGTACAATTATGCGAACAACACCAAGCGACCGCGTAGCCAAACCACGGAGCCTGGAACTATTTCCGTCAATGTTATTACTACGTAAACGCTGAAATCGACTTTTTAAAAACGATCAAAAACCAAACAAGTATGAACACGAGAACGATTTGAAACCGACTGTGAGTCTCACCCCTACAGCTCCGACAAGCTCGGATGGGGCAACCATTGCCATGTTAGTCGCCTCCTACGACAAGCTATGACAGGCTGTGGCAGTATTCTTCGCCGCTACCACACGGCAGGTAATGCTGATTAAAAGTCCCTCCTCCGGTTGAACGCCTCCTCGGCGAACGGGACCTCTCCTGATCCACCAGTATTCCATCGAATCCGATCCAGTTTCCGCCATCTAGCTGCACACCAAGTCTATCAAGGTCACGCAAATCCGCGTAGTTCGGGCAGTCGCATAAGACATGTTGCCAGTCCTCACGGGGCGCCGCATAAGCATGCGTCAGTAGGCAACGTCCCGATCCTACACAGAAATGCGTTAATAGATCCATGTCCTGTGAGCAAAAATCCGGCGCATAGTGAATCCAAAATTTGGATCGCGATAGACAAATTTGACGTCCGGGATGAATTTGTAGGTCACCCGGCTGGGTGACTCTACGTCATCCCATCTGTCTTGCCACGTCTGCAGTAAGCACTGCTTCATACGCACCATCATCTGCCCCCGGCTAAGACCTGTGAAGTCCTCGCCATGACACAGATCGTACTCCTCCCACGGGTATCCACGCTTAAGTTTGTATTTAGCTGCCATTTGCATGGCAACCAAATCAAGCGGGGGAGTGCCAGCAAGAACCTGCAGTATCGCAGTGGACACTGTCCGGCATACCGGAAGGCTTCTATCAGGATTAGCCTCTGGAAAGCAAGGAGTCGCCCCTTGGCCACGACTTGTTGCGTCGTATTGACATACCATATCGGGGCACCAAATAGCACACAAGGCACTATGAGTCCGGCATAAATGGTCCGCTTGGCTCGAGGACTGAAACCGCAGTCTACTCGAAGCACACGCGTCAATGCTGCAACGACTCCAGCCATACGCTGTCGAAGGTTCCCGACATGCTCGAGAAATCTCAAGCCTTCGCTGACTGTGATGCCAAGGTACCGGCAGCTGCTTACGTACGGTAAGTTTGCTCCAGCAAATTTTACCGCAGGGGGCCGACATGGTACACGCGAAGGGCCACGCGTAAAGTGTTCGCTTCCTTTAAGCAGCATAATTACCGTCTTACTGGTGGAAACCGCAACGCCGACTTCCACCCCCACGTTTCAACGATGGACATTAGTTGCGCTCCTGTCTTCAGCGCGAGTCAGGAGTTTCCCTCGACGAGAAGGTGCAGATCATCCGCATACGCACTCAGTGTGCAATACGACTCAAGGCGCCGGATCAGTACATCCATCAGCAGATCCTAAATAAATGGGCTGCTGATTGACCCCTGCGGACAGCCTCTAGTTACGGGGACATCAACTTCCTCGTAACTGCTTCGGATGACTGCTCTTCTGCCTGAGAAGAAGTACTGCCACAAGCCCATCTCTCGGCATCCGAGCTCCGCCAAACGGCGCAGTGCAGCACTCCATTCCACATGTCGAAGGCTCCCTTGAAGTCCACGAAAATGGCGAGCAGGTACTTCGCCGGGCTGGCGTAAATACTGCGCTTCACGTGCATCCAAGCATCCTCCACACAACGTCCTTGGCGAAAACCGAACTGCCACCTGCAGCCTTCCGGAAGAACCTCTCTCGCACGATCTACCATGATGGCCTCCAGCACCTTTCCGAAAACCGGATGCAGGCAAATCCCGTGGTACGACGATGGCTCACACCTGTCCTTGTCGGGTCCCTTGAGCAGAGCCAAGAAAGCGCTCCCAGGGATCATGTGAATTTTCTCCCACGAAGCGTCTCCAGCTGTCCTCCTTCGTCCTCAGGATGAGCTTCGTCTTAGCTCGCGCACAATAATCTCGGCCACATCGTCATGGCGACGACGACTGGCATATTGAAGTCGGCGCCTAAGTCTCCTGACTTCGCGGTGCATCGCACTAAGGTCAGCGGTCCACCAACCTGGACTCGATCTCGGCGATCCTGCAGTTCTCCTACCCAGAACAAGGTTGCACACTTCGTGGACGATCCTGCGAAGGGTAGAGGCTTGTTGGTCCAGCGGCGATTCTGAGAAGTCTTCCGGAAGTTCGGTTGCCCTACTCACCATTTCCTGCTCGAACAACCGCCAACGTGCATTGGAGAAGTTCCAGGACGGCACCGGAGCTAGGCTCTCAACGGCTGTATCGGTCGTTGGGTTGGCCACAACAGTAATGATGTTGTGTTCACTCAACTCCCAATCGTCCACTCTCCACTCATATGGCTAGCATAGATCCTGCAGCGTTGGCGATCGTCACGTCGATGTCGCTCCGTCCGTTGCTGGAATCGAACGTGTAGTAGCCCTTGAAGCGGCAATTCCGGCAGTCCACCGGATTAGTGCAGCCTCGCGCATTGTGGCCAGCCTGCCCGCACTGTCGGCAGGCCTTGTCCTTCTCTTGCATCCTACCATGGGCCACCTTGTGGTCAAATCCGACGCACCTATGGCAAGCATAAGTGGGCAACAAGGCCCGGTAGTTGTACGCGAACCACCCAATGTACGCCTTGCCTCCGTCAAGGACATCGAGTCCCGTCGTGTCGACATCTAGCTTCACGTTGACCGTGGCCACGTGCGACCAGGGCTTTTCGAGGCGCACTGTCCTCTTGAATTGCGCCAGGTCCTTCTTCTCCTCGAAGTTATTCTTGTATAGCTCCGTCATGAAGTCCTCTGGAGTATGCGCGGTGTCAACGTTGCGACAACAAAATTCGGCTTAAGCTTAGGGGTCTGCTTGATTTCAAGCCCGGCCTCACTTAACTTTTTGTTCGCCATCACACGCTTGATTTCTCCTGATGACGGGGTACGAATAACGTCACCGCGACGCGCCAATCCTCTGACCTCATGCACTCGGACTCCTAGTGCAGGAGCAATTTCCTTCCGAACCTTCTCCGCCAGCTGATTGCCCGAGATGGTCGGGTCTGGGCTGTGCACGACTGCCGACCAGGTCTCCCGCGGCTTTCGCGGCATCGGGATCGGCGTGGCAGAAGGCACTGGCAGACTGGGGTACGCGACTGCAGATGACGGCTGGTTGACAACAGCGACTGGTCGCTGAGCTGGCGGCGGTGGCGTCTTTTTGTGCTGCTTGCAGCGGTCCTCAAGAATGGTATTTCGAATCATCAGCACCGAGATCAAGGCCTTGTACCTCGCTGTGACTGCCAGTATCTCCGTCTGGAGCTTCTTAGACATGCAATTGTGGAACTTTCCGCTAACTTTTCGAAAATATTTTTGCACCAGAGTCTTCCTTGCACTAAAACACGAATTTTAAAGCAATTTTAAGGTTTTACACCAAGTACTTCCCGAGATATGACAAACTGATGTGGACCACGATAAAACGCACGTCCGTCGTTAATCCATTCATGCGCGTCACTGATAGGGACAGGTGTGTCTCGGATCCCTCCGAACTTATTTTACGTGGCGTGTTCCACAATGAAGGGATTACAACCACGGCATTCTAATATACCCACAAGTGAGTATATAATGCACGGGTCTAGGTTAAGCGCCAGACCAACGCCCCGTGCTAGAAGCTATAGCTATGTACATAACAACCACCCCAGTAGCAATTCGAGTACTTACTTGTCGGGCAAGCACTCCCCCTTGCGTAGGGGCGAGATCTATCTAAAATCTCTACCGTTCTGTGGCTCACAGCACCCGAGTTGTATAACGCAACATCCACGTCGAGCCCGAGGACTCTACCCGCGATATAGGTGTCAACCACAGCCACCACGATACTCCCACAAGGGGGCCAACCTCAATGAGCAGCCTTGGAGCTGCTCAACCCGTGGTACCGAAATTACAGGCTCGGTGAGCCTCACCCCTTCAGCTCCGACAAGCTCGGATGGGGCAACCATTGCCATATTCTTCGCCTTCTACGACAAGCTATGGCAGGCTGTGGCAGTATTCTTCGCCGCTACCACACGGCAAAGAGGGTTGGGACTACCGTCCCGGCGCCTGTGGTTCATCCCTCGTCGCTTCCATCCTTCGCCTCGAGAAGGCAGCATCGGCAAAAACTCCTAGGAGACGCATCCGTTCTGGGGTCTCAACTACTCCCGCGACGATCCATCTTCCCTGGTCTCGAACGACTCCAAGGGCATCCAGGTCCCGCAGATCGTTAACAGGCGGCATTCACACAGTATGTGGCGCCAGTCCTCTCTTGCCACGCCACATGAGTATGCGGTCGTGGTGCTGAGGGACCTGCCCTGCAGAAATGCGTTCATCGACCCGTGTCCTGTCAGCAAGAATCCGGCTTTGAGGGTGAAGACAAAGTCTTTCCTCTTGTAGACGAATGCTGCCTCTGGGAAAAACTCGCGAGTCACGGAGCCGTGTTCCGCGCGACTCGCCGCCTTGTACCAAACCGAGGCACCAAAGAGTGCACAGGGGACCATGAGTCCGCTGTAAATCGTCCTCTTAGCACGGGAGCTGAGCCCCCAATCGACTCGAAGCACCCGCGCTAGGCCTCCGGCAACTCCAGCCAGCCGATCTCTGAGAGCAGAGATATGCGGGAGAAAACTCAACCGCTCGCCGACTAAGATGCCAAGGTACCGGCATTTGGTGACGTAGGGCAGGCTTGCTCCAGCAAACCGTACCGTCGGTCTCCTCGTGTGTGAAAGCTGTCCTTTCAGCAACATTATTGCCGTCTTGCTGGTTGACACACTCACTCCAACCTCAGCTCCCCAGGCTCCCACGATGTCCATCAACTGCGCGCCCTTCCGCTCCAGATCGGCACGGGAATTCCCGTCGACGAAAAGCAGAAGATCATCTGCAAACGCGCTCAGAGCACAATGTGGCTCCAAGCGCTGAAGCAGCACATCCATCAGTAAATTCCAAATAAATGGACCACTGACGGACCCTTGCGGGCAGCCCCGTGTAACCGCAACTGTGGCTGCTTCATACCTGCTGATGATGCTTGCGCTACGGCCGGAAAAATAGCTTTTCCACAAGTCGATTTCTCGACAGCCTACGTCGACAAGCCGATCCAGCACCGCACTCCACTCCTCGTTGTCGAAGGCTCCCTTGAAATCGACAAAGATTCCAAGGACCCTCCTCTCGCGACTGTTGGCGACGGTGTTTTTGGCGTGCATCCACGCATCCTCCACGCAGCGTCCAGGCCTGAATCCGAATTGCCATCTGCAGCCATCCGGTAGCACATCCTTCAGCCGATTCACCATGATTCCCTCAAGCGCCTTTCCGAACACTGGCAAAAGGCATATGCCGCGATAAGAGGCAGGATCGCTCCTGTCCTTATCTGGCCCCTTTACCAGCGGTATCACTCTCGGGTGCTTCCACTCGGCCGGAAAGTATCCTTCCGTGATGCACCGAGAGTACAGCTTCGTCAGGTGCTGAGGGATGGCACGCCATACCTCCTTGACAATACCGCCCGTGATGCCATACATACCCGGCGATCGCCGGCTTCTCAGCCTCGCGACGCTGGTTGCCACCTCGAAGGCTTCGAGGATCGGTGGGGCACCAGGGGGTATGTCTTCTCGTGTCGTCGACTCCGCAACAGGGAAAAAGTTGCGGAGGAGCACACTTGCGCAGTCGTGCCAGGTTACGGAAAGCGCGCCGTTCGACCGGAGACATCCGAGATCGGCTGTCTTCTTCCGGCCTCGGCATATTCGGTATACGTGCCCCCATGGATCATCCTTGTGCCGTCCCACGAAGTCCCGCCAGTTTTGCTCCTTTGTCGTCAAGATAAGCTTCTTGTACTGGCCTGAGGCAAATCTCAGCCCAGCGGCAAGTTGCTCAGCATCGTCGGTGCCACTCCGGCGAGCTGCCTGCAGCCTACGCCTCAGTCTCCGGACCTCTTGGCGCTTGGTACTCAGCTCAGGATTCCACCATATTACGTTTCCCCTCGCTGCAGGTATCCTGCGCCCTATCACCCTGTCGCACACATCGTGTACGATGGAGCGAAGGGCAGACACATGGTCGTCCAACGGCGATTCCTCCAGTTCCTCGAGACTCTGTGCTGCACTCCTTAACTCTACACTGAATCTTCGCCAACTTGCATTGGAGAGCTTCCATTGCGGTACCGGAGCTAGGCTCTCAACGGTACTGCTCGGATCCGGAGTAACCTCAACAGTGATAATGTTGTGGTCACTCAGCTCCCAGAAGTCAACTCTCCCAACGGTGGGTTGCCCATACTCGCGCCGCTTCGTTGGCGAAGGTCACGTCGATATCACTTCTAGAGCGGTGATTATCGAACGTGAACACCTGGCTGGCCTTATTCAGTACACTGGCACCGCTTGCGATTATCCACTCGTTCATGAGCTGTCCCCGTTCGCGGTTCAGGCGGTCTCCAGAGTTGTCTGGGGATTTGCTGAACCACATAGGGGAGACTGCGTTGGCATCAAGTCCGAGGATTGTCGGTGTTCTGCTAGCTAATAGCAGAACCGTTTCCAGGTAATCAGTGTAGGGCTCCAGAGCAGCTAGATGCTGGCAGTATACGGAGGCCAGAAAGATGGTGCCTATCTTCCTGTGACACTCACGCACACTCCGTAGTCCGTCGTCAAAGCCTCGATGGGCATGCAGATGGCAGATGAGTCGTCCACGATGATGGCAGCTTTCTTCCTCCTATCGGCGAAGATTCTCATTCCTCCAGGTAGTCCAGTGAGTCGCTTGCCCGCGTCCACATAGGGCTCCTGGACTAGTGCGAACAGGTGGCCAGCATCTCTCATCTGCTTGGCAAGCTCGATGACAGCGCAACGGCCTCGACCACAATTCGCTTGGATGAAGCTAAACATTATCAATGTCTAGCTTGCACCCTGGCTAGCAGCGCGCCGTATATCGGGCAGCCACCCGAAAGCATATAATGCCCCGAGGGCATACCCTTGTGACGGCAGTTGCGGCAGTCCACCGCATTTCTGCACTTCGCCGCGACGTGGTCGTTCTGTCCGCACTGGCGGCAGACCTGTTTCTCTCGGGGGTATCTGCACTAGCTGACCTTGTGGTCAAATCCGAGGCATCGGTGGCAGGCGTAGGTGCGCACCTGTGAGCGGCAGCGGTACGAAAACCACTTGATATACACTCTCCCGCCCTCGAGAACGGCCAGCGCCTGGTCGTCTACCTCCAGCGTCACATTGACTGTGACACCGTCAGCAGCTGACCAGGGCTTGGTCGCCAGGACAACCACCTTCTGGAACTCCTTGAGGCTCATCTCCTCGAAGTTTTTCTCCCTGAGCTCCATCATGAACTCGTCC
Organism: Drosophila subpulchrella; assembly: GCF_014743375.2. Classification (NCBI taxonomy): domain Eukaryota; kingdom Metazoa; phylum Arthropoda; class Insecta; order Diptera; family Drosophilidae; genus Drosophila; species Drosophila subpulchrella. Next base: position 1,109,295 of record NW_023665489.1, on the reverse strand, counting down.
GGTCCCACGGAGGTGTCCACATCCTGGACCGTAACACGCGGCTTCGCAGCGGGGTTCCTCGACACCTTCAGGCCCACCTCGGCGAACTTTGCGGAGGCAACGACCTTCGACATCTCCGCCTGCGACGGCGTGCGAATAATCGCGCCGCCCCGCTTCAGCTCACGCACCTCATGCACTCGTACGCCCAGAGCGGGCGCTACCTCCTTGCGGATCTTCTCCGCGATCTGCCTGCCTGACAGGGCCGGGTCGTCGCACGCAACGACAGCCGACCATGTCTCCCGAATCTTCCGCGGTGCGGGTACGGTGGCAACGGGGGCAACAGGGGCAGCAGGTGAGGCCACGTGATGCGCACCTCTAGCAGCAGTGGCTGCGTATGAGGCGGCCGAGGCGACCGGTGTCTGCCTCCTCAGTCGGTCCTCCAGCACTCCAATGCGGACCAGCAGGGCTCCGACGACCTCCTCGTAGCGGTTTGCCAATAATTGCGTCTTGATGCTCACGGTAGGGCTTGCTACGTGGGACATCCTCATGATATCCGCACGGATGTCGCCCATCTCGGCAGCAACGGCTCCATTTCCCCTCCATTCCCTGTCCGAGAAGGATTTCTCTGGGCTGGCTGGCACGACGAAGGTCCCTCCATCAGCAGCGGCTGCGACTGCGGCAGCGTCGGCGGGGGCAGCGGCGGGGGCAGCGGCTGCGGCAGCGGCAGGGACTGCGGCAGCGGCAGCGGCGGGGGCAGCGGCGGGGGCAGCGGCAGGGGCAGCGGCGGTAAGGTCAGCGGCGGTTGCATCCAGCGCCAACATTTTACACCTCGAGGCTTCCCTCAGCGGCGCTTTATTGCGCTTGCCTCTGGGGCGCCCTCTGCCCGAGCTGCTTCCACGGCTGCTCGCACTTTCGCTCCCGGACTCCACACCCGCCATTTTGGGTGGCGCCATCTGCTGGTTATCGGCCCTACTTCTTAAGTTCTTCGGTAGCCGAGACATACCCTTTGCTATCAGCTGGTCCAAAAAAGCTCGGTCAGCTGATCAGCTGACTTAAGCTCAGCGGAGACACGAACCGCACAGCTGTGGCCGACTAAATGTGCCTAAATTAGGCAAACGCCTCTCTCGAGAGAGCGCCTCTCTCGCGACGCACGTGCTTGAATGGAAAATTTCCAAAACGAAAACACGAATTACGCCCGATTGTCGCGATATTTCCACCGGAAAACACGCACACTGTGTTCTATAGCACGAAATACGAATTTTCGTGCTATTTTGCACTCTGTATCTGAGGTATTACTGCCTAAATGCACTTTACTCGCAGAGCGTACGGAAAAACACGTCTGTTCGCGCGAGAAATCCAACACCGACTGATAGGGACAATAGGAATCTCGTTAATCCATTCATGCGCATCACTAATTAGATGACAAGGCACTTGGATATTTTATTTTACATGTTTTTTTTATCGCTAATCGTCCAAAGATACTAGATCTGCCATCACCTTGTGTAATCAGTATGTCTAGCATGCACGATTCATTGCTCTATCTGAACCTTGTTCACATTGAAGTTTCCGCAACGCATACGTTATAAAACCATCCTTATATGGCCATCCTTATTATACGGCATTTAATATTCTGAACCAAGAGCTTAAGCTACGTCCAGCCTCTTGATTATCAACTTAAGTACGAGATCTGTCTAAACCAGCCAAGACCTCCTCTCATTTCCTGAATACTTATGATATGGCTATCATATTTGTTAAGAAGACCCTTTGCAATCAACCGTTTGACTGATTGACCACTCCAGATCCCCCTTCAGTTAATAGTGGCAGAGTAAAACTCAATGTCACTTGTAGCTACGAATTTGCGCCGCCATTCACGACTTATTTCCGGTGTATCGTATCTTTGGATTGTGCGCTAGTGCGCATTGTCCAAAGAGTGTCCGTCTGTTGTCACCTGAACGTCAATGACATCAATGTGATTTGGTCGGAGTACCACCAGGCCAGATGCGCCCTGCAGATTTGGCTCAACAATGTCTACGCAGCCTCTCTCCTCAATTCATGGCTTCCCCTCGAAGTACGAGACTTCGTGGGTAAGGCATTTATTCGCAGTTTGATTCCGTCTATGTATTCCTTTCCTGTAAGCAAACGCGTGGGTTAACTAAACCATCCGTGTTGTGGGCCATAATGGCCCGCTTCACGGAGACCGTTACCATCTACAGACAAATTTCCTCAGCCGCACTGCACTTCACTCTCCCGTTTGCATTGAAAACAAGGAAGAACGATATAGTCGAGTACCTCGACTATCAGATACCCGTTACTCAGCTAAAGGGACCAAAGGGAAATGGAGATATGCAAGCAGCAAAGCGAGATTGAAATGCGCCACCTACCGGCGGTAGACAGATTTAAGCGTTATGGGCGTTAGAGTGGGCCTGGCAACATTTTTTTTTATCAATCAATAGGTATTGACGAGACCAATAAATTTCAGTTAAAATTTTTTATCTAGCTTAAAAATTGTGGGCGCCACAGGCTTGGGCGGTTTGTGGGCGTTAGAGTGGGCGTGGCATATTCGCATAACAAACTTGCGCTGCGTACAAGGCTACGGAATCAAAATCTAAAATCCCAATACTCTATCTTTGATAGTTTCCGAGATATTCTCGTTCATATTAACGATTTCTTAAGTTTTTGGGCGGTTTGTGGGCGTTAAAGTGGGCGTGGCAAACTTTTTTAAGTCAATCGATAAGTCAATCGATAGGTATTGATGAGAACAACTCATTTCAGTTTAAATTTTTACTCTAGCATCAAAACTGTAGAAGCCACAGTTTTGGGCGGTTTGTGGGCGTTAGAGTGGGCGTGGCACTCTACTGAAACAAACATGCGCTGCGTAAGAAGCTCAGGAATCTGCACGCCAAATCTCAATAGCCTAGCTCTTATAGTTTCCAAGATCTCAGCGTTCATCCGGACAGACAGACAGACGGACAGACGGACATGGCTAGATCGACACGGCTAGTGATCCTGATCAAGAATATTTATACTTTATGGGGTCGGAAACGCTTCCTTCTGCCTGTTACATACTTTCCGACGAATCTAGTATACCCTTTTACTCTACGAGTAACGGGTATAATTATGCCTAAATACTTCCACTCGTTAGTACGCTTCAACGCCGGACACCCGTATAAGCCTACGGAGAAGGTCTGTGGATCTAACACAGTACACTTCTGTTTCTGCTGACCGTTAATACCGATGGTTAAACAATTGTCGGCGTTAAGACCAACATTAGCTAGTTAGCTAACTGCCTTGTCCGGCAATGATTGGGGCCCCATTCAAGTTTTCGCATTTGCATGAGTCAAAGAGCCAAATGCCTTGCGTACATCCAGATTGGCTATGTAGCACGATCTAAAGCTGTTATGGCTACTTCTCAGGACTATCGGCGCATCCGTCTGTAGCTGAATTGGGCTGAATTTTTTTACTTTGCCATTCAGAGCACTGAGAAATCACATTGTGTCAACACGCACTAGGTCCATCACTAGCTTTGTTTGTTTCACCCAAAATTCAAGGCTACTGAGATATTTTTCACCAAAATCTCCGTATTTAATCCCGTTACTCGTAGAGTAAAAGGGTGAACTAGATTCGTCGGAAAGTATTTACCAGGTAGAAGGAAGCGTTTGCGACCCCATAAAGTGTATAGCCATATCTAGCCATATCCGTCTGTCCGTATGAACGGTGAGTTTTCGAAAACTATAAAAGTTAGAAAATTGGGATTTGGCATACAGATTCTTAAGCTTCTTTCGCAGCACAAATTTATTTCAGCATAACGCTAAAGCGTGTCTAGCTCCTACATTTTTGAAGATTTTGGACCTGCCACTGTACAAATCAAACTATTCATTAACGAGTTATAAGCAACTAAAGTGCGCAATCTAGGGAGCAGTCGCTTTGTTTATATTTTGTAAAACTTTAAATGAGAGTTTGTTTTTTTTCAGTATCAATTCCTATCTACATGCCAAATATTATTGAGATCGGACAACTCATTAAAAAGTTATAACAAAACAAGGGACAACGCTATAGTCGAGTACCTCGACTATCAGATACCCGTTACTGAGCTTAAGGAACCAAAGGGAAATGGAGATATGCAAGCAGCAAAGCGAGATTTAAATGCGCCACCTACCGGCGGAAAACAGATTTAAGCGTTGTGGGCGTTAGGGTGGCGTGAAAAATGCATTATTCAATAGAATAAGTTAGCCGCGCACTTTGCTCTCTCTGAGCGCCGGCAGTGCTTTTTTCTTTGCCGCTAAGTTCGGCCGGCAACTATTTACATACACACACATACACGCGTAAAAACATTTCTCATAGTCTGGCTCTGACGTCATAGCTTTTTTTCTTGGGAGGTTTGTGGGCGTTAGAGTGGGCGTAGCAAAATTTTTTTGGGTCAATCGATAGGTATTGACAAGACTAATACATTTCAGTTAAAATTAGGAGCCACCGTTTTGGGCGGTTTGTGGGGGTTAGAGTGGGCGTGGTAGTCTACTGAAACAAACTTGCGCTGCGTAAGAAGCTCAGGAATCTGCACGCCAAATCTCAATAGCCTAGCTCTCATAGTTTCCGAGATCTCAGCGTTCATCCGGACGGACAGACAGACGGACAGACGGACATGGCTAGATCGACTCGGCTAGTGATCCTGATCAATAATATATATACTTTATGGGGTCGGAAACGCTTCCTTCTGCCTGTTACATACTTTCCGACAAATCTAATATACCGTTTTACTCTACGAGTAACGGGTATAAAAAGATCACAGAGTCCCTTGCACCTCTGAAGAAGACTGCCCAACTGCGTACCTCGTCCACCAGCTCTTCCTAGTCGAGCGGATTTACCAGAATGGTGTCAGCCGGTTCTCCAATGGCAAGGAAAAGTTTCAAAACGGCAGCTCCTCGAGCCGGGACCAGTTGAAAATAAAGCCCATGAGGTAGCCGATAAGAAGGAAAAAGTGGTAGCTTAAAGGAAGGAAGTGGCTGCTCAAAAGAAAGACAAAGAAGTTCCCTTCGGAAAGGAAGGCCAAGAAGAGACCAAAAAGGAACAAACAAAAAAAAGAAACGAAAAAAATAAAGTGAATTTTTCACGATTTGAGAACTATCCGTTCGCTATTTGGCGTTCATAAAAAAGAACACCGCGGGGACAAATTAAGAACATTAAGGTAAAATTATAAAGGCCTCACTGAAAAATGCTTTTAAACGGTGCGAATTTTTGTTACATTCTTCCGCCAGTCACTTACAGCAATAGTCTTTGATTTTACTTGGAATTTAATCTTTAAATATATTTTATAAACATTTTTGTATCTGTTTTTAGTCCTTTGATTTGTTATCTACGTAGGCAACATTATCAGCCAGCACTTTTGTAATAAATTTCTACTGGCTGTCTTCCGAGCATGGTTTTATTTGATTGGATTTCAGCATTATTTTCTAGAAACAAAGTGGAATGGGTCAAATTATAGCCCCTTCGTTTTCAAACCCGTTTCGTTCTAGACTTGATAAGTTTTTTTTTAAGATCGTCCTCGCCGACGATCAGCATACGACGGCCTTCTACCACGTTTTTCCGCATTGGTTCTCGATAAAAAACTTTCAAACTCTTTAGGCCAGAAATGGTAAACTTAAAAAAATGTTTCAAGTAGTGAGTATATAAATTAAACTGCTTAAGGATAACTTAATTTAGCTGGACCACACGACCTTACTGAACAGAGGATTTTCAAATGCTGAAGTCACAGCCTTCTTCTTACAAAAACTTTTAAAATTGTATTCTCATTTGAAAACTGAATGACATATGCGGTTAAAGTGTTTTGAATATATCTTTGAAAACTTTTAATAGTTTTCAATTTAATCTTAATTTATTACTAGTATTTTTTATTTGGTTAAGCCTCCAAATGGCATTGTGTTTGGGATCCGCGTATTTTCAGACCCTGATTACAAGTAATTCGGTCAAAGTTGGCGGTTTTTCAATAAATTTGTGGCCACGTCCGATATGGTCCCACACAAGAATAAAATTGCGGAACCCTTAAGAAAATAATTTGTTCATATATATATTAACTAATTGGAGGCCTGAAAGGAAATTATAAAAAAAATTGGTTCAGTTTTTAAACTTTAAGTATTTATAAATCAAACAAAAACACCTCCTAACGAAGTAAACAATAGTGACGATTGCACCCTTGACATGCAAAAGATTTTGTATCAACTTTTGTGACGAAAAATTATTTTACACTTGACAAAATGTGATCATATCTCAATCCCTCTTTCACTCTATTGAATTTGCTAGTAATTTTTTTTTGTTTGGCTATACACTTAAATGAATTGTTCGATTTTAATAATTATACCCGTTACTCGTAGAGTAAAAGGGTATACTAGATTAGTCGGAAAGTATGTAACAGGCAGAAGGAAGCGTTTCCGACCCCATAAAGTATATATATTATTGATCAGGATCACTAGCCGAGTCGATCTAGCCATGTCCGTCTGTCCGTCTGTCTGTCCGTCCGGATGAACGCTGAGATCTCGGAAACTATAAGAGTCAGGCTATTGAGATTTGGCTTGCAGATTAATGAGCTTCTTACGCAGCGCAAGTTTGTTTCAGCACAGTGCCACGCCCACTCTAGCGCCCACAAGCCGCCCAAAACTGTGGCTCCTACAGTTTTGATGAAATGTTTTGGTCTCGTCAATACCTATCGATTGATCCAAAAAAAACTTTGTCACGCCCACTCTAACGCCCACATCGCTTAAATCTTTTATATCCACCGGTAGGTGGCGCATTTCAATCTCGCTTTGCTGCTTGCATATCTCAATTTTCCTTTAGTCCCTTTAGCTGAGTAACGGGTATCTGATAGACGAGGTACTCGACTATAGCGTTCTTCCTTGTTTTGTGTAGCATGATTAATATATAGCATTCAACCTTGCAAGCACAGCTGCATGTCCCGATGAGTTGTTCCTAAAACGACCATTCCGGCAGTTCACCGGATTCTGACAGTCTCGTGCACCGTGGCTGGTCTATTCGCACTGTCGGCAGACATTCTTGTACCTGCAGTCCTTAAAGTTATGGTCGAAACCAAGGCCCTCTCATCAGTTTCCCGGTGGCACCTTCTATATAATATTTATTCAAAATTGCCATCCTCTAGCACATCCTTTAGCCGATTCACCATGATTCCATATACCGAGCGTACATTGACGTCAGGTGCTAAGGGATGGCACGCCATACCTCCTTGACAATCCCACCCGCGCTGCGATTCATACCCGGAGATCGCCAACTTCTCAGCCTCGCGACACAGGTCGCCACCTCGAAGGTCTCGTGGATCGGTGGGGCACCTGGGGGAATGTCATCTTGGGCAATCGACTCCGCAAAAGGGAAAAAATTGCGGAGGAGCACATTTGCACAGTAGTGCCAGGTTACGAAGAGCGCGCCGTTCGACCGAAGACATCCGAGATCAGCTGTCTTTTTCCGGCCTCGGCATATCCGGTAGACGAGCCCCCATGAATCATCCTCGTACCGTCCAACGAAGTCCCGCCAGTTTTGCTCCCTTGTCGTCAGAAAAGCATCTTGGACTGGCCTGATGCAATCCCAAGTCCAGCGGCAAGTAGCTCAGCATCGTCGGTGCCACTCAGGCGAGCTGCCTGCAGCCTGCGCCTTAGTCTCCCGACCTCTTGGCGTTTGGTACTCAGTTCAGGTTTCCACCATGTTACGTTTCCCCTCGTTGCAGGTATCGTACGCCCTATCACCTTGTGATGGAGCGAAGGGCAGACACATGGTCGTCCAAAGGCGATTCCTCCAGTTCCACAAGGCTTTGTGCCGCATTACACTGAATCTTGCATTGGAGAGCTTCCCTTGTGGTACCGGAGCTAGGCTCGGCTCTGGAGTTACCTCAACAGTAATGATGTTGTGTTCACTTAGCTCCCATAAGACAACTCTCCACTCGTATGTTGCCCATACTCGCACCGCTTTGTTGGCGAAGGTCACGTCGATATCACTTCTGGAGCGGTGATTATCGAACATGAACACCTGGCTGGCCGTATGCAGCACACTGGCACCGCTTGCGATTATCCGCTCGTTCATGAGCTGTCCCCGTTCGCGGTTCAGTCGGTCTCCAGAGTTGTCTGGAGATATGCTGAATTACATAGGGAAACAGCGTTGGCCTCAAGTCCGAGGATTGTCGGTGTCCTGCTGACTAACAGGAGATCCGTATCTAGGTAGTCAGTGTAGGGCTCCAGATCAGCTAAATGCTGGCAGTATCCGGAGGCCAGAAAGATTGTGCCATATGTCCCTGTGACACTCACGCACACCCCGTAGTACGTCGTAAAAGCCTCGATGGGCATGCAGATGGCAGATGGGTTGTCCACGATAATGGCAGCTTTCTTCCTTTTATCGGCGAAATCCTCATCCCTCCAGGTAGTCCAGTGAGTCGCTTGCCCGCGTCCACATAGGGCTTCTGGACTAGTGCGAACAGGTGGCCAGCATCTCTCATCTGCTTAGCAAGGTCGATGACAGCGCAGCGGCCTCGACCACAATTCGCTATGATGAAGCTAAACATATTTAATATCTAGCTTGCACCCTGGCTAGCAGCGCGTCGTATATCGGGCAGCCACCCGAGAGCATATAATGCCCCGAGGGCATCCCTTTATGGCGGCAGTTACGGCAGTCCACCGCATTTCTGCACTGGGCAGCAGGTGAAGCATCGTGGTGCGCGCCTCTAGCAGCGGTGGCTGCGTATGAGACGACCGAGGCGAGTCGGTCCTCCAACTTTCCAATGTACCGGTTTAAAAAGGACTGGACCTTTCGATCGACAGCATGAACATCCGTCCGATCTCCGAGCGGATTTCACCCATCTCGGCAGCGACGGCACCGTTCCACAGTGGTTGCGCCCATAGGACAAAATTCAAAAAATCATAACAACAAAAATTTGAGAAAAGTAATCAAAAATTTCTAAAAATAGTATTGAAGCTGTGAACACGTGTTCATTTGCAAAGCGCAGCTGCACGCATCGCGAATATTTCACAACAAAAGCGAGCTTCAAAGTGTTCAGTCAACTAATTACGCTGCCCAATTTAAATTATATAAAATGGATTTCGAAGTTAAAGGTATTATTTTTATGTTTCAATATTAATAAAAGCTAACTTGTGTTGTCGTTATTTTGAAATTAATTCTTTAGTTTATTATATTTTTGGTATCTTTTGTATTCGTGTTTTTTATGTATACTAAAAGTTTTAACTGTGATCCCCCAAGATGCCCCGATTCATTTTTATTCAGTGTATTTGTCAATATCTTAAGGTATAAAAAAGTTAAGGCTAGCTGCAGATATTTGCAGATGTGTGCATAATCAACCATATACTAACATCGTCTCTTTTTATCTTCAAGATCAAAGCAGCTGTTTTGCATTGTAGTTGTGCTGTGTCATTGTGTTCGTCCTCAGTGTTTTATGTTTTTTTTAGGTTCAAATTTTAATTTTTATAGCGTTATTTCTATATTATTTTAATTTTGGTAGGTGACTCTAGTAGTAGGGAAAGACGGGTTCTGGGACAATTTGCATATTAATGGCCCCCGCCCCCTTACTAATTAGCATATTAATGACCCCGCCTCTCATTGATTAACATATTAATGACCCCCGCCTCTTCATTAACGTATGCGGGTTCTGGGACAATTAGGATAATCCAATAAATTAAGTGATTTTAATGGACTTTGAACTCATAAAAATGTCACGATCATGTCTATAAAGAGTATACTTAATTGCCCCCAACCCCACACCACCATGTGACAATACTGATCACGTGACCTTTTTGCCTCATTATCAACAATTAATATTCAGCAGGTGTTGCTTTACACGGGAGAAAGGTCGCACACTTTCCCCACATCCCCATGTGACAATATTGATCATGTATCCTTTTCCTCATTATTAGCAATTAATATTCAGCAGGTGTTGCTGTGCACGTGAGAAAGGTCGCAAACCCAAAACATCTAAAGATGGTTGCCTTAGAGGAACATGTCCGATCATGTTGGGGAATAACGTTTCCTATGATTGTAAAATTAATTTAGAAATCAAAAGAACCCCAATAAAATGAATCTCACAAGTTAATAATTCTCAGATGTCGAATATTTTCAAACAGACATTTTTGTTTCCGCCCCAGAAGGTTTAACTGGTAAATTCTCTAAGATTCTCTCCTTTCCACAAACGGGTCATAAACATATCAAAAAAGGGATTCAAGCAAGAGCTACCCGAACATGCGCACCTGTCTATTACCTGACCGAAATAAAAGGGACACATGCACAAGTCTGAAGGCGCACGCCCATTGACAAGATCATGGGCCTCACGCCAACGACCTCACGGCTGACTGCTAGCTCTAATACGTTCCCATAATAGGGGTTGAAATCACTACCGCGCAACAACTCGCAAATAGCCGACATATCTTAGTCAAGGAAATATTTTCCATTCTCCGTACCTGTAATTTTAACTCGAAATAAAAAGTCAGAAGTTTATTTTGTACCATAAAAATACATTTATTCATTTACATTTTTTTATTTTGGTATTGCGAACATTTTTTTTTTTTTTATATATAGAAATTTATTTTCTGCTATGATTCCGGCGATTTGCATAGAAGAAGCAGGCGCACGTTTCCGACGTCATTTCTGGATTACAAAATGTAAAGTGTTCACCATAATTCGTAGTTTTGAGGTCATGACCACCTCGATTCATGAACATAGTTTTTGTGTTTAGAAGGTATTGAAAATGCTGACCAATTATCTCTCCTTTAAATTGTTCAATAAATTGGTCAATTTCCTCATGAAACTTAATTTGGTTAATTTTGTTTTCTTGCACATCCTTACACATCTAGTCTCAACTTTAAAATAATGTATAAAAATTATTTTATTGTTTTGAAGCTACTTTTAAAAAATGTCAAAATAATGTATGCATTGTTTAGAGCACAAACCCCGCCCTTAAGGTGTGTTTCACAATAGGGAAACCGGTTTCCTTTAAACCTGTTTAATGACGGACAGCCCATTTCCTCGACATTAATGAGCTGACGACTCCCAAAAAACGTCTGTAGAAATCGTTTCTTTTCCACACCTTTACAAATAATTTGTTTTCCGCTTGTAATTGTCCTTAGATACTTTCGAGTTTGTGGAAAACTATTTTCTTCATCGTTCCAAAAAATGTTGTGATGTGTATTGGTTAACCAAATTGCAGTCTTTCGAGATTTTGTATTTAGCAAAGTAAAATCATATGGTGGTTCTATTAAAAAACTTTTATTCAAGTTTGGATCTTTTTCGAATACAATTCCAATTTCCTTTAGAATAAAATTATTATTATTATCAAAGAAACCTTGAACATCAATCGAAACAGTATCTTTCAACATTTTTCTAATGTTAAACAACTCGTTGTACTAGTCCGTTTAGTGGGTTATATTCAACTAAACGGTCTTGTATGAGGAGACAATAATCTTGGGTATTTTCATGACTTGGTGTCTTTAATTCTATTGAAATTCTCACATCAATAGGACCAATTTTACTGATTCATTTTGATATGAAAGATCAACCACAATAATAGGGGTCTTCAATTTAAATTCATTTGGGGTCAAAAATGGTTGTGATTCACGATTAACTAGATTGAAATCTTGTATACATTTCATATAGGTGAGCATACTAATTCTTACTAAAATCAACATTCAGATTATCACATGGATATGACTCAGAATTCAAGTGAACTTTCAAGTTTGATAAGTTATTTGTGATAAGTTCTCCATTTAGTGTAAATCCAATTATGGCAAATCTTGGTTTTTTGCGGTTAGCCGACAATTTCACATTCCAGCTGTGTTGACTTCCATACCCCAATTTTGCGTTAACATATGAATCCCAACTCCGGAATGCGATTGGTAGGTTTACACCACTTTTAATAATATCGTACATCTTAATTTTTTGCAAAATCGCTCAGAGTTACATGGGGAATTTTCCAGATTTTATTCGTAATTTCCAACTTAAAAGTTTGTTCATTTCTGGTTTGCTCAAACACATCACCAAGATTCTTAGTTAGCATCAACACTAGTTCATGCTTGCAATTTAACAAAACTTTTTTATAATCCTCAGTCAATCCCAACAAATTTTTTAATGGTACAGAAAAATTTTAATTGGGGATCCCGTAGAAATTTCGTCTCCACTGCTCCATCCAGAATTTAATAGGTATTGACTTTGAAGATTATCCAGAGATATACAATTTTTAGGGTAGTAGCCATACCGACATAGACTTGACACGTTGGACTCGTTGTATTTAGTTGTTACCTAGCAGTATTTTGATGGTTACTTTCTTTTTAGTCTTGCTTTTGGATGGTTACTTTTTGTATAGTACCTGTACAGTACTTGATTTTGGATGGTTACTATCTGTATAGTATCTGTAAAGTACTTGGTTTTAGATGATAACTAAATGTTAACAAGTATTATTAGTCGCTATAGTCTCTTGTTAAGAACTATCAAAGTACACAAGTTAAAGTTTCTAAGATGTGTTAGCCAAACACACTTGCAGTGAACTATCATTACCTGACCGTCATCAAAGTCACATGCCCAAGACCCAAGGACATTGAATAAAATACTTCCCCTTCATTTGTACCTGGAGTTTTAATTACAGTCAGATACAAAATTTGTAGGATTATTCAATATTTCTTTATATATTTTATTATTGTAAACATATTTCATTAAATTCATAATTAATTATATTTTATGTATATTTGTATATAATTAATTTTCTTACTTCAGCCCTCTGTAAGAAACATGTCGCTTATTAATCTTCGTTCCAAGCGTAGATTTTCGCTTGGTTCCCATAGATAGATGTAAAATAGTTCTCACAATGTAATCTTTCTCAGATGCTGAATATGTTCCATCCCATAATAATATTGTAACATATTTCGAAGGCATCATTAGCTAGCATAGGAGCGCCTATCAATTTAATTTTTGATTGAAGTTTATGATAGAGGTGTTGGGACCTGGTAATATCGGTTTTTGTTGTCAACTATTTTTCTAGTTCTAGTTTTCTAATTCTATTCTATTTGTATACTATTTGTATGAGTAAGGCATCATTGTCTAAGATTCTGAATAAGTTTAATAAACTCTTTAATTACAATACTGATTAGCTGGTTACTATATATTTAGTAGATGTATACAAGTTGTTTAGTATCTGGTTTGATATGTTTAATAGATGTATACAAGTTGTTTACTAGATGTATACAAGTTGTTTACTAGATGTTTAGTATCTGACTACTATATATTTAGTAGATGTATACAAGTTGTTTAGTATCTGGTTACTATATATTTAGTAGATGTATACAAGTTGTTTAGTATCTGGTTTCTATATGTTTAATAGATGTATACAAGTTGTTTACTAGATGTATACAAGTTGTTTACTAGCTATTTAGTATCTGGTTACTATATATTTAGTAGATGTATACAAGTTGTTTAGTTCTGGTTACAATATATTTAGTAGATGTATGCAAGTTGTTTAGTATCTATGTTTAGTAGATGTATATAAGTTGGTTACTAGATGTATACAAGTTGTTTACTAGCTGTTTAGTATCTGGTTTCTATATGATTAGTAGATGTATACAAGGTGTTTAATAGATGTATACAAGTTGCTTACTAGCTGTTTAGTAACTGGTTTATATATCTTTAATATCTGTTTACTTTAGCTGGTTACTAGTTGTTATTAACGTCTACGAGCTTTTATAGTCTTTTGTTAAGAATGATCAAAAATTCTTGATCACTAGACGACTTTCGATGTGAAGTAAAAACTTACACTCTGATTTTCAGTGTGTTTGCTATGTACGTAAGAAAGAATGCAAAGCTAAAATAGCTCAAGATTGAGGAATATGTCCGATTATGTTGGGGGAAGATGTATCCTGTGATTGTAAAACTAATTAAGATATAAATTGTTCACAAGTTGTCTAAAAGCTGTGTAGAAGCTGCTTTGATAAACAATTTTGATTCATAATTACAGATATTAAGAATATATAATAATATCATCCACTTTAACTAGTATATTGTTAAAATAAAACATTTCCATTTTTCATATTCTTTCATCTTATGTAGGTATGATAAATGTAATCTTAACTACGATAGCTAGCCTTACATCCCATAACTATAGTTATTAGCTACAATAAAATGTCTAGAAAGAACAAAATATATGAATGTCCAAAAACCATTTAAAACTAACTATAATTGGGAAAGTAATTGAAATCGCTCCGGCGTAATACAGTAAAAAACAAAAAACACTGTGATTATCCCATTTTCTATCACCATAACAAATATGTATACCCACACCTAAATGACCAATTATATCCTTTGTCCAAAAATGTCTGTGACTTTCACTTATAAATTTGTCACCGATAATTTAAATCCCATTAAGCAAACCACCCATTGCTAACCGTACCATAACCCCAGAGTCAAGTTGGTTACCTACAATAAACATAGGTGGTGGTGTAAAGGATTGCTAAAATGCCTCGACGCAGGCGCAAATGTCATAAAAAATGATCATAAAAATATAATTAGGAAAGTATTTTTTATTTGCGAACCATTTATAACTGTTACCAACAACACAAATAGTTATGTTACAAAGGATTTGCTTCAATGCCTCGACGCAGGCGCAAAGGTCAAGGTATTGGAAAAAAATTCATGGAATATTATCCCTTCATAAAAGAGGTCATATAATATATAATTACGAAAGTATTTTTTATTTGCGAACAATTTATAAATGTTACCAACAACACAAATAGTTGTTACAAAGGATTGCTAAAATACCTTGATGCAGGCGCAAAGGTCAAGGTATTGGAAAAAAATTCATGGAATATTATCCCTTCATAAAAGAGGTCATAAAATATATAATTAGGAAAGTATTTTTTATTTGCGAACAATTTATAAATGTTACCAACAACACAAATAGTTGTTACAAAGGATTGCTAAAATACCTTGATGCAGGCGCAAAGGTCAAGGTAATGGAAAAATTCATGGAATATTATCCCTTGACCAAAAACGAAAGTTTCTTCTATTTGGATAATAAAAAAATATATATTAATTCAATACTTTGATTTTTCCATCAAAATGCTTGATAAATCTAGTTGTTTGATATTCTCTAACTAATTGAGTAATATGTTTTCATGTGCCTATTTAATTTACCAAAAACAGTATTAGTCTTCTCTCATAAAATCCCTCTAATTCCCCACCGGTGAAATATATGTTCCTCATATTTAATAATGATGGTTTGTCATAGATAGGTACTTGTAATTCATATTTAAGATACTTACATCCTTCTCTAACTAATATCCTTTTATCCATCATGTAAACAGGTTTAGAATTGTATTGCGTGCTTCAACCCCTAGCCACACCCACCACTGTAACAGATTTCACTTTTCCAATGGCTGCCCCAGCTACCTAAACTGTACATTTCTTTTGATTTTCTCTTTTCCTTTCTAAGCAATGTACACAATTTTTAAACTGGTTCTGACCTCCCTCTTTAATGGCATCCTCTACTTTATTTTCGTTATATTTCTGATCTTTTCCTAACAGTAGGTTGTTAAACTTTTATTATTTTATGGGATTATTGAGCACCCGAAATCCCTGATATTAAGTCATAACATGTAACTAGCAGAATATAGTAAAAGACATTAGACTCTAAAAAGACCAGATTTACCTACAATTCAATTTACCATCTACAATCCCTGGAGAAGAGCTTAGTATTTGCAGTTTAATTTTCAAATTTATTGATTTCACAGATTCCCGCTGGTAAATACCAATTTTTAACAAATGGCTGCCAACTCCATACCATTCAGACACTGGTTTACAACCTCATAGAACTGACTCTCAAGGTATCTGTAATGCACAATATATTTCTGTCTCTTTTCTTCTAATCAATATTAAAAAATTTCATAAACTGGTTTTGGAGTTCATTTTATTCTTAGAATTAAATTATTAAAAATTATTAAGCCAACAGAGATAATAATGATTTTGTGATAGTATCCCGTTAATAATACATACATAATTCTTATTTGTATATTTTCAAATTTTTTTATTTTAGAAAATTATTCATTAATCACATTCAAATAATATTCATAATATATCTTACAATTTTTTAAATTTATCAATAATGTTTCCCAATTATTAATATTAAATGACATTGCATCATATCTATTTTTAAGATTAAATATTAAGATGGGGTCGTCCTCGCGAGACATAGCGCTGACCAACTCACATTGCTCTGCCTCACCATTAAATTTAAGATACTCTAAGTCTGATATTGAATCCCTTATACGAAAAATCATCTCCTTAACTTCCAGGAGCAGTCGTGACAGCGGATTATTTTCGATTTCCGCATCGTGAAGATCAATTTGCTGTTGAAACTTGGTTGTCTCCATCATCAGCTCGGTGATTCGATTTTCCACGTTCTCAATATCAAAGAGATGGGAATCGTTATTGTTTTCGCTCTGCAAATCCACCAAGCGCCATTTCAGGATGTCCAACTCTTCTATAGTATCATAATAGATACTACCGAATTCTCGCCGCGACTCTTTGGAAACCTTTAAAATTTCCTTGAAGATTCCTATCTCAACCAACAAATCTTCATTTATTTTAAAATCACAGTGGTTGATTTGCTTGTGGATTTCAGTCATCTTATGTCCTTCGATTCAAATTTTGTACTGTTTTAGGTTTTGTAATCTCATCAACCAGGAAAAGACAGAACGTAGAATCGAGCAGGTACTTTATATCCAAGGATCAAACCCCCTCCCCCAAGAATCAAACCACCATCCTATGCGATTGGCTTAAGTAAAACCATTCCATACTGTGTCAAAGTGAGAAGAAGAATACATAAGAAACCGGAAATCAAAGGCAAAGTAAGATTGTAGGCCAGCATATATCGATATTGGGAACTGTTGTTATATGAGTACGCATACATTTAATTGTATTTAATATAATAGTTGTTGATAATTATAATTTTATAATGGTCATCATTAAGTAGGAGGAGTGGAAAAGAATTTTTATTCTTAATATTTAATCTTAAAAATAGATATGATGCAATGTCATTTAATATTAATAATTGGGAAACATTATTGATAAATTTAAAAAATTGTAAGATATATTATGAATATTATTTGAATGTGATTAATGAATAATTTTCTAAAATAAAAAAATTTGAAAATATACAAATAAGAATTATGTATGTATTATTAACGGGATACTATCACAAAATCATTATTATCTCTGTTGGCTTAATAATTTTTAATAATTTAATTCTAAGAATAAAATGAACTCCAAAACCAGTTTATGAAATTTTTTAATATTGATTAGAAGAAAAGAGACAGAAATATATTGTGCATTACAGATACCTTGAGAGTCAGTTCTATGAGGTTGTAAACCAGTGTCTGAATGGTATGGAGTTGGCAGCCATTTGTTAAAAATTGGTATTTACCAGCGGGAATCTGTGAAATCAATAAATTTGAAAATTAAACTGCAAATACTAAGCTCTTCTCCAGGGATTGTAGATGGTAAATTGAATTGTAGGTAAATCTGGTCTTTTTAGAGTCTAATGTCTTTTACTATATTCTGCTAGTTACATGTTATGACTTAATATCAGGGATTTCGGGTGCTCAATAATCCCATAAAATAATAAAAGTTTAACAACCTACTGTTAGGAAAAGATCAGAAATATAACGAAAATAAAGTAGAGGATGCCATTAAAGAGGGAGGTCAGAACCAGTTTAAAAATTGTGTACATTGCTTAGAAAGGAAAAGAGAAAATCGAAAGAAATGTACAGTTTAGGTAGCTGGGGCAGCCATTGGAAAAGTGAAATCTGTTACAGTGGTGGGTGTGGCTAGGGGTTGAAGCACGCAATACAATTCTAAACCTGTTTACATGATGGATAAAAGGATATTAGTTAGAGAAGGATGTAAGTATCTTAAATATGAATTACAAGTACCTATCTATGACAAACCATCATTATTAAATATGAGGAACATATATTTCACCGGTGGGGAATTAGAGGGATTTTATGAGAGAAGACTAATACTGTTTTTGGTAAATTAAATAGGCACATGAAAACATATTACTCAATTAGTTAGAGAATATCAAACAACTAGATTTATCAAGCATTTTGATGGAAAAATCAAAGTATTGAATTAATATATATTTTTTTATTATCCAAATAGAAGAAACTTTCGTTTTTGGTCAAGGGATAATATTCCATGAATTTTTCCATTACCTTGACCTTTGCGCCTGCATCAAGGTATTTTAGCAATCCTTTGTAACAACTATTTGTGTTGTTGGTAACATTTATAAATTGTTCGCAAATAAAAAATACTTTCCTAATTATATATTTTATGACCTCTTTTATGAAGGGATAATATTCCATGAATTTTTTTCCAATACCTTGACCTTTGCGCCTGCATCAAGGTATTTTAGCAATCCTTTGTAACAACTATTTGTGTTGTTGGTAACATTTATAAATTGTTCGCAAATAAAAAATACTTTCCTAATTATATATTATATGACCTCTTTTATGAAGGGATAATATTCCATGAATTTTTTTCCAATACCTTGACCTTTGCGCCTGCGTCGAGGCATTGAAGCAAATCCTTTGTAACATAACTATTTGTGTTGTTGGTAACAGTTATAAATGGTTCGCAAATAAAAAATACTTTCCTAATTATATTTTTATGATCATTTTTTTATGACATTTGCGCCTGCGTCGAGGCATTTTAGCAATCCTTTACACCACCACCTATGTTTATTGTAGGTAACCAACTTGACTCTGGGGTTATGGTACGGTTAGCAATGGGTGGTTTGCTTAATGGGATTTAAATTATCGGTGACAAATTTATAAGTGAAAGTCACAGACATTTTTGGACAAAGGATATAATTGGTCATTTAGGTGTGGGTATACATATTTGTTATGGTGATAGAAAATGGGATAATCACAGTGTTTTTTGTTTTTTACTGTATTACGCCGGAGCGATTTCAATTACTTTCCCAATTATAGTTAGTTTTAAATGGTTTTTGGACATTCATATATTTTGTTCTTTCTAGACATTTTATTGTAGCTAATAACTATAGTTATGGGATGTAAGGCTAGCTATCGTAGTTAAGATTACATTTATTATACCTACATAAGATGAAAGAATATGAAAAATGGAAATGTTTTATTTTAACAATATACTAGTTAAAGTGGATGATATTATTATATATTCTTAATATCTGTAATTATGAATCAAAATTGTTTATCAAAGCAGCTTCTACACAGCTTTTAGACAACTTGTGAACAATTTATATCTTAATTAGTTTTACAATCACAGGATACATCTTCCCCCAACATAATCGGACATATTCCTCTAAGATTTATATATCAATCTTGAGCTATTTTGGCTTTGCATTCTTTCTTACGTACATAGCAAACACACTGAAAATCAGAGTGTAAGTTTTTACTTCACATCGAAAGTCGTCTAGTGATCAAGAATTTTTGATCATTCTTAACAAAAGACTATAAAAGCTCGTAGACGTTAATAACAACTAGTAACCAGCTAAAGTAAACAGATATTAAAGATATATAAACCAGTTACTAAACAGCTAGTAAGCAACTTGTATACATCTATTAAACACCTTGTATACATCTACTAATCATATAGAAACCAGATACTAAACAGCTAGTAAACAACTTGTATACATCTAGTAACCAACTTATATACATCTACTAAACATAGATACTAAACAACTTGCATACATCTACTAAATATATTGTAACCAGAACTAAACAACTTGTATACATCTACTAAATATATAGTAACCAGATACTAAATAGCTAGTAAACAACTTGTATACATCTAGTAAACAACTTGTATACATCTATTAAACATATAGAAACCAGATACTAAACAACTTGTATACATCTACTAAATATATAGTAACCAGATACTAAACAACTTGTATACATCTACTAAATATATAGTAGCCAGATACTAAACATCTAGTAAACAACTTGTATACATCTAGTAAACAACTTGTATACATCTATTAAACATATCAAACCAGATACTAAACAACTTGTATACATCTACTAAATATATAGTAACCAGCTAATCAGTATTGTAATTAAAGAGTTTATTAAACTTATTCAGAATCTTAGACAATGATGCCTTACTCATACAAATAGTATACAAATAGAATAGAATTAGAAAACTAGAACTAGAAAAATAGTTGACAACAAAAACCGATATTACCAGGTCCCAACACCTCTATCATAAACTTCAATCAAAAATTAAATTGATAGGCGCTCCTATGCTAGCTAATGATGCCTTCGAAATATGTTACAATATTATTATGGGATGGAACAAATGAATGCTTTAAAAATAATTCAGCATCTGAGAAAGATTACATTGTGAGAACTATTTTACATCTATCTATGGGAACCAAGCGAAAATCTACGCTTGGAACGAAGATTAATAAGCGACATGTTTCTTACAGAGGGCTGAAGTAAGAAAATTAATTATATACAAATATACATAAAATATAATTAATTATGAATTTAATGAAATATGTTTACAATAATAAAATATATAAAGAAATATTGAATAATCCTACAAATTTTGTATCTGACTGTAATTAAAACTCCAGGTACAAATGAAGGGGAAGTATTTTATTCAATGTCCTTGGGTCTTGGGCATGTGACTTTGATGACGGTCAGGTAATGATAGTTCACTGCAAGTGTGTTTGGCTAACACATCTTAGAAACTTTAACTTGTGTACTTTGATAGTTCTTAACAAGAGACTATAGCGACTAATAATACTTGTTAACATTTAGTTATCATCTAAAACCAAGTACTTTACAGATACTATACAGATAGTAACCATCCAAAATCAAGTACTGTACAGGTACTATACAAAAAGTAACCATCCAAAAGCAAGACTAAAAAGAAAGTAACCATCAAAATACTGCTAGGTAACAACTAAATACAACGAGTCCAACGTGTCAAGTCTATGTCGGTATGGCTACTACCCTAAAAATTGTATATCTCTGGATAATCTTCAAAGTCAATACCTATTAAATTCTGGATGGAGCAGTGGAGACGAAATTTCTACGGGATCCCCAATTAAAATTTTTCTGTACCATTAAAAAATTTGTTGGGATTGACTGAGGATTATAAAAAAGTTTTGTTAAATTGCAAGCATGAACTAGTGTTGATGCTAACTAAGAATCTTGGTGATGTGTTTGAGCAAACCAGAAATGAACAAACTTTTAAGTTGGAAATTACGAATAAAATCTGGAAAATTCCCCATGTAACTCTGAGCGATTTTGCAAAAAATTAAGATGTACGATATTATTAAAAGTGGTGTAAACCTACCAATCGCATTCCGGAGTTGGGATTCATATGTTAACGCAAAATTGGGGTATGGAAGTCAACACAGCTGGAATGTGAAATTGTCGGCTAACCGCAAAAAACCAAGATTTGCCATAATTGGATTTACACTAAATGGAGAACTTATCACAAATAACTTATCAAACTTGAAAGTTCACTTGAGTTCTGAGTCATATCCATGTGATAATCTGAATGTTGATTTTAGTAAGAATTAGTTTGCTCACCTATATGAAATGTATACAAGATTTCAATCTAGTTAATCGTGAATCACAACCATTTTTGACCCCAAATGAATTTAAATTGAAGACCCCTATTATTGTGGTTGATCTTTCATATCAAAATGAATCAGTAAAATTGGTCCTATTGATGTGAGAATTTCAATAGAATTAAAGACACCAAGTCATGAAAATACCCAAGATTATTGTCTCCTCATACAAGACCGTTTAGTTGAATATAACCCACTAAACGGACTAGTACAACGAGTTGTTTAACATTAGAAAAATGTTGAAAGATACTGTTTCGATTGATGTTCAAGGTTTCTTTGATAATAATAATAATTTTATTCTAAAGGAAATTGGAATTGTATTCGAAAAAGATCCAAACTTGAATAAAAGTTTTTTAATAGAACCACCATATGATTTTACTTTGCTAAATACAAAATCTCGAAAGACTGCAATTTGGTTAACCAATACACATCACAAAATTTTTTGGAACGATGAAGAAAATAGTTTTCCACAAACTCGAAAGTATCTAAGGACAATTACAAGCGGAAAACAAATTATTTGTAAAGGTGTGGAAAAGAAACGATTTCTACAGACGTTTTTTGGGAGTCGTCAGCTCATTAATGTCGAGGAAATGGGCTGTCCGTCATTAAACAGGTTTAAAGGAAACCGGTTTCCCTATTGTGAAACACACCTTAAGGGCGGGGTTTGTGCTCTAAACAATGCATACATTATTTTGACATTTTTTAAAAGTAGCTTCAAAACAATAAAATAATTTTTATACATTATTTTAAAGTTGAGACTAGATGTGTAAGGATGTGCAAGAAAACAAAATTAACCAAATTAAGTTTCATGAGGAAATTGACCAATTTATTGAACAATTTAAAGGAGAGATAATTGGTCAGCATTTTCAATACCTTCTAAACACAAAAACTATGTTCATGAATCGAGGTGGTCATGACCTCAAAACTACGAATTATGGTGAACACTTTACATTTTGTAATCCAGAAATGACGTCGGAAACGTGCGCCTGCTTCTTCTATGCAAATCGCCGGAATCATAGCAGAAAATAAATTTCTATATATAAAAAAAAAAAAAATGTTCGCAATACCAAAATAAAAAAATGTAAATGAATAAATGTATTTTTATGGTACAAAATAAACTTCTGACTTTTTATTTCGAGTTAAAATTACAGGTACGGAGAATGGAAAATATTTCCTTGACTAAGATATGTCGGCTATTTGCGAGTTGTTGCGCGGTAGTGATTTCAACCCCTATTATGGGAACGTATTAGAGCTAGCAGTCAGCCGTGAGGTCGTTGGCGTGAGGCCCATGATCTTGTCAATGGGCGTGCGCCTTCAGACTTGTGCATGTGTCCCTTTTATTTCGGTCAGGTAATAGACAGGTGCGCATGTTCGGGTAGCTCTTGCTTGAATCCCTTTTTTGATATGTTTATGACCCGTTTGTGGAAAGGAGAGAATCTTAGAGAATTTACCAGTTAAACCTTCTGGGGCGGAAACAAAAATGTCTGTTTGAAAATATTCGACATCTGAGAATTATTAACTTGTGAGATTCATTTTATTGGGGTTCTTTTGATTTCTAAATTAATTTTACAATCATAGGAAACGTTATTCCCCAACATGATCGGACATGTTCCTCTAAGGCAACCATCTTTAGATGTTTTGGGTTTGCGACCTTTCTCACGTGCACAGCAACACCTGCTGAATATTAATTGCTAATAATGAGGAAAAGGATACATGATCAATATTGTCACATGGGGATGTGGGGAAAGTGTGCGACCTTTCTCCCGTGTAAAGCAACACCTGCTGAATATTAATTGTTGATAATGAGGCAAAAAGGTCACGTGATCAGTATTGTCACATGGTGGTGTGGGGTTGGGGGCAATTAAGTATACTCTTTATAGACATGATCGTGACATTTTTATGAGTTCAAAGTCCATTAAAATCACTTAATTTATTGGATTATCCTAATTGTCCCAGAACCCGCATACGTTAATGAAGAGGCGGGGGTCATTAATATGTTAATCAATGAGAGGCGGGGTCATTAATATGCTAATTAGTAAGGGGGCGGGGGCCATTAAAATGCAAATTGTCCCAGAGCCCGTCTTTCCCTACTACTGACTCTTCTCATTGTGTCTTCACTCGCTTTTACATATTCAATTATTGGTGTACAGTAATCGGCACCAATGCAGAAAAATTACGGAAGGCCATCGAACATGTGAACAGCAATATTAAGAAAATTGGCTACATGTCCGAGATGAGCGTGCTAACGAAATGTATTGGATACATTTGGAAGAAAATTGCTTCGTTTTGGACACAATAAAAACGCAAAAAGGCATCACTTCTTGAATTCCAATCTAATTGGCTTAACGAAAAGGAAACAATTTTAATGAAAAGCACTCCAAGTAAGCCTCAAAAAATGATCGAAACTGCTAAGCGTGGACGTCCGAAAGTAGACTTTAGTAAGTCATCAAAAAGAACTAAGAGACGAAGAATTGCTGAGCTTTCAATAATTAATGAATCTGCAGCTTGTGACTTACGATCGTGCAACTTTCAATCAAATGCAATGTGTAACAAAGCTAAAATCGATGAAGTCCTATCGCTTCTCATGGAGGCAAACTTGAGCAAGCATCAATAGTTTCTTATTCGAAGCTATGTGAACTCAAAGACTTCCTGTGACCTTTTTCCAAGCTACGGTCAACTGTTAAAGGCTAAGAAATTAAGAAATTAACCGAATCCCACTATTTGGTATTTTAGGGATTTTGCGACGGGTGACGCTAAGGTTTTCCATTGGTGAATAGCCACTCTATTCAACCTGCTTTCAATTACGCAGTTGGTATCGGACCATTCCCGAGAAGTGGCTTAAGCCAAAAATGCGCCGGCGGAACTGAAATGGTATTCGATTATTATACCCTTGCAGAGGATATATTGATTTCAGTCAGAAGCTTGCAGCGCATTGAATGAGACGTTTCCGACCCCATAAAGTATATATATTCTTGATCAGCATGACTAGACGAGTCGATCTAGCCATGTCCGTCTGTCCGTCCGATTCTAAGCAAACTAGTCTCTCAGTTTTAAAGCTATCGGGCTGAAACTTTCCCAAAAGTCTTATTTCTTTTGTAGGTAGTATATAAGTCGAAACCAGCCGGATCGGACTACTATATCTTATAGCTCCCATAGGAATAATCGGAAAAAAATTTTAAAAAATTATATATTTTAACATATAACCTCCTAAGCTTGGAAATAATATTTTGTAATTAGTTTTGAATTTCGAATTCAATTTAAACAAATTATACATAGCCTCGGTGTTTTTAAGATATAACCTCCTACGCTTGGAAATAACATTTTTTAATTAGTTCTGAATTTCGAATTTAATTTTATCAAAATCGGACGACTATTTCATATAGCTGCCATAGGAACGATCGGAAAATTGGTGGGAAAATAATATGAAACAATTTATAGCTTCGGTGTTTTTTGACATATTACCTTATACTATTGGGAATATTATTTTTCGTATTTTTAAATTTAATAATTATAACTGCAAGGGTATACAAACTTCGGCATGCCGAATTTAACTTCCTTTCATGTTTTTTATTGTACTTAAATCGCAGACTTTTATTGAAAACTAAAACTAAAATAAAATTATGCATAGAAAGAATTTATTTTACTACTCAATTCAGGACTCCACCATATTACGTTTCCCCTCGTTGCAGGTATCGTACGCCCTATCACCCTGTGATGGAGCGAAGGGCAGACACATAGTCGTCTAAAGGCGATTCCTCCAGTTCCACAAGGCTTTGTGCCGCACTACACTGAATCTTGCATTGGAGAGCTTCCGTTGCGGTACCGGAGCTAGGCTCGAATCTGGAGTTACCTCAACAGTAATGATGTTGTGGTCACTCAGCTCCCATAAGACAACTCTCCACTCGTATGTTGCCCATACTCGCACCGCTTTGTTGGCGAAGGTCACGTCGATATCACTTCTGGAGCGGTGATTATCGAACATGAACACCTGGCTGGCCGTATGCAGCACACTGGCACCGCTTGCGATTATCCGCTCGTTCATGAGCTGTCCCCGTTCGCGGTTCAGTCGGTCTCCAGAGTTGTCTGGAGATATGCTGAATTACATAGGGGAAACAGCGTTGGCATCAAGTCCGAGGGTTGTCGTTGTCCTGCTGGCTAACAGCAGAACCGTATCCAGGTAGTCAGTGTAGGGCTCCAGAGCAGCTAAATGCTGGCAGTATACGGAGGCCAGAAAGATTGTGCCATATCTCCCGGTGACACTCACGAACACTCCGTAGTCCGTCGTCTAAGCCTCGATGGGCATACAGATAGCAGATGGGTTGTCCATGATAATGGCAGCTTTCTTACTTTTATCGGGGAAATCCTCATTCCTCCAGGTAGTCCAGTGAGTCGCTTGCCCGCGTCCACATAGGGCTTCTGGACTAGTGCGAACAGGTGGCCAGCATCTCTCATCTGCTTAGCAAGCTCGATGACAGCGCAGCGGCCTCGACCAAAATTCGCTTGGATGAAGCTAAGCATATTAAATGTCTAGCATACACCTTGGGTAGCAGCGCGCCGTACATCGGGCAGCCACCGGAGAGCATATAATGCCCCAAGGGCATACCATCATGGCGGCAGTTACGGCAGTCCCCCGCATTTCTGCACTGTGCCGCTATGTTGTCGTTCTTCCCACACTGGCGGCAGACCTGCTTTTCTCGGGCGTACCGACACTCGCTGACATTATGGTCAAAACCAATGCACCGGTGGCACGCGTAGGTGCGCACCTGAGAGCGGCAGCGGTAGGAGAAACACTTTATGTAGACTCTTCTGCCCTCAAGAACGGCCAGCGCCTGGTCATCTACCACCAGCGTCACATTTACTGTGGTGCTGTCTGCAGCTGACCAGGGCTTGGTCACCAGGACTACCGCCTTCTGGAACTCCTTAAACGTCATCTCCTCGAAGATCTTCTCCTTCAGCTCCATCATAAACTCGTCCGGTCCCACGGAGGTGTCCACATCCTGGACCGTCACACTGGGCCTTGCCGCAATATTTTTCGACAACTTGAGGCCCACCTCGGCGAACTTTGCGCAGGCAACGACTTTCGACATCTCCGCCCGCCAAGGCGTGGGAATAATTGCGCCGCCCCGCTTATGCTCACGCACCTCGTGTACTCTTACTCCCAGAGGGGGCGCTACCTCCTTGCGGATCTTGTCCGCGATCTGCCTGCCTGACAGAGCCGGGTCGTCGCACGCAACGACTGCCGACCAGGTCTCCCGGATCTTCCGCGGTGCGGCTACGGGGGCAACAGGGACAGCAGGTGAAGCAACGTGGTGCGCGCCTCTAGCAGCGGTGGCTGCGTATGAGACGGCCGAGGCGACCGGTGTCTGTCTCTTTAGTCGGTCCTCCAACACTCCAATGCGGACCATCAGGGCTCCAACGAGCTCCTCGTACCGGGTTGACACCATCTGGACCTTGACGCTCACGGTAGAGCTTTCGTTCGATGACATGAACATCCGCCCACTCTGCGAGCGGATATCACCCATCTCGGCAGCGACGGCACCGTTCCCTCCCCACTCCCTGTCCGAGAAGGATTTAACACGGCTGGCTGGTGCGACGAAGGTCCCTTCCATAGCGGCAGCAGCGGCAGAGACAGCGGCAGTCTCAGTATGCCCTTTGGAGCGCCTTTTTTCACCACCGGGTGCAACAACCTTCGCTTTAGCCATCTTCGTGGACGATGACGATGGTGAAGGACGACCTTCTGGTGGTACGTCCCAATCCTTATCTGCGACGACAATATTGGCCCAGGAATCCTCATCAAGCGCAATCACCTAAGCCCTCGGGTTGTTCCGCTGCTTACTTCTGCTGCGCTTCCCGTCGTGGCGAGCCATATCACTCCCCGGGCGCATTTCGCCCTCGCTCCACGAATGTTCTTCTGACATCCTCTTCGTGGTGTAAAAAATAGGTTTTAAAAACACACTCACCCAATTTTTGTTGAAGCTTAGTTCGCCTTTCAGCTCGAGTCCAAATACGTAAAATAAAATAAAATAACCAAAATTCTTGCAATTGCTCACAAAACCGAATCGCTAATTCCGCCGCTCCTCGTGCATGTACAATTAAGCGAACAACACCACGCGACCACGCAGCCAAACCACGGAGCCTGGAACTATTTCCGTCAATGTAATTACTCCGTAAACGTAGAAATCGACTTTTTAAAAACCAGCAAAAACCAAACAGGTATGAATACGAGATCTATTTGAAACCGACTGTGAGCCTCACCCCTACAGCTCCGACAAGCTCGGATGGGGCAACCATTGCCATGTTAGTCGCCTCCTACGACAAGCTATGACAGGCTGTGGCAGTATTCTTCGCCGCTACCACACGGCAGGTAATGCTGATTAAAAGTCCCTCCTCCGGTTGAACGCCTCCTCGGCGAACGGGACCTCTTCTGATCCACCAGTATTCAATCGAATCCGATCCAGTTTCCGCCATCTAGCTGCACACCAAGTCCATCGAGGTCACGCAAATCCGCGTAGTTCGGGCAGTCGCATAAGACATGTTGCCAGTCCTCACAGGGGGCGCCGCGTAAGCATGCGTCAGTAGACAACGTCCCGATCCTACACAGAAATGCGTTCATAGATCCATGTCCTGTGTGCAAAAATCCGGCGCATCGTGAATCCAAAATTTGGCGTCCGGGATGAATTTGTAGGTCACCCGGCTGGGTGACTCTACGTCATCCCATCTGTCTTGCCACGTCTGCAGTAAGCACTGCTTCATACGCACCATCATCTGCCCCCGGCTAAGTCCTGTGAAGTCCTCGCCATGACACAGATCGTACTCCTCAAATCAAGCGGGGGAGTGCCAGCAAGAACCTGCAGTATCGCAGTGGACACTGTCCGGCATACCGGAAGGCTCCTATCAGGATTAGCCTCTGGAAAGCAAGGAGTCGCCCCTTGGC
Source organism: Drosophila subpulchrella (assembly GCF_014743375.2). Taxonomy (NCBI): domain Eukaryota; kingdom Metazoa; phylum Arthropoda; class Insecta; order Diptera; family Drosophilidae; genus Drosophila; species Drosophila subpulchrella. The sequence continues at coordinate 1,080,724 of NW_023665489.1, read as the reverse complement.
CACGACTTGTTGCGTCGTATTGACATACCATATCGGGGCACCAAATAGCACACCAGGCACTATGAGTCCGGCATAAATGGTCCGCCTGGCTCGAGGACTGAATCCCCAGTCTGCTCGAAGCACACGCGCCAATGCTCCAACAACTCCGGTCATGCGCCGTTTTAGCACTGTGAAGTGCTCGAAAAACTTCAAGCCTTTTTCGACCGTGATGCCCAGATACCAGCAGCTGCTAACATAAGTTTAAGCAAGTTTGATTCAGCAAATTTAACCTCAGGGGTGCGACTAAGCGCACGCGAAGCGGTACGAGCCAAACGATGGCGAGTCGTGACCAGCTCGTCATTCACGCGGAGGCTCCCAATCTCCGTCCGTCTCTTGCACCCTCGGCACATCTTGTAAACGCACCCCCAGGGATCGTGCAAGATTTCTCCCATGATGCGTCTCCCACTGTCCTCCTTTGTCTTCACGATGAGCTTCTTGTAGTCGGCTGTGGCATGCCTCAGCTCGACCACAATCTGCTCGGCCACGTCATCGTAGTGATGGCCTCTGGCATCCTGAAGACGGCGCCTGAGTCTTCTGACTTGGCGGCGCCTTGCGCAGAGGTCAGCGGTCCACCAACCTACCCTCGTTCTCGGCGGTCCGGGCGTTCTCCTACCCAACGCAAGGTCGCACACTTCGTGCACCATCCTGCGAAGTGGGGAGACTTGTTGGTCCAGCGGCGATACTTGGAAATCTTCCGGAATTTCGGCTGCCCTATTCACCAATTCCTGTTCGAACAGACGCCAACGTGCATTGGAGAAGTTCCAGGACGGTACCGGAGATAATCTCCCAACGGCACTAGCGGTCGAGGTGTTGGCCACAACTGAAATAATGTTGTGGTCACTCAGCTCCCACTCGTCCACACTCCATTCATATGTGGCTAGCATATATCCTGCGAAGTTGGCGAGTGTCACGTCGATATCGCGGTGCGATCTGTTGTTGTCGAACGTGTAGCTCCGACTGGGTTGGTTCAAGACCACCGCTTCCTTCGTCAGTATCCACTCGGACAGCAGCACTCCGAGAGTAGTAAGCTAGTCCCTCCGCGTGGGGAGGGAGTTTGCTAAGCCACATGGGGAATGCTGCATCGATTCCAAGGATTGCTGGAGTACTGCTGGTCAGCAGCAGGACATTATCCAAGTACGCTAGATACGACTGGAGGCTATAATCATCATCGCTATCAAACTGGCAGTATGCGGCGCAAAGGAAGATTGAGCCAAAACTCCCCTTTATGTACACACACACTCCGTAGTTGTTGGTGAGCGGCTCCACTGGCATGCAGATGATATCCTGGTGGTTCACATAAATGGCTGCCTTCCCTCGTTGATCAACGAAACTCCTCACTCCATCCGGCAACACATTTATCCTCTCGACGCCCACGTAAAGCTTCTGCACCAGTGCGAACAGACTCTTGCTTTCAAGCAACCGGACTCCGAGCTCTATGGTCGCAGCTCGTCCTCGACCACAGTTAGCTTGGATGAACCTAAACATCAATGTCTAGAATTCACCCTCGCAAGCACCGCAGCGTATACGGGACATCCTGGGGACAGCATGTGGTGCTTTTCCGCCGTCGAGCACGTCGAGGGCCGCGGTGCTGATTTTCAGCGTCACATTGACTGTGGCGCCATCCGCCTGCTACCACGACATCTTGAGTCGCACCTGCTTTTTGTTTTCCAACTCAACGTTGTCTTGATGTTCTAAATCTAATTCATTAAATACATCCTCGAGCGCCGTCTTATCATCCTGATTGGATGAGCATTCTTATAGCTCCAAAACCTCTAATGGAAGACTCATTCTTTTCTGTCGCTGAATTCGTCTATCAAAATTCACCGAAGAAATAGTCGGATCAGAAGTATCTGTAGCTCGATGAAACACGTCTGTAAGGTTTTCAGCCCTACCACATTTTCTGCCGTGATGCAGACGATTTGTAAAATTTGTTTCGAGATGGTTAAGCTTTATATAAACTATTTTCCTACTTTTCAAGATTATTATTTTATTTCACGTATTCGTCTTCTTTCAATATGATGTCCTTGCTCTCTTTGACAAATTCCAACTTTAATGGCCCAGGTTACAGGTTCAGGCTCCCGTTCTGAAAGTCATTGGAATTCGATCAGCAAGCGGTTGCCGCCAAGAGCCGGCAACGGTTGCGGTTCGATGGTTCGATGCGCACCGAGCGGTTCGGTCAAACGAATGATTTTTCGTATAAGGGATTCAATATCAGACTTAGAGTATCTTAAATTTAATGGTGAGGCAGAGCAATGTGAGTTGGTCAGCGCTATGTCTCGCGAGGACGACCCCATCTTAATATTTAATCTTAAAAATAGATATGATGCAATGTCATTTAATATTAATAATTGGGAAACATTATTGATAAATTTAAAAAATTGTAAGATATATTATGAATATTATTTGAATGTGATTAATGAATAATTTTCTAAAATAAAAAAATTTGAAAATATACAAATAAGAATTATGTATGTATTATTAACGGGATACTATCACAAAATCATTATTATCTCTGTTGGCTTAATAATTTTTAATAATTTAATTCTAAGAATAAAATGAACTCCAAAACCAGTTTATGAAATTTTTTAATATTGATTAGAAGAAAAGAGACAGAAATATATTGTGCATTACAGATACCTTGAGAGTCAGTTCTATGAGGTTGTAAACCAGTGTCTGAATGGTATGGAGTTGGCAGCCATTTGTTAAAAATTGGTATTTACCAGCGGGAATCTGTGAAATCAATAAATTTGAAAATTAAACTGCAAATACTAAGCTCTTCTCCAGGGATTGTAGATGGTAAATTGAATTGTAGGTAAATCTGGTCTTTTTAGAGTCTAATGTCTTTTACTATATTCTGCTAGTTACATGTTATGACTTAATATCAGGGATTTCGGGTGCTCAATAATCCCATAAAATAATAAAAGTTTAACAACCTACTGTTAGGAAAAGATCAGAAATATAACGAAAATAAAGTAGAGGATGCCATTAAAGAGGGAGGTCAGAACCAGTTTAAAAATTGTGTACATTGCTTAGAAAGGAAAAGAGAAAATCGAAAGAAATGTACAGTTTAGGTAGCTGGGGCAGCCATTGGAAAAGTGAAATCTGTTACAGTGGTGGGTGTGGCTAGGGGTTGAAGCACGCAATACAATTCTAAACCTGTTTACATGATGGATAAAAGGATATTAGTTAGAGAAGGATGTAAGTATCTTAAATATGAATTACAAGTACCTATCTATGACAAACCATCATTATTAAATATGAGGAACATATATTTCACCGGTGGGGAATTAGAGGGATTTTATGAGAGAAGACTAATACTGTTTTTGGTAAATTAAATAGGCACATGAAAACATATTACTCAATTAGTTAGAGAATATCAAACAACTAGATTTATCAAGCATTTTGATGGAAAAATCAAAGTATTGAATTAATATATATTTTTTTATTATCCAAATAGAAGAAACTTTCGTTTTTGGTCAAGGGATAATATTCCATGAATTTTTCCATTACCTTGACCTTTGCGCCTGCATCAAGGTATTTTAGCAATCCTTTGTAACAACTATTTGTGTTGTTGGTAACATTTATAAATTGTTCGCAAATAAAAAATACTTTCCTAATTATATATTTTATGACCTCTTTTATGAAGGGATAATATTCCATGAATTTTTTTCCAATACCTTGACCTTTGCGCCTGCATCAAGGTATTTTAGCAATCCTTAGTAACAACTATTTGTGTTGTTGGTAACATTTATAAATTGTTCGCAAATAAAAAATACTTTCCTAATTATATATTATATGACCTCTTTTATGAAGGGATAATATTCCATGAATTTTTTTCCAATACCTTGACCTTTGCGCCTGCGTCGAGGCATTGAAGCAAATCCTTTGTAACATAACTATTTGTGTTGTTGGTAACAGTTATAAATGGTTCGCAAATAAAAAATACTTTCCTAATTATATTTTTATGATCATTTTTTTATGACATTTGCGCCTGCGTCGAGGCATTTTAGCAATCCTTTACACCACCACCTATGTTTATTGTAGGTAACCAACTTGACTCTGGGGTTATGGTACGGTTAGCAATGGGTGGTTTGCTTAATGGGATTTAAATTATCGGTGACAAATTTATAAGTGAAAGTCACAGACATTTTTGGACAAAGGATATAATTGGTCATTTAGGTGTGGGTATACATATTTGTTATGGTGATAGAAAATGGGATAATCACAGTGTTTTTTGTTTTTTACTGTATTACGCCGGAGCGATTTCAATTACTTTCCCAATTATAGTTAGTTTTAAATGGTTTTTGGACATTCATATATTTTGTTCTTTCTAGACATTTTATTGTAGCTAATAACTATAGTTATGGGATGTAAGGCTAGCTATCGTAGTTAAGATTACATTTATTATACCTACATAAGATGAAAGAATATGAAAAATGGAAATGTTTTATTTTAACAATATACTAGTTAAAGTGGATGATATTATTATATATTCTTAATATCTGTAATTATGAATCAAAATTGTTTATCAAAGCAGCTTCTACACAGCTTTTAGACAACTTGTGAACAATTTATATCTTAATTAGTTTTACAATCACAGGATACATCTTCCCCCAACATAATCGGACATATTCCTCTAAGATTTATATATCAATCTTGAGCTATTTTGGCTTTGCATTCTTTCTTACGTACATAGCAAACACACTGAAAATCAGAGTGTAAGTTTTTACTTCACATCGAAAGTCGTCTAGTGATCAAGAATTTTTGATCATTCTTAACAAAAGACTATAAAAGCTCGTAGACGTTAATAACAACTAGTAACCAGCTAAAGTAAACAGATATTAAAGATATATAAACCAGTTACTAAACAGCTAGTAAGCAACTTGTATACATCTATTAAACACCTTGTATACATCTACTAATCATATAGAAACCAGATACTAAACAGCTAGTAAACAACTTGTATACATCTAGTAACCAACTTATATACATCTACTAAACATAGATACTAAACAACTTGCATACATCTACTAAATATATTGTAACCAGAACTAAACAACTTGTATACATCTACTAAATATATAGTAACCAGATACTAAATAGCTAGTAAACAACTTGTATACATCTAGTAAACAACTTGTATACATCTATTAAACATATAGAAACCAGATACTAAACAACTTGTATACATCTACTAAATATATAGTAACCAGATACTAAACAACTTGTATACATCTACTAAATATATAGTAGCCAGATACTAAACATCTAGTAAACAACTTGTATACATCTAGTAAACAACTTGTATACATCTATTAAACATATCAAACCAGATACTAAACAACTTGTATACATCTACTAAATATATAGTAACCAGCTAATCAGTATTGTAATTAAAGAGTTTATTAAACTTATTCAGAATCTTAGACAATGATGCCTTACTCATACAAATAGTATACAAATAGAATAGAATTAGAAAACTAGAACTAGAAAAATAGTTGACAACAAAAACCGATATTACCAGGTCCCAACACCTCTATCATAAACTTCAATCAAAAATTAAATTGATAGGCGCTCCTATGCTAGCTAATGATGCCTTCGAAATATGTTACAATATTATTATGGGATGGAACAAATGAATGCTTTAAAAATAATTCAGCATCTGAGAAAGATTACATTGTGAGAACTATTTTACATCTATCTATGGGAACCAAGCGAAAATCTACGCTTGGAACGAAGATTAATAAGCGACATGTTTCTTACAGAGGGCTGAAGTAAGAAAATTAATTATATACAAATATACATAAAATATAATTAATTATGAATTTAATGAAATATGTTTACAATAATAAAATATATAAAGAAATATTGAATAATCCTACAAATTTTGTATCTGACTGTAATTAAAACTCCAGGTACAAATGAAGGGGAAGTATTTTATTCAATGTCCTTGGGTCTTGGGCATGTGACTTTGATGACGGTCAGGTAATGATAGTTCACTGCAAGTGTGTTTGGCTAACACATCTTAGAAACTTTAACTTGTGTACTTTGATAGTTCTTAACAAGAGACTATAGCGACTAATAATACTTGTTAACATTTAGTTATCATCTAAAACCAAGTACTTTACAGATACTATACAGATAGTAACCATCCAAAATCAAGTACTGTACAGGTACTATACAAAAAGTAACCATCCAAAAGCAAGACTAAAAAGAAAGTAACCATCAAAATACTGCTAGGTAACAACTAAATACAACGAGTCCAACGTGTCAAGTCTATGTCGGTATGGCTACTACCCTAAAAATTGTATATCTCTGGATAATCTTCAAAGTCAATACCTATTAAATTCTGGATGGAGCAGTGGAGACGAAATTTCTACGGGATCCCCAATTAAAATTTTTCTGTACCATTAAAAAATTTGTTGGGATTGACTGAGGATTATAAAAAAGTTTTGTTAAATTGCAAGCATGAACTAGTGTTGATGCTAACTAAGAATCTTGGTGATGTGTTTGAGCAAACCAGAAATGAACAAACTTTTAAGTTGGAAATTACGAATAAAATCTGGAAAATTCCCCATGTAACTCTGAGCGATTTTGCAAAAAATTAAGATGTACGATATTATTAAAAGTGGTGTAAACCTACCAATCGCATTCCGGAGTTGGGATTCATATGTTAACGCAAAATTGGGGTATGGAAGTCAACACAGCTGGAATGTGAAATTGTCGGCTAACCGCAAAAAACCAAGATTTGCCATAATTGGATTTACACTAAATGGAGAACTTATCACAAATAACTTATCAAACTTGAAAGTTCACTTGAGTTCTGAGTCATATCCATGTGATAATCTGAATGTTGATTTTAGTAAGAATTAGTTTGCTCACCTATATGAAATGTATACAAGATTTCAATCTAGTTAATCGTGAATCACAACCATTTTTGACCCCAAATGAATTTAAATTGAAGACCCCTATTATTGTGGTTGATCTTTCATATCAAAATGAATCAGTAAAATTGGTCCTATTGATGTGAGAATTTCAATAGAATTAAAGACACCAAGTCATGAAAATACCCAAGATTATTGTCTCCTCATACAAGACCGTTTAGTTGAATATAACCCACTAAACGGACTAGTACAACGAGTTGTTTAACATTAGAAAAATGTTGAAAGATACTGTTTCGATTGATGTTCAAGGTTTCTTTGATAATAATAATAATTTTATTCTAAAGGAAATTGGAATTGTATTCGAAAAAGATCCAAACTTGAATAAAAGTTTTTTAATAGAACCACCATATGATTTTACTTTGCTAAATACAAAATCTCGAAAGACTGCAATTTGGTTAACCAATACACATCACAAAATTTTTTGGAACGATGAAGAAAATAGTTTTCCACAAACTCGAAAGTATCTAAGGACAATTACAAGCGGAAAACAAATTATTTGTAAAGGTGTGGAAAAGAAACGATTTCTACAGACGTTTTTTGGGAGTCGTCAGCTCATTAATGTCGAGGAAATGGGCTGTCCGTCATTAAACAGGTTTAAAGGAAACCGGTTTCCCTATTGTGAAACACACCTTAAGGGCGGGGTTTGTGCTCTAAACAATGCATACATTATTTTGACATTTTTTAAAAGTAGCTTCAAAACAATAAAATAATTTTTATACATTATTTTAAAGTTGAGACTAGATGTGTAAGGATGTGCAAGAAAACAAAATTAACCAAATTAAGTTTCATGAGGAAATTGACCAATTTATTGAACAATTTAAAGGAGAGATAATTGGTCAGCATTTTCAATACCTTCTAAACACAAAAACTATGTTCATGAATCGAGGTGGTCATGACCTCAAAACTACGAATTATGGTGAACACTTTACATTTTGTAATCCAGAAATGACGTCGGAAACGTGCGCCTGCTTCTTCTATGCAAATCGCCGGAATCATAGCAGAAAATAAATTTCTATATATAAAAAAAAAAAAAATGTTCGCAATACCAAAATAAAAAAATGTAAATGAATAAATGTATTTTTATGGTACAAAATAAACTTCTGACTTTTTATTTCGAGTTAAAATTACAGGTACGGAGAATGGAAAATATTTCCTTGACTAAGATATGTCGGCTATTTGCGAGTTGTTGCGCGGTAGTGATTTCAACCCCTATTATGGGAACGTATTAGAGCTAGCAGTCAGCCGTGAGGTCGTTGGCGTGAGGCCCATGATCTTGTCAATGGGCGTGCGCCTTCAGACTTGTGCATGTGTCCCTTTTATTTCGGTCAGGTAATAGACAGGTGCGCATGTTCGGGTAGCTCTTGCTTGAATCCCTTTTTTGATATGTTTATGACCCGTTTGTGGAAAGGAGAGAATCTTAGAGAATTTACCAGTTAAACCTTCTGGGGCGGAAACAAAAATGTCTGTTTGAAAATATTCGACATCTGAGAATTATTAACTTGTGAGATTCATTTTATTGGGGTTCTTTTGATTTCTAAATTAATTTTACAATCATAGGAAACGTTATTCCCCAACATGATCGGACATGTTCCTCTAAGGCAACCATCTTTAGATGTTTTGGGTTTGCGACCTTTCTCACGTGCACAGCAACACCTGCTGAATATTAATTGCTAATAATGAGGAAAAGGATACATGATCAATATTGTCACATGGGGATGTGGGGAAAGTGTGCGACCTTTCTCCCGTGTAAAGCAACACCTGCTGAATATTAATTGTTGATAATGAGGCAAAAAGGTCACGTGATCAGTATTGTCACATGGTGGTGTGGGGTTGGGGGCAATTAAGTATACTCTTTATAGACATGATCGTGACATTTTTATGAGTTCAAAGTCCATTAAAATCACTTAATTTATTGGATTATCCTAATTGTCCCAGAACCCGCATACGTTAATGAAGAGGCGGGGGTCATTAATATGTTAATCAATGAGAGGCGGGGTCATTAATATGCTAATTAGTAAGGGGGCGGGGGCCATTAAAATGCAAATTGTCCCAGAGCCCGTCTTTCCCTACTACTGACTCTTCTCATTGTGTCTTCACTCGCTTTTACATATTCAATTATTGGTGTACAGTAATCGGCACCAATGCAGAAAAATTACGGAAGGCCATCGAACATGTGAACAGCAATATTAAGAAAATTGGCTACATGTCCGAGATGAGCGTGCTAACGAAATGTATTGGATACATTTGGAAGAAAATTGCTTCGTTTTGGACACAATAAAAACGCAAAAAGGCATCACTTCTTGAATTCCAATCTAATTGGCTTAACGAAAAGGAAACAATTTTAATGAAAAGCACTCCAAGTAAGCCTCAAAAAATGATCGAAACTGCTAAGCGTGGACGTCCGAAAGTAGACTTTAGTAAGTCATCAAAAAGAACTAAGAGACGAAGAATTGCTGAGCTTTCAATAATTAATGAATCTGCAGCTTGTGACTTACGATCGTGCAACTTTCAATCAAATGCAATGTGTAACAAAGCTAAAATCGATGAAGTCCTATCGCTTCTCATGGAGGCAAACTTGAGCAAGCATCAATAGTTTCTTATTCGAAGCTATGTGAACTCAAAGACTTCCTGTGACCTTTTTCCAAGCTACGGTCAACTGTTAAAGGCTAAGAAATTAAGAAATTAACCGAATCCCACTATTTGGTATTTTAGGGATTTTGCGACGGGTGACGCTAAGGTTTTCCATTGGTGAATAGCCACTCTATTCAACCTGCTTTCAATTACGCAGTTGGTATCGGACCATTCCCGAGAAGTGGCTTAAGCCAAAAATGCGCCGGCGGAACTGAAATGGTGTTCGATTATTATACCCTTGCAGAGGATATATTGATTTCAGTCAGAAGCTTGCAGCGCATTGAATGAGACGTTTCCGACCCCATAAAGTATATATATTCTTGATCAGCATGACTAGACGAGTCGATCTAGCCATGTCCGTCTGTCCGTCCGATTCTAAGCAAACTAGTCTCTCAGTTTTAAAGCTATCGGGCTGAAACTTTCCCAAAAGTCTTATTTCTTTTGTAGGTAGTATATAAGTCGAAACCAGCCGGATCGGACTACTATATCTTATAGCTCCCATAGGAATAATCGGAAAAAAATTTTAAAAAATTATATATTTTAACATATAACCTCCTAAGCTTGGAAATAATATTTTGTAATTAGTTTTGAATTTCGAATTCAATTTAAACAAATTATACATAGCCTCGGTGTTTTTAAGATATAACCTCCTACGCTTGGAAATAACATTTTTTAATTAGTTCTGAATTTCGAATTTAATTTTATCAAAATCGGACGACTATTTCATATAGCTGCCATAGGAACGATCGGAAAATTGGTGGGAAAATAATATGAAACAATTTATAGCTTCGGTGTTTTTTGACATATTACCTTATACTATTGGGAATATTATTTTTCGTATTTTTAAATTTAATAATTATAACTGCAAGGGTATACAAACTTCGGCATGCCGAATTTAACTTCCTTTCATGTTTTTTATTGTACTTAAATCGCAGACTTTTATTGAAAACTAAAACTAAAATAAAATTATGCATAGAAAGAATTTATTTTACTACTCAATTCAGGACTCCACCATATTACGTTTCCCCTCGTTGCAGGTATCGTACGCCCTATCACCCTGTGATGGAGCGAAGGGCAGACACATAGTCGTCTAAAGGCGATTCCTCCAGTTCCACAAGGCTTTGTGCCGCACTACACTGAATCTTGCATTGGAGAGCTTCCGTTGCGGTACCGGAGCTAGGCTCGAATCTGGAGTTACCTCAACAGTAATGATGTTGTGGTCACTCAGCTCCCATAAGACAACTCTCCACTCGTATGTTGCCCATACTCGCACCGCTTTGTTGGCGAAGGTCACGTCGATATCACTTCTGGAGCGGTGATTATCGAACATGAACACCTGGCTGGCCGTATGCAGCACACTGGCACCGCTTGCGATTATCCGCTCGTTCATGAGCTGTCCCCGTTCGCGGTTCAGTCGGTCTCCAGAGTTGTCTGGAGATATGCTGAATTACATAGGGGAAACAGCGTTGGCATCAAGTCCGAGGGTTGTCGTTGTCCTGCTGGCTAACAGCAGAACCGTATCCAGGTAGTCAGTGTAGGGCTCCAGAGCAGCTAAATGCTGGCAGTATACGGAGGCCAGAAAGATTGTGCCATATCTCCCGGTGACACTCACGAACACTCCGTAGTCCGTCGTCTAAGCCTCGATGGGCATACAGATAGCAGATGGGTTGTCCATGATAATGGCAGCTTTCTTACTTTTATCGGGGAAATCCTCATTCCTCCAGGTAGTCCAGTGAGTCGCTTGCCCGCGTCCACATAGGGCTTCTGGACTAGTGCGAACAGGTGGCCAGCATCTCTCATCTGCTTAGCAAGCTCGATGACAGCGCAGCGGCCTCGACCAAAATTCGCTTGGATGAAGCTAAGCATATTAAATGTCTAGCATACACCTTGGGTAGCAGCGCGCCGTACATCGGGCAGCCACCGGAGAGCATATAATGCCCCAAGGGCATACCATCATGGCGGCAGTTACGGCAGTCCCCCGCATTTCTGCACTGTGCCGCTATGTTGTCGTTCTTCCCACACTGGCGGCAGACCTGCTTTTCTCGGGCGTACCGACACTCGCTGACATTATGGTCAAAACCAATGCACCGGTGGCACGCGTAGGTGCGCACCTGAGAGCGGCAGCGGTAGGAGAAACACTTTATGTAGACTCTTCTGCCCTCAAGAACGGCCAGCGCCTGGTCATCTACCACCAGCGTCACATTTACTGTGGTGCTGTCTGCAGCTGACCAGGGCTTGGTCACCAGGACTACCGCCTTCTGGAACTCCTTAAACGTCATCTCCTCGAAGATCTTCTCCTTCAGCTCCATCATAAACTCGTCCGGTCCCACGGAGGTGTCCACATCCTGGACCGTCACACTGGGCCTTGCCGCAATATTTTTCGACAACTTGAGGCCCACCTCGGCGAACTTTGCGCAGGCAACGACTTTCGACATCTCCGCCCGCCAAGGCGTGGGAATAATTGCGCCGCCCCGCTTATGCTCACGCACCTCGTGTACTCTTACTCCCAGAGGGGGCGCTACCTCCTTGCGGATCTTGTCCGCGATCTGCCTGCCTGACAGAGCCGGGTCGTCGCACGCAACGACTGCCGACCAGGTCTCCCGGATCTTCCGCGGTGCGGCTACGGGGGCAACAGGGACAGCAGGTGAAGCAACGTGGTGCGCGCCTCTAGCAGCGGTGGCTGCGTATGAGACGGCCGAGGCGACCGGTGTCTGTCTCTTTAGTCGGTCCTCCAACACTCCAATGCGGACCATCAGGGCTCCAACGAGCTCCTCGTACCGGGTTGACACCATCTGGACCTTGACGCTCACGGTAGAGCTTTCGTTCGATGACATGAACATCCGCCCACTCTGCGAGCGGATATCACCCATCTCGGCAGCGACGGCACCGTTCCCTCCCCACTCCCTGTCCGAGAAGGATTTAACACGGCTGGCTGGTGCGACGAAGGTCCCTTCCATAGCGGCAGCAGCGGCAGAGACAGCGGCAGTCTCAGTATGCCCTTTGGAGCGCCTTTTTTCACCACCGGGTGCAACAACCTTCGCTTTAGCCATCTTCGTGGACGATGACGATGGTGAAGGACGACCTTCTGGTGGTACGTCCCAATCCTTATCTGCGACGACAATATTGGCCCAGGAATCCTCATCAAGCGCAATCACCTAAGCCCTCGGGTTGTTCCGCTGCTTACTTCTGCTGCGCTTCCCGTCGTGGCGAGCCATATCACTCCCCGGGCGCATTTCGCCCTCGCTCCACGAATGTTCTTCTGACATCCTCTTCGTGGTGTAAAAAATAGGTTTTAAAAACACACTCACCCAATTTTTGTTGAAGCTTAGTTCGCCTTTCAGCTCGAGTCCAAATACGTAAAATAAAATAAAATAACCAAAATTCTTGCAATTGCTCACAAAACCGAATCGCTAATTCCGCCGCTCCTCGTGCATGTACAATTAAGCGAAGAACACCACGCGACCACGCAGCCAAACCACGGAGCCTGGAACTATTTCCGTCAATGTAATTACTCCGTAAACGTAGAAATCGACTTTTTAAAAACCAGCAAAAACCAAACAGGTATGAATACGAGATCTATTTGAAACCGACTGTGAGCCTCACCCCTACAGCTCCGACAAGCTCGGATGGGGCAACCATTGCCATGTTAGTCGCCTCCTACGACAAGCTATGACAGGCTGTGGCAGTATTCTTCGCCGCTACCACACGGCAGGTAATGCTGATTAAAAGTCCCTCCTCCGGTTGAACGCCTCCTCGGCGAACGGGACCTCTTCTGATCCACCAGTATTCAATCGAATCCGATCCAGTTTCCGCCATCTAGCTGCACACCAAGTCCATCGAGGTCACGCAAATCCGCGTAGTTCGGGCAGTCGCATAAGACATGTTGCCAGTCCTCACAGGGGGCGCCGCGTAAGCATGCGTCAGTAGGCAACGTCCCGATCCTACACAGAAATGCGTTCATAGATCCATGTCCTGTGTGCAAAAATCCGGCGCATCGTGAATCCAAAATTTGGCGTCCGGGATGAATTTGTAGGTCACCCGGCTGGGTGACTCTACGTCATCCCATCTGTCTTGCCACGTCTGCAGTAAGCACTGCTTCATACGCACCATCATCTGCCCCCGGCTAAGTCCTGTGAAGTCCTCGCCATGACACAGATCGTACTCCTCAAATCAAGCGGGGGAGTGCCAGCAAGAACCTGCAGTATCGCAGTGGACACTGTCCGGCATACCGGAAGGCTCCTATCAGGATTAGCCTCTGGAAAGCAAGGAGTCGCCCCTTGGCCACGACTTGTTGCGTCGTATTGACATACCATATCGGGGCACCAAATAGCACACCAGGCACTATGAGTCCGGCATAAATGGTCCGCCTGGCTCGAGGACTGAATCCCCAGTCTGCTCGAAGCACACGCGCCAATGCTCCAACAACTCCGGTCATGCGCCGTTTTAGCACTGTGAAGTGCTCGAAAAACTTCAAGCCTTTTTCGACCGTGATGCCCAGATACCAGCAGCTGCTAACATAAGTTTAAGCAAGTTTGATTCAGCAAATTTAACCTCAGGGGTGCGACTAAGCGCACGCGAAGCGGTACGAGCCAAACGATGGCGAGTCGTGACCAGCTCGTCATTCACGCGGAGGCTCCCAATCTCCGTCCGTCTCTTGCACCCTCGGCACATCTTGTAAACGCACCCCCAGGGATCGTGCAAGATTTCTCCCATGATGCGTCTCCCTCTGTCCTCCTTTGTCTTCACGATGAGCTTCTTGTAGTCGGCTGTGGCATGCCTCAGCTCGACCACAATCTGCTCGGCCACGTCATCGTAGTGATGGCCTCTGGCATCCTGAAGACGGCGCCTGAGTCTTCTGACTTGGCGGCGCCTTGCGCAGAGGTCAGCGGTCCACCAACCTACCCTCGTTCTCGGCGGTCCGGGCGTTCTCCTACCCAACGCAAGGTCGCACACTTCGTGCACCATCCTGCGAAGTGGGGAGACTTGTTGGTCCAGCGGCGATACTTGGAAATCTTCCGGAATTTCGGCTGCCCTATTCACCAATTCCTGTTCGAACAGACGCCAACGTGCATTGGAGAAGTTCCAGGACGGTACCGGAGATAATCTCCCAACGGCACTAGCGGTCGAGGTGTTGGCCACAACTGAAATAATGTTGTGGTCACTCAGCTCCCACTCGTCCACACTCCATTCATATGTGGCTAGCATATATCCTGCGAAGTTGGCGAGTGTCACGTCGATATCGCGGTGCGATCTGTTGTTGTCGAACGTGTAGCTCCGACTGGGTTGGTTCAAGACCACCGCTTCCTTCGTCAGTATCCACTCGGACAGCAGCACTCCGAGAGTAGTAAGCTAGTCCCTCCGCGTGGGGAGGGAGTTTGCTAAGCCACATGGGGAATGCTGCATCGATTCCAAGGATTGCTGGAGTACTGCTGGTCAGCAGCAGGACATTATCCAAGTACGCTAGATACGACTGGAGGCTATAATCATCATCGCTATCAAACTGGCAGTATGCGGCGCAAAGGAAGATTGAGCCAAAACTCCCCTTTATGTACACACACACTCCGTAGTTGTTGGTGAGCGGCTCCACTGGCATGCAGATGATATCCTGGTGGTTCACATAAATGGCTGCCTTCCCTCGTTGATCAACGAAACTCCTCACTCCATCCGGCAACACATTTATCCTCTCGACGCCCACGTAAAGCTTCTGCACCAGTGCGAACAGACTCTTGCTTTCAAGCAACCGGACTCCGAGCTCTATGGTCGCAGCTCGTCCTCGACCACAGTTAGCTTGGATGAACCTAAACATCAATGTCTAGAATTCACCCTCGCAAGCACCGCAGCGTATACGGGACATCCTGGGGACAGCATGTGGTGCTTTTCCGCCGTCGAGCACGTCGAGGGCCGCGGTGCTGATTTTCAGCGTCACATTGACTGTGGCGCCATCCGCCTGCTACCACGACATCTTGAGTCGCACCTGCTTTTTGTTTTCCAACTCAACGTTGTCTTGATGTTCTAAATCTAATTCATTAAATACATCCTCGAGCGCCGTCTTATCATCCTGATTGGATGAGCATTCTTATAGCTCCAAAACCTCTAATGGAAGACTCATTCTTTTCTGTCGCTGAATTCGTCTATCAAAATTCACCGAAGAAATAGTCGGATCAGAAGTATCTGTAGCTCGATGAAACACGTCTGTAAGGTTTTCAGCCCTACCACATTTTCTGCCGTGATGCAGACGATTTGTAAAATTTGTTTCGAGATGGTTAAGCTTTATATAAACTATTTTCCTACTTTTCAAGATTATTATTTTATTTCACGTATTCGTCTTCTTTCAATATGATGTCCTTGCTCTCTTTGACAAATTCCAACTTTAATGGCCCAGGTTACAGGTTCAGGCTCCCGTTCTGAAAGTCATTGGAATTCGATCAGCAAGCGGTTGCCGCCAAGAGCCGGCAACGGTTGCGGTTCGATGGTTCGATGCGCACCGAGCGGTTCGGTCAAACGAACGAGCTTCGACGGGTGACGACAGATGGTTGTGTTGCAGGTAGTTCGACGTCGGAGCGAGTGGCTCGATCGAGCAAGGACGGTAGCGAACGGTTGGTTCCCGACAGTTCGATGTCGCGGTGTTGGTTCGGTCAAGGTGCTCGTTCGCCGTCGTTGGTAGTCGGGCGGTTGTAGATGGCTCGGACCCAGTGGCCAACGGAGGCCAACAAGTTCAAACTAAAACAGTGTAGAGAAGCGATTGGTTCGATCGAGTCTACGGTCCGTCTCCGAGCGGATGACACCCATCTCGGCAGCGACGGCACCGTTCCCTCTTCACTCTCTGTCCGAGATGGATTTCACACGGATGGCTGGTGCGACGAAGGTCCCTTCCATAGCGGCAGAGTCAGCGGCGGTCTCAAGGGTCTTTACCTCTAGTTGACCTTTAGCGCGCGATGCTTCCTTTGATTACGCCCCAGTCCGCCCTTTGGAGCGCCTTTTTTCACCACCGGGTGCAACAACCTTCGCTTTAGCCATCTTCGCGGACGATGACGATGGAAGGACGACCTTCTGGTGGTACGTCCCAATCCTTATCTGCTTCGACAATATTGGCCCAGGAATCCTCATCAAGCGCAATCACCTTAGCCCTCGGGTTGTTCCGCTGCTTACTTCTGCTGCGCTTCCCGTCGTGGCGAGCCATATCACTCCCCGGGCGCATTTCTCCCTCGCTCCACGAATCTTCTTCTTCTGACATCCTCTTGGTGGTGTAAAAATAGGTTTTAAAAACACACTCACCCAATTTTTGTTGAAGCTTAGTAGGCCTTTCAGCTCGAGTCCAAATTCGTAAAATGAAATAAATTAACCAAAATTCTAGCAATTGCTCACAAAACCGAATCGCTAATTCCGCCGCTCCTCATGCATGTACAATTATGCGAACAACACCAAGCGACCGCGTAGCCAAACCACGGAGCCTGGAACTATTTCCGTCAATGTTATTACTACGTAAACGCTGAAATCGACTTTTTAAAAACGATCAAAAACCAAACAAGTATGAATACGAGAACGATTTGAAACCGACCGTGAGTCTCACCCCTACAGCTCCGACAAGCTCGGATGGGGCAACCATTGCCATGTTAGTCGCCTCCTACGACAAGCTATGACAGGCTGTGGCAGTATTCTTCGCCGCTACCACACGGCAGGTAATGCTGATTAAAAGTCCCTCCTCCGGTTGAACGCCTCCTCGGCGAACGGGACCTCTCCTGATCCACCAGTATTCCATCGAATCCGATCCAGTTTCCGCCATCTAGCTGCACACCAAGTCCATCAAGGTCACGCAAATCCGCGTAGTTCGGGCAGTCGCATAAGACATGTTGCCAGTCCTCACGGGGCGCTGCATAAGCATGCGTCAGTAGGCAACGTCCCGATCCTACACAGAAATGCGTTAATAGATCCATGTCCTGTGAGCAAAAATCCGGCGCATCGTGAATCCAA
Organism: Drosophila subpulchrella; assembly: GCF_014743375.2. Classification (NCBI taxonomy): domain Eukaryota; kingdom Metazoa; phylum Arthropoda; class Insecta; order Diptera; family Drosophilidae; genus Drosophila; species Drosophila subpulchrella. The sequence continues at coordinate 1,063,139 of NW_023665489.1, read as the reverse complement.
AATTTGGATCGCGATAGACAAATTTGACGTCCGGGATGAATTTGTAGGTCACCCGGCTGGGTGACTCTACGTCATCCCATCTGTCTTGCCACGTCTGCAGTAAGCACTGCTTCATACGCACCATCATCTGCCCCCGGCTAAGACCTGTGAAGTCCTCGCCATGACACAGATCGTACTCCTCCCACGGGTATCCACGCTTAAGTTTGTATTTAGCTGCCATTTGCATGGCAACCAAATCAAGCGGGGGAGTGCCAGCAAGAACCTGCAGTATCGCAGTGGACACTGTCCGGCATACCGGAAGGCTCCTATCAGGATTAGCCTCTGGAAAGCAAGGAGTCGCCCCTTGGCCACGACTTGTTGCGTCGTATTGACATACCATATCGGGGCACCAAATAGCACACAAGGCACTATGAGTCCGGCATAAATGGTCCGCTTGGCTCGAGGACTGAAACCGCAGTCTACTCGAAGCACACGCGTCAATGCTGCAACGACTCCAGCCATACGCTGTCGAAGGTTCCCGACATGCTCGAGAAATCTCAAGCCTTCGCTGACTGTGATGCCAAGGTACCGGCAGCTGCTTACGTACGGTAAGTTTGCTCCAGCAAATTTTACCGCAGGGGGCCGACATGGTACACGCGAAGGGCCACGCGTAAAGTGTTCGCTTCCTTTAAGCAGCATAATTACCGTCTTACTGGTGGAAACCGCAACGCCGACTTCCACCCCTCACGTTTCAACGATGGACATTAGTTGCGCTTCTGTCTCCAGCGCGAGTCAGGAGTTTCCCTCGACGAGAAGGAGCAGATCATCCGCATACGCACTCAGTGTGCAATACGACTCAAGGCGCCGGATCAGTACATCCATCAGCAGATCCTAAATAAATGGGCTGCTGATTGACCCCTGCGGACAGCCTCTAGTTACGGGGACATCAACTTCCTCGTAACTGCTTCGGATGACTGCTCTTCTGCCTAAGAAGAAGAACTGCCACAAGCCCATCTCTCGGCAGTGCAGCACTCCATTCCCCATGTCGAAGGCTCCCTTGAAGTCCACGAAAATGCCGAGCAGGTACTTCGCCGGGCTGGCGTAAATACTGCGCTTCACGTGCATCCAAGCATCCTCCACACAACGTCCTTGGCGAAAACCGAACTGCCACCTGCAGCCTTCCGGAAGAACCTCTCTCGCACGATCTACCATGATGGCCTCCAGCACCTTTCCGAAAACCGGATGCAGGCAAATCCCGTGGTACGACGATGGCTCACACCTGTCCTTGTCGGGTCCCTTGAGCAGAGCCAAGAAAGCGCTCCCAGGGATCATGTGAATTTTCTCCCACGAAGCGTCTCCAGCTGTCCTCCTTCGTCCTCAGGATGAGCTTCGTCTTAGCTCGCGCACAATAATCTCGGCCACATCGTCATGGCGACGACGACTGGCATATTGAAGTCGGCGCCTAAGTCTCCTGACTTCGCGGTGCATCGCACTAAGGTCAGCGGTCCACCAACCTGGACTCGATCTCGGCGATCCTGCAGTCCTCCTACCCAGAACAAGGTTGCACACTTCGTGGACGATCCTGCGAAGGGTAGAGGCTTGTTGGTCCAGCGGCGATTCTGAGAAGTCTTCCGGAAGTTCGGTTGCCCTACTCACCATTTCCTGCTCGAACAACCGCCAACGTGCATTGGAGAAGTTCCAGGACGGCACCGGAGCTAGGCTCTCAACGGCTGTATCGGTCGTTGGGTTGGCCACAACAGTACTGATGTTGTGTTCACTCAACTCCCAATCGTCCACTCTCCACTCATATGGCTAGCATAGATCCTGCAGCGTTGGCGATCGTCACGTCGATGTCGCTCCGTCCGTTGCTGGAATCGAACGTGTAGTAGCCCTTGAAGCGGCAATTCCGGCAGTCCACCGGATTAGTGCAGCCTCGCGCATTGTGGCCAGCCTGCCCGCACTGTCGGCAGGCCTTGTCCTTCTCTTTCATCCTACCATTGGCCACCTTGTGGTCAAATCCGACGCACCTATGGCAAGCATAAGTGGGCAACAAGGCCCGGTAGTTGTACGCGAACCACCCAATGTACGCCTTGCCTCCGTCAAGGACATCGAGTCCCGTCGTGTCGACATCTAGCTTCACGTTGACCGTGGCCACGTGCGACCAGGGCTTTTCGAGGCGCACTGTCCTCTTGAATTGCGCCAAGTCCTTCTTCTCCTCGAAGTTATTCTTGTATAGCTCCGTCATGAAGTCCTCTGGAGTATGCGCGGTGTCAACGTTGCGACAACAAAATTCGGCTTAAGCTTAGGGGTCTGCTTGATTTCAAGCCCGGCCTCACTTAACTTTTTGTTCGCCATCACACGCTTGATTTCTCCTGATGACGGGGTACGAATAACGTCACCGCGACGCGCCAATCCTCTGACCTCATGCACTCGGACTCCTAGTGCAGGAGCAATTTCCTTCCGAACCTTCTCCGCCAGCTGATTGCCCGAGATGGTCGGGTCTGGGCTGTGCACGACTGCCGACCAGGTCTCCCGCGGCTTTCGCGGCATCGGGATCGGCGTGGCAGAAGGCACTGGCAGACTGGGGTACGCGACTGCAGATGACGGCTGGTTGACAACAGCGACTGGTCGCTGAGCTGGCGGCGGTGGCGTCTTTTTGTGCTGCTTGCAGCGGTCCTCAAGAATGGTATTTCGAATCATCAGCACCGAGATCAAGGCCTTGTACCTCGCTGTGACTGCCAGTATCTCCGTCTGGAGCTTCTTAGACATGCAATTGTGGAACTTTCCGCTAACTTTTCGAAAATATTTTTGCACCAGAGTCTTCCTTGCACTAAAACACGAATTTTAAAGCAATTTTAAGGTTTTACACCAAGTACTTCCCGAGATATGACAAACTGATGTGGACCACGATAAAACGCACGTCCGTCGTTAATCCATTCATGCGCGTCACTGATAGGGACAGGTGTGTCTCGGATCCCTCCGAACTTATTTTACGTGGCGTGTTCCACAATGAAGGGATTACAACCACGGCATTCTAATATACCCACAAGTGAGTATATAATGCACGGGTCTAGGTTAAGCGCCAGACCAACGCCCCGTGCTAGAAGCTATAGCTATGTACATAACAACCACCCCAGTAGCAATTCGAGTACTTACTTGTCGGGCAAGCACTCCCCCTTGCATAGGGGCGAGATCTATCTAAAATCTCTACCGTTCTGTGGCTCACAGCACCCGAGTTGTATAACGCAACATCCACGTCGAGCCCGAGGACTCTACCCGCGATATAGGTGTCAACCACAGCCACCACGATACTCCCACAAGGGGGCCAACCTCAATGAGCAGCCTTGGAGCTGCTCAACCCGTGGTACCGAAATTACAGGCTCGGTGAGCCTCACCCCTTCAGCTCCGACAAGCTCGGATGGGGCAACCATTGCCATATTCTTCGCCTCCTACGACAAGCTATGGCAGGCTGTGGCAGTATTCTTCGCCGCTACCACACGGCAAAGAGGGTTGGGACTACCGTCCCGGCGCCTGTGGTTCATCCCTCGTCGCTTCCATCCTTCGCCTCGAGAAGGCAGCATCGGCAAAAACTCCTAGGAGACGCATCCGTTCTGGGGTCTCAACTACTCCCGCGACGATCCATCTTCCCTGGTCTCGAACGACTCCAAGGGCATCCAGGTCCCGCAGATCGTTAACAGGCGGCATTCACACAGTATGTGGCGCCAGTCCTCTCTTGCCACGCCACATGAGTATGCGGTCGTGGTGCTGAGGGACCTGCCCTGCAGAAATGCGTTCATCGACCCGTGTCCTGTCAGCAAGAATCCGGCTTTGAGGGTGAAGACAAAGTCTTTCCTCTTGTAGACGAATGCTGCCTCTGGGAAAAACTCGCGAGTCACGGAGCCGTGTTCCGCGCGACTCGCCGCCTTGTACCAAACCGAGGCACCAAAGAGTGCACAGGGGACCATGAGTCTGCTGTAAATCGTCCTCTTAGCACGGGAGCTGAGCCCCCAATCGACTCGAAGCACCCGCGCTAGACCTCCGGCAACTCCAGCCAGCCGATCTCTGAGAGCAGAGATATGCGGGAGAAAACTCAACCGCTCGCCGACTAAGATGCCAAGGTACCGGCATTTGGTGACGTAGGGCAGGCTTGCTCCAGCAAACCGTACCGTCGGTCTCCTCATGTGTGAAAGCTGTCCTTTCAGCAACATTATTGCCGTCTTGCTGGTTGACACACTCACTCCAACCTCAGCTCCCCAGGCTCCCACGATGTCCATCAACTGCGCGTCCTTCCGCTCCAGATCGGCACGGGAATTCCCGTCGACGAAAAGCAGAAGATCATCTGCAAACGCGCTCAGAGCACAATGTGGCTCCAAGCGCTGAAGCAGCACATCCATCAGTAAATTCCAAATAAATGGACCACTGACGGACCCTTGCGGGCAGCCCCGTGTAACCGCAACTGTGGCTGCTTCATACCTGCTGATGATGCTTGCGCTACGGCCGGAAAAATAGCTTTTCCACAAGTCGATTTCTCGACAGCCTACGTCGACAAGCCGATCCAGCACCGCACTCCACTCCTCGTTGTCGAAGGCTCGACAAAGATTCCAAGGACCCTCCTCTCGCGACTGTTGGCGACGGTGTTTTTGGCGTGCATCCACGCATCCTCCACGCAGCGTCCAGGCCTGAATCCGAATTGCCATCTGCAGCCATCCGGTAGCACATCCTTCAGCCGATTCACCATGATTCCCTCAAGCGCCTTTCCGAACACTGGCAAAAGGCATATGCCGCGATAAGAGGCAGGATCGCTCCTGTCCTTATCTGGCCCCCTTACCAGCGGTATCACTCTCGGGTGCTTCCACTCGGCCGGAAAGTATCCTTCCGTGATGCACCGAGAGTACAGCTTCGTCAGGTGCTGAGGGATGGCACGCCATACCTCCTTGACAATACCGCCCGTGATGCCATACATACCCGGCGATCGCCGGCTTCTCAGCCTCGCGACGCTGGTTGCCACCTCGAAGGCTTCGAGGATCGGTGGGGCACCAGGGGGTATGTCTTCTCGTGTCGTCGACTCCGCAACAGGGAAAAAGTTGCGGAGGAGCACACTTGCGCAGTCGTGCCAGGTTACGGAAAGCGCGCCGTTCGACCGGAGACATCCGAGATCGGCTGTCTTCTTCCGGCCTCGGCATATTCGGTATACGTGCCCCCATGGATCATCCTTGTGCCGTCCCACGAAGTCCCGCCAGTTTTGCTCCTTTGTCGTCAAGATAAGCTTCTTGTACTGGCCTGAGGCAAATCTCAGCCCAGCGGCAAGTTGCTCAGCATCGTCGGTGCCACTCCGGCGAGCTGCCTGCAGCCTACGCCTCAGTCTCCGGACCTCTTGGCGCTTGGTACTCAGCTCAGGATTCCACCATATTACGTTTCCCCTCGCTGCAGGTATCCTGCGCCCTATCACCCTGTCGCACACATCGTGTACGATGGAGCGAAGGGCAGACACATGGTCGTCCAACGGCGATTCCTCCAGTTCCTCGAGACTCTGTGCTGCACTCCTTAACTCTACACTGAATCTTCGCCAACTTGCATTGGAGAGCTTCCATTGCGGTACCGGAGCTAGGCTCTCAACGGTACTGCTCGGATCCGGAGTAACCTCAACAGTGATAATGTTGTGGTCACTCAGCTCCCAGAAGTCAACTCTCCCAACGGTGGGTTGCCCATACTCGCGCCGCTTCGTTGGCGAAGGTCACGTCGATATCACTTCTAGAGCGGTGATTATCGAACGTGAACACCTGGCTGGCCGTATTCAGTACACTGGCACCGCTTGCGATTATCCACTCGTTCATGAGCTGTCCCCGTTCGCGGTTCAGGCGGTCTCCAGAGTTGTCTGGGGATTTGCTGAACCACATAGGGGAGACTGCGTTGGCATCAAGTCCGAGGATTGTCGGTGTTCTGCTAGCTAATAGCAGAACCGTTTCCAGGTAATCAGTGTAGGGCTCCAGAGCAGCTAGATGCTGGCAGTATACGGAGGCCAGAAAGATGGTGCCATATCTTCCTGTGACACTCACGCACACTCCGTAGTCCGTCGTCAAAGCCTCGATGGGCATGCAGATGGCAGATGGGTCGTCCACGATGATGGCAGCTTTCTTCCTCCTATCGGCGAAGATCCTCATTCCTCCAGGTAGTCCAGTGAGTCGCTTGCCCGCGTCCACATAGGGCTCCTGGACTAGTGCGAACAGGTGGCCAGCATCTCTCATCTGCTTGGCAAGCTCGATGACAGCGCAACGGCCTCGACCACAATTCGCTTGGATGAAGCTAAACACTATCAATGTCTAGCTTGCACCCTGGCTAGCAGCGCGCCGTATATCGGGCAGCCACCCGAAAGCATATAATGCCCCGAGGGCATACCCTTGTGACGGCAGTTGCGGCAGTCCACCGCATTTCTGCACTTCGCCGCGACGTGGTCGTTCTGTCCGCACTGGCGGCAGACCTGTTTCTCTCGGGGGTATCTGCACTAGCTGACCTTGTGGTCAAATCCGAGGCATCGGTGGCAGGCGTAGGTGCGCACCTGTGAGCAGCAGCGGTACGAAAACCACTTGATATACACTCTCCCGCCCTCGAGAACGGCCAGCGCCTGGTCGTCTACCTCCAGCGTCACATTGACTGTGACACCGTCAGCAGCTGACCAGGGCTTGGTCGCCAGGACAACCGCCTTCTGGAACTCCTTGAGGCTCATCTCCTCGAAGTTTTTCTCCCTGAGCTCCATCATGAACTCGTCCGGTCCCACGGAGGTGTCCACATCCTGGACCGTAACACGCGGCTTCGCAGCGGGGTTCCTCGACACCTTCAGGCCCACCTCGGCGAACTTTGCGGAGGCAACGACCTTCGACATCTCCGCCTGCGACGGCGTGCGAATAATCGCGCCGCCCCGCTTCAGCTCACGCACCTCATGCACTCGTACGCCCAGAGCGGGCGCTACCTCCTTGCGGATCTTCTCCGCGATCTGCCTGCCTGACAGGGCCGGGTCGTCGCACGCAACGACAGCCGACCATGTCTCCCGAATCTTCCGCGGTGCGGGTACGGTGGCAACGGGGGCAACAGGGGCAGCAGGTGAGGCCACGTGATGCGCACCTCTAGCAGCAGTGGCTGCGTATGAGGCGGCCGAGGCGACCGGTGTCTGCCTCCTCAGTCGGTCCTCCAGCACTCCAATGCGGACCAGCAGGGCTCCGACGACCTCCTCGTAGCGGTTTGCCAATAATTGCGTCTTGATGCTCACGGTAGGGCTTGCTACGTGGGACATCCTCATGATATCCGCACGGATGTCGCCCATCTCGGCAGCAACGGCTCCATTTCCCCTCCATTCCCTGTCCGAGAAGGATTTCTCTGGGCTGGCTGGCACGACGAAGGTCCCTCCATCAGCAGCGGCTGCGACTGCGGCAGCGTCGGCGGGGGCAGCGGCGGGGGCAGCGGCTGCGGCAGCGGCAGGGACTGCGGCAGCGGTAGCGGCGGGGGCAGCGGCGGGGGCAGCGGCAGGGGCAGCGGCAGGGGCAGCGGCGGTAAGGTCAGCGGCGGTTGCATCCAGCGCCAACATTTTACACCTCGAGGCTTCCCTCAGCGGCGCTTTATTGCGCTTGCCTCTGGGGCGCCCTCTGCCCGAGCTGCTTCCACGGCTGCTCGCACTTTCGCTCCCGGACTCCACACCCGCCATTTTGGGTGGCGCCATCTGCTGGTTATCGGCCCTACTTCTTAAGTTCTTCGGTAGCCGAGACATACCCTTTGCTATCAGCTGGTCCAAAAAAGCTCGGTCAGCTGATCAGCTGACTTAAGCTCAGCGGAGACACGAACCGCACAGCTGTGGCCGACTAAATGTGCCTAAATTAGGCAAACGCCTCTCTCGAGAGAGCGCCTCTCTCGCGACGCACGTGCTTGAATGGAAAATTTCCAAAACGAAAACACGAATTACGCCCGATTTTCGCGATATTTCCACCGGAAAACACGCACACTGTGTTCTATAGCACGAAATACGAATTTTCGTGCTATTTTGCACTCTGTATCTGAGGTATTACTGCCTAAATGCACTTTACTCGCAGAGCGTACGGAAAAACACGTCTGTTCGCGCGAGAAATCCAACACCGACTGATAGGGACAATAGGAATCTCGTTAATCCATTCATGCGCATCACTAATTAGATGACAAGGCACTTGGATATTTTATTTTACATGTTTTTTTTATCGCTAATCGTCCAAAGATACTAGATCTGCCATCACCTTGTGTAATCAGTATGTCTAGCATGCACGATTCATTGCTCTATCTGAACCTTGTTCACATTGGAGGTTCCGCAACGCATACGTTATAAAACCATCCTTATATGTTGTTATTGTGCGATGCTTATGCCTCTTGATGTTATGCCAAGGCAGCCGGCATTTAATATTCTGAACCAAGAGCTTAAGCTACGTCCAGCCTCTTGATTATCCACTTAAGTACGAGATCTGTCTAAACCAGCCAAGACCTCCTCTCATTTCCTGAATACTTATGATATGGCTATCATATTTGTTAAGAAGACCCTTTGCAATCAACCGTTTGACTGATTGACCACTCCAGATCCCCCTTCAGTTAATAGTGGCAGAGTAAAACTCAATGTCACTTGTAGCTACGAATTTGCGCCGCCATTCACGACTTATTTCCGGTGTATCGTATCTTTGGATTGTGCGCTAGTGCGCATTGTCCAAAGAGTGTCCGTCTGTTGTCACCTGAACGTCAATGACATCAATGTGATTTGGTCGGAGTACCACCAGGCCAGATGCGCCCTGCAGATTTGGCTCAACAATGTCTACGCAGCCTCTCTCCTCAATTCATGGCTTCCCCTCGAAGTACGAGACTTCGTGGGTAAGGCATTTATTCGCAGTTTGATTCCGTCTATGTATTCCTTTCCTGTAAGCAAACGCGTGGGTTAACTAAACCATCCGTGTTGTGGGCCATAATGGCCCGCTTCACGGAGACCGTTACCATCTACAGACAAATTTCCTCAGCCGCACTGCACTTCACTCTCCCGTTTGCATTGAAAACAAGGAAGAACGATATAGTCGAGTACCTCGACTATCAGATACCCGTTACTCAGCTAAAGGGACCAAAGGGAAATGGAGATATGCAAGCAGCAAAGCGAGATTGAAATGCGCCACCTACCGGCGGTAGACAGATTTAAGCGTTATGGGCGTTAGAGTGGGCCTGGCAACATTTTTTTTTATCAATTTTTATCAATAGGTATTGACGAGACCAATAAATTTCAGTTAAAATTTTTTATCTAGCTTAAAAATTGTGGGCGCCACAGGCTTGGGCGGTTTGTGGGCGTTAGAGTGGGCGTGGCATATTCGCATAACAAACTTGCGCTGCGTACAAGGCTACGGAATCAAAATCTAAAACCCCAATACTCTATCTTTGATAGTTTCCGAGATATTCTCGTTCATATTAACGATTTCTTAAGTTTTTGGGCGGTTTGTGGGCGTTAAAGTGGGCGTGGCAAACTTTTTTAAGTCAATCGATAAGTCAATCGATAGGTATTGATGAGAACAACTCATTTCAGTTTAAATTTTTACTCTAGCATCAAAACTGTAGAAGCCACAGTTTTGGGCGGTTTGTGGGCGTTAGAGTGGGCGTGGCACTCTACTGAAACAAACATGCGCTGCGTAAGAAGCTCAGGAATCTGCACGCCAAATCTCAATAGCCTAGCTCTTATAGTTTCCAAGATCTCAGCGTTCATCCGGACAGACAGACAGACGGACAGACGGACATGGCTAGATCGACACGGCTAGTGATCCTGATCAAGAATATTTATACTTTATGGGGTCGGAAACGCTTCCTTCTGCCTGTTACATACTTTCCGACGAATCTAGTATACCCTTTTACTCTACGAGTAACGGGTATAATTATGCCTAAATACTTCCACTCGTTAGTACGCTTCAACGCCGGACACCCGTATAAGCCTACGGAGAAGGTCTGTGGATCTAACACAGTACACTTCTGTTTCTGCTGACCGTTAATACCGATGGTTAAACAATTGTCGGCGTTAAGACCAACATTAGCTAGTTAGCTAACTGCCTTGTCCGGCAATGATTGGGGCCCCATTCAAGTTTTCGCATTTGCATGAGTCAAAGAGCCAAATGCCTTGCGTACATCCAGATTGGCTATGTAGCACGATCTAAAACTGTTATGGCTACTTCTCAGGACTATCGGCGCATCCGTCTGTAGCTGAATTGAGCTGAATTTTTTTACTTTGCCATTCAGAGCACTGAGAAATCACATTGTGTCAACACGCACTAGGTCCATCACTAGCTTTGTTTGTTTCACCCAAAATTCAAGGCTACTGAGATATTTTTCACCAAAATCTCCGTATTTATTCCCGTTACTCGTAGAGTAAAAGGGTGAACTAGATTCGTCGGAAAGTATTTACCAGGTAGAAGGAAGCGTTTGCGACCCCATAAAGTGTATAGCCATATCTAGCCATATCCGTCTGTCCGTATGAACGGTGAGTTTTCGAAAACTATAAAAGTTAGAAAATTGGGATTTGGCATACAGATTCTTAAGCTTCTTTCGCAGCACAAATTTATTTCAGCATAACGCTAAAGCGTGTCTAGCTCCTACATTGTTGTACAAATCAAACTATTCATTAAAGAGTTATAAGCAACTAAAGTGCGCAATCTAGGGAACAGTCGCTTTGTTTATATTTTGTAAAACTTTAAATGAGAGTTTGTTTTTTTTCAGTATCAATTCCTATCTACATGCCAAATATTATTGAAATCGGACAACTCATTAAAAAGTTATAACAAAACAAGGGACAACGCTATAGTCGAGTACCTCGACTATCAGATACCCGTTACTGAGCTTAAGGAACCAAAGGGAAATGGAGATATGCAAGCAGCAAAGCGAGATTTAAATGCGCCACCTACCGGCGGAAAACAGATTTAAGCGTTGTGGGCGTTAGGGTGGCGTGAAAAATGCATTATTCAATAGAATAAGTTAGCCGCGCACTTTGCTCTCTCTGAGCGCCGGCAGTGCTTTTTTCTTTGCCGCTAAGTTCGGCCGGCAACTATTTACATACACACACATACACGCGTAAAAACATTTCTCATAGTCTGGCTCTGACGTCATAGCTTTTTTTCTTGGGAGGTTTGTGGGCGTTAGAGTGGGCGTAGCAAAATTTTTTTGGGTCAATCGATAGGTATTGACAAGACTAATACATTTCAGTTAAAATTAGGAGCCACCGTTTTGGGCGGTTTGTGGGGGTTAGAGTGGGCGTGGTAGTCTACTGAAACAAACTTGCGCTGCGTAAGAAGCTCAGGAATCTGCACGCCAAATCTCAATAGCCTAGCTCTCATAGTTTCCGAGATCTCAGCGTTCATCCGGACGGACAGACAGACGGACAGACGGACATGGCTAGATCGACTCGGCTAGTGATCCTGATCAATAATATATATACTTTATGGGGTCGGAAACGCTTCCTTCTGCCTGTTACATACTTTCCGACAAATCTAATATACCGTTTTACTCTACGAGTAACGGGTATAAAAAGATCACAGAGTCCCTTGCACCTCTGAAGAAGACTGCCCAACTGCGTACCTCGTCCACCAGCTCTTCCTAGTCGAGCGGATTTACCAGAATGGTGTCAGCCGGTTCTCCAATGGCAAGGAAAAGTTTCAAAACGGCAGCTCCTCGAGCCGGGACCAGTTGAAAATAAAGCCCATGAGGTAGCCGATAAGAAGGAAAAAGTGGTAGCTTAAAGGAAGGAAGTGGCTGCTCAAAAGAAAGACAAAGAAGTTCCCTTCGGAAAGGAAGGCCAAGAAGAGACCAAAAAGGAACAAACAAAAAAAAGAAACGAAAAAAATAAAGTGAATTTTTCACGATTTGAGAACTATCCGTTCGCTATTTGGCGTTCATAAAAAAGAACACCGCGGGGACAAATTAAGAACATTAAGGTAAAATTATAAAGGCCTCACTGAAAAATGCTTTTAAACGGTGCGAATTTTTGTTACATTCTTCCGCCAGTCACTTACAGCAATAGTCTTTGATTTTACTTGGTATTTAATCTTTAAATATATTTTATAAACATTTTTGTATCTGTTTTTAGTCCTTTGATTTGTTATCTACGTAGGCAACATTATCAGCCAGCACTTTTGTAATAAATTTCTACTGGCTGTCTTCCGAGCATGGTTTTATTTGATTGGATTTCAGCATTATTTTCTAGAAACAAAGTGGAATGGGTCAAATTATAACCCCTTCGTTTTCAAACCCGTTTCGTTCTAGACTTGATAAGTTTTTTTTTAAGATCGTCCTCGCCGACGATCAGCATACGACGGCCTTCTACCACGTTTTTCCGCATTGGTTCTCGATAAAAAACTTTCAAACTCTTTAGGCCAGAAATGGTAAACTTAAAAAAATGTTTCAAGTAGTGAGTATATAAATTAAACTGCTTAAGGATAACTTAATTTAGCTGGACCGCACGACCTTACTGAACAGAGGATTTTCAAATGCTGAAGTCACAGCCTTCTTCTTACAAAAACTTTTAAAATTGTATTCTCATTTGAAAACTGAATGACATATGCGGTTAAAGTGTTTTGAATATATCTTTGAAAACTTTTAATAGTTTTCAATTTAATCTTAATTTATTACTAGTATTTTTTATTTGGTTAAGCCTCCAAATGGCATTGTGTTTGGGATCCGCGTATTTTCAGACCCTGATTACAAGTAATTCGGTCAAAGTTGGCGGTTTTTCAATAAATTTGTGGCCACGTCCGATATGGTCCCACACAAGAATAAAATTGCGGAACCCTTAAGAAAATAATTTGTTCATATATATATTAACTAATTGGAGGCCTGAAAGGAAATTATAAAAAAAATTGGTTCAGTTTTTAAGCTTTAAATATTTTAATTTATAAATCAAACAAAAACACCTCCTAACGAAGTAAACAATAGTGACGATTGCACCCTTGACATGCAAAAGATTTTGTATCAACTTTTGTGACGAAAAATTATTTTACACTTGACAAAATGTGATCATATCTCAATCCCTCTTCCACTCTATTGAATTTGCTAGTAATTTTTTTTTGTTTGGCTATACACTTAAATGAATTGTTCGATTTTAATAATTATACCCGTTACTCGTAGAGTAAAAGGGTATACTAGATTAGTCGGAAAGTATGTAACAGGCAGAAGGAAGCGTTTCCGACCCCATAAAGTATATATATTATTGATCAGGATCACTAGCCGAGTCGATCTAGCCATGTCCGTCTGTCCGTCTGTCTGTCCGTCCGGATGAACGCTGAGATCTCGGAAACTATAAGAGTCAGGCTATTGAGATTTGGCTTGCAGATTAATGAGCTTCTTACGCAGCGCAAGTTTGTTTCAGCACAGTGCCACGCCCACTCTAGCGCCCACAAGCCGCCCAAAACAGTGGCTCCTACAGTTTTGATGAAATGTTTTGGTCTCGTCAATACCTATCGATTGATCCAAAAAAAACTTTGTCACGCCCACTCTAACGCCCACATCGCTTAAATCTTTTATATCCACCGGTAGGTGGCGCATTTCAATCTCGCTTTGCTGCTTGCATATCTCAATTTTCCTTTAGTCCCTTTAGCTGAGTAACGGGTATCTGATAGACGAGGTACTCGACTATAGCGTTCTTCCTTGTTTTGTGTAGCATGATTAATATATAGCATTCAACCTTGCAAGCACAGCTGCATGTCCCGATGAGTTGTTCCTAAAACGACCATTCCGGCAGTTCACCGGATTCTGACAGTTTCGTGCACCGTGGCTGGTCTATTCGCACTGTCGGCAGACATTCTTGTACCTGCAGTCCTTAAAGTTATGGTCGAAACCAAGGCCCTCTCATCAGTTTCCCGGTGGCACCTTCTATATAATATTTATTCAAAATTGCCATCCTCTAGCACATCCTTTAGCCGATTCACCATGATTCCATCCACCGAGCGTACATTGACGTCAGGTGCTAAGGGATGGCACGCCATACCTCCTTGACAATCCCACCCGCGCTGCGATTCATACCCGGAGATCGCCAACTTCTCAGCCTCGCGACACAGGTCGCCACCTCGAAGGTCTCGTGGATCGGTGGGGCACCTGGGGGAATGTCATCTTGGGCAGTCGACTCCGCAAAAGGGAAAAAATTGCGGAGGAGCACATTTGCACAGTAGTGCCAGGTTACGAAGAGCGCGCCGTTCGACCGAAGACATCCGAGATCAGCTGTCTTTTTCCGGCCTCGGCATATCCGGTAGACGAGCCCCCATGAATCATCCTCGTACCGTCCAACGAAGTCCCGCCAGTTTTGCTCCCTTGTCGTCAGAAAAGCATCTTGGACTGGCCTGATGCAATCCCAAGTCCAGCGGCAAGTAGCTCAGCATCGTCGGTGCCACTCAGGCGAGCTGCCTGCAGCCTGCGCCTTAGTCTCCCGACCTCTTGGCGTTTGGTACTCAGTTCAGGTTTCCACCATGTTACGTTTCCCCTCGTTGCAGGTATCGTACGCCCTATCACCTTGTGATGGAGCGAAGGGCAGACTCATGGTCGTCCAAAGGCGATTCCTCCAGTTCCACAAGGCTTTGTGCCGCACTACACTGAATCTTGCATTGGAGAGCTTCCCTTGTGGTACCGGAGCTAGGCTCGGATCTGGAGTTACCTTAACAGTAATGATGTTGTGTTCACTTAGCTCCCATAAGACAACTTTCCACTCGTATGTTGCCCATACTCGCACCGCTTTGTTGGCGAAGGTCACGTCGATATCACTTCTGGAGCGGTGATTATCGAACATGAACACCTGGCTGGCCGTATGCAGCACACTGGCACCGCTTGCGATTATCCGCTCGTTCATGAGCTGTCCCCGTTCGCGGTTCAGTCGGTCTCCAGAGTTGTCTGGAGATATGCTGAATTACATAGGGAAACAGCGTTGGCCTCAAGTCCGAGGATTGTCGGTGTCCTGCTGACTAACAGGAGATCCGTATCTAGGTAGTCAGTGTAGGGCTCCAGATCAGCTAAATGCTGGCAGTATCCGGAGGCCAGAAAGATTGTGCCATATGTCCCTGTGACACTCACGCACACCCCGTAATACGTCGTAAAAGCCTCGATGGGCATGCAGATGGCAGATGGGTTGTCCACGATAATGGCAGCTTTCTTCCTTTTATCGGCGAAATCCTCATCCCTCCAGGTAGTCCAGTGAGTCGCTTGCCCGCGTCCACATAGGGCTTCTGGACTAGTGCGAACAGGTGGCCAGCATCTCTCATCTGCTTAGCAAGGTCGATGACAGCGCAGCGGCCTCGACCACAATTCGCTAAAATGAAGCTAAACATATTTAATATCTAGCTTGCACCCTGGCTAGCAGCGCGTCGTATATCGGGCAGCCACCCGAGAGCATATAATGCCCCGAGGGCATCCCTTTATGGCGGCAGTTACGGCAGTACACCGCATTTCTGCACTGGGCAGCAGGTGAAGCATCGTGGTGCGCGCCTCTAGCAGCGGTGGCTGCGTATGAGACGACCGAGGCGACCGGTGTCTGCCTCTTCAGTCGGTCCTCCAACTTTCCAATGTACCGGTTTAAAAAGGACTGGACCTTTCGATCGACAGCATGAACATCCGTCCGATCTCCGAGCGGATTTCACCCATCTCGGCAGCGACGGCACCGTTCCACAGTGGTTGCGCCCATAGGACAAAATTCAAAAAATCATAACAACAAAAATATGAGAAAAGTAATCAAAAATTTCTAAAAATAGTATTGAAGCTGTGAACACGTGTTCATTTGCAAAGCGCAGCTGCACGCATCGCGAATATTTCACAACAAAAGCGAGCTTCAAAGTGTTCAGTCAACTAATTACGCTGCCCAATTTAAATTATATAAAATGGATTTCGAAGTTAAAGGTATTATTTTTATGTTTCAATATTAATAAAAGCTAACTTGTGTTGTCGTTATTTTGAAATTAATTCTTTACTTTATTATATTTTTGGTATCTTTTGTATTCGTGTTTTTTATGTATACTAAAAGTTTTAACTGTGATCCCCCAAGATGCCCCGATTCATTTTTATTCAGTGTATTTGTCAATATCTTAAGGTATAAAAAAGTTAAGGCTAGCTGCAGATATTTGCAGATGTGTGCATAATCAACCATATACTAACATCGTCTCTTTTTATCTTCAAGGTCAAAGCAGCTGTTTTGCATTGTAGTTGTGCGGTGTCATTGTGTTCGTCCTCAGTGTTTTATGTTTTTTTTAGGTTCAAATTTTAATTTTTATAGCGTTATTTCTATATTATTTTAATTTTGGTAGGTGACTCTTCTCATTGTGTCTTCACTCGCTTTTACATATTCAATTATTGGTGTACAGTAATCGGCACCAATGCAGAAAAATTACGGAAGGCCATCGAACATGTGAACAGCAATATTAAGAAAATTGGCCACATGTCCGAGATGAGCGTGCTAACGAAATGTATTGGATACATTTGGAAGAAAATTGCTTCGTTTTGGACACAATAAAAACGCAAAAAGGCATCACTTCTTGAATTCCTATCTAATTGGCTTAACGAAAAGGAAACAATTTTAATGAAAAGCACTCCAAGTAAGCCTCAAAAAATGATCGAAACTGCTAAGCGTGGACGTCCGAAAGTAGACTTTAGTAAGTCATCAAAAAGAACTAAGAGACGAAGAATTGCTGAGCTTTCAATAATTAATGAATCTGCAGCTTGTGACTTACGATCGTGCAACTTTCAATCAAATGCAATGTGTAACAAAGCTAAAATCGATGAAGTCCTATCGCTTCTCATGGAGGCAAACTTGAGCAAGCATCAATAGTTTCTTATTCGAAGCTATGTGAACTCAAAGACTTCCTGTGACCTTTTTCCAAGCTACGGTCAACTGTTAAAGGCTAAGAAATTAAGAAATTAACCGAGTCCCACTATTCGGTATTTTAGGGATTTTGCGACGGGTGACGCTAAGGTTTTCCATTGGTGAATAGCCACTCTATTCAACCTGCTTTCAATTACGCAGTTGGTATCGGACCATTCCCGAGAAGTGGCTTAAGCCAAAAATGCGCCGGCGGAACTGAAATGGTATTCGATTATTATACCCTTGCAGAGGATATATTGATTTCAGTCAGAAGCTTGCAGCGCATTGAATGAGACGTTTCCGACCCCGTAAAGTATATATATTCTTGATCAGCATGACTAGACGAGTCGATCTAGCCATGTCCGTCTGTCCGTCCGATTCTAAGCAAACTAGTCTCTCAGTTTTAAAGCTATCGGGCTGAAACTTTCCCAAAAGTCTTATTTCTTTTGTAGGTAGTATATAAGTCGAAACCAGCCGGATCGGACTACTATATCTTATAGCTCCCATAGGAATAATCCGAAAAAAAATATTAAAAAATTATATATTTGGTGATTCTTAACATATAACCTCCTAAGCTTGGAAATAATATTTTGTAATTAGTTTTGAATTTCGAATTCAATTTAAACAAATTATACATAGCCTCGGTGTTTTTAAGATATAACCTCCTACGCTTGGAAATAACATTTTTTAATTAGTTCTGAATTTCGAATTTAATTTTATCAAAATCGGACGACTTTTTCATATAGCTGCCATAGGAACGATCGGAAAATTGGTGGGAAAATAATATGAAACAATTTATAGCTTCGGTGTTTTTTGACATATTACCTTATACTATTGGGAATATTATTTTTCGTATTTTTAAATTTAATAATTATAACTGCAAGGGTATACAAACTTCGGCATGCCGAATTTAACTTCCTTTCATGTTTTTTATTGTACTTAAATCGCAGACTTTTATTGAAAACTAAAACTAAAATAAAATTATGCATAGAAAGAATTTATTTTACTACTCAATTCAGGACTCCACCATATTACGTTTCCCCTCGTTGCAGGTATCGTACGCCCTATCACCCTGTGATGGAGCGAAGGGCAGACACATAGTCGTCTAAAGGCGATTCCTCCAGTTCCACAAGGCTTTGTGCCGCACTACACTGAATCTTGCATTGGAGAGCTTCCGTTGCGGTACCGGAGCTAGGCTCGAATCTGGAGTTACCTCAACAGTAATGATGTTGTGGTCACTCAGCTCCCATAAGACAACTCTCCACTCGTATGTTGCCCATACTCGCACCGCTTTGTTGGCGAAGGTCACGTCGATATCACTTCTGGAGCGGTGATTATCGAACATGAACACCTGGCTGTCCGTATGCAGCACACTGGCTCCGCTTGCGATTATCCGCTCGTTCATGAGCTGTCCCCGTTCGCGGTTCAGTCGGTCTCCAGAGTTGTCTGCAGATAAATTATTTAATTATCCGTGCCGGCTGGCGGCTCCTCCGCGGCAGGGGTAGAGCCGGTAGGTGATATATCCGTAGGGGGATGGCAGTAGAGTACTGCCCGCTGATTGATTGTTGGCGGCCACCAAGATTGGCAGCCACAGCGGAGTCGGGTGGTAGCTTCGACTCCCTTGCTTCTTCCGAAGTATACGGTGGGAGATACTTATCTCCGATGTCACGGCCCTTAAGGCACGATAACCAAATTCGATAATCAAAATAATATAACGGCTAAGGCCGGAGTTTTATGAACGAGCATGAGCTCTTTATTTCAAATCCAAATTAAAACTAAACTTAAGATTGAACAAAAACTCATGCATAGCCGGATGCCCGTGGCAGACCGCTGACCTTGCACATTTTGCAAAAGTCATACGATTGTTGTCAGCCAATGAAAAGGAGCCACGGCTCGGAATGGTACAATGTGCTGGCTCAGCTCTAGGGCCAATAAGTCGGACCCGATTTAGGGTGGACCATGCATGATGGAGAAATGTAATAATAATATTGATAATAATAAAAAGTGATTAATACTAGAGAATGGTAAACATGATAAATGATTAACATTAATAAGGTAAGTGAGAACTGGCCTGCTCAGCCTAAGCTGGGGGTTGGTTGTTAACTACTCCCCCCTTAAATTGGACGCCGTCCTCGGTGACAGCCAGTTCGTCGATGGACTTTTGTAGCTGGGCTGCCTCTCTTTTGCGCCTGCAGTGTTGTTGGAGCAGGACCAAGCCGCATAGCATGAGGCTGACGGCAACTCCTGCGGCGAACCAAATCCTCGGGGAACCTCCATCCGACACGTCATCCCGTAGCTCCTGCAGTAAGCGCAGGTTATGCTCGTTCATCCGCTGTAGCAATGGTAGACTCAGTATGTGATCGTGTCCCGTGATGTTAATTAAGGGGGAGGCCGCAATACCCGGGCTCATATTCACTGAGTGGTTGAGGTTCAAATATACGGAGTCGTTGATCACCGCCTTTCTCTCAAAAGTAATGAGGTGGGTCCCTATTATGGTCGTTGTGGGACCGTCATCGATGGTAATCCTCGTCAGTTTCTCATTAATGATAATTACTCCGTGGTCCACAATTGTAAGGGGTTCCAGATTGCTGGGCCGCGTCCGGCATGTAGCCGCCCCGCCTGCATGTAACTGCTTGGCACAGGTGTCTTGGGGCGCTTTTTTGCAAAATGTGGCCAAATTGGTAGAAGTGCAATCTGAGACTGCTAGGATTCCGTCATCACATTCAGCCACGATGTTGTTTTCTATTTGTAGCATAGTATGGTAATGTGCAACAGGGAAGAGCAGGACCTTTTTACAAATACGCTTAACTCTAGGATACTGGACTACACGTGGACAAGAACATTATTTTGAAGAATTTTAATCTTAGATACATCCATAAGGCTAACTATAGGGACCTCTGTTAGCTGTTCGTCGAAAATAGCCTTTAGGTCATTGTGATTAAAAATGGTAGGATTGATGATATTATTTTTAGCAAGAGTGATGGTGATCATGCAATTCTGGATTTCTGATATTAACATTCTATTCCTGGCAAGGAGTGTTTCATATAAATGGCCTGAGTCGACAAGCCCGTCCCTCTTCTCCCTGAGTATCTTGTTTACTGTGTCTGTGAGTAGGTTGATGTGCTTCTGTGTCTCTGTGTTAATTACAACCTGTCTGTTATTAGCCTCGATAAGCGACGCTTGATTGGTGTTGATTCTAATTAAATCTTCCGCGTCGGGTGTACCCGCTACGACCTTAAGGACTGAGCCCAAAAAATCAAGGCTCCTGGCCATTCTATGGTGTATCTTTAGTTCCTCCAATAGGTTCTGAGCATGCTCAATGTCCACTTCCAGCAGCTTCCTCATATGGGA
The DNA here is from genome assembly GCF_014743375.2 of Drosophila subpulchrella. Lineage (NCBI taxonomy): Eukaryota > Metazoa > Arthropoda > Insecta > Diptera > Drosophilidae > Drosophila > Drosophila subpulchrella. The sequence continues at coordinate 1,042,954 of NW_023665489.1, read as the reverse complement.
CTGTGGGAACAGTTCTAGCATTTTGATTGTGGAATCGATAATGATGGCAAACTCGGACAGATTTGTCGAGTGCCTGACCAGGCCGTACTGTTCCCATATTAAGACGTTGCCATCTAGCACCGGGATGTATTTAGCGTGCGAGAAATCAGTGATTCTCGCGCTCGCGGTGGACAGCAGTATGATGCATATAATGGAGAGCCTGTGGGAATTTAGCAAAGATTGGGTTTTAATACAAGGGCGAATGTGGCGAGTGGAGTGCCTACCTAATGTTGTCCTTATGGACCACCCTCCCCTTAATGAGAACAGATGTTCCTAGATCTGCTTCTACACGCTCTTCTGAATAAAGCGGTGTCAATTTATTCCCTAATCTTTTGTTGTTGCGAAGGTGTACTCTTTCGCCGACTTCGAAGACTCTGTTTTGCCTAGAAGGATTAACCCTATCTAGGTTGGATTGTTGTGCTTTGTCAATCTTGGCTTTAATTGCCAGCTTCATCTCATCGCTGCTTGCGTGGACGACCTCTATCGGCCTAGACTCTGTGACCGAATGTAGCGACCTGTTGTATTCTATAGTAGACCTCAATATTAGTTCCACAGTGTCCTCGATTTTTTTATCAATTTTGAGGCACCTGGCAATTTCCGCCAGGGTACTGTGAAATCTCTCAACTTGGCCATTGGAGCTACTGTGTAGCGGTGGCGCATTGACAACGTCGATGCTGTATTGGTTTTTCAGCAATGATGTGATTGTCTCTGAGTTAAAGGAGGCCTCATTGTCGCAGTATATAGTTTTGGTGTTAGAGTAAAAATTTACTAACTGAAGAATAGGTGCTCGTACATCTATTATTGCCCTGGAAATCAAGGGCTGTACGATAGCGAATTTGGAGAATTTATCAATGCAAGTTAAGAAAATTTTTTGTCGGTCGAAAAAATGTCGATATGCAACATTTCCCCAACGTATGATGGGATGGGCGTAGTTCCCAATTCCTGTTTCTTGGGATGGCGGTCATATTTGGCTTTATTGCAGACCTTGCAATTTGCGACTACTTCGCTAGCTAATTTTGACATGTTCGGGAAGTAATAATCCCGGAGAATTTGTTTTGCGTTCTCCTGGGCAGCCCTATGGGCGCGATTGTGCTCGGTGTTAGTGATTTCCAACTGTTCATTAGCGTTGGTTATGTCACTGACAAAGGTTTTACAATGCCAGAACTTTGTCGCAGGAAATTCCTGCCTCAAGGCATGTTGGATGCGAGCTAGGGTAGGTAAATCGCAGTGAATCGCGTTCACAACGTTGGCGTTGATGATCTCTTTAACGGATTCAACAAGCAAGTCCTTGTTATTAAAATTGATGATATGACGAGTTCTGTTTCCAAAGACTATGAAATCTCGCCGACGCGGATGGTCCGCTTCTTCCAAAATAATTTGGTTTCTAAAGCAGTTAAGAGGTTTATCTGTGGTATCTATGGTGTACGAGAGTGAAAGCTCACTATGCACCGTAGCCGCGTCAGACTGGGCTTCAGCCTCGAAGTTATTCAGGGGTTGCCTTGATAATGCGTCAGCTACCAGGTTTTGTTTTCCGGGTGTGTAAAATACTTTCCCGTTGTTCTCATCAATGAATGCTTTCCATCGCTTGATTTTAGCGTTGGTATTTTTGTCGGATACCGCATACGTGAGAGGCTGGTGGTCTGTGAAGATCCGTACCTCATTGTTACCGTACAGGTAATTCTGGAGTTTGCCTATTGCCCAGACTATCGCCAATAACTCTCTTTCGTTTGTGGCGTAGTTAAGCTCGCAGTCTTTTAGCGTGCGTGAAATCATAGTAATAGGTCTTTTATTCTGGGACAGTACCGCGCCTATTCCACTCGCTGAGGCGTCAGTGGTTAAGTCAAACGGTGATTTGAAATCAGGGTATGTCAATATGACATCTTCGGATGCCAAAATGTTACGAAGGTGGTCGAATGCATTTCGCTGGGTTTCATTAAACCTGACAGCTACTTTTTTCGACATATTCTTGCTGACCGTCCCATTTTCCCCTTTGAGGATGGCGGTCAGGGGTCTAGCAATAGATGCAAAGTTTTTTACAAAGCTTCTGTAATAGCTCGCCAGGCCTAGGAAGGACCTGAGGCTAAACAGATTTTTTGGTTCTGGGAACTCTTTTATTGCCCTAACCTTTTCTGGGTCTGTTTTTGTCCCTCCTCTGGTAACAATGAACCCTAGGAATTCAACGCTCTCTTTAAAGAATTTTGTTTTTTCTCGTGCCACCCTCATGTTGGCATCGAGTAGGCGCTTAAGCACCGTGTCAATATGCTTGACATGTTCCGTTTCATTTTCGGAAAAGATGATAACATCGTCAACGTAGACGTAGCATATTTTGCCGATTTCTTCCCGCAGCACATCGTCGATGGCTCTTTGGAAAATACTCCCTGCGTTTTTTAGGCCGAAGGGTAGTCGGCAGAATTCGTACTTCCCACCATAAACTGAGAACGAGGTTTTCTCTCTGTCCTTTTCAGCCAGGTATATTTGGTGGTACCCTGACTTCAGGTCTAGGGTAGTAAAAAATTTGGCTTTTCCCAAGTTCGCTAGAATCATGGGTATGCTCGGCATGGGATAGCGATCGGCTACTGTTCGCTCGTTCAGCTTCCTGAAATCGATTACTAATCGCTTCTTTCTACTGCCATTATCATCAGTCCCTTTCTTATCAACTACCCAGGCAGGGCTGTTGTATGGGGATCTGGACGGCCTGATTATGCCGTTTTGCAGCAGTTCTTTGATTTCGTTATTTACAAAGTCTGCTGCCCCCATAGGGTAAGGGTATAACTTGGAGTAGACAGGTTCGTCACTCGTAGTTCGGATAGTAGCGATGACCGATGTGTTGAAGGTTAGCGCCTCGTTAGAGGTTGAAAACACCTTAATTCTTTTCAGAATAGTTTTTTTGAATTCGGCTTTAGCCGAACTTGGCACCACTATGTCATCGATTTTGGTGAAATTGACATTTTGACAGTCAAAAAATTTGAGCTTTTCAGTGACATTTGCATATTTTATCACGCTGCTGCCTAGGTTCAATGCTACTCCTGCTCGCGTTAGCGAATCGAAGCCTATTATAGCATCGAACGTGCTCAATGTATCCAAGAGGAAAAATGGGACGTCTAGTCCAAAAATGCGCATTATGCACTTGTATTTGACATCACTGGAGCCGTGAATAGAGCTCACAGTGAAGGGGGTTTCGACCGGCATTACGTTTCTTAGCTCCTTTACGGGCTTCACGTAATTTTTTGCCGCCCCGGTGTCGATGAGAATTTTTATTGATTTGCCAGCCAACTGTCGCTCGACGAACGGCAGTCGGGAACGCTCCCTAAAAAATGGAGGAGGTCGTTAAGCTCGGCGGAGTCGCTATCTTCCTCGATGGTGGCAACCTCGGCCTCAGCTGTGGTGGCATAATCCGTCGCCTCCTGTTGGGGTTGGGCTATATTGTTGACGCGTTGGCGTCTTTGGCCTGATTGACGCTGGGACGAGTTCTGCCTTTTGTAGTTGTTGTTACTTTGAGGCTTTCCCCATCTTGTTTCTTGTCTAAATCTAGCCGTTGAGGGGTCTACCTCCATGGGTTGAATTTTATCCTGGTCTAGTGGCTCAGTATCCCTGTGCTTTGGCCAGGGATTGTTCTCATGAGATTTATTTTGGTTTTGTTTAGGGACAAAGTGCGGATTCTTATCCTCGCCTCTCCATTGCTTTCCCTGACTCTTACTATTGCGCCTGTTGCCCTCATTGCAATGGGACTTGTCTTCTATAGCTTTCGCGTAGGATGCCGCGAACGCACTTCTCTCAATGCTGTTCTCGGCCTCACGCGCTAACGCTAGTGCAGACGGAAGGTCTTTGGGTTGTGCTGGCAGCACGAGTGACTTGAGTGGTCTTTTAAGCCCTGCAATGAATGCATGAAGGGCATCATCCCTAACCTCCTTATTTAGGATAGTTGCTGTGTCCGAGTTATGTGACATGACTATTTTGTTAGTGACAAGCGTGAGTTTCCTCTCGACCTCGTCATAGTATGCCATAAGATCGGAGTCTCCTTGCCGAACCATTTCTAAATTTTGCCGCAGCACTCTGAAGGACGTTTTGTCCGCATATGTGCAATCTAGTCTGGCTATAATTGCATCGAAGTTTAGCACTGTATTGTGGGACGTGAGTAGTGACCGAGCGGGTCCGCAAATTTTGTTTTTAATTATGACCACGGCCTCGTAGTGTGCCTCGCTGCCGTCGTATTTCTTAAATACCTCATAGGCATCTGATGCAGCTTGCCTCCACGAAACATACTCATCGTGGCTTCCACTGAACGTTGGCAGAGACTTTACTATGTCCAACTTGACATCGCATCTTACTGCAGGGTTTGGTACTACTCTTTTGTAAACCTCCACCTGCGGCGCTTGGACTGACAGCGCGCTAACCTGTGTTCTAACCGCATCTAATTCTGTGGCGAAATCGATTCTTAACCGCTCCTCTTGTTCGCTAAGAGCGGCGCTGACCGCATTTGCGACAATCGCTTGGACCATTTCTGCGTTCATTTCTGGTTGATCTGTGTCCCTAACTTCGGGGCGAAATCCTACTTCTTCGCTACTTTCGCTATCGTCGCTATCAATTTCCTGTTTTACTTCTCTATACTCCCAACTCATTGGCAGTTAAAGGGCGCGAGGTAGATACGAGGGTTTGACGATTGGGCTCAAGACATAAGGTTTCAACGGGCCACTTTGGTGATGTAAAGTCGAACAATTTAGCGAAAAATAATAGATCGTCACCTAAAACACAAAGATGTTGGATTAATTTGTCCCAAGAACAAAATTAAAATACAGAACGGTGACAACAAGTATAGGTCAATTCGACTGGGTATATTATTAGCACAGACACACTGGATAACTTTGGTACGAAACTCAATATAAGCACAGTAGGTAAATTTGTAACAAACACAAGGAGAAAAACGACTGGGCCCTCTGAATGCGTATAGGAACCAACCTTAACAAAAAAATACAATATTCCTTTGCATAATTAAATCGTGTAAATGTCGATCGCCTTGGCACCAGTGTGCGTTATTTGAGACGTATGGTTTCTTTTATTATAATGCACTTAAAAAAATCCAGATCGAACAAAATTAAATCAACACGCAGAACATGGAAGTGTATTGTAATTTAATATTTGAATAATTTATTCACATAAAAATTGCCAGTACGAGTGTACGTAACTTGAGTTATATGTATATTTTTTATTTGCCACGCACTCATAAAAATCTGAATCAGAAATCGAAAATCGAGTCACTTTTTATACGTAAAAAATTCCTATTGCTGGGCGTAGGAAATTGTATGGCATATGTGTGTTGTGTATGTGTAGACCTTGGCTATTGTCGGCGCTCAGCTACTTACATAATTTACAACTTCAGGGGTGGGATTCGAATATTAGTAATAATATTAGTCCGTTGGGCGACAATTATTTAATTATCCGTGCCGGCTGGCGGCTCCTCCGCGGCAGGGGTAGAGCCGGTAGGTGATATATCCGTAGGGGGATGGCAGTAGAGTACTGCCCGCTGATTGATTGTTGGCGGCCACCAAGATTGGCAGCCACAGCGGAGTCGGGTGGTAGCTTCGACTCCCTTGCTTCTTCCGAAGTATACGGTGGGAGATACTTATCTCCGATGTCACGGCCCTTAAGGCACGATAACCGAATTCGATAATCAAAATAATATAACGGCTAAGGCCGAAGTTTTATGAACGAGCTGGAGCTCTTTATTTCAAATCCAAATTAAAACTAAACTTAAGATTGAACAAAAACTCATGCATAGCCGGATGCCCGTGGCAGACCGCTGACCTTGCACATTTTGCAAAAGTCATACGATTGTTGTCAGCCAATGAAAAGGAGCCACGGCTCGGAATGGTACAATGTGCTGGCTCAGCTCTAGGGCCAATAAGTCGGACCCGATTTAGGGTGGACCATGCATGATGGAGAAATGTAATAATAATATTGATAATAATAAAAAGTGATTAATACTAGAGAATGGTAAACATGATAAATGATTAACATTAATAAGGTAAGCGAGAACTGGCCTGCTCAGCCTAAGCTGGGGGTTGGTTGTTAACTGATATGCTGAATTACATAGGGGAAACAGCGTTGGCATCAAGTCCGAGGGTTGTCGTTGTCCTGCTGGCTAACAGCAGAACCGTATCCAGGTAGTCAGTGTAGGGCTCCAGAGCAGCTAAATGCTGGCAGTATACGGAGGCCAGAAAGATTGTGCCATATCTCCCGGTGACACTCACGAACACTCCGTAGTCCGTCGTCTAAGCCTCGATGGGCATACAGATGGCAGATGGGTTGTCCATGATAATGGCAGCTTTCTTACTTTTATCGGGGAAATCCTCATTCCTCCAGGTAGTCCAGTGAGTCGCTTGCCCGCGTCCACATAGGGCTTCTGGACTAGTGCGAACAGGTGGCCAGCATCTCTCATCTGCTTAGCAAGCTCGATGACAGCGCAGCGGCCTCGACCACAATTCGCTTGGATGAAGCTAAGCATATTAAATGTCTAGCATACACCTTGGGTAGCAGCGCGCCGTATATCGGGCAGCCACCGGAGAGCATATAATGCCCCAAGGGCATACCATCATGGCGGCAGTTACGGCAGTCCCCCGCATTTCTGCACTGTGCCGCTATGTTGTCGTTCTTCCCACACTGGCGGCAGACCTGCTTTTCTCGGGCGTACCGACACTCGCTGACATTATGGTCAAAACCAATGCACCGGTGGCACGCGTAGGTGCGCACCTGAGAGCGGCAGCGGTAGGAGAAACACTTTATGTAGACTCTTCTGCCCTCAAGAACGGCCAGCGCCTGGTCATCTACCACCAGCGTCACATTTACTGTGGTGCTGTCTGCAGCTGACCAGGGCTTGGTCACCAGGACTACCGCCTTCTGGAACTCCTTAAACGTCATCTCCTCGAAGATCTTCTCCTTCAGCTCCATCATAAACTCGTCCGGTCCCACGGAGGTGTCCACATCCTGGACCGTCACACTGGGCCTTGCCGCAATATTTTTCGACAACTTGAGGCCCACCTCGGCGAACTTTGCGCAGGCAACGACTTTCGACATCTCCGCCCGCCAAGGCGTGGGAATAATTGCGCCGCCCCGCTTATGCTCACGCACCTCGTGTACTCTTACTCCCAGAGGGGGCGCTACCTCCTTGCGGATCTTGTCCGCGATCTGCCTGCCTGACAGAGCCGGGTCGTCGCACGCAACGACTGCCGACCAGGTCTCCCGGATCTTCCGCGGTGCGGCTACGGGGGCAACAGGGACAGCAGGTGAAGCAACGTGGTGCGCGCCTCTAGCAGCGGTGGCTGCGTATGAGACGGCCGAGGCGACCGGTGTCTGTCTCTTTAGTCGGTCCTCCAACACTCCAATGCGGACCATCAGGGCTCCAACGAGCTCCTCGTACCGGGTTGACACCATCTGGACCTTGACGCTCACGGTAGAGCTTTCGTTCGATGACATGAACATCCGCCCACTCTGCGAGCGGATATCACCCATCTCGGCAGCGACGGCACCGTTCCCTCCCCACTCCCTGTCCGAGAAGGATTTAACACGGCTGGCTGGTGCGACGAAGGTCCCTTCCATAGCGGCAGCAGCGGCAGAGACAGCGGCGGTCTCAGTATGCCCTTTGGAGCGCCTTTTTTCACCACCGGGTGCAACAACCTTCGCTTTAGCCATCTTCGTGGACGATGACGATGGTGAAGGACGACCTTCTGGTGGTACGTCCCAATCCTTATCTGCGACGACAATATTGGCCCAGGAATCCTCATCAAGCGCAATCACCTAAGCCCTCGGGTTGTTCCGCTGCTTACTTCTGCTGCGCTTCCCGTCGTGGCGAGCCATATCACTCCCCGGGCGCATTTCGCCCTCGCTCCACGAATGTTCTTCTGACATCCTCTTCGTGGTGTAAAAAATAGGTTTTAAAAACACACTCACCCAATTTTTGTTGAAGCTTAGTTCGCCTTTCAGCTCGAGTCCAAATACGTAAAATAAAATAAAATAACCAAAATTCTTGCAATTGCTCACAAAACCGAATCGCTAATTCCGCCGCTCCTCGTGCATGTACAATTAAGCGAACAACACCACGCGACCACGCAGCCAAACCACGGAGCCTGGAACTATTTCCGTCAATGTAATTACTCCGTAAACGTAGAAATCGACTTTTTAAAAACCAGCAAAAACCAAACAGGTATGAATACGAGATCTATTTGAAACCGACTGTGAGCCTCACCCCTACAGCTCCGACAAGCTCGGATGGGGCAACCATTGCCATGTTAGTCGCCTCCTACGACAAGCTATGACAGGCTGTGGCAGTATTCTTCGCCGCTACCACACGGCAGGTAATGCTGATTAAAAGTCCCTCCTCCGGTTGAACGCCTCCTCGGCGAACGGGACCTCTTCTGATCCACCAGTATTCAATCGAATCCGATCCAGTTTCCGCCATCTAGCTGCACACCAAGTCCATCGAGGTCACGCAAATCCGCGTAGTTCGGGCAGTCGCATAAGACATGTTGCCAGTCCTCACAGGGGGCGCCGATCCCGATCCTACACAGAAATGCGTTCATAGATCCATGTCCTGTGAGCAAAAATCCGGCGCATCGTGAATCCAAAATTTGGCGTCCGGGATGAATTTGTAGGTCACCCGGCTGGGTGACTCTACGTCATCCCATCTGTCTTGCCACGTCTGCAGTAAGCACTGCTTCATACGCACCATCATCTGCCCCCGGCTAAGTCCTGTGAAGTCCTCGCCATGACACAGATCGTACTCCTCAAATCAAGCGGGGGAGTGCCAGCAAGAACCTGCAGTATCGCAGTGGACACTGTCCGGCATACCGGAAGGCTCCTATCAGGATTAGCCTCTGGAAAGCAAGGAGTCGCCCCTTGGCCACGACTTGTTGCGTCGTATTGACATACCATATCGGGGCACCAAATAGCACACCAGGCACTATGAGTCCGGCATAAATGGTCCGCCTGGCTCGAGGACTGAATCCCCAGTCTGCTCGAAGCACACGCGCCAATGCTCCAACAACTCCGGTCATGCGCCGTTTTAGCACTGTGAAGTGCTCGAAAAACTTCAAGCCTTTTTCGACCGTGATGCCCAGATACCAGCAGCTGCTAACATAAGTTTAAGCAAGTTTGATTCAGCAAATTTAACCTCAGGGGTGCGACTAAGCGCACGCGAAGCGGTACGAGCCAAACGATGGCGAGTCGTGACCAGCTCGTCATTCACGCGGAGGCTCCCAATCTCCGTCCGTCTCTTGCACCCTCGGCACATCTTGTAAACGCACCCCCAGGGATCGTGCAAGATTTCTCCCATGATGCGTCTCCCACTGTCCTCCTTTGTCTTCACGATGAGCTTTTTGTAGTCGGCTGTGGCATGCCTCAGCTCGACCACAATCTGCTCGGCCACGTCATCGTAGTGATGGCCTCTGGCATCCTGAAGACGGCGCCTGAGTCTTCTGACTTGGCGGCGCCTTGCGCAGAGGTCAGCGGTCCACCAACCTACCCTCGTTCTCGGCGGTCCGGGCGTTCTCCTACCCAACGCAAGGTCGCACACTTCGTGCACCATCCTGCGAAGTGGGGAGACTTGTTGGTCCAGCGGCGATACTTGGAAATCTTCCGGAATTTCGGCTGCCCTATTCACCAATTCCTGTTCGAACAGACGCCAACGTGCATTGGAGAAGTTCCAGGACGGTACCGGAGATAATCTCCCAACGGCACTAGCGGTCGAGGTGTTGGCCACAACTGAAATAATGTTGTGGTCACTCAGCTCCCACTCGTCCACACTCCATTCATATGTGGCTAGCATATATCCTGCGAAGTTGGCGAGTGTCACGTCGATATCGCGGTGCGATCTGTTGTTGTCGAACGTGTAGCTCCGACTGGGTTGGTTCAAGACCACCGCTTCCTTCGTCAGTATCCACTCGGACAGCAGCACTCCGAGAGTAGTAAGCTAGTCCCTCCGCGTGGGGAGGGAGTTTGCTAAGCCACATGGGGAATGCTGCATCGATTCCAAGGATTGCTGGAGTACTGCTGGTCAGCAGCAGGACATTATCCAAGTACGCTAGATACGACTGGAGGCTATAATCATCATCGCTATCAAACTGGCAGTATGCGGCGCAAAGGAAGATTGAGCCAAAACTCCCCTTTATGTACACACACACTCCGTAGTTGTTGGTGAGCGGCTAAACTGGCATGCAGATGATATCCTGGTGGTTCACATAAATGGCTGCCTTCCCTCGTTGATCAACGAAACTCCTCACTCCATCCGGCAACACATTTATCCTCTCGACGCCCACGTAAAGCTTCTGCACCAGTGCGAACAGACTCTTGCTTTCAAGCAACCGGACTCCGAGCTCTATGGTCGCAGCTCGTCCTCGACCACAGTTAGCTTGGATGAACCTAAACATCAATGTCTAGAATTCACCCTCGCAAGCACCGCCGCGTATACGGGACATCCTGGGGACAGCATGTGGTGCTTTTCCGCCGTCGAGCACGTCGAGGGCCGCGGTGCTGATTTTCAGCGTCACATTGACTGTGGCGCCATCCGCCTGCTACCACGACATCTCAACGTCTCCCAACTCAACGTTGTCTTGATGTTCTAAATCTAATTCATTAAATACATCCTCGAGCGCCGTCTTATCATCCTGATTGGATGAGCATTCTTATAGCTCCAAAACCTCTAATGGAAGACTCATTCTTTTCTGTCGCTGAATTCGTCTATCAAAATTCACCGAAGAAATAGTCGGATCAGAAGTATCTGTAGCTCGATGAAACACGTCTGTAAGGTTTTCAGCCCTACCACATTTTCTGCCGTGATGCAGACGATTTGTAAAATTTGTTTCGAGATGGTTAAGCTTTATATAAACTATTTTCCTACTTTTCAAGATTATTATTTTATTTCACGTATTCGTCTTCTTTCAATATGATGTCCTTGCTCTCTTTGACAAATTCCAACTTTAATGGCCCACAAAATCGAATTGATTGCGGGGTGCGGTTATTCCATATTACATTTTTCGATGCATCTATAAGCCGTAAAGGTGTGACTGTTGCTGCAAATATATTCGAGCCAAAGTATAGTCCTCCCGAGTGCTTCTGATTGTAATTGGACTGCCCAGAGCTTCCATCAAAACCGTAGCTTAAAACCAGTTCCGCCGATAAAAACTCAGTACCTTGATTTTGCATTATCTTCTCGAGTCCGTCATCTTGCAAATCATCGAGCCGTCTTGCTGTGTGGACTTAAAGACTCTGCAGTGGTACTTCAGCTTTGTTATAACTAACAGAAAAAGAATCAGGTCGGCACATTTTTTTTTGGTCAGCTACCTTCTTGTACAATGGATATATATCACATTTAGGGTATTCAATTGCGTTGAAAAAGTGTAAACTTTGTAAGTTTGCCAGACGAGAATTGTGAACGTCCTCTATTTTAAAACATCGTTGCAGGAAATCGACGTACAAAAGAAAGATATCTTTTAATTCTTTGTATTGCTCCAACATATAATCTAGGACTTTATTAACTTCGCTCTCAGACCATCGCTTAGTTTCGATCTCCCTGGCTCGCTTTCTTGAGGGTTTTTCTTCCATTATAATTGTTATCCAATGATTTTGTTTTATAGAAGACAAATTGTTTTTTTGCATTTAAAATTCACATTTGTTTCTTTCCTTTCACTGTCATTACCATGAATTTAAACCCAACTTTTCAGTATATTTTTAGTATTTTAAATAAAAATTCCTACCCATTATTAACCCCCTATTTCTGGGGTGTTGTAGGCCTTGAAAACTATTTTGTATGGAAATTGTTGTTGGAACTGCTTACAGTTTTACACTTTTCAAACGTTTGCAACGCAATTGAATACCCTAATTGTTATACCCGTTACTCGTAGAGTAAAAGGGTATACTAGATTCGTCGGAAAGAATGTAACAGGCAGAAGAAAGCGTTTACGACCCCATAAAGTTTATATATTCTTGATCAGGATGACTAGCCGAGTCGATCTAGCCATGTCCGTCTGTCCATATGAACGCTGAGATCTTGGAAACTATAAGAGCTACAATACTGGGATTAGGCATGCAGATTCCTGAGATTCCTGCGCAGCGCAAGTTTGTTTCAGAAGAGTGCCACGCCCCTTTTAACTAAATCTCGCTTTGCTGCTTGCATATCTCAATTTCCCTTTGGTCCCTTAAGCTGAGTAACGGGTATCTGATAGTCGAGGTACTCGACTATAGCGATCTCCCTTGTTTTTTTTGGATTGGTCTCGGATTTTGATTGGTGTCATAATTGCTTGGCGCATTTAGCCTTTTCGGGGCATATTGAAAGCAGCTTGAGAATACTTGCAAGATCAGCTTGCCTTCTGTTTCTTGCAGCCAAGCTTGCTGCATAAATAAGCAAACTTGCATTATGTGATTTTGCTAGCTCTGCAGTGCGCCTTCTGCGAGATCTGCTACCGTTTGCATTACAAGGCAGAGTTGGCCGACGTACTTGCTTCTTGCTTACCGGTAAATTGATAACAGTTTTCGAATCTAGCCAAACGGCATGCTTCCTGCGCAACTGACTTAAGTTAGAATAAGAGCTCTTCCACATTTGCGTCAAGCGGTAGCAAAATTGTTTAATTGCTTGGTCTACAATTTCGCTGTGCTGTGTAAACTCCACTTCTGATAGTGCAGCTTTCATAAAATTTAATACTGCATTCTCCTTTGCAACTTTTCCAGTTGCTTCGTACCACTTGCCAAACAACTCTTCATTAGCCAATTTGAGGTTATGTCCTAAAAATTAAAATTTCTCGATAAATCGTAAAAAGTGATATTTCTAATAACATTAAAATATTTTAATACTCTACAACATACAATACATCTTGTTGATGGACTCTTCTGGAATCACTTTAAATCCCTTTTAGAAGATGAGACTTTATCAAAAATATGCATTTTCAAGGCTACTTACATTTTGGCTCTAATAAAAAGACAACACGAGTTTTTTCTACAGGAGAAATTCACAAACACGTAATACAAACCACATACATTTTTTTGTTTACTAGATTTTCACTTTTGGCCTTTTGAAGTTTGCAAAGAAAACTTATTGTTGCAGACGTATGCGCTTTGCAAATGCAACAGCTGAGCTTATCTCCTGATTCTTTTGTTGTGGCGCCATCTATAAATATTTCTATTATGCAACACTATAGATTAATCTATTATGAACGCGTTGCACTAAGAATTATTTTAAATTTTTGACTTTCCAGAAAAAGTGGACAAATTTCCCATAGTGTACTGGGACAACCTCCTGGAGCACTTTCTTATTCTGAGACTTCATTATCGATAAGGTCGTAAGGGTTACCCTTAGCTCCTTTTTATAGCGAAATCAAGCAACAGACCCGATCGTTACCGTCATAGGCCAGCAGAGCCGCTCTACCCCTGTCTAAAGAATTGTGCCGTGGGACACAATTCTTTGTCGGTTTGAATTTGACACTTTTCATAACCGAAAATTTTTACGTCGAACTCTTTAAAATATTCTTTCACATTTTTAAAAACTGCTTGCCTTATATACAGCATTTAAAGCTACTTGCAAACAAATATTTACAAAAATTTTAGGAAAATACCGGAATTTCGACCCTTTTCTTACGCTAATTTTAGGTCGGACACTACAATTTTCTTTCACATTTTTAAAAACTGCTTGCCTAGACCTATTGACATAATTTAAATCTTGCAAAAACAGTTTTATTTTATTTATTTTTACATTCTTCCTAATGGTACAAGTACAAGAAATACTTATTAATTAGTGCGCTAGTCTCAATTGAACTCATTCAAGAACATAATTAAATACCTTAATCCTCTTGTTCTATTTAGAAGACATTAAAGCTTTAGAAAATAAACATTAATTCCTGATTAACTGACCATTTTTTTAGTTATAGTACAGTTATAAGTACAGGTTCAGGCTCCCGTTCTGAAAGTCATTGGAATTCGATCAGCAAGCGGTTGCCGCCAAGAGCCGGCAACGGTTGCGGTTCGATGGTTCGATGCGCACCGAGCGGTGCGGTCAAACGAACGAGCTTCGACGGGAGACGACAGATGGTTGCGTTGCAGGTAGTTCGACGTCGGAGCGAGTGGCTCGATCGAGCAAGGGTTGTACACGGACGGTAGCGAACGGTTGGTTCCCGACAGTTCGATGTCGCGGTGTTGGTTCGGTCAAGGTGCTCGTTCGCCGTCGTTGGTAGTCGGGCGGTTGTAGATGGCTCGGACCCAGTGGCCAACGGAGGCCAACAAGTTCAAACTAAAACAGGGTAGAGAAGCGATTGGTTCGATCGAGTCTACGGTCCGTCTCCGAGCGGATGACACCCATCTCGGCAGCGACGGCACCGTTCCCTCTTCACTCTCTGTCCGAGATGGATTTCACACGGATGGCTGGTGCGACGAAGGTCCCTTCCATAGCGGCAGAGTCAGCGGCGGTCTCAAGGGTCTTTACCTCTAGTTGACCTTTAGCGCGCGATGCTTCCTTTGATTACGCCCCAGTCCGCCCTTTGGAGCGCCTTTTTTCACCACCGGGTGCAACAACCTTCGCTTTAGCCATCTTCGCGGACGATGACGATGGAAGGACGACCTTCTGGTGGTACGTCCCAATCCTTATCTGCTTCGACAATATTGGCCCAGGAATCCTCATCAAGCGCAATCACCTTAGCCCTCGGGTTGTTCCGCTGCTTACTTCTTAACCACGGGAATTCCCGTCGACGAAAAGCAGAAGATCATCTGCAAACGCGCTCAGAGCACAATGTGGCTCCAAGCGCTGAAGCAGCACATCCATCAGTAAATTCCAAATAAATGGACCACTGACGGACCCTTGCGGGCAGCCCCGTGTAACCGCAACTGTGGCTGCTTCATACCTGCTGATGATGCTTGCGCTACGGCCGGAAAAATAGCTTTTCCACAAGTCGATTTCTCGACAGCCTACGTCGACAAGCCGATCCAGCACCGCACTCCACTCCTCGTTGTCGAAGGCTCGACAAAGATTCCAAGGACCCTCCTCTCGCGACTGTTGGCGACGGTGTTTTTGGCGTGCATCCACGCATCCTTTACGCAGCGTCCAGGCCTGAATCCGAATTGCCATCTGCAGCCATCCGGTAGCACATCCTTCAGCCGATTCACCATGATTCCCTCAAGCGCCTTTCCGAACACTGGCAAAAGGCATATGCCGCGATAAGAGGCAGGATCGCTCCTGTCCTTATCTGGCCCCTTTACCAGCGGTATCACTCTCGGGTGCTTCCACTCGGCTGGAAAGTATCCTTCCGTGATGCACCGAGAGTACAGCTTCGTCAGGTGCTGAGGGATGGCACGCCATACCTCCTTGACAATACCGCCCGTGATGCCATACATACCCGGCGATCGCCGGCTTCTCAGCCTCGCGACGCTGGTTGCCACCTCGAAGGCTTCGAGGATCGGTGGGGCACCAGGGGGTATGTCTTCTCGTGTCGTCGACTCCGCAACAGGGAAAAAGTTGCGGAGGAGCACACTTGCGCAGTCGTGCCAGGTTACGGAAAGCGCGCCGTTCGACCGGAGACATCCGAGATCGGCTGTCTTCTTCCGGCCTCGGCATATTCGGTATACGTGCCCCCATGGATCATCCTTGTGCCGTCCCACGAAGTCCCGCCAGTTTTGCTCCTTTGTCGTCAAGATAAGCTTCTTGTACTGGCCTGAGGCAAATCTCAGCCAAGCGGCAAGTTGCTCAGCATCGTCGGTGCCACTCCGGCGAGCTGCCTGCAGCCTACGCCTCAGTCTCCGGACCTCTTGGCGCTTGGTACTCAGCTCAGGATTCCACCATATTACGTTTCCCCTCGCTGCAGGTATCCTGCGCCCTATCACCCTGTCGCACACATCGTGTACGATGGAGCGAAGGGCAGACACATGGTCGTCCAACGGCGATTCCTCCAGTTCCTCGAGACTCTGTGCTGCACTCCTTAACTCTACACTGAATCTTCGCCAACTTGCATTGGAGAGCTTCCATTGCGGTACCGGAGCTAGGCTCTCAACGGTACTGCTCGGATCTGGAGTAACCTCAACAGTGATAATGTTGTGGTCACTCAGCTCCCAGAAGTCAACTCTCCAATCGTAGGTTGCCCATACTCGCGCCGCTTCGTTGGCGAAGGTCACGTCGATATCACTTCTAGAGCGGTGATTATCGAACGTGAACACCTGGCTGGCCGTATTCAGTACACTGGCACCGCTTGCGATTATCCACTCGTTCATGAGCTGTCCCCGTTCGCGGTTCAGGCGGTCTCCAGAGTTGTCTGGGGATTTGCTGAACCACATAGGGGAGACTGCGTTGGCATCAAGTCCGAGGATTGTCGGTGTTCTGCTAGCTAATAGCAGAACCGTTTCCAGGTAATCAGTGTAGGGCTCCAGAGCAGCTAGATGCTGGCAGTATACGGAGGCCAGAAAGATGGTGCCATATCTTCCTGTGACACTCACGCACACTCCGTAGTCCGTCGTCAAAGCCTCGATGGGCATGCAGATGGCAGATGGGTCGTCCACGATGATGGCAGCTTTCTTCCTCCTATCGGCGAAGATCCTCATTCCTCCAGGTAGTCCAGTGAGTCGCTTGCCCGCGTCCACATAGGGCTCCTGGACTAGTGCGAACAGGTGGCCAGCATCTCTCATCTGCTTGGCAAGCTCGATGACAGCGCAACGGCCTCGACCACAATTCGCTTGGATGAAGCTAAACACTATCAATGTCTAGCTTGCACCCTGGCTAGCAGCGCGCCGTATATCGGGCAGCCACCCGAAAGCATATAATGCCCCGAGGGCATACCCTTGTGACGGCAGTTGCGGCAGTCCACCGCATTTCTGCACTTCGCCGCGACGTGGTCGTTCTGTCCGCACTGGCGGCAGACCTGTTTCTCTCGGGGGTATCTGCACTAGCTGACCTTGTGGTCAAATCCGAGGCATCGGTGGCAGGCGTAGGTGCGCACCTGTGAGCAGCAGCGGTACGAAAACCACTTGATATACACTCTCCCGCCCTCGAGAACGGCCAGCGCCTGGTCGTCTACCTCCAGCGTCACATTGACTGTGACACCGTCAGCAGCTGACCAGGGCTTGGTCGCCAGGACAACCGCCTTCTGGAACTCCTTGAGGCTCATCTCCTCGAAGTTTTTCTCCCTGAGCTCCATCATGAACTCGTCCGGTCCCACGGAGGTGTCCACATCCTGGACCGTAACACGCGGCTTCGCAGCGGGGTTCCTCGACACCTTCAGGCCCACCTCGGCGAACTTTGCGGAGGCAACGACCTTCGACATCTCCGCCTGCGACGGCGTGCGAATAATCGCGCCGCCCCGCTTCAGCTCACGCACCTCATGCACTCGTACGCCCAGAGCGGGCGCTACCTCCTTGCGGATCTTCTCCGCGATCTGCCTGCCTGACAGGGCCGGGTCGTCGCACGCAACGACAGCCGACCATATCTCCCGAATCTTCCGCGGTGCGGGTACGGTGGCAACGGGGGCAACAGGGGCAGCAGGTGAGGCCACGTGATGCGCACCTCTAGCAGCAGTGGCTGCGTATGAGGCGGCCGAGGCGACCGGTGTCTGCCTCCTCAGTCGGTCCTCCAGCACTCCAATGCGGACCAGCAGGGCTCCGACGACCTCCTCGTAGCGGCTTGCCAATAATTGCGTCTTGATGCTCACGGTAGGGCTTGCTACGTGGGACATCCTCATGATATCCGCACGGATGTCGCCCATCTCGGCAGCAACGGCTCCATTTCCCCTCCATTCCCTGTCCGAGAAGGATTTCTCTGGGCTGGCTGGCACGACGAAGGTCCCTCCATCAGCAGCGGCTGCGACTGCGGCAGCGTCGGCGGGGGCAGCGGCGGGGGCAGCGGCTGCGGCAGCGGCAGGGACTGCGGCAGCGGCAGCGGCGGGGGCAGCGGCAGGGGCAGCGGCGGTAAGGTCAGCGGCGGTTGCATCCAGCGCCAACATTTTACACCTCGAGGCTTCCCTCAGCGGCGCTTTATTGCGCTTGCCTCTGGGGCGCCCTCTGCCCGAGCTGCTTCCACGGCTGCTCGCACTTTCGCTCCCGGACTCCACACCCGCCATTTTGGGTGGCGCCATCTGCTGGTTATCGGCCCTACTTCTTAAGTTCTTCGGTAGCCGAGACATACCCTTTGCTATCAGCTGGTCCAAAAAAGCTCGGTCAGCTGATCAGCTGACTTAAGCTCAGCGGAGACACGAACCGCACAGCTGTGGCCGACTAAATGTGCCTAAATTAGGCAAACGCCTCTCTCGAGAGAGCGCCTCTCTCGCGACGCACGTGCTTGAATGGAAAATTTCCAAAACGAAAACACGAATTACGCCCGATTGTCGCGATATTTCCACCGGAAAACACGCACACTGTGTTCTATAGCACGAAATACGAATTTTCGTGCTATTTTGCACTCTGTATCTGAGGTATTACTGCCTAAATGCACTTTACTCGCAGAGCGTACGGAAAAACACGTCTGTTCGCGCGAGAAATCCAACACCGACTGATAGGGACAATAGGAATCTCGTTAATCCATTCATGCGCATCACTAATTAGATGACAAGGCACTTGGATATTATATTTTACATGTTTTTTTTATCGCTAATCGTCCAAAGATACTAGATCCGCCATCACCTTGTGTAATCAGTATGTCTAGCATGCACGATTCATTGCTCTATCTGAACCTTGTTCACATTGAAGGTTCCGAAACGCATACGTTATAAAACCATCCTTATATGTTGTTATTGTGCGATGCTTATGCCTCTTGATGTTATGCCAAGGCAGCCGGCATTTAATATTCTGAACCAAGAGCTTAAGCTACGTCCAGCCTCTTGATTATCCACTTAAGTACGAGATCTGTCTAAACCAGCCAAGACCTCCTCTCATTTCCTGAATACTTATGATATGGCTATCATATTTGTTAAGAAGACCCTTTGGCAATCAACCGTTTGACTGATTGACCACTCCAGATCCCCCTTCAGTTAATAGTGGCAGAGTAAAACTCAATGTCACTTGTAGCTACGAATTTGCGCCGCCATTCACGACTTATTTCCGGTGTATCGTATCTTTGGATTGTGCGCTAGTGCGCATTGTCCAAAGAGTGTCCGTCTGTTGTCACCTGAACGTCAATGACATCAATGTGATTTGGTCGGAGTACCACCAGGCCAGATGCGCCCTGCAGATTTGGCTCAACAATGTCTACGCAGCCTCTCTCCTCAATTCATGGCTTCCCCTCGAAGTACGAGACTTCGTGGGTAAGGCATTTATTCGCAGTTTGATTCCGTCTATGTATTCCTTTCCTGTAAGCAAACGCGTGGGTTAACTAAACCATCCGTGTTGTGGGCCATAATGGCCCGCTTCACGGAGACCGTTACCATCTACAGACAAATTTCCTCAGCCGCACTGCACTTCACTCTCCCGTTTGCATTGAAAACAAGGAAGAACGATATAGTCGAGTACCTCGACTATCAGATACCCGTTACTCAGCTAAAGGGACCAAAGGGAAATGGAGATATGCAAGCAGCAAAGCGAGATTGAAATGCGCCACCTACCGGCGGTAGACAGATTTAAGCGTTATGGGCGTTAGAGTGGGCCTGGCAACATTTTTTTTTATCAATCAATAGGTATTGACGAGACCAATAAATTTCAGTTAAAATTTTTTATCTAGCTTAAAAATTGTGGGCGCCACAGGCTTGGGCGGTTTGTGGGCGTTAGAGTGGGCGTGGCATATTCGCATAACAAACTTGCGCTGCGTACAAGGCTACGGAATCAAAATCTAAAATCCCAATACTCTATCTTTGATAGTTTCCGAGATATTCTCGTTCATATTAACGATTTCTTAAGTTTTTGGGCGGTTTGTGGGCGTTAAAGTGGGCGTGGCAAACTTTTTTAAGTCAATCGATAAGTCAATCGATAGGTATTGATGAGAACAACTCATTTCAGTTTAAATTTTTACTCTAGCATCAAAACTGTAGAAGCCACAGTTTTGGGCGGTTTGTGGGCGTTAGAGTGGGCGTGGCACTCTACTGAAACAAACATGCGCTGCGTAAGAAGCTCAGGAATCTGCACGCCAAATCTCAATAGCCTAGCTCTTATAGTTTCCAAGATCTCAGCGTTCATCCGGACAGACAGACAGACGGACAGACGGACATGGCTAGATCGACACGGCTAGTGATCCTGATCAAGAATATTTATACTTTATGGGGTCGGAAACGCTTCCTTCTGCCTGTTACATACTTTCCGACGAATCTAGTATACCCTTTTACTCTACGAGTAACGGGTATAATTATGCCTAAATACTTCCACTCGTTAGTACGCTTCAACGCCGGACACCCGTATAAGCCTACGGAGAAGGTCTGTGGATCTAACACAGTACACTTCTGTTTCTGCTGACCGTTAATACCGATGGTTAAACAATTGTCGGCGTTAAGACCAACATTAGCTAGTTAGCTAACTGCCTTGTCCGGCAATGATTGGGGCCCCATTCAAGTTTTCGCATTTGCATGAGTCAAAGAGCCAAATGCCTTGCGTACATCCAGATTGGCTATGTAGCACGATCTAAAGCTGTTATGGCTACTTCTCAGGACTATCGGCGCATCCGTCTGTAGCTGAATTGAGCTGAATTTTTTTACTTTGCCATTCAGAGCACTGAGAAATCACATTGTGTCAACACGCACTAGGTCCATCACTAGCTTTGTTTGTTTCACCCAAAATTCAAGGCTACTGAGATATTTTTCACCAAAATCTCCGTATTTATTCCCGTTACTCGTAGAGTAAAAGGGTGAACTAGATTCGTCGGAAAGTATTTACCAGGTAGAAGGAAGCGTTTGCGACCCCATAAAGTGTATAGCCATATCTAGCCATATCCGTCTGTCCGTATGAACGGTGAGTTTTCGAAAACTATAATAGTTAGAAAATTGGGATTTGGCATACAGATTCTTAAGCTTCTTTCGCAGCACAAATTTATTTCAGCATAACGCTAAAGCGTGTCTAGCTCCTACATTTTTGAAGATTTTGGACCTGCCACTGTACAAATCAAACTATTCATTAACGAGTTATAAGCAACTAAAGTGCGCAATCTAGGGAACAGTCGCTTTGTTTATATTTTGTAAAACTTTAAATGAGAGTTTGTTTTTTTTCAGTATCAATTCCTATCTACATGCCAAATATTATTGAAATCGGACAACTCATTAAAAAGTTATAACAAAACAAGGGACAACGCTATAGTCGAGTACCTCGACTATCAGATACCCGTTACTGAGCTTAAGGAACCAAAGGGAAATGGAGATATGCAAGCAGCAAAGCGAGATTTAAATGCGCCACCTACCGGCGGAAAACAGATTTAAGCGTTGTGGGCGTTAGGGTGGCGTGAAAAATGCATTATTCAATAGAATAAGTTAGCCGCGCACTTTGCTCTCTCTGAGCGCCGGCAGTGCTTTTTTCTTTGCCGCTAAGTTCGGCCGGCAACTATTTACATACACACACATACACGCGTAAAAACATTTCTCATAGTCTGGCTCTGACGTCATAGCTTTTTTTCTTGGGAGGTTTGTGGGCGTTAGAGTGGGCGTAGCAAAATTTTTTTGGGTCAATCGATAGGTATTGACAAGACTAATACATTTCAGTTAAAATTAGGAGCCACCGTTTTGGGCGGTTTGTGGGCGTTAGAGTGGGCGTGGTAGTCTACTGAAACAAACTTGCGCTGCGTAAGAAGCTCAGGAATCTGCACGCCAAATCTCAATAGCCTAGCTCTCATAGTTTCCGAGATCTCAGCGTTCATCCGGACGGACAGACAGACGGACAGACGGACATGGCTAGATCGACTCGGCTAGTGATCCTGATCAATAATATATATACTTTATGGGGTCGGAAACGCTTCCTTCTGCCTGTTACATACTTTCCGACAAATCTAATATACCGTTTTACTCTACGAGTAACGGGTATAAAAAGATCACAGAGTCCCTTGCACCTCTGAAGAAGACTGCCCAACTGCGTACCTCGTCCACCAGCTCTTCCTAGTCGAGCGGATTTACCAGAATGGTGTCAGCCGGTTCTCCAATGGCAAGGAAAAGTTTCAAAACGGCAGCCCATGAGGTAGCCGATAAGAAGGAAAAAGTGGTAGCTTAAAGGAAGGAAGTGGCTGCTCAAAAGAAAGACAAAGAAGTTCCCTTCGGAAAGGAAGGCCAAGAAGAGACCAAAAAGGAACAAACAAAAAAAAGAAACGAAAAAAATAAAGTGAATTTTTCACGATTTGAGAACTATCCGTTCGCTATTTGGCGTTCATAAAAAAGAACACCGCGGGGACAAATTAAGAACATTAAGGTAAAATTATAAAGGCCTCACTGAAAAATGCTTTTAAACGGTGCGAATTTTTGTTACATTCTTCCGCCAGTCACTTACAGCAATAGTCTTTGATTTTACTTGGAATTTAATCTTTAAATATATTTTATAAACATTTTTGTATCTGTTTTTAGTCCTTTGATTTGTTATCTACGTAGGCAACATTATCAGCCAGCACTTTTGTAATAAATTTCTACTGGCTGTCTTCCGAGCATGGTTTTATTTGATTGGATTTCAGCATTATTTTCTAGAAACAAAGTGGAATGGGTCAAATTATAACCCCTTCGTTTTCAAACCCGTTTCGTTCTAGACTTGATAAGTTTTTTTTTAAGATCGTCCTCGCCGACGATCAGCATACGACGGCCTTCTACCACGTTTTTCCGCATTGGTTCTCGATAAAAAACTTTCAAACTCTTTAGGCCAGAAATGGTAAACTTAAAAAAATGTTTCAAGTAGTGAGTATATAAATTAAACTGCTTAAGGATAACTTAATTTAGCTGGACCGCACGACCTTACTGAACAGAGGATTTTCAAATGCTGAAGTCACAGCCTTCTTCTTACAAAAACTTTTAAAATTGTATTCTCATTTGAAAACTGAATGACATATGCGGTTAAAGTGTTTTGAATATATCTTTGAAAACTTTTAATAGTTTTCAATTTAATCTTAATTTATTACTAGTATTTTTTATTTGGTTAAGCCTCCAAATGGCATTGTGTTTGGGATCCGCGTATTTTCAGACCCTGATTACAAGTAATTCGGTCAAAGTTGGCGGTTTTTCAATAAATTTGTGGCCACGTCCGATATGGTCCCACACAAGAATAAAATTGCGGAACCCTTAAGAAAATAATTTGTTCATATATATATTAACTAATTGGAGGCCTGAAAGGAAATTATAAAAAAAATTGGTTCAGTTTTTAAACTTTAAATATTTTAATTTATAAATCAAACAAAAACACCTCCTAACGAAGTAAACAATAGTGACGATTGCACCCTTGACATGCAAAAGATTTTGTATCAACTTTTGTGACGAAAAATTATTTTACACTTGACAAAATGTGATCATATCTCAATCCCTCTTCCACTCTATTGAATTTGCTAGTAATTTTTTTTTGTTTGGCTATACACTTAAATGAATTGTTCGATTTTAATAATTATACCCGTTACTCGTAGAGTAAAAGGGTATACTAGATTAGTCGGAAAGTATGTAACAGGCAGAAGGAAGCGTTTCCGACCCCATAAAGTATATATATTATTGATCAGGATCACTAGCCGAGTCGATCTAGCCATGTCCGTCTGTCCGTCTGTCTGTCCGTCCGGATGAACGCTGAGATCTCGGAAACTATAAGAGTCAGGCTATTGAGATTTGGCTTGCAGATTAATGAGCTTCTTACGCAGCGGAAGTTTGTTTCAGCACAGTGCCACGCCCACTCTAGCGCCCACAAGCCGCCCAAAACTGTGGCTCCTACAGTTTTGATGAAATGTTTTGGTCTCGTCAATACCTATCGATTGATCCAAAAAAAACTTTGTCACGCCCACTCTAACGCCCACATCGCTTAAATCTTTTATATCCACCGGTAGGTGGCGCATTTCAATCTCGCTTTGCTGCTTGCATATCTCAATTTTCCTTTAGTCCCTTTAGCTGAGTAACGGGTATCTGATAGACGAGGTACTCGACTATAGCGTTCTTCCTTGTTTTGTGTAGCATGATTAATATATAGCATTCAACCTTGCAAGCACAGCTGCATGTCCCGATGAGTTGTTCCTAAAACGACCATTCCGGCAGTTCACCGGATTCTGACAGTCTCGTGCACCGTGGCTGGTCTATTCGCACTGTCGGCAGACATTCTTGTACCTGCAGTCCTTAAAGTTATGGTCGAAACCAAGGCCCTCTCATCAGTTTCCCGGTGGCACCTTCTATATAATATTTATTCAAAATTGCCATCCTCTAGCACATCCTTTAGCCGATTCACCATGATTCCATCCACCGAGCGTACATTGACGTCAGGTGCTAAGGGATGGCACGCCATACCTCCTTGACAATCCCACCCGCGCTGCGATTCATACCCGGAGATCGCCAACTTCTCAGCCTCGCGACACAGGTCGCCACCTCGAAGGTCTCGTGGATCGGTGGGGCACCTGGGGGAATGTCATCTTGGGCAGTCGACTCCGCAAAAGGGAAAAAATTGCGGAGGAGCACATTTGCACAGTAGTGCCAGGTTACGAAGAGCGCGCCGTTCGACCGAAGACATCCGAGATCAGCTGTCTTTTTCCGGCCTCGGCATATCCGGTAGACGAGCCCCCATGAATCATCCTCGTACCGTCCAACGAAGTCCCGCCAGTTTTGCTCCCTTGTCGTCAGAAAAGCATCTTGGACTGGCCTGATGCAATCCCAAGTCCAGCGGCAAGTAGCTCAGCATCGTCGGTGCCACTCAGGCGAGCTGCCTGCAGCCTGCGCCTTAGTCTCCCGACCTCTTGGCGTTTGGTACTCAGTTCAGGTTTCCACCATGTTACGTTTCCCCTCGTTGCAGGTATCGTACGCCCTATCACCTTGTGATGGAGCGAAGGGCAGACACATGGTCGTCCAAAGGCGATTCCTCCAGTTCCACAAGGCTTTGTGCCGCATTACACTGAATCTTGCATTGGAGAGCTTCCCTTGTGGTACCGGAGCTAGGCTCGGCTCTGGAGTTACCTCAACAGTAATGATGTTGTGTTCACTTAGCTCCCATAAGACAACTCTCCACTCGTATGTTGCCCATACTCGCACCGCTTTGTTGGCGAAGGTCACGTCGATATCACTTCTGGAGCGGTGATTATCGAACATGAACACCTGGCTGGCCGTATGCAGCACACTGGCACCGCTTGCGATTATCCGCTCGTTCATGAGCTGTCCCCGTTCGCGGTTCAGTCGGTCTCCAGAGTTGTCTGGAGATATGCTGAATTACATAGGGAAACAGCGTTGGCCTCAAGTCCGAGGATTGTCGGTGTCCTGCTGACTAACAGGAGATCCGTATCTAGGTAGTCAGTGTAGGGCTCCAGATCAGCTAAATGCTGGCAGTATCCGGAGGCCAGAAAGATTGTGCCATATGTCCCTGTGACACTCACGCACACCCCGTAGTACGTCGTAAAAGCCTCGATGGGCATGCAGATGGCAGATGGGTTGTCCACGATAATGGCAGCTTTCTTCCTTTTATCGGCGAAATCCTCATCCCTCCAGGTAGTCCAGTGAGTCGCTTGCCCGCGTCCACATAGGGCTTCTGGACTAGTGCGAACAGGTGGCCAGCATCTCTCATCTGCTTAGCAAGGTCGATGACAGCGCAGCGGCCTCGACCACAATTCGCTATGATGAAGCTAAACATATTTAATATCTAGCTTGCACCCTGGCTAGCAGCGCGTCGTATATCGGGCAGCCACCCGAGAGCATATAATGCCCCGAGGGCATCCCTTTATGGCGGCAGTTACGGCAGTCCACCGCATTTCTGCACTGGGCAGCAGGTGAAGCATCGTGGTGCGCGCCTCTAGCAGCGGTGGCTGCGTATGAGACGACCGAGGCGACCGGTGTCTGCCTCTTCAGTCGGTCCTCCAACTTTCCAATGTACCGGTTTAAAAAGGACTGGACCTTTCGATCGACAGCATGAACATCCGTCCGATCTCCGAGCGGATTTCACCCATCTCGGCAGCGACGGCACCGTTCCACAGTGGTTGCGCCCATAGGACAAAATTCAAAAAATCATAACAACAAAAATTTGAGAAAAGTAATCAAAAATTTCTAAAAATAGTATTGAAGCTGTGAACACGTGTTCATTTGCAAAGCGCAGCTGCACGCATCGCGAATATTTCACAACAAAAGCGAGCTTCAAAGTGTTCAGTCAACTAATTACGCTGCCCACTTTAAATTATATAAAATGGATTTCGAAGTTAAAGGTATTATTTTTATGTTTCAATATTAATAAAAGCTAACTTGTGTTGTCGTTATTTTGAAATTAATTCTTTACTTTATTATATTTTTGGTATCTTTTGTATTCGTGTTTTTTATGTATACTAAAAGTTTTAACTGTGATCCCCCAAGATGCCCCGATTCATTTTTATTCAGTGTATTTGTCAATATCTTAAGGTATAAAAAAGTTAAGGCTAGCTGCAGATATTTGCAGATGTGTGCATAATCAACCATATACTAACATCGTCTCTTTTTATCTTCAAGGTCAAAGCAGCTGTTTTGCATTGTAGTTGTGCTGTGTCATTGTGTTCGTCCTCAGTGTTTTATGTTTTTTTTAGGTTCAAATTTTAATTTTTATAGCGTTATTTCTATATTATTTTAATTTTGGTAGGTGACTCTTCTCATTGTGTCTTCACTCGCTTTTACATATTCAATTATTGGTGTACAGTAATCGGCACCAATGCAGAAAAATTACGGAAGGCCATCGAACATGTGAACAGCAATATTAAAAAAATTGGCTACATGTCCGAGATGAGCGTGCTAACGAAATGTATTGGATACATTTGGAAGAAAATTGCTTCGTTTTGGACACAATAAAAACGCAAAAAGGCATCACTTCTTGAATTCCAATCTAATTGGCTTAACGAAAAGGAAACAATTTTAATGAAAAGCACTCCAAGTAAGCCTCAAAAAATGATCGAAACTGCTAAGCGTGGACGTCCGAAAGTAGACTTTAGTAAGTCATCAAAAAGAACTAAGAGACGAAGAATTGCTGAGCTTTCAATAATTAATGAATCTGCAGCTTGTGACTTACGATCGTGCAACTTTCAATCAAATGCAATGTGTAACAAAGCTAAAATCGATGAAGTCCTATCGCTTCTCATGGAGGCAAACTTGAGCAAGCATCAATAGTTTCTTATTCGAAGCTATGTGAACTCAAAGACTTCCTGTGACCTTTTTCCAAGCTACGGTCAACTGTTAAAGGCTAAGAAATTAACCTATCCAGACAAAATAGCTGTAAGTGAATCAAAAGCTAAAGTCGAGTTACAGAGCTTGGTTGACCACACTGTGAGGAGGATTGTTAAACTTCAGCATGATGTTCTCGAAAGCGTTGGAAGTGATTGCTCTGATAACCTTATTTTAATTGGAAAATGGGGATTTGACGGCAGCACTGGACATTCAGAATACAAACAGAAAGTCTGCAATAAGGATTTGACCGATTCCAGTCTTTTTGTGACATCATATGTGACATTACATCTTAAAACCATGGAAAATTATCCAAAAGATGAAAAAAAAGGAAGAACGCTATAGTCGAGTACCTCGACTATCAGATACCCGTTACTCAGCTAAAGGAACCAAAGGGAAATGGAGATATGCAAGCAGCAAAGCGACATTGAAATGCGCCACCTACCGGCGGTAGACAGATTTAAGCGTTATGGGCGTGGCAAATATTTTTTTTGAGTCAATTGTTAGGTATTGACGAGACCAATACATTTCAATTAAAATTTTTCATCTAGCATGAAAGTTGTGGGCGCCACAGGCTTGGGCGGCTTGTGGGCGTAGCCTAGTTCTTATAGTTTCCGAGATCTCAGCGTTCATCCGGACAGACGGACATGGCTAGATCGACTCGGCTAGTGATCCTGATGGGAAAATTTGATTGGGAAAACAAGTACTTTCGACAAGGAAATCCCAACTGCAGAATGATTTTCGCATACGAGTGGGAACTATTGTGGATACACCTAGGAGTGGAGGAAGTGGCACGTCAAGTAATGGCAATACGGCCAGAGCGTTTTTTAAAAATCCGAAATTAGCAGCAGAAATAACGGGTATTGATGAAGATATTATAATCCGGTGTTCAATATTGCTGCAGTGTTTGGCATCAGGCTACAAAATCAATGCTTCAAAATTTGGGGAATATGCACTTGATACTGCCAGAAAGCTGATTAGCTTGTATCCATGGTACTATCTTCCACCATCCGTACACAAAATTTTAGTTCATGCTCCAGATGTCATAAATTATGCACTTGTGCCGATTGGAGAATTATCAGAAGAAGCTGCAGAGTCAAAAAATATGGACATCAAAATGTTTAGAAGACAGCACACCAGGAAGACTTCTCGGATTGACACAAACAGATTTGATGCACAGATTACTTCTGAGCTCAGATCCTTATGTTACTGGCCAAAGAAAGCTCCCACATTCAAAAAAGTCCGTTTTATCAGCATCAGCATTTGAACTACTCGATGACTTAAATTGAATTTATCCTGTTGTCATTTATTTTTGAAAATTTTGTTTTCTTTTGCTATAATTTGTATTTACGTTTATTATTATAGTTATGTTTTTTTCATGTAATTTACACATAATAATCCAAACTAACGGATTAATATTGATGGGCGGATAATAATCCACGCCTCTTCCTCTTAAAATATTATTTAAATGTAATAATACTTAAATAAAAAAGTTTGAAGCTGAAAATAGCATCGCGTTTGAAATTTGGTCCGATATTTTGTATGGCAGCTATAGGATAAAGTCGGGCGATATGTCCAATTTTTTTTTGCTATAATTAAAATATTTTTATAGAATTTTGGGGAAAATTTCGAAATGATATAACAACTAAAAGTATTTTTGGCCGCGGCTGCCATACAGGTCCAACCACTGTGCGTTCCCTCTCCACTCCCTGTCCGAGAAGGATTTCACAGGGCTGACTGGTGCAACGAAGGTCCCTTCCATAGCGGCAGCGGCAGCAGCAGGGCCGGCGGCAGCGGAAGTGGCGGAGCCAGCGGCAGAGGCAGCGACGGGAGCTGCGGCAGGGGCAGCGGCGGTTGTGTCGCCCCAGCGATTTTCGACAGGAGCCCCGGCTTCGAATGAGCTGCGTCCAGCACCACAATTTTGCACCTCGAAGCGTCCCTCAGCGGCGCTTTATTGCGCTTGCCTCTGGGGCGCTCTCTGCCCGAACTGCTTTCACGGCTACTACCATTTTCGGTGGCGCCATCTGCCGGTTCTCGGCTCTACCAAGCAAGCTCTTCACTAGTCGAGACTTACCCCTCCTTTTTCAGCTGGTCCCAAAGCCCAGTCAGCTGATCAGCTGATTGAAAGCTCAGCGGAGACACAAGCATCACAGCTGCGTCTGGCAAAATGTGCCTAAATAAGGCAAACGCCTCTCTCGAGAGAGCGTCTCTCTCGCGACGCATGGAAAATTTCCAAAATGAAAACACGAATTTCTCACGATTTTCGCGATATTTCGATCGGAAAACACGCGCACTGTGTTCGCTAGCACGAAACAGAAGTCAACACTCCACTCGTATGTTGCCCATTCTCGCGCCGCTTCGTTGGCGATGGTCACGTCGATATCACTTCTGGAGCACTGATTATCGAACATGAACACCTGGCTGGCAGTATGCAGCACACTGGCGTCACTTGCGATTATCCTTTCGTTCATGAGCTGTCCCCGTTCGCGGTTCAGGCGGTCTCCACAGATGTCTAGAGATTTGCTGATTGGAGAAGTTCCAGGACGGCACAGGAGCTAGGCTGTCAACGGCTGTATCGGTCGTTGGGCTGGCCACAACAGTAATGATGTTGTGGTCTCTTAACTCCCAATCGTCTCCTGCAGCGTTGGCGATCGTCACGTCAATGTCGCTACGTCCGTTGTTGGAATCGAACGTGTACACCGATCTTGGCTTGTTTAGAACCACGGCTTTCTTCTCCACAATCCACTGGGACAGCAGCTCACCCGATTATAGTTTGTAAGTCCCTCATCGTGAGCAGGGATCTTGCTAAGCCACATGGGGGATGCTGCGTTCGCATCAAGACCAAGGATTGCGGGGATTCTGCTGGCCAGCATAACTCGGCCTCAAACTGACAATATGCGGAGCATAGATTGTCAGATTGAGCTAAATCTTTCCTTAATGCTCACACATACTCTGTAAACCGTGGTGAGGGGCTCCACCTGCATGCAGGTGACATCCTGGTGATTAACTCGGGTGGCTGCCTCGATCGAAAAGACTCCTAATACCGTCAGGCAGCTCATCCATCCTCCCGTCGATCACATATGGCTTCTGCTCCAGTGTGAACAGGCTCTTGCTCTCTCGCAATTGAACTCCGAGCTCGATGGTCGCAGCTCGTCCTTAGCCACAATTGGCTTGGATGAAGCTATACATTTTTTTTGTCTAGCATTCACCCGCGCTAGCACCGCCGCATACACAGGGCACCCAGGGGACAGCATATGGTGGGCCGATGGGTAGTCCTTGAAAAGGCAATTCCGGCAGTTCACCGGATTTGTGCAGCCTCGCGCATTATGGCCAGCCTGCCCCCACTGTCGGCAGACCTTGTGTAACGAACCGCTACACTTATGAAAACTCGAGGCCAGATGTCACCTCGAGATGCCAGCTCATGCAATAAAATATTCTCCGGCTCTGGCTCTTCGGCTTTGGGTGTGATGGTCTTGCAGACATTTTGGAATGCCTATTCCTAATAAAACACGGATACTCGCGTGCCTAACCAAACTAACCGGTACAGAGAATAACACAATTATCATGATACTGGACTTTTCCTACCTATTCCCATTCCGACTGATCCGCCATTCTCGCCTCCTTTGATGTTCTGGAGGTCCTGGTCACGCCCACCCTACCAATGGTCGCTCTTGGAATCTACGCGATCGAGCTTTTTTAGTTCATGCTCTCGCGGTTCGCTCAGACGTTATAGTAAATTTTTCATTTTCTTGCTCTCTCGGCCGTCTCTTCTGATCTTTCCTTCTTACATCTCACCCTTCGATTTATTTCATTTCTCTTCTACTCCCTTCTTTTTTTCCGTAATGAATAGATAAAAATTTTGACTCACCGTTGTTTCAAATCCGTCGACGAAAGCGCTTTCCTCGGGATGATGAGAGCTACGAAGGGGGAAAAAAAACAAAACAAAGAAAAGGGGAAAAGGTGACACTCAAACCGACACAGCAAAAAAACAAAAAAAATTACACTCGGGGCTAGCTGAAGTCTCGACCGCGGATTTATCGCATGCTCGGCTTCATTTTTTTTCTTCCTCTGACTTATCTAGCTGCCCAATGCACTAATACACCACCATATTCACAAGCACAAACAACAACAAAAAAACTATGCTAACACTTAATTTACTTAAACTGTATTCTCGCCGCCAACAAACTCGCGGGAGGTGACTTTAGGCCTTCCTCGACGCGTGCGGCTGGTGCGAAAAGCGTTTATTTTCGCGTAAATTAATTTTTCAGTTAAATTCTCGATTTCGCGGCGGAGCGCAACGAAGGCGACTGGCGTGTTTTGATCCGTACGGAAGTCTGAAAGCTCACCGAACTTTTTATTCGCCATCACCCGCTTGAGCTCTCCTGATGACGGGGTGGTCGGGTCTGGGCTGTGCACGACTGCCGACCAGGTCTCCCGCAGCTTTCGCGGCATCGGGGTCGGCGCGGCAGAAGGCACTGGCAGACTGGGGTATGCAACTGCATACGATGGCTGGTTGGCAACAGCAACTGGTCGCTGAGCTGGCGGCGGTGGCGTCTTTTTATGCTGCTTGTAGCGGTCCTCCAGGATGGCGTTTCGTCTCACCAGCGCCGAGATCAAAGTCTCGTACCTCGTTTTCCAACTGGGTCTTCGAAGACAAGCAGTTCACGAAGAGCCGTAGCATGACGTTCCTAATTGCAACCGATTCTTCTTCGACGCGGCACGATCCTTGCTTCACGAGCTCCGTGAGGCAGTGCCACGAGTGAACAGCGGGAGGGGGAGAGGGGACTACGACCTCTGCTCCAACGGCGACATTTGCTGCAGCGGCTGATGTCGAGGCTGCGACGGCGTCGGCAGCGGCAGCGGCGGTTGCAGCTGTAGCGACTTTAGCAGTAGTGGGGATGGCAGCAGCGGGGGTGACTGCCGCGGGGGCGACTGCAGCGGGGGTGACTGCCGCGGGGGCGACTGCAGCGGTGGCGACAGCAACGGGGGCAGCAGCAGATGGCGGCGGCATGCTCAGCAACTGGTTCCGGGGCACCTGTGGCCCCATCCGCAGCTCTTACCTTGGCACGCAACACATCCCTTGCAGCCTGGTGGCTGCGTTTACCCCTAGGGCGCCCCCTAACGCGACGACTAGCGCTGCTGCTGCGACTGTTCGCCGACTCGCTGCCCGATTCGACAACGTACATTCTACCGGCAGCTTCTCTAACTATGAAATAAAGCTTAGCACGGCCATCACCAAGTTCTTTTCCTATCGATATGGCAGCACCGCAGCAATCACTTAGCGGATGCACACTCCCGCTAGCACAGCTGATAGCGCGAGAGAAATTCCGCACTTGTGCCTAACGCCAAGAGCTCTCACGAGAGCGCTCTCTCAAACACACGAGGCGCAATGGAAAATTCCCAATTGGGAAAACTGAGAATTTCCACACAAAACGTCACTTTTTCACAACGATTTTTACGTCCAATTAGACACAGGCAAAAACGAAAATCTAAATACGCTTTTTAGCGTTCAAATCCACCGACTTACCACAATATTGAGGAGCACGAAAAACACACGTCCGTCGTTAGGCCATTCATGCGCTTCACTAATTAGATGACGAGGCACTTGGCTGTTTCTTTTTTTTTTGATCGCCACGGTATAGAAGTCTTCCAAAGATACTATTTCTACCATCACCTTGAGTGGTTAGTATGTCTAGCATGCACGATTCGATGCTCTATCTGAACCTTCCTCACATTGAGGGTTCCACAACGCCTACGTACTAGAATCATCCTTATCGGGGGTGTCACAGAAATCCCTTCCAACTAAATTTCCCCCGAAAAGCAAATCTCGGTGTCACAGCCGTCATTTTTGACGGTTTTTAAGTCTCCCGTATTTTGACAGACTTTTTGATAAAATAAACCAACTTACAAATGCTTGCCAAGAACAAAACTATATATAAGACAACACTAATGAAATCTATGAACTATCTGCATACAATAATTGGATATTTACTTCCGGTTATATTTAAAAATAAGCATTTTATAAACCGTCTTAAAAAAAATTAGCTAAAAACAAGGAAGAACGCTATAGTCGAGTGCCTCGACTATTAGATACCCGTTACTCAGCTAAAGGGACCAAAGGGAAATGGAGATATGCAAGCAGCAAAGTGAGATTGAAATGCGCCACCTACCGGCGGTAGACAGATTTAAGCGTTATGGGCGTTAGAGTGGGCGTGGCAATCGATAGCTACCCTGCAGTACCATTCGGAGCCGATTAGGCACTCAATCACTGCAAAATGTTCTTCACTCAGCGCCTAATAGGCGCCTAATTTATATGGGATTAGGTGCTCAAATTAACATGGGCATGTCCTAGGGTTCATCAGTGCACAAAAACTAGCACCCATTCGGCGCTTTTTTGAGCACCCCTTTGAGCGCTCGATTAGGCAGTAGAAAAGGCACACATTCGGCACACGTTGAGCGCTGGATTAGGCAGTAGAAAAGGCACACATTCGGCACACGTTGAGCGCTGTATTAGGCATTAGAAAAGGCACACATTCGGCACCCGTTGAGCGCTTAGCAGCAAATATAATTTCAGTTGTAATATTTATTTTTATTTAAAATTTCAGCTCGGGGGTTCCCGGTGTTATCGGAGTCGTCGGTTCGTCAGCATCTGGGGCCGGCGTTGACTTTTTTTTGCCCAACTTAGGTTTTTGACGCACCTCATTGCTTTTTGCAGTGCCTTTTCGGGAGGCTCCGAGGGCTCCAACAGAGCGATTGCATCTAGTATTAGAAGAAAAATTAGTTTTGAAAATAGAACGAGACGAAAACCAAAACGAGTGACCGAAAGTAATCATTATTTGTAAGTTTTATTTATAATAAAAGATGTGTTATCTTTGGTATTCAATGTAAAAATCCCAGAAGTCTTTTAAAAATTAAACTTTTCAAACAATAGTTACTTTCGGCCCCAATAAAAACTTACTTAACAAGGCTCGGACGAAATTTGGGAAGACTTTGAGCTTCTTCTTGTTTTGGCCTTCCTCCAAGTTGTGGGACAGAACAAGTTCCCCGGATAATATGCTTAAAATGGAACGACTTAGCCTTCCATTTTTTTTATAGATTTACCATCAGCCTTGTCTAAAATTATAAGAAAATTAAAAAAAATATCGAGAAGAAACTTGCAAACTTTTGTTTTCGGTCACGTGATTTATTTTATTTTGTTGTAATAAATTATTATTTTTATTTTTTTTATTATTTATCAAAACATTTATTTATTTTGCAGATGCGGAAAAAAAAACACTTTTCCAGGGACTGAAAATTAGAGATGTTTGAGATTTATATTTCAGTAGACATGTTTGTTAACGTATACAAAAGTAATAATTGTGGTTTAATATTATTAATATTAATTCTTAACGAATATTAACCACAAACATAAGTTTTAAAAACAAACATCTCTTATTTGTTGTCCCTAGAAACTTTGCACTCAATAAGATTTTTAAATGCTTTCACAGATTTGTTTATTTGTTTATTATATGCACCATTTGTTGCTTTTCACGTCAAAAATTAATATTTTTCACAGCTATTTTTTTCCGTCACGTGTTTTTTTGGGAGTCTTGTATTTCCCTTATTTTAAATATAGATTATCTTGTTTTATACTCTCACTGTTTTCAAAATTATTGGTATTTTAAGCCACTATTAATTGAATTTAACAAAGTTGTTTGCTCGTAGTTTTCTTGAACTTCTAACTCCTTCACTTAAGTAAACGCAAGTGAAAAAGACGAAAAAAGCCGCGTGCCTTTCAGAAAAACAACAAGCAACAACAACAACGGTTCCACTAATCCGTTGTTGCTCTGTTTTTTTGGCATGTCCCGTTTGGTCCATGGTAGAATTATATAATAATATAATTATAGCTGCCATAGGAATGATCGTAAAATCGGTGGGAAAATAATATGAAACAAATTATAGCTTCGGTGTTCCTTAACATATAACCTCCTACGCTTGGAAATAACATTTTTTAATTAGTTCTGAATTTCGAACTTAATTTTATCAAAATCGGACGAATATATCATATAGCTGCCATAGGAACGATCGGAAAATTAGTAGGAAAATAATATGAAACAAATTATAGCTTCGGTGTTTTTATACATATAACCTCCAACGCTTGGAAATAACATTTTATAATTAGTTCTGAATTTCGAATTTAATTTTATCAAAATCGGAAGACTATATCATATAGCTGCTATAGGAACGATCGGAAAATTGGTAGGAAAATAATATGAAACAAATTATAGCTTCGGTGTTTTTTGACATATTATCTTATACTATTGGGAATATCATTTTTTGTGTTTTTAAATTTAATAAATATAGCTGCAAGGGTATATAAGCTTCGGCTTGCCGAAGCTAACTTCCTTTCTTGTTTAGTTGTTATTTTAAACATCATTAAGAACAATGCTCGAGAAAGGGTCCACAATTCGTTTAAGTTGCCATGGTATACGAAAGGTTTGAAAAAGCTTAAAAATCTTCGAAATAAATTCTATAAAAGGTTTTTAGTTACACAGGATCCTGGTGATTGGAATAGACACTTGCAGCACAAACGAGAATTTGAATTTCTAAATAAAGTTCTTTACAATCAGTATATAGAAAGTGTTGAAAACGGGCTAAAAAGTAGTCCCAACTCTTTTTGGCGATTCATCAATTCAAAGAAGAACGCTTCTTCAGTCCCATCTGCTATGTTCCTAGGGAATTTATCTTCCCATTCAAATACAGAAACTGCAAATCTCTTTGCCTCTTATTTTAAAGCTAATTTTGAGCCAACAGCAGCCTGGAATAATTCTCAAACCTTAAGTGCGATCACTTCTCGATTGAATTTAGGTAGTTTAACCGTGCTAGAAGAGAATATTCATAGGGCTGTGGAAGACGTTGATGATTCTTACACTCCGGACTGTGATGGGATTCCGCCCTACCTTCTGAAACATTGTATAGAGGTGCTATGCGTTCCACTTAAAATTCTGTTTGATAAATCACTTTCTAGTGGACACTTTGCGGACAGATGGAAGGTCGCATCCGTGACTCCAATTTTAAGATCAGGGCCGAAGAATAACATTGCCAATTACAGGCCTATAGCAAAGATCAGTTATATTGCTAAACTCTTCGAACGCGTTGTTGCCCATAAATTATCATTTCTTGTAAAAACATATATAAGCACTTCTCAACATGGTTTTGTTGCAGGTCGGTCAACTACGACTAATCTTGCCGTTTTCAGCAACTATTGCATTCATGCCTTTGATATGCGATCTCAGGTTGATGCTATTTACACTGATTTTGCGAAAGCCTTTGACAAAGTCAGCCACAGTGCCCTACTGGCAAAACTGGCCCGCTTGGGTATACATTCGGCATTACTAAATTGGATAAAATCATATTTACACCATCGACTTTATAGAGTTAATATTAATGGAAAATTCTCGGATTCCTATTTGGCAACCTCTGGCCTCCCTCAGGGGAGTGCTATGGGACCTCTGCTTTTCATCATTTTCATTAATGATGTGAGGTTCTGTCTATCTTCAGAGTGTCTCCTGTATGCAGATGATTTAAAAATTTTTAAGTCTATTAAATTAGCGACAGACTCACAATTGGTTCAACATGACTTAGATTCGTTGAGCTCTTGGTGTAGCCGAAATTCGCTTCCTCTTAACATAAGCAAGTGCTTCTATGTCACTTACAGTAAATCCGTATACAATTTCGGCACATCCTATAACATCAATGGTCAACCTCTACAACTGCGGCAGGAATCCTTGGATCTAGGAGTGTTGTTTGCTTCGAAATTTAAGTTTGCAGCACACTTCGATTACATCATGCCCAGGGCCTACGCTATGTTTGGATTTGTGAAACGGAATGCATCACTATTCACGGATCCCTACACCAGACTTGCGCTTTATTTTGCATTTGTCCGATCTAAACTAGAATATGCGTCTCTTATTTGGAATCCCTTCACTACCACTCATGGAAACAGAATAGAACGACTACAGAAACAATTTTTGAAATTCGCTTTGTTGCCGCTAAGGTTTTTAGACCCTACCCCTTCATACCACCAGCAATGTAGGCTTGTTCACCTACCATCCCTTGAGCATCGTAGAAGTATCCTCGCCATTTGCTTCATTTCTGATTTGGTGGATGGTAGTATCGACTGTCCAGAACTACTCTCGAAAGTTGGTTTTCATGCCCCGTCTAGACAACTTCGGAATTTTGATCCCATTTTTCTCGAGCTGCGGCGGACAAATTATTCCCAAAATGAGCCCCTCTATAGGGCCTTATATGAGTCTAACGCACTTCCAATTGATATGCAATTGGACTACTTCTCAAGTAAATCAATTCTTATGCATAGGTTAGTCAATTATTTTGTAAATTTTAGTATGTAAGATAAGTTGTTGAATTGTACAAGTAGCCAGTAAAGGAATTCCGTTGGCGAAATAAATAAATAAATAAATGTTTACGTCAAAAGGGCGTTTAATTTCCGGAGGCAGTGTTCATCGGCAGTTTTATCCAGATGTCTACATCTCGCACGCTCGCACTGCCGTCCGATTTCCCTCTCCATCTCTCCCCTAAGTCTCCGCTCCGCTCTGGAGCGCCTAAGTTAAGTTAGGCTTAACTAGTTCTTACGTCAATTGCTCTGCCGCTCTCTTTGGAGATTTTGTTTTGTTTGTTTTGGCCTTGAAAGCGAGGTCGCGGTCCTCTGGGAAGAAATTCAAAATCCACTGGGAAGAAATTCAAAATCCACTGGGCAGAAACTTAAAATCCACTGGGCAGAAACTCAAAATCCACATGGGCAGAAATTACAAAGTCCGCGGATTCCATTTCTGTAGGAGATGGAATGAAAGTCAACATGAGAGATCTGGACTAAATTATAATTTATATATATAGCAGCATTATTTCCAAAAGCATATCATAATTTTTACTTTGCAATGAGTCATTTTCGTTGAAAATGGCCAAATTTCTTTTGGACAGCGCATCATTTTGCATTTCCAGAAGGGAATTGTCAGCCTTAAGTTTACACAACTTTTTACTGATAATTTTATTTAATTTATCAATGTTATTATTTTTTACAATCATCGAATTATTGTTGGCTTTCAATTTTTTGTTCTCATTTCTTCATTTAATGTTTTGCAATTGTAAGCCTTTATTGATTCGTGTTAATGCCACATTTTTATTTTTCAGAATTATGCCTAATTTTTGTGGTAAAAATTCATGGTTTAAAGGAGTGCTCGATCCTCGTGGCAAAACTGGAGAGCTCAATCCTTTTTCTGAATACCTATTTTCAGTGGGAGAGCTCAATCCATTTTCAAATACTTATTTTCAGTGGGAGAGCTCAATCCTTTTTCTAAATACTTATTATCATTGGGAGAGCTCAATAACTTAAATAATATTGAAGAGCTTGATCTGTGGGGTATATTTACACCAGAATCACTAGGAGAGCTCAATCCTTGCTGTGTACATTTCGTATCCCCAGCTGAATTATTAGAAGAGCTCGAACCAAGCGTTTCAGTTTGCGAACTCAATTTATTTTTAATGGTAGTCCTACCTTTTTTGATAAAACTCTTTTGCTTATTTTTAGGTTTTCCAGCCATTTTTCCCTGTTTTCTATTGCGAAAAAACAGTAGGCTGGAACCTGGCCTACGCAATTAGGGACAATGCATTTATTTTTTTAACTGAAATAAAATTAAAAAATTAGTGGGGACGGCAACACGGCAAGTCGACTACTAAATACACATAATTTATGTGTTCCTGTGTTATTACATGTAAAATCAAGCAAAAACACCCCTTAACGAGGTCGTGACGATCACGCACCATCAACATACAAAGTTCTGATATCAACTTTTGTGACGAAAAATTCTTATATATTCCACCAAATTAATACACTGCCTAAAATATTTTCATTTTGTGCACTTCAGCAAAATATTTAAGTTTCTCGCATCAAAGGTATATTTTAACTTTTGTTTCGTCAAAATACTTATGCCGACCAGTGTAAAGTTAGTAGTATGGAAACGCGGATTCTGGGACAATTAGCATATTAATGGCCCCCGCCCCCTTACTAATTAGCATATTAATGACCCCGCCTCTCACTGATTAACATATTAATGACCCCCGCCTCTTCATTAACGTATGCGGGTTCTGGGACAATTAGGATAATCCAATAAATTAAGTGATTTTATTGGACTTTGAACTCATAAAAATGTCACGATCATGTCTATAAAGAGTATACTTAATTGCCCCCAACCCCACACCACCATGTGACAATACTGATCACGTGACCTTTTTGCCTCATTATCAACAATAAATATTCAGCAGGTGTTGCTGTACACGGGAGAAAGGTCGCACACTTTCCCCACATCCCCATGTGACAATATTGATCATGTATCCTTTTCCTCATTATTAGCAATTAATATTCAGCAGGTGTTGCTGTGCACGTGAGAAAGGTCGCAAACCCAAAACATCTAAAGATGGTTGCCTTAGAGGAACATGTCCGATCATGTTGGGGAATAACGTTTCCTATGACTGTAAAATTAATTTAGAAATCAAAAGAACCCCAATAAAATGAATCCCACAAGTTAATAATTCTCAGATGTCGAATATTTTCAAACAGACATTTTTGTTTCCGCCCCAGAAGGTTTAACTGGTAAATTCTCTAAGTTTCTCTCCTTTCCACAAACGGGTCATAAACATATCAAAAAAGGGATTCAAGCAAGAGCTACCCGAACATGCGCACCTGTCTATTACCTGTCCGGAATAAAAGGGACACATGCACAAGTCTGAAGGCGCACGCCCATTGACAAGATCATGGGCCTCACGCCAACGACCTCACGGCTGACTGCTAGCTCTAATACGTTCCCATAATAGGGGTTGAAATCACGACCGCGCAACAACTCGCCAGTAGCCGACATATCTCAGTCAAGGAAATATTTTCCATTCTCCATACCTGTAAATTTAACTCGAAATAAAAAGTCAGAAGTGTATTTTGTAGCATAATAATACATTTATTCATTATATTGGTATTGCGAACATGTTTGATTATATATTGAAATTAATTTGATTCTTGCTTTGATTCCGACGATTTGCATAGAAGAAGCAGGCGCACGTTTCCGACGTCATTTCTGGATTACAAAATGTAAAGTGTTCACCATAATTCGTAGTAGTGAGATCATGTCCACCTCGATTCATGAACATAGTTTTTGTGTTTAGAAGGTATTGAAAATGCTGACCAATTATCTCTCCTTTAAATTGTTTAATAAATTGGTCAACTTCCTCATGAAACTTCATTTGGTTAATTTTAGTTTCTTATAGGTCTTTACACATCTAGTCTCAACTTTAAAATGATGTATAAAAATTATTTTATTGTTTTGGAGCTACTTTTAAAAAATGTCAAAATAATGTATGCATTGTTAAGAGCACAAACCCCGCCCTTAAGGTGTGTTTCACAATAGGGAAACCGGTT
This sequence comes from Drosophila subpulchrella, assembly GCF_014743375.2. Classification (NCBI taxonomy): domain Eukaryota; kingdom Metazoa; phylum Arthropoda; class Insecta; order Diptera; family Drosophilidae; genus Drosophila; species Drosophila subpulchrella. The sequence goes on along the minus strand of NW_023665489.1, from coordinate 1,002,217 downwards.
TCCTTTAAACCTGTTTTATGACGGACAGCCCATTTCCTCGATATCAATGAGCTGACGACTCCCAAAAAACTTCTCTAGAAATCGTTTCTTTTCCACACCTTTACAAATAATTTGTTTTCCGCTTGTAATTGTCCTTAGATACTTTCGAGTTTGTGGAAATCTATTTTCTCCATCATTCCAAAAAATTTTTGTGATGTGTATTGGTTAACCAGATTTGGTATTTAGCATAGTAAAATCATATGGTGGTTCTATTAAAAAACTATTATTCAAGTTTGGATCTTTTTCGAATACAATTCCAATTTCCTTTAGAATAAAATTATTATTATTATCAAAGAAACCTTGAACATCAATCGATACAATATCTTTCAACATTTTTCTAATGTTAAACAACTCGTTGTACTAATCCGTTTAGTGGGTTATATTCAACTAAACGGTCAAATATGAGGAGACAGTAAGCTTGGGTATTTTCATGACTTGGTGTCCTTAGTTCTATTAAAATTCTCACATCAATAGGACCAATTTTTACTGATTCGTTTTGATATGAAAGCTGAACCACAATAATAAGGGTCTTCAAAATAAATTTATTTGGGGTCAAAAATGGTTGTGATTAACGATTATAGTAACTAGACTGAAATCTTGTATACATTTCATACAGGTGAGCATACTAATTCTTACTAAAATCAACATTCAGATTAATTTTTATGACTTGGTGTCTTTTGTTCTATTGAAATTCTCACATCAATAGGACCAATTTTTACTGATTCGTTTTGATATGAAAGATCAACCACAATAATAGGGGTCTTCAACTTAAATTCATTTGGGGTCAAAAATGGTTTTGATTCACGATTATAGTAACTAGATTGAAATCTTGTATACATTTCATATAGGTGAGCATACTAATTCTTACTTAAATCGACATTCAGATTATTATGGAAATGACTCAGAATTCATGTGAACTTTCAAGTTTGATAAGTTATTTGTGATAAGTTCTCCATTTAGTGTAAATCCAATTAAGGCAAATCTTGGTTTTTCAAGGTTAACCGACAATTTCACATTTCAGCTCTATTGATTCCCATACCCCAATTTGGGGTTAACATATAAATCCCAACTCTGGAATGCGATTGGTAGGTTTACACAACTTTTAATAATATCGTGCATCTTAATTTTTGCAAAATATCTCAGAGTTACATGGGGAACTTTCCAGGTTTTTTTCGTAATTTTCAGTTTAAAAGTTTTTTCATTTCTGGTTTGTTCAAGACTCACCACGATTCTTAGTTAGCATCAACACTAGTTCGTGTTTACAATTTAACAAAACTTTTTTATAAACCTCAGCCAATCCCAACAAAATTTGATTGGTACAGAAAAGATGAAGTGGGGTCCTGTAGAAATTTCATCTCCACTGCTCCATCCAGAATTTAATAGGTATTGACTTTGAAGATTATCCAGAGATATATAATTTTTTAGGGTAGTACTCATATTGACATGGACTTGACACGTTGAACACGTTGTATTTAGTTGTTACCTAGCAGTATTTTGATGGTTACTTTCTGTTTAGTATTGTTTTTGGATGGTTACTTTTTGTATAGTACCTGTACAGTACTTGGTTTTGGATGGTTACTATCTGTATAGTATCTGTAAAGTACTTGGTTTTAGATGGTTACTAAATGTTAACAAGTATTATGAGATGCTATAGTCTCTTATTAAGAATTATCAAAGAACACAAGTTAAAGTTTCTAAATGTGTTAGCCAAACACACTTTCAGTGAACTATCATTACCTGACCGTCATCAAAGTCACATGCCCAAGACCCAAGGACATTGAATAAAATACTTCCCCTTCATTTGTACCTGTAGTTTTAATTACAGTCAGAAGCAAAATTTGTAGGATAATTCAATATTTTTTTTTATATTTAATTATTGTAAACATATTTCATTAAATTCATAATTAATTATATTTTATGTATATTTGTATATAATTAATTTTCTTACTCAATCCCTCTGTAAGAAACATGCCGGTTATTCCAAACGCAGATTTTCGCTTGGTTCCCATAGATAGATGTAAAATAGGTCTCACAATGTAATCTTTCTCAGATGTTGGATTATTTTTAAAGCATTCATTTGTTCTAACCCATAATAATATTATATCATATTTCGAAAGCATCATTAGCTAGCATAGGAGCGTGTTTCAATTTAATTTCTGATTCAAGTTTATGATAGAGGTGTTGGGACCTGGTAATATCGGTTTTTGTTGTCAACTATTTTTCTAGTTCTAGTTTTCTAGTTCTATTCTAATTGTATACTATTTGTATGAGTAAGGCATCATTGTGTAAGATTCTGAATAAGTTTAATAAACTCTTTTATTACAATACTCATCTGGTTTTCGTGATTCATGATGGCGGTTGAACTGCTTGGACTTTGATTACTAGCTATTATTAGATGGTTACTATCTGCTTGGTAGATGTCTATTAGTTGCTTACTAGTTTTTATTAGCTGGTTACTATATGCTTAGTAGATGTATACAACTTGTTTAGTAGATGTATACAAGTTGTTTACTAGATGTATACAAGTTGTTTACTAGATGTATACAAGTTGTTTTCTAGCTGTTTAGTATCTGGTTTTATATGTTTAGTAGATGTATAAAAGTTGTTTAGTAGATGTATACAAGTTGTTTAGTATCGGGTTTCTATATGTTTAGTATCTGTTTACTTGATGTTTACTAATTATTATTAGCTGGTTACTAGTTGTTATTAACGTCTACGAGCTTTTATAGTCTTTTGTTAAGAATGATCAAAAATTCTTGATCACTAGACGACTTTCGATGTGAAGTAAAAACTTACACTCTGATTTTCAATGTGTTTGCTATGTACATGAGAAAGAACGCAAAGCCAAAATATCTCAGGACTGATATATAAATCTTAGAGGAACATATCCGATTATGTTGGGGGAAGATGTATCCTGTGATTGTAAAACTAATTAAGAAATAAATTGTTCACAAGCTGTCTAAAAACTGTATAGAAGCTCTTTTGATAAACAATTTTGATTCATAATGACAGATATTAAGAATATATAATAATATCATCCACTTTAACTAGTATATTGTTAAAATAAAACATTTCCATTTTTCATGTTCTTTCATCTTATGTAGGTATAATAAATGTAATCTTAACTAGCTAGCCTTACATCCCATAACTATAGTTATAAGCTACAATAAAATGTCTAGAAAGAACAAAATATATGAATGTCAAAAACGATTTAAAACTAACTATAATTGGGAAAGTAATTGAAATCACTCCGGCGTAATACAGTAAAAAGAAAAAACACTGTGATTATCCCATTTTCTATCACCATAACAAATGTGTATACCCACACCTAAATGACCAATTGTATCCTTTGTCCAAAAATGTCTGTGACTTTCACTTATAAATTTGTCACCGATAATTTAAATCCCATTAAGCAAACCACCCATTGCTAACCATACCATAACCCCAGAGTCAAGTTGGTTACCTACAATAAACATAGGTGATGGTGTAAAGGATTGCTAAAATGCCTCGACGGAGGCGCAAAGGTCATAAAAAAATGGTCATAAAAATTTTAATTAGGAAAGTATTTTTTATTTGCGAGCCATTTATAACTGTTGCCAACGACACAAACAGTTGTTACAAAGGATTTGCTTAAATGCCTCGACGCAGGCGCAAAGGTCAAGGTATTGGAAAAAATTCCTGGAATATTATCCCTTCATAAAAGAGGTCATAAAACATATAATTAGGAAAGTATTTTTTTATTTGCGAACAAATTATAACTGGTACCAACAACACAAATAGTTGTTACAAAGAATTGCTAAAATGCCTTGATGCAGGCGCAAAGGTCAAGGTAATGAAAAAATTCCTGGAATATTATCCCTTGACCAAAAACGAAAATTTCTTCTATTTGGATAATAAAAAAATATATATTTATTCAATACTTTGATTTTTCCATCAAGCTGCTTGATAAATCTAGTTGTTTGATATTCTCTAACTAATTGAGTAATAAGTTTTCATGTGTCTATTTAATTTACCAAAAGCAGTATTAGTCTTCTCTCATAAAATTGAACTTTTGGATCTCTCTAATTCCCCACCGGTGAAATATATGTTCCTCATATTTAAAAATTATGGTTTGCCAACCCCGACCAACCTCCGCAACATAGATGGGTACTTGTAATTCATATTTAAGATATTTCCATCCTTCTCTAACTAATATCCTTTTATCCATCATGTAAACAGGTTTAGAATTGTATTGCATGCTTCAACCCCTAGCCACACCCACCACTGTTACAGATTTGACTTTTCCAATGGCTGCCCCAGCTACCTAAGCTGTACATTTCTTTTGATTTTCTCTTTTTCTTTCTAAGCAATGTACACAATTTTTAAACTGGTTCTGACCTCCCTTTCTCTTTTTCTTTCTAAGCAATGTACACAATTTTTAAACTGGTTCTGACCTCCCTCTTTAATGGCATCCTCTACTTTATTTTCGTTATATTTCTGATCTTTTCGTAACAGTAGGTTGTTAAAATTTTATCATTTTATGGGATTATTGAGCACCCGAAATCCCAGATATTAACTCATAACATGTAATTAGCAGAATATAGTCAAAGATATCAGACTCTAAAAAGACAAGATTTACCTACAATTCAATTTACCATCTACAATCCCTGGAGAAGATTTTAGTATTTGCAGTTTAATTTTCTAATTTATTGATTTCATAGATTCCCGCTGGTAAATACCAATTTTTAACAAATGGCTTCCAACTTCATACCATTCAGACACTGGTTTACAACCTCATAGAACTGACTCTCAAGGTATCTGTAACGCACAATATATTTCCGTCTCTTTTCTTCTAATCAATATTAAAAAATTTCAAAAACTGTTTTTTGGAGTTCATTTTATTCTTAGAATTGAATTATTAAAAATCATTAAGCCAACAGAGATAATAATGTTTTTGTGATAATATCCCATGAATAATACATAATTCTTATTTGTATATTTTCCAAATTATTTATTTCAGAAAATTATTCATTAATCGCATTCAAATAATATTCATAATATATCTTAAAATTTTTATTAATATTAAATGATATTGCATCATATCTATTTTTAAGATTAAATATTATGAATATAAATTCTGTACCATTCCTCTTACTTAATGATGACCATTATAAAATTATAATTATCAACAACTAATATATTAAATACAATTAAATGTACGCATACTCATATAACAACAGTTCTCAATATCGATATGTATTGGGCTACAACCTTACTTTGCCTTTGATTTCCGGTTTCTTATGTATTCTTCTTCTCACTTTGACACAGTGTGGAATGGTTTTACTTAAGCCAATCGCATGGGATGGTGGTTTGATTCTTGGGGAGGGGGTTTGATCCTTGGATATAAAGTACCTGCTCGATTCTACGTTCTGTCTTTTCCTGGTTGATGAGATTACAAAACCTAAAACAGTACAAAATTTAAATCGAAAGACAAAAGATGACTGAAATCAATAACCAAATCAACCAGTGTGACTTTAAAATAAATGAAGATTTGATGATTGAAATAAGAATCTTTAAGGAAATTTTAAAGGTTTCCAAGGAGTTGCGACGAGAATTCGGTAGTATCTATTACGATAATATAGAAGAGTTGGACATCCTGAAATGGCGCTTGGTGGATTTGCAGAGCGAAAACAATATCGATTCCCATCTATTTGATATTGAGAACGTGGAAAATCGAATCACCGAGCTGATGATGGAGACAACCAAGTTACAACACCAAATTGATCTTCACGATGCGGAAATCGAAAATAATCCGCTGTCACGACTGCTACTGCAAGTTAAGGAGATGATTTTTCGTATAAGGGATTCAGTATCAGACTTAGAATGCCTTAAATTTAATGGTGAGGCAGACCAATGTGAGTTGGTCAGCGCTATGTCTCGCGAGGACGACCCTATCTTAATATTTAATCTTAAAAATAGATATGATGCAATATCATTTAATTTTAATAATTGGCAAACTCTATTGATAAATCTGAAAAATTGTAAGATATATTATGAATATTATTTGAATGCGATTAATGAATAATTTTCTGAAATAAATAATTTGGAAAATATACAAATAAGAATTATGTATTATTCATGGGATATTATCACAAAAACATTATTATCTCTGTTGGCTTAATGATTTTTAATAATTCAATTCTAAGAATAAAATGAACTCCAAAAAACAGTTTTTGAAATTTTTTAATATTGATTAGAAGAAAAGAGACGGAAATATATTGTGCGTTACAGATACCTTGAGAGTCAGTTCTATGAGGTTGTAAACCAGTGTCTGAATGGTATGAAGTTGGAAGCCATTTGTTAAAAATTGGTATTTACCAGCGGGAATCTGTGAAATCAATAAATTAGAAAATTAAACTGCAAATACTAAAATCTTCTCCAGGGATTGTAGATGGTAAATTGAATTGTAGGTAAATCTTGTCTTTTTAGAGTCTGATATCTTTGACTATATTCTGCTAATTACATGTTATGAGTTAATATCTGGGATTTCGGGTGCTCAATAATCCCATAAAATGATAAAATTTTAACAACCTACTGTTACGAAAAGATCAGAAATATAACGAAAATAAAGTAGAGGATGCCATTAAAGAGGGAGGTCAGAACCAGTTTAAAAATTGTGTACATTGCTTAGAAAGAAAAAGAGAAAGGGAGGTCAGAACCAGTTTAAAAATTGTGTACATTGCTTAGAAAGAAAAAGAGAAAATCAAAAGAAATGTACAGCTTAGGTAGCTGGGGCAGCCATTGGAAAAGTCAAATCTGTAACAGTGGTGGGTGTGGCTAGGGGTTGAAGCATGCAATACAATTCTAAACCTGTTTACATGATGGATAAAAGGATATTAGTTAGAGAAGGATGGAAATATCTTAAATATGAATTACAAGTACCCATCTATGTTGCGGAGGTTGGTCGGGGTTGGCAAACCATAATTTTTAAATATGAGGAACATATATTTCACCGGTGGGGAATTAGAGAGATCCAAAAGTTCAATTTTATGAGAGAAGACTAATACTGCTTTTGGTAAATTAAATAGACACATGAAAACTTATTACTCAATTAGTTAGAGAATATCAAACAACTAGATTTATCAAGCAGCTTGATGGAAAAATCAAAGTATTGAATAAATATATATTTTTTTATTATCCAAATAGAAGAAATTTTCGTTTTTGGTCAAGGGATAATATTCCAGGAATTTTTTCATTACCTTGACCTTTGCGCCTGCATCAAGGCATTTTAGCAATTCTTTCCAAGTATCGCCGCTGGACCAACAAGTCTCCCCACTTCGCAGGATGGTGCACGAAGTGTGCGACCTTGCGTTGGGTAGGAGAACGCCCGGACCGCCGAGAACGAGGGTAGGTTGGTGGACCGCTGACCTCTGCGCAAGGCGCCGCCAAGTCAGAAGACTCAGGCGCCGTCTTCAGTTTGTAACAACTATTTGTGTTGTTGGTACCAGTTATAATTTGTTCGCAAATAAAAAAGTACTTTCCTAATTATATGTTTTATGACCTCTTTTATGAAGGGATAATATTCCATGAATTTTTTCCAATACCTTGACCTTTGCGCCTGCGTCGAGGCATTTAAGCAAATCCTTTGTAACAACTGTTTGTGTCGTTGGCAACAGTTATAAATGGCTCGCAAATAAAAAATACTTTCCTAATTAAAATTTTTATGACCATTTTTTTATGACCTTTGCGCCTCCGTCGAGGCATTTTAGGTAGGTAACCAACTTGACTCTGGGGTTATGGTATGGTTAGCAATGGGTGGTTTGCTTAATGGGATTTAAATTATCGGTGACAAATTTATAAGTGAAAGTCACAGACATTTTTGGACAAAGGATACAATTGGTCATTTAGGTGTGGGTATACACATTTGTTATGGTGATAGAAAATGGGATAATCACAGTGTTTTTTCTTTTTACTGTATTACGCCGGAGTGATTTCAATTACTTTCCCAATTATAGTTAGTTTTAAATCGTTTTTGACATTCATATATTTTGTTCTTTCTAGACATTTTATTGTAGCTTATAACTATAGTTATGGGATGTAAGGCTAGCTAGTTAAGATTACATTTATTATACCTACATAAGATGAAAGAACATGAAAAATGGAAATGTTTTATTTTAACAATATACTAGTTAAAGTGGATGATATTATTATTTATTCTTAATATCTGTCATTATGAATCAAAATTGTTTATCAAAAGAGCTTCTATACAGTTTTTAGACAGCTTGTGAACAATTTATTTCTTAATTAGTTTTACAATCACAGGATACATCTTCCCCCAACATAATCGGATATGTTCCTCTAAGATTTATATATCAGTCCTGAGATATTTATACCCGTTACTCGTAGAGTAAAAGGGTATACTAGATTCGTCGGAAAGTATGTAACAGGCAGAAGGAAGCGTTTCCGACCCCATAAAGTATATATATTCTTGATCAGGATCACTAGCCGAGTCGATCTAGCCATGTCCGTCTGTCCGTCTGTCCGTCTGTCTGTCCGGATGAACGCTGAGATCTCGGAAACTATGAGAGCTAGGCTATTGAGATTTGGCGTGCAGATTCCTGAGCTTCTTACGCAGCGCAAGTTTGTTTCAGTAGAGTGCCACGCCCACTCTAACGCCCACAAACCGCCCAAAACTGTGGCTTCTACAGTTTTGATGATAGAATAAAAATTTTAACTGAAATGTATTGTTCTCATCAATACCTATTGATTGATCAAAAAAAAGTTTGCCACGCCCACTTTTACGCCCACAAACCGCCCACAAACTTCAAAAAATCGTAAATATGAACGTGGATATCTCGGAAACTATCAAGGATAGAGAACTAGGATCTCATATTTAGAATCCGTAGCCTTGTGCGCAGCGCAAGTTTGTAACGCAGATATGCCACGCCCACTCTAACGCCCACAAACCGCCCAAGCCTGTGGCGCCCACAATTTTCATGCTAGATACAAAATTTGAACTGAACTGTATTGGTCTCGTCAATACCTATCGATTGACCCAAAAAAAAATTTGCCACGCCCACTCCAACGCCCATATCGCTTAAATCTGTCTACCGCCGATAGGTGGCGCATTTCAATCTCGCTTTGCTGCTTGCATGTCTCCATTTCCCTTAGGTCCATTTAGCTGAGTAACGGGTATCTGACAGTCGAGGTACTCGACTATAGCGTTCTTCCTTGTTTGGCTTTGCGTTCTTTCTCATGTACATAGCAAACACATTGAAAATCAGAGTGTAAGTTTTTACTTCACATCGAAAGTCGTCTAGTGATCAAGAATTTTTGATCATTCTTAACAAAAGACTATAAAAGCTCGTAGACGTTAATAACAACTAGTAACCAGCTAATAATAATTAGTAAACATCAAGTAAACAGATACTAAACATATAGAAGCCCGATACTAAACAACTTGTATACATCTACTAAACAACTTTTATACATCTACTAAACATATAAAACCAGATACTAAACAGCTAGAAAACAACTTGTATACATCTAGTAAACAACTTGTATACATCTAGTAAACAACTTGTATACATCTACTAAACAAGTTGTATACATCTACTAAACATATAGTAACCAGCTAATAAAAACTAGTAAGCAACTAATAGACATCTACCAAGCAGATAGTAACCATCTAATAATAGCTAGTAATCAAAGTCCAAGCAGTTCAACCGCCATCATGAATCACGAAAACCAGATGAGTATTGTAATAAAAGAGTTTATTAAACTTATTCAGAATCTTACACAATGATGCCTTACTCATACAAATAGTATACAATTAGAATAGAACTAGAAAACTAGAACTAGAAAAATAGTTGACAACAAAAACCGATATTACCAGGTCCCAACACCTCTATCATAAACTTGAATCAGAAATTAAATTGAAAGACGCTCCTATGCTAGCTAATGATGCTTTCGAAATATGATATAATATTATTATGGGTTAGAACAAATGAATGCTTTAAAAATAATCCAACATCTGAGAAAGATTACATTGTGAGACCTATTTTACATCTATCTATGGGAACCAAGCGAAAATCTGCGTTTGGAATAACCGGCATGTTTCTTACAGAGGGATTGAGTAAGAAAATTAATTATATACAAATATACATAAAATATAATTAATTATGAATTTAATGAAATATGTTTACAATAATTAAATATAAAAAAAAATATTGAATTATCCTACAAATTTTTCTTCTGACTGTAATTAAAACTACAGGTACAAATGAAGGGGAAGTATTTTATTCAATGTCCTTGGGTCTTGGGCATGTGACTTTGATGACGGTCAGGTAATGATAGTTCACTGAAAGTGTGTTTGGCTAACACATTTAGAAACTTTAACTTGTGTTCTTTGATAATTCTTAATAAGAGACTATAGCATCTCATAATACTTGTTAACATTTAGTAACCATCTAAAACCAAGTACTTTACAGATACTATACAGATAGTAACCATCCAAAACCAAGTACTGTACAGGTACTATACAAAAAGTAACCATCCAAAAACAATACTAAACAGAAAGTAACCATCAAAATACTGCTAGGTAACAACTAAATACAACGTGTTCAACGTGTCAAGTCCATGTCAATATGAGTACTACCCTAAAAAATTATATATCTCTGGATAATCTTTAAAGTCAATACCTATTAAATTCTGGATGGAGCAGTGGAGATGAAATTTCTACAGGACCCCACTTCATCCTTTTTGTACCAATCAAATTTTGTTGGGATTGGCTGAGGTTTATAAAAAAGTTTTGTTAAATTGTAAACACGAACTAGTGTTGATGCTAACTAAGAATCGTGGTGAGTCTTGAACAAACCAGAAATGAAAAAACTTTTAAACTGAAAATTACGAAAAAAACCTGGAAAGTTCCCCATGTAACTCTGAGCTATTTTGCAAAAATTAAGATGTACGATATTATTAAAAGTTGTGTAAACCTACCAATCGCATTCCAGAGTTGGGATTTATATGTTAACCCCAAATTGGGGTATGGGAATCAATAGAGCTGAAATGTGAAATTGTCGGTTAACCTTGAAAAACCAAGATTTGCCATAATTGGATTTACACTAAATGGAGAACTTATCACAAATAACTTATCAAACTTGAAAGTTCACATGAATTCTGAGTCATTTCCATAATAATCTGAATGTCGATTTTAGTAAGAATTAGTATGCTCACCTATATGAAATGTATACATGATTTCAATCTAGTTACTATAATCGTGAATCAAAACCATTTTTGACCCCAAATGAATTTAAATTGAAGACCCCTATTATTGTGGTTGATCTTTCATATCAAAACGAATCAGTAAATTAATTGGTCCTATTGATGTGAGAATTTCAATAGAACTAAAGACACCAAGTCATAAAAATACCCAAGCTTACTGTCTCCTCATATATGACCGTTTAGTTGAATATAACCCACTAAACGGACTAGTACAACGAGTTGTTTAACATTAGAAAAATGTTGAAAGATATTGTATCGATTGATGTTCAAGGTTTCTTTGATAATAATAATAATTTTATTCTAAAGGAAATTGGAATTGTATTCGAAAAAGATCCAAACTTGAATAATAGTTTTTTAATAGAACCACCATATGATTTTACTATGCTAAATACCAAATCTGGTTAACCAATACACATCACAAAAATTTTTTGGAATGATGGAGAAAATAGATTTCCACAAACTCGAAAGTATCTAAGGACAATTACAAGCGGAAAACAAATTATTTGTAAAGGTGTGGAAAAGAAACGATTTCTAGAGAAGTTTTTTGGGAGTCGTCAGCTCATTGATATCGAGGAAATGGGCTGTCCGTCATTAAACAGGTTTAAAGGAAACCGGTTTCCCTATTGTGAAACACACCTTAAGGGCGGGGTTTGTGCTCTTAACAATGCATACATTATTTTGACATTTTTTAAAAGTAGCTCCAAAACAATAAAATAATTTTTATACATCATTTTAAAGTTGAGACTAGATGTGTAAAGACCTATAAGAAAATAAAATTAACCAAATGAAGTTTCATGAGGAAGTTGACCAATTTATTAAACAATTTAAAGGAGAGATAATTGGTCAGCATTTTCAATACCTTCTAAACACAAAAACTATGTTCATGAATCGAGGTGGACATGATCTCACTACTACGAATTATGGTGAACACTTTACATTTTGTAATCCAGAAATGACGTCGGAAACGTGCGCCTGCTTCTTCTATGCAAATCGTCGGAATCAAAGCAAGAATCAAATTAATTTCAATATATAATCAAACATGTTCGCAATACCAATATAATGAATAAATGTATTATTATGCTACAAAATACACTTCTGACTTTTTATTTCGAGTTAAATTTACAGGTATGGAGAATGGAAAATATTTCCTTGACTGAGATATGTCGGCTACTTGCGAGTTGTTGCGCGGTCGTGATTTCAACCCCTATTATGGGAACGTATTAGAGCTAGCAGTCAGCCGTGAGGTCGTTGGCGTGAGGCCCATGATCTTGTCAATGGGCGTGCGCCTTCAGACTTGTGCATGTGTCCCTTTTATTCCGGTCAGGTAATAGACAGGTGCGCATGTTCGGGTAGCTCTTGCTTGAATCCCTTTTTTGATATGTTTATGACCCGTTTGTGGAAAGGAGAGAATCTTAGAGAATTTACCAGTTAAACCTTCTGGGGCGGAAACAAAAATGTCTGTTTGAAAATATTCGACATCTGATAATTATTAACTTGTGGGATTCATTTTATTGGGGTTCTTTTGATTTCTAAATTAATTTTACAGTCATAGGAAACGTTATTCCCCAACATGATCGGACATGTTCCTCTAAGGCAACCATCTTTAGATGTTTTGGGTTTGCGACCCTTCTCACGTGCACAGCAACACCTGCTGAATATTAATTGCTAATAATGAGGAAAAGGATACATGATCAATATTGTCACATGGGGATGTGGGGAAAGTGTGCGACCTTTCTCCCGTGTACAGCAACACCTGCTGAATATTTATTGTTGATAATGAGGCAAAAAGGTCACGTGATCAGTATTGTCACATGGTGGTGTGGGGTTGGGGGCAATTAAGTATACTCTTTATAGACATGATCGTGACATTTTTATGAGTTCAAAGTCCAATAAAATCACTTAATTTATTGGATTATTCTAATTGTCCCAGAACCCGCATACGTTAATGAAGAGGCGGGGGTCATTAATATGTTAATCAGTGAGAGGCGGGGTCATTAATATGCTAATTAGTAAGGGGGCGGGGGCCATTAATATGCTAATTGTCCCAGAATCCGCGTTTCCATACTACTAAAGTTACACAGTTAAGTGTTGGCACACTTAGTATCTTGAACTTTAAGTGCGCTTTTCCACCTGTATAAATGTGTTATTCAATTATCAGTAAATCAGTTGTATACTAACATTTGTGAATGTCTCATGAGAAGATGGTGTAATTTAAGGTACTAAATCGATTTAATGGTACTGATTTAGCATTATACCCCTTAAGATATAGTGTCAATTCAAGTTTTGCAATAAAAGCAACCAAATCGGTTAAGTGTTAACGAAATAGTTATTAAAAACACAAGTGTGCCAATACTTTTGTGCACCTAATTCTGCCTATTTTTTGTTTTTTTTTTAATTTTAAAAACTTAGTTTTTCGAGATATTTTATTAAAACAAAATAAATTTGGTAGTTAAATATTCCCCTTATCCAAAAAAATTAGGTTGAATTTTATAACACATTTATAAAGGTAGAAAAGCGCTCTTGGTGTTCAAGATACTAAGTGTGCAAACACTTAAGTTCGTCACTGTACATATAAAAAACATTGCAGCATCTAACTAAAAGTGAAAGATGATAACAAAAACAAGCTCTTATAATCTAATTTACCTTTTTATTTCTGCCATTTATCTTTTTTAACTGTACTTAGGTACACCGTTTTAGTTTTAAGTAAATGTATATGTTTATATATTCGCGTTAAAAAAGCAAATCAAATTTGCACACTTTCATTCAAACTTGTTTTTCACTTTTTCACTATTTTTGCCTTGCAAAAAGATATGGCTGAAAAAAATACCAAAGATACCGAAAAAATGTTGTATTACATTTTATTACAGATGTAATGTAAAGAATTTAAATATTCACAAAACTATTTTATAAAATCTGTGAAAGAAGAATAGCACCCATATTATATTATATATTATATATATATATTGTTTGTAAAACCGACGACGCCTTACCTAGTGTTATAAGTTCGTATGTGAATATAATTTTTGTAAAAACACAATAGAGAAAAGTAAACAATAAAACCAAATTCACTTGCTAATGTATATAAGTTTTTAATAAAAATATTCCTAAAAATATATACACGCATTTGTATACTTACAAATATATTTAATGCTTATTATTTTGTATTATATTAATTAATGTTTAAACCAACGTATGCTTTATCGTTAAAACATAATTTATTCATAAGCTTATTAAAGTAATATAATTGCATACTTTTCTTATATTTATTTTGTTGTCTTATATTATACAATATATTTCAAATATGTTTAATGTCCGTTACAAAGGGAAATAAAAAATATAAGCAAAATTATTTTTGAAAAATTCTTTTTGCAGTTACTTTTATTTTTGTTTGAAGAAACTTTTTGCATTAAAAAATTTAAGTTTTCAAGTCGAGGAAAAAAGTTCATAAAGTAGATTTTCACACAAATTCGTCCTTTTCAATAAGTACTGAATGGGTTAGCAAATGTATGGTATCATTCAAACGGCTTTTAAATTACCTTTCCATTGTTGCCAAAGTTAACAAGATGTAAGTTCAAATTATGAGTATATTTAACTTTTGTTTTGTGAAAATATTTTTGACCACCCCTGTATATCTGTCAAAGAAACGGTCAGAGAAATAATGAAATAATTATTTAAAAAAAAAATTTGCTTTGTTGATTCTGATCGTATTTTCTTTTACTCTGGGATATGGAATATTTTAACTTTTCAGCATTACGAATTTAATTTTACACTAATATCACTGAAGCTAGCAACAATCCTTAAGTATTTAATATGGTCTTACTAACATTGATTACTTCTTATAACTGCAAGGGTATACGCAAAAGAAGAAAGCGAAAAAGATATTTAAACGTAGAAAATTCGGACTATAGTCCGACACACTTAGACCTCAATGGGTCCGTTGTGATACCGCATGATCTCGTTTCTTCCATCTCTAGGGTCCCGTTTCTAGTAGTTTCAGCTTGTGTTAAACTGATCAGCATGTCTTCCACCCGGAAGATTTAATAAAGGCACTTATGCTTTTGAGATTAATCTCCGATATTTCGGTAAGATCGTCGATGAAGGGGCTTCCTAAGTGTTTCAGTCTAAGTCTGCATAGGGCTGGGCAGAAGCAGAGAAGGTGTTCTACCGTTTCCACTTCTTCCTCATCCCTACAGCTTCTGCAGAAATCATTTTGCGGGGCTTTTAACCTGCCGGCATGCGCGCCAACAAGCCAGTGGCCTGTAAGAGCTCGGATCAGCATGCCACACTCTGTGCGGCTGAGCTTGAGTAACGCCGAGGTTTTTTTATTGTTTATCACAGGCCATGTCTGGTGAGAGATGCGACACTGTGGTGCGTTTTGCCAATGGGTGTTGGCAGTAGTAGTAGTAGTTTTTTATATTTAGCTTGCAAGTAGCCATGGGCATACCGACATTCTCCTCTCCTGGGAGGAGAGGCTTGGTGGTGCCCTGCCTGGCTAATTCGTCCGCTATGCAGTTGCCTACGATGTCCCGGTGACCCGGAACCCATATTAGGCTGATAGTAAACTGATTTGCCATGTCGTGGAGAGATCTGCGACAGTCTGCTATTGTACGAGAGTTGGTGTTTGTCGAGTAGATCGATTTAATAGCCGCTTGGCTGTCACTATATATGTTTAGGTGTCCTCTCTAGAGGCTAAAGTTCCCTAAACAGGTTAGTGCTTCTTTTATAGCGTGGACCTCCGCCTGAAAGACGCTACAGTGGTCCGGGAGCCTGAATGACTTCCTGATATCTAATTGTTCGGAGTATACACCTCCGCCAACGGGTCCTTCTAATTTGGAGCCATCTGTATAGAAACAGATTGCGTCCGTCGTGCCCGGTCGGCCCTGCTCCCATTCTTCTCTATCAGGAATCAGGGCCTCAAAGGGTGAGTGACTATATTCTTGGACGTTGATGCACTATGGTAAGTACAAAGAAGTGGCCCTTACGACACCAAGCAATGCTTGTTACGCGCGGAGCCCTAAACCGATTACGGCAAGTAAACGAAATCGCTGACATGGAAAAGGACGACATAACAATAGACAGTTTGCATGCTGACATAGAATGGCTAGTAACATAGAAATTTACAAATTATTGGAAGATAGAAAATACATAAGTTTATCATAATTAGTTTCATTAGGGCTATCAAACAGTAAGACGTGACACAGTGCATTATAGTGGTCACAAAGAAACCGAAAAGGATCATGAAGGGCATAATTGGATCTACAAATTGGCAGGGACAACGGACGAAAACGACGAACTGTTCTACAGGGTACATTCCAGTTGAGGGAACTAAGAAGGAAGGGAGAGTCAACATCACCATTAATTAATTTATGCAAAAACATAACTCCATGACACTTTCTACGATGGTTCAGGGTTGGTAAGTCCAGCAGGCGTAACCTCGCATGATAAGAGGGCAATCGACTTCCTGTGTCCCAGTTTAAACCTCTCAAAGCAAATAAAAGAAATTGTTTTTAAACAGACTCTAACATATTTTGGTAACAGCTAATTTGAGGTGACCATATACACGAGCAATATTCCATTGACGGACGAACAAGAGAAACATACAAAAGCTTTGTTGTGTATGGATCATCAAACTCCCTTGACCAACGCTGCATAAACGCCAGGAGACTTCTGGCTTTGTTAGTTATAGTAGATATATGGTCTTTAAAACTAAGTTTATGATCAAATAGAACGCCAAGATCCTGAACAGAAAAAATACGTTCAAGGGCGTTATTTCTGATGGAATAAGAATACAGAGATGGATTACAACGATGAAGGGTCATAAAGTTACATTTAGAATAGTTCAAATTCAACATGTTAATCATGCACCACGTATACAAACAATCAAGATCTTAGTGAAGGTCATTACATGAATTAGGTAAACACATGGACAAACATAGCTTGACATCATCTGTATACATTAAAACAGTTGACGATTTTATGACATAAGGTAGATCGTTAATCATTAAGCCAAAAAGTAAAGGTCTCAGGTGGCTTCCCTGTGGCACTCCAGAAGTAACATTAATTATTTTGGAAATTTTATTATTAAAACAGACCATTTGAGTTCTATTAGAAAGGTAGGAAAATATCCACTCTAGTAGGTTGGGTGGAAAACCTAAAAGGGACAATTTATAAATAAGAATCCTATGGTTCACTGAATCAAAAGCTTTAGAGAAATCGGTATAAATCACATCAGTTTGATGATGTGTCAGAAAGCCTCTAGTAATTAAAGACGTAAGTTCAAGTAGGTTTGTAGAAGTAGAGCGACATCTAGTGAAGCCATGCTGACAAGGTGAAATAATAGACCTGCAATGATGCTGCAACTGACAGGTAATAATTTTTTCAAAAAGTTTAGGAATAGAACTGAGTTTAGCAATACCACGATAGTTTGAGATATCGGACTTGTTCCCTTTTTTAAACAATGGGATAATAAAGGATTCCTTCCATATGGATGGAAATCTACATTGACTTAGGGACAGATTAAATATCAATGTTAAGAAAAGAGCAAGATAAGATGAACAATTCCTAAGTACACAACTTGGTATTCTGTCAGGACCCGGTGAAAATGAGAGCTTGAGAGTATTACGACTCTGAAGAACATCAGATACATCAATCACTGGTTTGAAGATAGAGTTCAAATGAGGTAGTGGGTATGGATAATCTTTATTAATGACACTATTGCATTTTGTACATGTCGATTGAAAAAAGTCTGCGAATAAGTTGGATATATCATTATCATCAGATGCTACATTATTATTGAGAAAAAGAGAGGGAGGGAAGCAGTTAGATTTCCGTTTAGGATTGACGAAAGAAAAGAAAAGCTTTGGATTACTTTTGAAATCACGCTTACAACGAGACAGGTAATTTTTGTAACAATCATAATTTTACTGGACAAATTCCACCTTAGCTGAACTATATTTGGTGAAGTCTGTCTGTAAGCCGGATATTTTGAACCGTTTAAATAGTCTGTTTTTTTGTATTCTTTAGATAAGATAGTTGACGGGTAAACCATGGAGAGCTGTAAGAATTCTTCATGGAGGAAAGAGGGACCTGTTCGTCAAATAGACGGTAAAGGACCTCATAAAAGTACCTAACTGCATCATCAACAGGAAGGTCAACTAGAAAGGACCAGCTTACTGTCGATAAAGATTCCACTAGTCTGCCGTAATCAGTCCTCTTAAAACACAAGCTAGGCTGTACATTTATTGCAGTCCTAGGATTATTAAAAAATCCATTAATACAGAGCTGAAGGGTAGGATAATAACAATCTTCAGGTAAAGATAGTGGCGAAATACGACTGACTTCAGCATCTCTACTATCAAAAACAAAGATTAAGTCAAGAAGACGACCAATATGATTGGGAATCCTGTTAACTTGCTGCAAAGATGGTTCAACAAGACCATCAATAAAATCATTTTGCATCCTAGAAATCATTGAAGATTAAAGTCACCAAGCACAATAAGTTGGTCAGTTTCAGCAAGCAACAAGGAGATAGAATGTATGGCGGACAGGTGCAATAGATACACGTTAAATTCAGAGCCAGGAGATATATACGAGCAGGTTAAAAAAATGGTTTTTTTTGAGAAAGATAGTTTTACGGAAATAAATTCAATACCTGATGATTCAGAAATATCAACAAACTCAGAAGTTAAATTGGATTTGACTCCAATAAGAACGCCTCCACCTCGACGGGTCTGACGATCCTTCCGATAAACAAAAAAGTTATTAGACAAAATCTCACTATCGTGTACGGATGGGTTAAGCCAGGTCTCAGTGAGTACAATAACATTGGCCTCAAAAATTGAACTATTTACATAAAGCGTAGAGAGTTTACTAAGAAGCCCCCGAACATTCTGATAGTGAATTAGGCAATTTAGTTTTTTGAATTTATATCAGCGCTGGGCGCCGACAAAGAAGTCGTGGAAAGGGAGCTATTTTTTTTATATACTCGTGGACAATTATATCAGGCCAAAAATTGGGGCAAAGAAGATTAGAGAACAGCCCATCCGGAACAATTATTTTAAATGAAGAGTAATCTCTTATCTGTTTAAAATTAAATTTGGTGATGTCAATACCAATTTGATTGGGAAGGGAAGGTTTGTGACAATATGATGCATCACGTCATTTACAGTTATTGCTGCATTCAACCTAGACACAAAAATAGATTTCCTAGGTACCATGACAGTGAGTGGTACCGGAGAAGAGAGAGCAGGGCTATGGGTGTTTTTCCTAGGGATCATGCTAGTAAGTGCGACAGGAGGAGGTGCAAGGGTATTAGCTAGAGGCAGTACAAGATGCGGCAGAGCCCCGGAAGTGGCAACAGCCGGTGAACGGTTAGTAGGCCTTAGTGACTCAGGCGAAACTACAGTCCCCGAATCTGGCAGCGATTGCCCCGTGGCGTCATTCGTTGATGACTCGATCCCATTGGGATCATCCTCATCGCACGACACATAGCCTGCAGTGGGGCTGGGAAGAGAGAGGTTGGTCGAGAGATCTGGAACATGTAAAGAGACATTAGGCAGTGTAGGACTACGATTTATATTTAATGAAGATTGACTTAGAAGAATCCGACCTTTAAAGTTGGAGTCGCAGACATTAAATCGACTTAATAAGTCCGTAAATCCAGCACGTAATGCCTGGAACTCTAGCTCCGTTTGCCTCATAAATGCTCTTATATCAATTTTGATATGTAGGCATGTAGGGCACGTCCAGTCCAGGTTAGCATTAGATCTAGTGCGATCAGCAATTTGGGCAGCCAGCACTGTGCCCAAAGTCTGCACATTTAGCGTGCGCAATGTTCTCACATCACCAGCAAGTAATAATTGGCTGCCGAGAAGTGATTTTACCAACAAATTGGCAACCAACAACACAGCAGGCAGACATCGCTTACACGTTGAGGTCAGTTTTATGTAGAATGTAGAAAAAGTAGGAAGCTTTAGATGAGTGCCAACAAACAGCTGTGTGGCTTTGCAAAACGCACAGGAAAGATAAGAAAAGAGAGCGATAAGACCAATTCAGCAAAGACCCGTTAACACGAAAATGAGAGCCGGTGACTGAAGTTGGGGGAATTTAGCAGAGCGAACGGTGCGAGAGAGCGCCAAAACAAGAATGTAAATAAGAAACAACAACAATGCACAAAGCACCCGCGTCGTTAACTATTATCCAATATAATAATAAAGATAATGGTTTTAACACAAATAACTAGTTTGCATGCAAACGGCGGCCTCAACCGAGTTGAAAATGTGAACTTTGGGAATATATCAGATCGGTAATTTAGACACTAGGCGAATAAATGTGGGAGCAAATATAAAACACGTCCGTGTACAACAGAGACCGAATCCATTTTGAATCAATGGATTTGCATAGATCCGTGATCTTCGGAATCGATTTATCAGATTTAGCATGGCCATAAAATTGGCCTCTTCACTGCCCTGTGTCCCTCAGTCGAATAGCTGCCGATTTGGCCCTTTCCATGACTGCTAAGTCCAGGATAGGGAGGTTCAAGATCACATTCAGTGCTTCATTCGGGGTGGTTCGAAGGGCTTCACTAATAACAAAGCCGCCATTCACTGTACCTTGTTTAGAGGAGTCAGTATGCATTGTTTTTGCAAGGCGGTCCACCACAGAGCCACTCCGTACAGTAGGATTGGCTTGACTACCGCTGTGTATATGCAGTTGACTTTTCTAGGGGACATGCCCCATCTTAGCCCAATTGCTTTTTTACAGGAGTAAAGTGCAATCTAATACTAACCCCAAGTACCTGGCCTGATCGCTAAAAGAGAGATTACAGTTGTTTAGAATGGGTGGGTTGAGTTGTGGAATTTTGTATCTATTTGTAAATAGAACAAGTTCCGTTTTCGAGGGACTTACCCCGAGTCCGTTCGCTATCGTCCATTCCGATAGTATTTTAAGTTTAGCGGTCAAAAGATCGCAAAGTGTTTGTGGATATTTTCCATTAAAGATGGTGGCGAGGTCGTCTGCGTATGCCACAACCTTACAACCTCCTCCTTCCAGAATCCGCAGTAGTTTATTTACTGCGATATTCCACACGAGGGGTGATAGTACACCTCCTTGCGGGGAGCCTCTGTCTCACTAGTCTAGTCTGGGTTGAGGTCCCTAGTGTGGCTGTGACCATTCTGATTATCAACAATTTATGGATTAGCCTTACCATTGGCGGCTCAACCCCTAGTTCTGTGAGAGATTCTGTTATAGCAGTGGGGAGCACGTTATTGAAGGCTCCCTCTATATCCAGGAAGGCGATCAGTGTGTATTCCTTGATGCTGAGTGATTTCTCGATGCTGCTTACCACCAAGTGTAGCGCCGATTCGGTTGACTTATCTTTGGTGTAAGCGTGCTGTGCTTCTGATATTTGTGTCGGGTCTACGGTGGCACTATGGACCGAAAAGGAATGCTCGTCAGAGACTGCCCAGTTTTTGACTGCGCCTACGAGTGAATCTGATACCAAAGTTAGATCTATGATCGTTTGGCAAGCTTTAGTTATGAATGTAGGGACATTGCCCCTATTGCATAAGAATAGGTTCGAATTCAGAATAAAATCAAAGAGACTCACCTCTGTCGTTGTTGTTTGGGCAACCCCACTGGGTGTGATGGGCGTTGGAGTCACAGCCTATTACCAAACCGCCTTGTGGGCGTTAAAGTGGGCGTGGCAAACTTTTTTTGGGTCAATCGATAGGTATTGATAAGAGCAATACATTTCAAATAAAATTTTTATTCTAGCATCAAAACTGTATGAGCCACAGTTTTGGGCGGGTTGTGGGCGTTAGAGTGGGCGTAGCACGCTGCTGAAACAAACATGTGCTGCGTAAGAAGCTCAGGAATCTGCACGCCAAATCTCAATAGCCCAGCTCTTATAGTTTCCGAGATCTCAGCGATTATCCGGACGGACGGACAGATGGACAGACGGACAGACGGACGGACGGACAGACGGACAGACGGACAGACGGACAGACGGACAGACGGACAGAAGGACAGACGGACAGACGGACAGACGGACATGGCCAGATCGACTCGGCTAGTGATCCTGATTAAGAATATATACACTTTATGGGGTCGGAAACGCTTCTTTATGCCTGTTACATACTTTCCGACGAATCTGGTATACCCCATTACTCTACGAGTAACGGGTATAAAAACCGCCTAAAAACCGTCCGGTCTGACAGTGCTACCAATTTGCTCGAACTTTAAAATACCAAATTTTGGAGTATTTATCGAAAAGTTGTGTTAACGAATTATTTATAGTACGGTACTTAGTATTGAAGCTAAAAATAAAACCTATTTTTGGTAAAAATGTCATATTAAAACATGGAAGAACGCTATAGTCGAGTATCTCGACTATCAGATACCCACCCGTTACTCAGCTAAAGGGACCAAAGGAAAATGGAGATATGCAAGCAGCAAAGCGAGATTAAAATGCGCCACCTACCGGCGGTAGACAGATTTAAGCGTTATGAGCGTTAGAGTGGGCGTGGCACAGTTTTTTTTTTATTAATCGATAGGTATTGACGAGACCAATACATTTCAATTAAAATTTATTATCTAGCATGAAAATTGTGAGCGCCACAGACTTGGGCGGCTTGTGGGCGTTAGAGTGGGCGTGGCATATTTGCGTATCAAGTTTGCGCTGCGTTCAAGCCTACGGAATCTAAATCTGAAATCCCATTTCTCTATCTTTGATATTTTCCGAGATATTCGCGTTCATATGTACGATTTTTTGAAGTTTGTGGGCGGTTTGTGGGCGTTTAAGTGGGCGTAGCAAACTTTTTTTTCGGTCTAAGCTGGGATTCTCCTCGCCTTTATTTTTAAATGCACGGCCTGTACCGCCGCGGGTTATGGGGTCACAACTAGCTGGTTCAAATTTGGTCAGGTTACGTTGAAATTTCATATGTAAAGTTAAGTTATATGTCAGCTTGACCGCCGACTTTTCAGCTTGGCCGCCGATTTTCCAGCTTGCGTTTGGCACCAAAATCCACATCCGCCTTCTCGGGGACTTTCAGAATCGCTTCGAGCCGACCGCCTACAATAATTTTCCGGCTAAACTCAACTGCCTAAACATTTCCTTTTCTTTCAAAGACTTACCAGTCTAGGCCCGACCCAACTGCAAATTAAAAAGATGGAAAATTTTTCTTTGCAAATATATAGGTCACTCGCGAACTGAACTGAGGTTGTCAACGTCTGTACTCTGCCTCTGCCGAAAAAGGAAAGACAGCATCCACCGCTGCCGACCACACCGGTAACCTCGGTCATTTGCCGCTGTTACTCTCCTAGAACCACTAGCTACCTATAACCCCTTTCTAGGCCTGACACAGGTGGCGCCACCGCTGGACTTAATCCGACCTACAGATGGAGCTGCTAAACTATCTAGCATCTTAGACAAGCGTTTCACTTGTCCTTTGCATCCATCCTGCAACTGGACACTTTGTGGTCGAATCCGACGCACCTATGGCACGCATAAGTGCGCACCAAGGCCCAATTGTACGCAACCATCCGATATATGCCTTGCCTCCGTCAAGGACATCATCTAGCGTCACGTTAACCGTAGCGCCATTGGCCTGCGACCAGGGCTTTTCGAGGCGCACTGTCCTCTTGAACTGCGCTAGCTCCATCTTCTCCGCGAAGTTGTTCTTATACAACTCCGTCATAAGGTCCTCGGGCGTATGCGCGGTGTCGACGTTGCTGACAACGATCTTCGGCTAAACCTCTGGGGTCTGCTTGATTTCAAGCCCGGCCTCACCGAACTTTTTATTCGCCATTACCCGCTTGAGCTCTCCTGATGACGGGGTGCGAATAACGGCACCGCCACGCGCCAATCCTCTGACCTCGTGCACTCGGACTCCTAGTGCAGGAGCAATTTCCTTTCGCACCTTCTCTGCCAGCTGCTTGCCCGAGGTGGTCGGGTCTGGGCTGTGCACGACTGCCGACCAGGTCTCCCGCGGCTTTCGCGGCATCGGGATCGGCGTGGCAGAAGGCACTGGCAGACTTGGGTACGCGACTGCAGATGACGGCTGGTTGACAACAGCGACTGGTCGCTGAGCTGGCGGCGGTGGCGGCGGTAGCGGTCCTCCAGGATGGCGTTTCGTCTCACCAGCGCCGAGATCAAAGTCTCGTACCTCGTTTTCCAACTGGGTCTTCGAAGACAAGCAGTTCACGAAGAGCCGTAGCATGACGTGACTGCGTCCTTCAAAGGCCAGAGAGCACAGAAAAAAGCGCCATTGTGTTTGGCATTTTTAGCTGCAATGTCAGCTAATTCGTTATCTTCGATATTAACGTGGCTTGGAAAAAAATGCATTCCTAAGAGGAGTTGATTTTATTAAACAAAGAGAACGTCGTAAATAAAATTGTATACGCACTTTTAACTTTTTAGAAACAACAGCAGAAATATTAGCAAGAGACGAACATGAATACCCTAATTAAGAGCGTACAAAGGCTTTTTAAAATAAAAACGATTTATTTGGGTGAACACCAAATTGACATCCACTGAGCATTTCCAGAAACATATTAATTTTATTGGCTTTAGAAAAAATATGATCAATGTGATTAGCTGAGGAGTTATTAGCATTAATAATTTTAGCTAAATAGTTAACATTTTCTACTTATGATATTGCTATATTATCACCGATTATGTTTGCAGGCAGTCTTCTTCTATTGCAATATATGATTGATGATTTATTGGAACTAAAAGTCAGGTTGTTGATATTGCACAAGTTATTGAAAGCATTTATCTTTAGTTATACAATATCTCTAGCTTTTGCAAACCGTCTATCATAACTCACTAAAAATAAATAATCTGCATACTGAACGAGTATATAGTTTTCGCCATTGATGGAATGAAAATCTATAGTATATATGTTAAAAGGAATGCGACTCAGACAACTACCTTGACATACACCTTTGTTTACAATTATGTATTGGTTATTACTTACTAAAGAACTTACATAGAAATAATATTATGAACCCTATATGTGCACTATCAAAATTATATCTCTTAAGCTTTTGGCAGAGCAATGGAATATTTACTGCGTCAAATGCTTTACTCATATCCAATACATCGGCTACAACTTGCATTCCTTTTGCCTTAAGATGAGCTATATTATTTATTACGTCATTAATACATTGAGAAGTGGAATGATTTTTTCTGAAAGCGTAAAATATATCAGGTAACATGATTCAAGTTAATAAAAGGTTCAAGCCGCTCTGTAATTATACCTTCTAAGCACTTAAATAAAATACTAAGAAGGCAAATCGGTCTATTGCTTGATACAACAGAGGCGTCTAAGTTATCAAAAAAAAGTTCATTTAAACGAGATAACTAATTCTCTAATTGATTACTAGGAAGATTCAAAATTATTTTGTATGAAATGTTGTCCAATCTTTTAGCTAAACTAGGGTTTCTAGATTTGAGAAAAGTAATAAAATCCACTAAATTAAAATTAAGACTAAAATTAGGAAGATCCCAGCTTGTTGGAATCGTGGTTTGAGCGCAATTTGAGGTTATTGAAATATTTGCTTTTGAAGCAAAAATTCCTTGATCCAAGAGCTTTTAACCGGATTAATTTGCTTATACATTTTATACATATCTTTTGGTGATGTTGGATTAGACATATCGTCAGATAGAGCGTTCATATTCAATTTTCTTGCTTTAAACAAATACTTGCTTAATGATTTGTTGGCTTATTGTACACAATTGCGTCAGAAAATAATTGTGTTTTTTAATACTCTTGGCGACTAGCGTTTCTTAATCTAAACAATCTATCACATGAGTCATCCCAATATTTCCTAGGAGTGTATTTATTTTTTTGCGAAATATGTTAGGTGTTTTTAGAAACAATGTTCTTAGTCGTACTATACATGTTGTCAAGAGTTAAGATATGAATTTTCAAAAAATGCCAAAAAACTTTCTCATGTAAAATTTTATGTTCAGAAATAAAGTTTTTACTGGAAACTTTAATTATTATTGGGAAATGATTACAATTAGTTTTTATACCCGTTACTCGTAGAGTAAAAGGGTATACTAGATTCGTCGGAAAGTATGTAACAGGCAGAAGGAAGCGTTTCCGACCCCATAAAGTATATATATTCTTGATCAGGATCACTAGCCGAGTCGATCTAGCCATGTCCGTCTGTCCGTCTGTCCGTCTGTCCGTCTGTCCGTCTGTCCGTCTGTCCGTCTGTCCGGATGAACGCTGAGATCTCGGAAACTATGAGAGCTAGGCTATTGAGATTTGGCGAGCAGATTCCTGAGCTTCTTACGCAGCGCAAGTTTGTTTCAGTAGAGTGCCACGCCCACTCTAACGCCCACAAACCGCCCGAAACTGTGGCTCCTACAGTTTTGATGTTAGATAGAAAATTTTAACTGAAATGTATTATTCTTGTCCATACCTATCGATTGACCTTAAAAAAATTTTTCTACGCCCACTCTAACGCCCACAAACCTCCCAAGAAAAAAAGCTATGACGTCAGAGCCAGACAGTGCGAAATGTTTTTACGCGTGTATGTGTGTGTATGTAAATAGTTGCCGGCCGAACTTAGCGGCAAAGAGAAAAGCACTGCCGGCGCTCAGAGAGAGCAAAGTGCGCGGCTAACTTATTCTATTGAACAATGAATTTGTCGCGCCTACCCTGACGCACACAACGCTTAAATCTGTCTTCCGCCGGTAGGTGGCGCATTTAAATCTCGCTTTGCTGCTTGCATATCTCCATTTCCCTTTGGTCGCTTAAGCTGAGTAACGGGTATCTGATAGTCGAGGTACTCGACTATAGCGTTCTCCCTTGTTTTTTTTTTGATTGAGGACCAATTAAAACTGTAGTTGATTCTATTTACTAAAGATAAATCAATAGCAGATGAATAGTTGGGATTTATTGAAAAAGTTGGCGAGCCATTATTGATACAGGAAAATCCGAGCTTACTAAAGACCTTTCAAAAGAGTTTCCTTAAGCATTTTGAGATTCATTACCTCAATCTATTGATTTAGCATTAAGATCACCTCCTATCAAAGAAGCACCGTTTAATGAAGAAACAAATGTTAGAATATTGTTAAAGCTTAGCTCGAACGTATTAAGGTCCACATTGGGAGCAGAATTATACTGAAATTTTGAATTTTTAGTTTAAAAGACTGCACATTGAGTTGTCTTTGACCCAAAATTCAGATAAAACAGCAATATCAATATCATAATTTACCAAAAAAATTTGCAGTAATTGCCTATAATGTTTAGAAGTAAGGCTTTGTATACTATATTCTAAAATTATCATTATCAAAAAATAAAAGTTGAAGAATTTCTAGTTTTAATAATAGATAAAAAATTAAAATAGGGAAAAAAAATAAATATTAATAAAAAAGAAATATATAAAAATTTTAAATTATTTATTAATTTTAATCAAATCAATTCTGCAAATTGTTTGCCCAATTTTAGTATTTAATTTTTCAAGGAATTTTCTTGAACTAACATTGTTTACTTCCTTATTTAAGTTTGATATAAATTTGGAAATGTCTGCATGTAATTTACTTAGACCACTTTCAGCAGTTTCGAGAGCAGACTCGAACTGTGACGGTCTATTATTTGCAATTGGTGTAAAACGTTCAGATAAAATATATTCGTTTCTTTCAGGGCATTTTTCCATGCTTCCATTGTGTTTTGTGCGTTTACATTTTCAGCTTTGCGGTTGTTCATGTTTCTAACTATTTTGTTAAAAGATTTATAAGAATGCATTGTTCCTGCTGTTAATTTTGTGTTGTTTACTTACTTTTTGCCAAAAAGGCTAAGAAAATGCTTTGATTGCCTCTAAATAATAATTTAACTTTGCTGGTAGGTACTAAAATCTCTTTATTATTTCTATCTCTAGTATTAATTCTAATCATTTCTTCAGTAAGCACTGAGGAAGTAATTGATTCCATAATCATATCAATTGTAAAGGAGGTTGGAATTTGGTATATAAATCCAGTTTTATAAATAAAGTGCTTACAAATTTTCGGTTCATATCCGTATTTGTCGAGATCAGAGTAAACGAATAAATTCGTCTCTTTTGCCGTTCTTATTTCAACTTTGCAACGCCTAAAGCCTATCTTTTGCACTGCGATAATACTAAAACCTATATTTTTGGTAAAACACCGCCTAGCCCCAAGGGGCTAATCGGCACTCGACTTTGTTCTCCACTTGTTCTCTTTTTGTCCACATATACCATAAATGGGGACAAGGGGACAAACGATACTGATTCTCCAACCATATGGTATCTTTTTAGCAGAAATTGCAAGACGCAAGTGTAGTCGCCGCAATTGAGATCTTCCCCATTTCTGATGGCGAATGCGTATTAGGGTTGTCGAATTTTTTAAAAGTATCGTATCGATGATATTTGGTTTTTGAAAAAATATCATAATGATATTTGAAAATATTAATTTAAAATATCGATATATCGATGATATTTTATATTTTTTTTAAATACTTAAGTTTTAATGGGAGAGGACATTACAGGCTGCTCATTTAAAATTCAAAGCGCACAGTACCGTTAATATGTTGCTTTAACAAACAAGATATGAAGAAATTCAAGAAATCGAACAATTTTATAAAATCAATTTCACAATATCGTGTTTTTTTTAAGTACGATGTTAGGTTGGATGTGTTTCCGCTAGTTGTAATTATTTTACAACACAATGTGCACTTTGCTGAGTTTATTGTAATCTCAGTGATATACTTTTTTGCGCTAATGTTTTGCGTTATGTCGGCGTCGGCTAAGGCTTTCAAGCAGCGGTCGGCAGCGCCCTATTAAGTGAGCATAGGGAATTGTTCTGCCCAACCGCTGCTCGCTCAAGTATAACATAGATGTTCGTGTGACTTCGGAATAGGTCTTCCGGTCTTATCTTTCTCAGCTTCGGCGCGCTTTTTTGCTGCTGCGGCAGAGGTTCGGCCTCGCAGAGCGACAAAAATCAAATGCGCGAGTTACGTATAACCCCACTTCACTTCCCACATATGTCCAAAAACCAATTTCTTCTTTACCACCTCTTAATAATAAAGTACAAGAATTGCTTAACTCATTAAATGCTAAATAAACAATATATTAAAGTAATACAGCAACAGGAAATGCACAGGTTAACGATCTGGCACACGCCAACCAAAATAAGTTTTAAGAAAATATAAAATCCAAATAAGCAATATAACACAGTTAACAGGAAATGCATAGTTCATCGATCGTTATTTAATTCAGGCTAACTAGAGGCCAACGATCTTACACATGTCGACCAGAATAATTCGTAAGAAAACCTAATAAGCACTTCTGTAAACCTAAATTAAGTTTTCTAAAACATTATCAATAAAGAATATTCAGTTGATTTTTGCCCACCAAACCCGCTTGACGTGTTTTACTTACAAATAATTTATTTTTTTAAAACTTCGCAACTCCTTAAACAAAATTGGCGCAGCCGGTAGGATCCTTTGTAATTAAAGAGGGTCCAGTGATTATTCAAATCGAACTTAACGTGAAGAAAAAAAAATATAACAAAAATTTTTTGTGATAAATAAAAAATACAAAAAGTCAGCGAACAGAAGCGAACTAAAAATCAGTCCGCTAAGTGAACGTGGTGCAGTGCATAGAAAAGTGCATTGATCAAAGCAAAACCAGACCAAGCAGCGCAACAGCATTAAATCCAACTAAAAATCAGTGGATTAATGCCTGTAGAGATCGAACTAAAATCGACTTAGACAGCGCTAAGAAGGAAATCAACTCAACCTGGATATAAGAAGGCAGCGAAGTATCGCTTCATACGACAATAGCAGGATGGCTCACGATAACGGCCAGATGCCCCAAGCGGATCTTTTGGAACAATTGGCCATAAGGGAAAGACAGCTGGAGCAACTGCAACAAGCGTATGTACAGCTCCAAGGAAATGGAAACAACCCAGCCCAACAAGAGCGGTTGTTCAAAAACATCAATCGTTTGGCAACCTTTACGGGAACCGGGGAAATCTCCATCAACTCCTTCTTCAGTAGCGTGGAGTACCTGTTACAGACGGTAGAGGACCCACAGCTCAAGAGAAAAGCCACAAGGATGCAGTAATAAATATCCCGGAGCCGGACAACTGGGACCTGATAAAGGCCACCTTGAAGTTAAGGTACAGACCAGACACGGAGCCACACCAAATCTACAAGAGGATATGTGACCTGAGAGTGAATTCGGTGAGCGAGCTTGCAGTAGAAATTCAAAATATAAAATATAAAAATGATGAATTAATTGTGTATCATATGAATGATAATTTTATAGATTTAAGTAATGTCGAAAGTTTATTAGTTAACACAGCCAAAGAAATGACACAAAGCACTTTACTAGACAAGATCTACGAAGTCAGAGATTTAAGCACTATATTAAAGATAATGATGCAACGCAGATATGAGAATAGTTGCATTAGGTATCAATATAGGAAAGGTAGACCTTACCAAAACAATTACAGGAACAACAACCAGAATACCAATCAACAATATAATCAGCAAAACAATACAATGCAAAATGCACATCAAAATAAGAATACCAATCAACAATATAATCAGCAAAACAATACAATGCAAAATGTACATCGAAATTATCAGAGCAACAATTCAGGACAAGTTAGACAGAACAATACCCCTCAGAATTTTAGAGGCAATAACTCCGGACAAAGTAGACGATATCAAAATAATCAGTGGAATCAACAAGCAGGATCACATCAGTCTAGGCAAAATAGGCCAACGAATGTGGTACCTATGGAGGTAGATAACATAGAAGCCAACCAACACCAAAACAATATCGACCAAAGCAGATACGAAAATGACAACTACAACAGTGACCATAACTCGAACAGTAAACACGATAATAATCAAATGGAAAACTATCCACAGGCAGAATTCAATAATACGGTTTTTTTTACGAAGCCGCCTCGGATGGGTTACCACTAATAGAACTTAACATAGACAAACAGAAATACGTGGCCTTAATAGACACAGGAGCCACCTTGAGTTTAGTTAGCGACCAGATTAACGGTTACAGAAAAATGAGACTAAATACGCCCATACCATACACTACAATTAACAGCAAAGACGTAATAGCGTACGAAATTCATACCACAGCCCCAAAAGAATTTAACTTACCAAATAACGCAAGAGTACGATGGAAATTAGCCCCGCTTAAGGGAAGAAAATACAATTTTATCATAGGGATAGACCTCCTAAATTTTTTGAATGCATTTATAAACATTGAGAGGAAGGTTTTAATTTTAAATCAAAAAGAAAGCGTAATTATAAACAATCCATATCAATACGAAGAAGTTTCTGTATTAGAAAGTAGCAGTAAAAACTTAGAGAATTTGAAACTCGACCACTTAAATGAAGAAGAAGTCAGAGAAATTAAAGTCATTGTACAACGATTTAGCAAACTTTTTTTTAAGGAGGGAGACCAACTAACTAGTACGACAGAAATTGAACACGAAATACGGACCAATACAGAGGAACAGTTAAACTCAAAACTTTATAGATACCCACCACAACACGAGGAAGAAGTTAGGAAACAAATAAAAGAAATGGAAGAACAGGGTATAATTAGAAAGAGTAATTCAAGATACTCTAGCCCACTTATAGTAATCCCGAAGAAGATCGACAACTCTGGAAAGAAAAAGTTTAGGATAGTAATAGACTACAGGAAGTTAAATGAAATAACCATAGACGACAAATTTCCGATTCCGAACATTAATTCTATTTTGGATAAACTAGGAAGAGCTCAATACTTCACTACAATAGATTTAGCCAAAGGCTACCATCAGATCTTAGTCCGAGAATCAGACAGAAAAAAAACGGCATTCGTAACGCCACATGGACTATATGAGTTTATAAGAATGCCATTTGGGTTGAAAAATGCCCCTGCCACATTCCAAAGACTTATGAATGAAATACGTAGGGATCACATTAATAAAAAATGCGTCGTGTATCTAGACGATATACTTATTTTCAGCACCTCATTAAAAGAACATATTCAAGCTATTAACGAAATATTCCAAATATAAGAAAAGAAAAATTTTAAAATACAGATTGACAAGTGTAACTTCATGAAAAAGGAAACTGAATTTCTAGGACATATCCTTACAAAAGAGGGCATTAAGCCAAATCCAAATAAGATCGCAATCATAGAAAAATTACTGTTACCACGAACAGAGAAGCAAATAAAAAGCTTCTTAGGTATAACAGGTTATTACAGAATATTTATAAAAGATTATGCTAAAGTAGCACAGCCAATAACCAAGTATTTGAAAAAAAATGTTAAAATAAATCTAAAAGACCCCACCTATGTCGAAGCATTTGAAAAATTAAAACATTTAATCAGTTCTCACCCAATTTTAAGATATCCCAATTTTGAAAAAAAATTTACATTAACTACAGATGCATCAAATTATGCAATTGGATCTGTCCTATCTCAAGACGGTCATCCAATCTGCTTTGCATCAAGAACGCTAAACAATCATGAAAAAAATTACTCAGCAACAGACAAAGAATTCCTAGCAATACTATGGAGCGTCAATTATTTCAGACCATACCTTTACGGGAATAAATTCAAAATATTAACTGACCACCAGCCAATAAAATTCTTACACTCAAAACATAAAGGTAAAGATATTTCACCCAGACACCAGAGATGGTTATTAAAATTAGGAGAATATCAATTTGAGATAGATTACTTGAAAGGAAAAGAGAACAGAGTGGCAGATTTTCTTAGCAGACTGGAAGACAGCGACCTTACGAACAAAACCGAAAACGAAAGAGACAATGAATACAAAGATAATATTTCAGACATAAACATGATAGCAAACATTGAAGATAATCTCTCAACATCAACAGTACATTCAGCCGAAGAAAATTTACACAATCATTTTTATATAAAAGAGGAAATAGTTAACAAATATAAAACACAAATAATTATTACAGACAGTTAAACAGACGAGTATAAAACAATACATGGAAAATCAATAATATTTATAGCAAAACATGACTTTCCAACAATGGGAGATATTTTCAGGAAATATATACACAAAGGAAAAGTCGGAATCTATTCAGAATTATCGTATCAAGAGTACAACATAGTACAAGAAAAACTAATAGAAATGTTTTCAGACAACAAACAATTAGAATTCATAAAATGCACACTCAGAGCTCAAGATATTGAACATGAAACAGAAGCAGTAAGACAAATTTCGTTTTATCATGTAAGAGAAAGTATGCACTCAGGAATTCAGGAAACATATAACCAATTGAAAAACAAGATTTACTTTCCAAAATTGTTAGAGTTGGTGCAAATGGTTATAAATCAATGCGATTTTTGCAAAGAAATAAAATATGATAGAAATCCTATTAAAAATAAATTCAGTAAAACGGAAACCCCATCAGATAAAAATCAGATAATACACTTGGGGATACATATGTAATAAAAAATACACATTTTTTAACGACCATAGATAAATTTTCAAAGTTCGCAGCAGTATACCCATTAAATGATAGAAATCATATCACTATAGTAGAACAATTGGAGGAACATTTTACGAAAATAGGCAAACCAGGTAAAATAATAGCTGATAACGAATTTGATTCATTCAGGATTAAAGAACTACTAAGACAAGAAGGGATAGAATTACACTTAACAAAACCGAATATTCACACTGGCAATTCAGATGTAGAAAGACTACACAATTCACTAGCAGAAAAGTTTAGAATAACATATAAAACGGAAGCGTCGAATATGTCAGTAAAACAAATTATGCAGAGAGCAGTGAGAAATTACAATGAAAGATATCACTCCACAATCAAATGTACCCCCAGCGAAGCCCACAACAATAAGATAGAATTGACAAAAATAAAAGAAAATATAGATAGCGCTAAACAAAAACTGTTAGAAAAGCACAACGGCAACAGGGAGCATTATGAAGAAAAACGAGAAGAGGGTTTTATAAAGAACTACAAGGCAGTCAGACACAAAGAAGCTCCGAAATTCAAAAAAGCAAATCTCGGTAATATTGACCCAATAAATATTAAACGCCCTTATAAATTTACAGAAAATACTAACGACGACTATGTTGCTGACGACAATACTAATGACAATGGCAATAACAACAACAGCGGGAACACTAACGATTCAAGAAATACCTGATCAGGACGGGTATGCGCAAATAGAGATGAAAAATCAAGATATAATTATCACAACAGATATAGTAGTACATATAATAAACTTAAAAGATATTGACAATATTTTGAACGAAATAGGAAAAAACATAGAAATGACAAACAATGACAACAAACACATATTACAATCGGAACTAACTGAAACAAAAAACAAATTGTATACCCTATATGGAAACCACAATCGCGAAAGAAGAGGATTAATTAATGTAGTAGGTAGTTCAGCAAAATGGTTGTTTGGAACAATGGACGATGAAGACAGGAAAGAAGTTGAGAACCATATCTCTACATTTAAAGAAAACATGCAGGAAACAGATGAAGCATTAAACAAGCAAATTTACATAAATACGTATTTCAATGATACAATAAAATACATTGAACAAATAGTTAAATCAGATAGAGAGGCAATAGAGAGACAATTGAATGCAATTAGCAAATTCGAAAATAACAGATACCAGGAGAACTTATATTACGACCAACATATAAAAATTCAGTTAATAAAAAATAAGATTGAACATTTGCAGGATAACGTTGCTTCTGCTAGATACAATATATTACATCCCAGCATATTAACAGATCACGAAATAAAAAAATACAATATCGATTTCAACAAACTAAACCATATAAAGTTAGCTACGGCTTTGTTCAGAAATAATCTTTTAGTACTCGCAATAGAAATACCAAAAAACTTTATAACAGTAAAAATACAACAGATAATACCGATGCCTAATGAAGAAAACTTTGAAATAGATCAGGAATCAGAACTGATATTTAACTATAAAAATTCAACATACACCTATAAAACAAATAAAAAATTAAAAGAAATGCGAAAAAGTAAACATTGTGTATTTAAGAAAAATTGCAAACTGATACAAAGAAATGAAATGCAAATATTAGAACTAGACGAAGAAACCGTAGTAATTAAGAATGCTAAAAATGAAACATTATATCAAAATTGTAACAGCAATGAAATTAAAATGAAAAAAAATATTCTAATACACTTTACAAATTGTACAATAGGTTTAGAAAATAATTATTTTACAAATTCATACGAATTAGATAAGAAAAGAATTTTATATGAGAAATCAAACCAAACTCAAAATTTTACTAAACAAATCACTTTTGAGAAAATATTGGAAAATTATAAGATTAACTAGTCGAACATAAGAAAATTAAAAATACATAAAGACATAAATTAATTTTTTAATGCAACCATACTTTTGTCAATAATTGTATTAATTGCTTACATTGTTTTAAAACACAAGAAAATTAAAATTCAGCTCAATAACAATAGAATTCAGGAGAATTCTTATCTAAAAGGGGGAGAAGTTACGTATAACCCCACTTCACTTCCCACATATGTCCAAAACCCAATTTCTTCTTTACCACCTCTTAATAATAAAGTACAAGAATTGCTTAACTCATTGAATGCTAAATAAACAATATATTAAAGTAATACAGCAAACAGGAAATGCACAGGTTAACGATCTGGCACATGCCAACCAAAATAAGTTCTAAGAAAATATAAGATCCAAATAAGCAATATAACACAGTAAACAGGAAATGCATAGTTCATCGATCGTTATTAAATTCAGGCTAACTAACTAGATCTTACACATGTCGACCAGAATAATTCGTAAGAAAACCTAATAAGCACTTCTGTAAACCTAAATTAAGTTTTCTTTAAAACATTATCAATAAAGAATATTCAGTTGATTTTTGCCCACCAAACCCGCTTGACGTGTTTTACTTACAAATAATTTATTTTTTTAAAACTTCGCAACTCCTTAAACAAAATTCGCGCACTTCGTGTTTTTTACAATCACACTAATGAAAGGCAAATTTCTGATAGTATGTGGGTGCCGACCGCTGCTTTGAAGTGACCAAATAGAAAGGACCAAAATATCATTTACAAATAATATCGAGATTCGATATTTTGGGCCAAAAAAATATCGCTATGATAATATTTAAAAAAAAAATATCATCGAAATATCGATATTTTGATATATTTTCGACATCACTACTGCGTATCCTTCGGCATCACTTTCGTGTACGGCTGTCGTCTTCCTTAAATCAATCAATGTTATATACCTTTGAAGAAAAAAATTATATTCTTCATATATTTATCAACTTAAAGCCTAGTACTCACATCGACGAAAACCGCGAGCTAACCATAGGAGTGAGCGAGAGGCAAACAGGCGGCCAAAGGTTTTCGTCGGGTCTGTTTTTCAGCGTGGTACTCAGATGAGCTAAGGAAATACCATAAAAAATACCAGATTTCGGGAGTGAATTTTCGATGAACGCCGTTAGCCGCGGCCCAAAGAATAAGAAATTTAATCTTTGGCGGTGTTCGTGCAGAAGCGGTGGGGAATTTAAAAATTTTAAATGGAAGAAAAACCCCAAAAACGGTTAAAGGAGGTCAGTGCAGATGAAAAAGGACGCCTAATCCAAGCTGTTGCCCATTACTGTGGGATTTGACCGACAGGAAGCAATACCACAACAGGGGAAAATCCGCAGAATAGTTGAAGTGCTGGAGGAGATCCACTAGAGAATCCCAGTGGGAAGGAACATGCCGAGTGGGACTTCGCTCTCTACATGGACATCCTGCCGGGCGTGTCCTGGCAAAGAAAGTAAGATCTAGCCAAAATAATTTGGTTGCGTTTTACTAATAGAAGGATCTTTTCAGCAGAACCACCAGTAATATGATCTCCGAAGACTTCTCCATTAGGACTCCGTACACCATAACCACCAGCTACTTGGCAGCTTAAGCGGAGCTGGAGGACACGCTGCCTTCTACAGGGAGGAGGAAAATAGGGCGCCCGCTAAGGAACAGTTGGAGAAGCCATGTCCAGCCACTGCCAGGATGCTGAGCGACTTCCTGCAGCATCAGCGGATCAACCCTGTTCCCAATCCGGCTCCCATTTCCTCAAGGTCCAATATGCCTATTGGGACTCGGAGCTGGACTGCGGTGGAGCGGGAAAGATGGCGAAGCATCCGTGGGACGAAAAGGAAGTATTAAACAACTAATTTACATATATAAAAACATTCGTTGAACATTCCATCTAGTTTTAATTTAATTTCTTTGTGTACCAGCAGACTCCTCCTTTTTAAATTTCTCCAATTGTTTTGTTTTCCGTTTGGCAACAAACCCAGCTGCTTGTCAGTAAGACCATGCTACATGCATTGCTGGTGAACTTTGAAAACTTCGGTCACACTACAAAGAATAAGATTTTTCGACTAGTGAAACTCTTAGCCGATCTGAGTACTAGGCTTAAGCCTGATAAGATATAATGCCAACTTGAAGTTTTTTGGCAATTTAAACAAATTCTACAGGAAAATTTTTTTCCCGAATAGTAAATTTGACCAAAAACGGGGTTGGACTTGTAAAGGAACCGTCCTAATAGGTATTGATGGTTACGTCTATGGCAGAGCGCTGCTACTTGGATTAAGATTGCGGTTATGCGATTTGATTTAACAAAAAAAGATGGATACACATACGAGTTGCCTATCGAGTTAACTCTTATTATATTATTATTACTTTTAAATAATAGTAATTAAAAAAAAAAAAATATTTTTAATAAAAACAAAAGAAATGTGACTTACTAAATACCAAATACTGAATACCAAATATACCGAATAATGGAAATCGGCTATTTTTGGATAAGTAACGCGTAAGTGTTTTTATTGGTGAATGGCCACTCCATTCGACCTGCTGCCATTAATGTCTAGGTATCAAGCACTGCTGCACGTCTCGATGTGTAGTACACTCGGCTCAAACAGTCTCGTGCACCGTGGCTGGTCTGTCCGCACTGTCGGCAGACATTCTTCTTGTACCTGCAGTCCCTAATCTTATGGTCGAAAGCAAGACCCTCTAAGCAGTTTTCCTGTGGCACTTGCAGTGTATTCTCTAGTGAAATTAATTTAAATTCATTCACAAATGAGAACCGAGATTTCTCACGCTCCTCGCCACTCTGCTAGCAACACGATACGTCCACGTACTCGAGCCACTAATTTATGATGTGGTAGCAAGTCTATCAATTACGCTCCGACAAACCCGGATGGGGTCAATTCATATTACCATGACACCATTCTGGCTGGATCCGCTTGACGAGGAAGAGCTGTTGGAGGAGGTGCGCAGTTGGGTGGTTTTCTTCACAGGTGCAAAGGACTCTGTGATCTTTTGGAAACTATTTGAACAGCCGTCGTTGCAGGACGACTGCTGCAGGCGGGACATGATGAAATAGACCCAGACTTGATTCAATTTCAGGAACTTGCTACTCACACAAGGCAGTGAAGCTGGCGATCTTATTCATATTCTTGGTAGTCTTTACCACCAGTTCGCGGCACACGACGATGAGGGACGACCCTCTGGTGGTACGTCCCAATTGTCATCTCCGTCAATAAGCTTAGCATGCGAATTGTCATCCAGGGCCATCATCTTAGTCCTCAAATTATCTCGTTGCTTGCTCCTGTTACGCTTCCCGTCAGAGCGAACCACGTCACTTTCCGGACGCATTTCACCCTCACTCCATGAATCCTCAGACATCTTCGCGGCGGTGTAAGAAATTGGTTTAAAAAATTCACTCACCAAATTTTTGTTAAGTCCCAGCAGGCCCTTCAGTTCGAGTCTCAATTGAAAATAAAGAAACAAAATTTTCTACAATTGCTTACAAGTGTGAACCGTGATTCCTGACGCTCCTCGTCCGTGCATAACTCCGCAAACAATACTATCCGTCCGCGTGCTCAAGCCACGGAGCTTAGCACTATTTCCTGCAATGTTTCCACTCCACAAACGCAGAAATCGAATTGTCGGGCAAGCACTCCCCCTTCTGTAGGGGCGAGATCTATCTAAAGTCTCTACCGTTCTGTGGGTCACAGCACCCGAGTTGTATAACGCAACATCCACGTCGAGCCCGAAGACTACCCGCGATATAGGTGTCCTTAATGAGCAGTCTTGGAACTACTCAATCCGTGGTACCGAGATTACAGGCTCGGTAGGCCTCACCCCTTCAGCTCTGACAAGCTCGGATGGGGCAACCATTGCCATATTAGTCGCCTCCTACGACAAGCTATGACAGGCTGTGGCAGTATTCTTCGCCGCTACCACACGGCAGGGGTTTTGGACTAAAAGTCCCTCCTCCTGCGGAACGCCTCGTCAGCAAACGTGTTGAGTTGTCGAGTCCTGTCCTCATCCTCCAGAATCCTTCCAAACGTCCAGTTTTCACCATCGCAGCACTCCAAGTCCATCAAGGTCGCGCAAATCTGCATAGAGGGGGCAGTCACACAAGACGTGCTGCCAATCCTCAACTGGATCGCCACATGAGCATGCGGCAGAGTCCGAGAGCGCTCTATTATGCAGAAATGCGTTTAACGATCCGTGTCCAGTGATCAGGAATCCGGTGCGCATCGGAAATCCGAAGTGTGGATTCCGAAATGCCAGAGTGACATCTGGGATGAACTTGTAGGTCACCCGTCCAGATGCATCTACGTCATCCCATCTGTCCTGCCATCTGTGCCGTAAGCACTGCTCCATACGCACCATCTTCTCTTCCCAGCTCAGACTCGTGAGGTCTTCGCCATACAGCAGATCGTATTCCTCCAGCGGGTATCCACGCTTTAGTTTGTATTTAACTGCCATTTGCATGGCAGCTAAATCAAACGTGGGAACGCCAGCAAGAACCTGCAGTGCCGCAGTGGACACTGTTCGGCATACCGGAAGGCTTCCCATAAGGATTAGCCTCTGGCAAGCAAGGAGTCGCCTCTTGGCCACAACTTGCTGCGTCGTAGTGACATACCATACCGAGACACCAAATAGCGCACAGGGCACCATGAGTCCGGCATAGATGGTCCGCCTGGCTCGAGGACTGAAACCCCAGTCTACTCGAAGCACACGCGCCAATGCTGCAACGACTCCAGCCATACGCTGTCGAAGGTTCCCGACGTGCTCGAGAAATCTCAAGCCTTCGCTGACTGTGATGCCAAGGTACCGGCAGCTGCTTACATACGGCAAGTTTGCTCCAGCAAATTTTACCGCAGGGGGGCGACTTGGTACACGCGAAGGACCACGCGTAAAGTGTTCGCTTCCTTTAAGCAGCATAATTACCGTCTTACTGGTGGAAACGGCAACGCCGACTTCCATCCCCCACGTTTCAACGATGGACATTAGTTGCGCTCCTTTTGTCTCCAGCGCGAGTCGGGAGTTTCCCTCGACGAGAAGCAGCAAATCATCCGCATACGCACTCAGTGTGCAGTACGACTCAAGGCGCCGGATCAGTACATCCATCAGCAGATCCCAAATGAATGGGCCGCTGATTGACCCCTGCGGACAGCCTCTAGTTACGGGGACATCAACTTCCTCGTAAATGCTTCGGATGACTGCTCTTCTGCCTGAGAAGAAGCTCTACCACAAGCCCATCTCTCGGCATCCCAACTCCGCCAATCGGCGCAGTGCAGCACTCCATTCCACATTGTCAAAGGCTCCCTTGAAGTCCACGAAAATGCCGAGCACGTATTTCGCCGGGCTGGCGTGAATACTGCTCTTCACGTGCATCCAAGCATCCTCCGAACTGCCACCTGCAGCCTTCCGGAAGAACTTCTCTCACACGATCTACCATGATGGCCTCCAGCACCTTTCCGAAAACCGGAAGCAGGCAAATGCCGCGGTACGACGATGGCTCACACCTGTCCTTGTCGGGTCCCTTGAGCAGAGCTACCACACGAGGGCATTTCCACTCAGCAGGGAAGTACCCCGACCGGATGCAGCTGGAATACATCGCCGTAAGATGCTGAGGTATGGCGCGCCACACAGCCTTGCAAATCGTACCGTTGATGCCGTCCATGCCAGGCGAGCGTTTGCTCTTCGACCTAGCGACACAAGCACCAACCTCAGAAACTTCCAAGGGCGGTGGGAATTCCTCCGCTGAGGCAATCGGTGCATCGGACTCCGCAACTGGGAAAAAGTTGCGGAGGAGCACACGCGCACAGTCACTCCAGTTGGTGACTAGCTCGCCATTTACGCGAAGGCACCCAATCTCCGTCCGTTTCTTGCGACCTCGGCACATCTTGTAGACGCGCCCCCAGGGATCGTGTGAATTTTCTCCCACGAAGCGTCTCCAGCTGTCCTCCTTCGTCCTCAGGATGAGCTTCTTGTAGGCGGCCGAGGTAAGTCTCAGCTCGCGCACAATAAGCTTGGCCACGTCGTCATGGCGACGACGTCTGGCATCCTAAAGTCGGAGCCTAAGTCTCCTGACTTCGCGGCGCATCGCACTAAGGTCAGCGGTCCACCAACCTGGTCTCGATCTCGGCGATCCTGCAGTCCTCCTACCCAGAACAAGGTCGCACACTTCGTGGACGATCCTGCGAAGGGTAGAGGCTTGTTGGTCCAGCGGCGATTCTGAGAAGTCTTCCGGAAGTTCGGTTGACCTACTCACCATTTCCTGCTCGAACAACCGCCAACGTGCATTGGAGAAGTTCCAGGACGGCACCGGAGCTAGGTTCTCAACGGCTGTATCGGTCGTTGGGTTGGCCACAACAGTAACGATGTTGTGGTCACTCAACTCCCAATCGTCCACTCTCCACTCCTATGTGGCTAGCATAGATCCTGCAGCGTTGGCGATCGTCACGTCGATGTCGCTCCGTCCGTTGCTGGACTCGAACGTGTACACCGAACTTGGCTGGTTTAGAACCACGGCTTCCTTCTCCACAATCCACTGAGACGGCAGCTCACCCCGATTATAGTTTGCAAGTCCCTCAGCGTGAGGAGGGAGCTTGCTAAACCACATGGGGGATGCTGCGTTCGCATCAAGGCCAAGGATTGCGGGGGTTCTGCTGGCCAGCAGCAGGACCGCATCCAAGTACGGGAGGTACGGTGGTAAATCGGCATCAAACTGACAATATGCGGAGCATAGAAAGATTAAGCCAAATCTTCCTTTAATGCTCACACATACGCCGTACTCCGTGGTGAGGGGCTCCACTTGCATGCAGGTGACATCCTGGTGATTAACTAGGATGGCCGCCTTTCCTCCTCGATCGGTAAAACTCCTTATACCGTCAGGCAGCTCATCCATCCTCCCGTCGTTCACATATGGCTCCTGGTCCAGTGCGAACAGGCTCTTGCTCTCTCGCAATCGGACTCCGAGCTCGATGGTAGCAGCTCGTCCTTTGCCACAATTTGCTTGGATGAAGCTATACATTTTTGATGTCTAGCATTCACCCGCGCCAACACCGCTGCATACACAGGGCACCCGGGGGACAGCATATGGTGCGCCGATGGGTAGCCCTTGAAGCGGCAATTCCGGCAGTCCACCGGATTGGTGCAGCCTCGCGCATTGTGGCCAGTCTGTCCGCACTGTCGGCAGACCTTGTCGTTCTCTTTCATCCTGCAACTGGCCACCTTGTGGTCGAAACCGACGCACCTATGGCACGCATAAGTGCGCACCAAGGCCCGGCAGTTGTACGCAAACCACCCAATGTAGGCTTTTCCTCCGTCCAGGACATCAAGTGCCGTCGCGTCGACCTCTAGCGTCACGTTGACCGTGGCGCCATTGGCCTGCGACCAGGGCTTTTCAAGCCGCACTGTCCTCTTAAATTGTGCCAGGTCCATCTTGTCCTCGAAGTTGTTTTTATACAACTCCGTCATGAAGTCCTCGGGCGTGTGCGCAGTGTCGACGCTGCTAACTACAACCTTCGGCTTAAGTTCCGGGGTCTGCTTAATTTCAAGTCCGGCCTCGCTGAACTTCTTGTTTGCCATCCCACGCTTAAGCTCTCCTGACGACGGGGTACGTATAACGGCACCGCCACGCGCCAATCCCCTGACTTCATGGAGTCGGACTCCTAGTGCAGGAGCGATTTCCTTCCGCACCTTCTCCGCCAGCTGCTTGCCCGAGATGGTCGGGTCTGGGCTGTGCACGACTGCCGACCAGG
The DNA here is from genome assembly GCF_014743375.2 of Drosophila subpulchrella. Lineage (NCBI taxonomy): Eukaryota > Metazoa > Arthropoda > Insecta > Diptera > Drosophilidae > Drosophila > Drosophila subpulchrella. The sequence continues at coordinate 958,763 of NW_023665489.1, read as the reverse complement.
TCTCCCGCGACTTTCGCGGCATCGGGATCGGCGTGGCAGAAGGCACTGGCAAACTGGGGTACGCGACTGCATACGACGGCTGGTTGGCAACAGCGACTGGTCGCTGAGCTGGCGGCGGTGGCGTCTTCTTGCACTGCTTGTAGCGATCATCGAGAATGGCATTCCTTATCAACAGCGACGAGATCAAGGCCTCGTATCTCGCTGTGACTTTCAGTATCTCCGTTTGGAGTTTCAAAGACACGACATTCACGAAGAGCCCTAGCATTTCATTCCTGATGGCAGTCGACTCTTCTTCGACGCGGCACGATCCTTGCTTCACCACCTCCATGGGGCAGTGCGACGAGCGAACAACGGGAGGGGGATAGGGGACTACGACCTTAGCTCCAACGGCGACATTTGCTGCAGCGGCTGATGTCGAGGCTTCAGCGGCGTCGGCAGCGGCAGCAGCAGCGGCAGCAGCAGTAGCGGCTGCAGCTACTACAGCAGCAGTGGTGGCGGCAGCAGCGGGAGCGGGCGGCGGCGGCATCTCCAGAGAAGAGAGCGTCTCCTCTACAAGGGGCTCTGGCCCGCCTCCAACTCCATCCACGGCAACAATTTTTGCCTGCGAGGCATCCCGTGCGGCAGCACCTCGTCTTCGCTTCCCCTTCGGGCGGCCTTTTCGACAAAGGCTGACGCTTCCGCGACTGCTGGCAGATTCGCTGCCCGAGCATCCACCCTCCGTCTCCATCGGAGATGGAGCCATCGCCCACCTACCCTCTAAACTTTCTCGAGCAAGCTCACTTACCCGATAACAGAAAGCTTAGGCGGTACACGCACAGCTGATGCGCGAGAGAAATCACGCGCGGGAGAGGGAACACCTGCGCTCTCGCGAAAGCTCTCTCACGAAAGCGCTCTCTCGAAAGCGCTCTCTCGAAAGCGCTCTCTCGAAAGCGTTCTCCTAAGCACACGCGGCGCGCGCACGTGTGGAATTTTCCCAAAAGGAAAACGCCGATTTCCGCGTTCGTCGCTGACTTTCCGCAAATATTTTTGCACCACCGTATTCCTTTCACTAAGGCACGAATTTCAACGCAAAATTTGGCTTTGTACACCAAGTACTTCTCGACATATGACGAACTGATTGGGACCACGAAAAAACACACGTCCGTCGTTAATCCATTCATGCGCATCACTAATTAGATGACGAGGCATTTTGCTATTTTATTTTACTTTTTTTATTTTCGCTAGGGTATGGAAATCTTCCAAAGATACTAGATCTACCATCATCTTGTGTAATCAGTATATCTAGCATGCACGATTCGTTGCTCTATCTGAGCCTTCTTCACATTGGAGGTTCCACAACGCATACGTACTAAAACAATTCTTATATATTGTTATTGTGCGATGCTTATGCCTTCTTGATGTTGTGCCAAGGCAGCCGGCATTTAATGTTCTGGAACAAGGGCTTAAACTACGTCCAGCCTCTTGAGTATCCACTTAAGTTATGTTAAGAACTGCCTAAAGCAGCCAAGACTTCCTCTCATTACCTGAATACTTATGGTATGGCTATCATATTTGTTAAGGAATAATCGCCTGATCGTCAATCACATCAATGTGATTTGGTCGGAGTACCACCAGGTCGGGTTTATTAAGGTCGGACTCGCCCTTTAGACTTGGCTGAACAATGACCACGCAGCCTCTCTTCTCAAGTCCCCGCTTGATTCGATTTACTACGCAGTTGTGTCTAGCTACCCGCCTCCCATGCGAGCGAGCGCATTTTTGCATGATGTGGTTTGATGTTTCGGGAGCATCACATCCTGCACAATACTGTCGATCCAATTTGTGCCTTTTCCTCGTAGTAGGAGACTTAGTTGGTCGGGCATTAATCCGCAGTTTTATTCCGTCTATATATTCCTTTCATGTGAACAAACGCGTGGGTTGACCAACCCATCCGTGTTGTGGACCATAATGGCCCGCTTTACGGAGACAGTTACCATCAACAGACATGTACAATCTAATCTCCCAATACTCTTCTATGGCCGGACGCGATAACAGTTCATTTTGTTCAGCTAGCAATCTAACTCGGGCCCTTCGCTTTTCGTCTTCGATGAAAGAGCTGGCTACTTCGGATTGTTCGAAGTGAAGTCATCACTCTTATTAATTGAATCCCGAGGCCGCCATATTTTGGGGGGCAAGAACGAACGCTAACAGCACATTCGGTAGTAAATCTAGCCATTTACGCACATAAAATTGTATAATTTTAACAGATTTTCGTAACACTTCTATCGTCACACTCCCAAGGGTTAGCTTGTGATAGTGTTGTGGGATAAGGACGGTTCGAAGGGCAAATATATTCTGTTGTGGTTTTAGGGGAGCTTGCGACAACCTGTATAGCCTTGGACCAAAGTCCTCGGCTGTGTTGCATTTTACTCCCCCGTGTGCATTGAAAATGATGCCTATATACTTCCACTCGTTAGTGCGCTTGAATGCCGGACACCCGTTCAAGCCTACGCGGCAGGTATGTGGATCTAACAAAGTACACTTCTGTTTCGGCTGACCCTTTATGCCGATAGTGAAACACTTGTCAGCATTAAGGGTGATTCCAACAGTAGCCAAATAGCTAACTGTCTTGTCGACCAGCAGTTGAAGCCCCATTCGAGTTTCCGCAAAAAGGACCAAATCGTCTGCAAACGCGGCCGCGTTTGTCATGGCATTTCCGACCTTGGTACCAATTTCGTTGGGAAAGGCCGATGACCAGATTAAATAGCAGGGACGAATTCCTCTGAACTCCAACCTTCTCCGCAGTGAAGCTAGATAATGCGACTCTTGATGCCCTAAATTCGCGGTGTGTAATAGCGGACCATACCCTCTCAAGCGAGTGAACTGAAGTTGTCACTACATTTTCGCAAGATCTTGGGCTAGGCTAAGTCATTATCTCCCTCCAATAAGGTTCCATGAATTCTCGGTTTGGCATTACCTACTCATCAGTTTCCTCAAGCTATGACTTAATGCACCTTACTTTATGTTTATCCCGCCGTTTCGGCCTCTTCAGCTTACTTCGTGCACCCCGTATCGGATAAACTCCCTGGAGATAAGCGGATAAACATTGGAGAGTGATTTCCTTCCCCTCGATCTGCGACCTATCAATAATAGTTTGCACTTCTTGGGCTCTCCATTTGGAAGGACAAACTACGGGGCTATACCCGCGCAGCGCCAACAAGATTCCACTGTTCGACTGTTCTGATAGTGTGATTGGAGATGTTCCAGATGTTGATAGTTTGGGGCTTTGCTGACTATTACTAGGGCGTCGCCGTATGGCTCGATTTTCAACTTCTGGGACGAGAGCAGATAGCCTCCTTATCTGCTCGATTTTCTCCTTATAATCGCAACTCTGTCTCAGATTTTTGATTGCTTCGACGCTACGGTTCGTGAAATATACCGCTAGTTGCTTATTAATGTGTTTGATACCATTTGCCGTGAGCTCAACCTTCTTTCTCGCCATCATAATCTTCTCTTCCTCACACCACCTTGCCTTGACATCAACACGTCGACGAATATCATCAAGTTCGTCTGGGTGTTGAGATCTCAAGTGTACACCGAGTACTCTTTGGCTTGCAAAGGACCGGCCACATACTGTACATGGCACTCCGTTGGAGTAGCCGCTGCACTTGGTTCATATTGGTCCCCTGGGAAGATTTCCACAGGGGGTCGGGTCGTCATCAAATCCATCAGTATGCGAGGCCAATTATTATTGTTTGTGTAAGTAGCTCCAATATTTTAGATTCCGTAGGGTAACCGGCCCTAAGGAAAATTTTGTTCCGCCGCTCAAATTGTCTGTTAAACAGTAAAGCATGCTGTATAACATTACCGGGGAACACCACGAGGAGGTTTTGAGTCGACTTGAGTCAAGGTAAGGCTTATGAATTACAGAATAATATTCCCCTTCTGCACATCCGAGGATATGACTTATGAATTACAGAATAATATTCCCCTTCTGCATACCTAGATACCAGTTCCCCTAAAGAGAGTCATAGTTACTCCCGCCGTTGACCCGCGCCTACTTCAGTTTCTTCACTTTGAAATTCAGAGCACTGGGCAGAAATCACATTGTGTCAACACCTGCTACGGCCATCACAATGCTTTGTTTTAATTAGACAGTCGGATTCCTTAAGTCCGTGCCAGTTCTGAAATGATTATTAATTGATAGTCGTTATAATTAATAAGAATTCATTGGTTTAAAAAATATTATTCTTAAAAATGCTTGCAAGAAAGTTCAACATTTGGCTACGTAATTAAACTATCCGGGGAACAAGTAACTAACATAAATGCCACAAACTCTATTTACCCAGAACGAGCACATAAACAATGTTACTGTTTCCCAATCAAGCCCAAATATCTCAATCTTCAGATCCAATTCTTATCCCGAAGTTACGGATCTAATTTGCCGACTTCCCTTACCTACATTATTCTATCGACTAGAGACTCTTCATCTTGGAGACCAGCTGCGGATATTGGTACGGCCTGTTGAGAAGTTTACGTGTCCCCACCATAAATTTTCAAGGTCCGAGGAGAAACCATCGACACAACAGTATATGTCATGCTCTTCTGCCCATCTACCATATTTCTCTGCGAAAGACTTCCATGGTAGTACGGCTATAAGACAGAAAAGAAAACTCATCCGATATCTCTCGACGGCTTCTTTATGGTCGTTCCTGTTGACAGGATGACCACGAGGCCCATATTTAATAACAAACGGATACTAAACGGGTTACGGAATTGGAACCGTATTCCCTTTCGCTCAAAATTATTCAAATATATTAATCAGCTTGATTTATATATTTATTTAGCAAGTCATCGTCACAATTGCTTTACTTCGTTAGGAGGGGTTTTTGTTTGATTCATAAATAACAATATTTTATGTTTAAAAACTGAACCATTTTTTTTTTTATAATTTCCTGCGAGGCCTCTGATTGGTTAATATATATTTGAACAAATTATTTTCTTAAGGGTTCCGCAATTTTATTCTTGTGTGGGACTTATCGGACGTCTTAAAGAAGTGCGGCCACAAATTTGTTGAAAAACCGCAAACTTTTACCTGATTACTTGTAGTCAGGTTCCGACAATACGAGTGTCCCAAACACAATGCCTTTCGGAGGCTTAACCAAATAAAAAATATAAGTAATAAATTTAGATTAAATTGAAAACTTTTTAAATTTTTCAAAGATAAATTCAAAACATTTCAACCGCGTGTGCCATTTAGATTTCAAATGAAAATACAATTTTAAAAGTTTTTGTAAGAAGGCTTTGGCTTCAGCATTTGAAAATCCTCTGTTCAGTAAGGTCGTGCGGTCCAGCTAAATTAAGTCCTCCTTGAGCAGTTTAATTTGTATACTCAGTACTTAAAACACTTTTTTAAGTTTACCTTTTTTGAACCAATTCGGAAAAACGTGGTAGAGGGCCGTCGTATGCTGATCGTCGGCGAGGACCATCTTAAAAAAAAGCTTGTCAAGTCCAGAATGAAACGGGCCTAAAGCCGAAGGGGTTCTGATTTGTCCCAGTCCGCTTTGTTTCTCGGAAATAATACTGAAATAAAATCGAACAAAACCATGCTCGGAAGACTGTCAGCAGAAAGTCATTACAAAAGTGCTGGTTGATAACGTTGCCTACGTAGATAACGAATCAAAGGACTAACAGATTACAAACAAATTCAAAGTTTAATTCCAAGTGAAATTGAATACTATTGCTGTAAGTGACTGGGGGAGAATGTAACAAAAGTTCGCACCGTTAAAAAGACTTATCAACGCTGCGCAATGAACAAATTAACACAGCAGCAGTAGAACCTGACTGGCGTGCTAGTCAAATTTTTAACGATGGGCAAACCTGGATATCGATATAATAAAAATAATACAAAAATGTGCCTGATAGAATATACGACCATTGCAAGAACAATTCAATAGACTAGCAATCAAGAGCAGATTCACAATCAAGGGGTTTAAGGGGCTTACCTATACACTTGTACCGCGTAAAAAAGCTAGATTTCAGGAATTTTTATTTTACATGAAAGAAATACTTAGCTTATTTCCGATCTAAATAAGTTTTAAACATAAAGCGAACAGCTAATCGGCATAAGCCACCCGTATTCGAAGGGTGAAGACGTGCAAATTCAGTGGCTCCGATAAAAACGCAAAACACCGTAAAACTATATAAAAATTTAACGCAAGATTGTGGAGTGTTTCAAACGCCAAATGATTATTTCTTTGCTATTAGCAAATTGATCAAGGATAAGATTTCCATTCAGGAAAGCGTAGTGAAAATTAAATAGGGACTATTGTGGGCCAACAGTGACGCCACGAGAATTTTCGTAAGTTTGAACCTTTTAGACCCTGTTAAGTATTTATAATACCTTCCTCGCATACGGCTCTTAGACAATATCTTTTATGGATAAATATTGTATGTTTTGGCGCAACAGTTGCAAGAGCTTCCCAAGAAGGCCATAAGCTGAAGGTTGGTCATTTCCCTAAAAATAGCATAGCAATATATATTTTGAATATGAGATCAATTGCTAAGCTCCGAACCGTTGGAAGACCCCTTGGTCCTGCACCAATTTCCTCACAACGGCGACAAAGCAGTCCAAATGCATTTCCTTCTCAAAAGAAATCCCGAAACGCCAAGTACAAAAATCACCTAAGCTCGTAAAAAATACTGAATAAAAAATGTCTACGGAATCGTTTTGCTTATACGGTCCTATTTTCCGTTGAAGCGAGTTGTAGCGTGCACGAGGAATGGAATAAAAAGTCGATAAAGCGGAATTTGGTCGCTGTAGCGTGAACTCCTCTGTGTGAATAGTTAGAGCCTATTTTTGTTGACAAATCAAGAACGCTTGCTCATAAAATTTAACCTAAAATCCGTAAGAGGCGGATGGTCTAGTATGGACAATCGTAAACATACATGTTTTAATGAATGGTGTTCATAATTTAAGAACGGTGTTATAATATGGGGGTATGGGGTCATACCGTTTAAAGCTAAGCATTTTTCAGTGACGCGTTTATAAATTTACCTTAATGTTCTTAATTTGTCCCCGCGGTGTTCTTTTTTATGAACGCAAAATAGCGAACGGATAGTTCTCAAATCGTGAAAAATGCTTTTGGTTTTTTTCGCTTTTCTTGTTTGTTCCTTTTTGGTCTCTTCTTGGCCTTTCTTTCCGAAGGGAACTTCTTTGTCTTTCTTTTGAGCAGCCACTTCCTTCTTTTCAGCTACCACTTCATCCTTCTTATCGGCTACTTCATGGGCTTTATTTTCAGCTGGTCCCTGCTCGAGGTGCTACCGTTTTGAAACTTTTCCTTGCCATTGGAGAACTGGCTGACACCGTTCTGGCTAAATTCGCTCGACTAGGACGTGGACGTGGTGGACGAGGTACGCAGTTGGGCAGTCTTCTTTAGAGGTGCACGGGACTCTGTGATCTTTTTATTGCTGTTTTGGGGGCTAATCGAGCGGCCGTTGCTTCCGAACGACTGTTGCAGACGGGACACGCTGGTGCCGCCGCTCAGCCAGTGCCTCTACAACTCAGCACCTCAACTAATAAGGTCTTCCCACACAGATCCATCCACCATCTACCATCCGTTGAACGGATGGTCCATAAGGTTTTGCCGTTCCGAAAATTTCCCAGTTAGTTCCCCATCCAAATTTAACGGACTACTTTATGCGATAGTTAGGCGATAATTTTGGGTGGAAACCCTAAACTCTTTTTCTTGAAAGTGGAAAGTGAAACATTTATTACGAAAACGTAAACAATGGTGACGGGAAACTTTTGAAAATGGAAGGCGACGAAGCAATAGGTATGAACATATGCTCTTTATTTTTGTAATAATTCATTGATTTTAAATTTACAGTCAATAATACGCGAACTGCCGGTGGCAAACTGAGGTGGACTAAGCAGATGGAGGTCCTGCTCATCGACATTTGGCAGGAGAACATCGAGGAGTTGCGCGGAGCCAGAAAAAATGTCCATATATACATGGAGATGGCCCAGACCCTAATGGAAGCGGTGTTTGATGTGTTCTACAAGGACGTCCGAACGAAAATAGAGAACCTGACCAAAAAGTACAGGTAACTTATATGCGCGCAACAACATATTGAAAATCCACTCAACTATACTTTTCCTTGCAGGCAGGAAAAAAATAAAATGGGGCCAAGCGGTGGCGCTCCTTCCTCGTGGCAGCATTATGAGTTGGTCCACTTGTTTTTAGGCGCATACCGCATCCACAACATGGAGCAGAACACCTTGGAGAACGAGAGTATGTCCCCACACTTATATTTTTGGTTTAAAATTATCTAAAAAAATTTATTTATTGCAGATACTAGGGAATACTTTGTGGTGCTCTTGGACCCAGATGACAGGGCGGCAGTCAACGCTCAGGCAGCACTGCGCCCCCTGCTAAGCGCGCAAAGGTGGACCATAAGTCGGAGCTTGTGGAGATAGCTCGAGAAAGACTGGAGGAGCAGAGAGCGCAGACAGAAATATTGTCGAGGATGGCAGACAGCCAGGCAAAATTCCAATCTGATTTGTTGGAGCTGTTAAGAAAATCAACGAATTCCTAATAAATTTATAATTTATAATAAATAGACCAAAATGAAATGTGATATTATAGTTAAATAAAAAATCAAACAGATTTATATTTTATGAACTTTATTTGTTACCATTTAGACAATATTGGGAAATAGCTGCTCTTATTTTTTCTGCAGGTTGGCAAAAATTTGCAGACAAAACGAAAAGGTCCTCTTCTCCATACGAAAGCTCTCTTTGAAAAACTCGTCGGTGTTTTCCGGTATATCCTTCTCCCAAAATGTCCCGTATCGCTTCTGTTTAATATAATTCGCACTCTTTAATCGTATTTTTAATACATTTTAAGAGCACGTACCAGCATCCACACACTTCGTGGCATTTGCTCTTTTGCAGAAAAAATGCTTTCGTACAGATCCAATTCGTCGTCATTCCACTCCTCTGAATTGGCTGCCAATAAAAGCTGGTTCAACTTAAGATTTTGCTGTTGTACAACAGCCAAAATAATTGGTAAATTGTTCATTTTGGTCTGGCAAAATCCACTTTAACAATTTTTGCTTGTGTTTTTATTAGGCACTGCTGAACTGACAGCTGTTGTCGGATGGTAGATGGTGGATGTGCCCTGTGGGAATCGGAGTTTCACATTTGTCAAAAATCCCAACCGTTTCTAACGAATGGACTGTATGGGAAGGGGGTATAAGGGTGGAAAATATCATAGCAAGTCGCCAGCCAACAAAAGTTACCAATAAACAATAGTGTACTAAAATTAAGCCAATACGAAAGATATGAGTGGTTATTTATTTATTTATATTAAACATATTATTAAAGTAATTGAATGGTACGATGTAAACAATATTTGGCATGTAGATGGGTATTGATAATCAGAACAAAATCCCATTTACAAACTTCGAAATATTACAAATTGTAGACAGGTTTTAGTGTTATGGGCACACTGCTGAAATTAACTTGCGCTGCGCAAGAACCTCTAGAATCTGGAAGCCTATTGCTTTTAAATCTTAAACCGTTTAACCCTTTTTAAAATTTAAAATAAAAGTTTACAAATAATGGGGTTAGAGGAAAACTGCCGGACCTCTATCGATTTCAAGTGCCTTGCGGTGGGCACGATTCCGGGAGTGTGGCTTATCGGAAATAAAAAATGTTGGTTAGTTTATTTGATTATCTTGTTGATGAACAAAGGAATTTTAAGAAAGTCAACGTACAAAAGTTCTGATATGAACTTTTGGGACGAAAAATAATTTTACATTCGACAAAATAAACACACTATCTACAATTTACACATTCGAAAGTTAATCAGAACCATTTCTTTTTTGTGTATTTTAAAAATTACGCATTAACATAATTTTCACTTTTAACATTTAATACCGCTTCCTTAATAAACCTATTATTTATAAGGCACTGGAAAGCCGAGTTCGCCAAACACGCGTTTTTCGGGTTTTCCATACCACGTATGTTGCGTAAAATAGCTGTGTTGCCGTTCTTTCTGCTGGTAACTTTGTATCTAGTGCAGATGACTCAATGATAACAGCTGCTAAGCCGTCTCAAATATATGTTTTCATCAGAAACATTTTTATTTTTATTCCCTATACTGGTATTCTGGATTCATCGGAAAGTAATTAAAAGGTAGAAGGAAACGCTGCCGACCCTATAAAGTATATGTATTCTTGATCAGCATTACTAGCCGAGTCGATCTAGATATGTCCGTCTGTTCGTTCGTATGAACGCTGTTATCTCGGAAACTATAAAAGCTAGAAAGTTGGGACTAGCCATGCAGATTTAAGAGATTATTACGCAGCGCAAGCTTATTTCAGAAATGTGCCACGCCCACTCTACCGCTCACAGCCGCGCAAAACTGTGGCGCCCACAGTTTTGATGCTAGAAAAACCAATTTAACTTTGTCAATACCTTTCGATTGACCTAAAAAAAGGTTTCCACGCCCACTCTAATGCCCACACATCTAGCCTAACATTTTGATGAAATCTTTCGCACAACTACGAATTTAAGACTCCTTGATCCAACACTATGCCCCCCAAATCTTTCTGATTAACAGGGTTTACTTCTACATTATCCTAACCTGCTCCGAAATTTTTCCGACCTCCTTCTAAATTTTCGTGAACTTCTAAATTATCCTGGCCTCCAACTAAATTTCCGTGATCTTCTTAATCATCTCAATTTTCGTGACCTACTTTATACTTCGAAGGCTGTGAGGTTCGGCTGATCACCAGGGGTATGTCTTTTCGTGAGGTCAACTCCGCAACAGGGAAGAAGTTGAGGAGGAGCTTATAGCGCAGTCGTGCCACGTTACGAGAAGCGAGTCGTTTGAACGAAGACATCCAAGATCGGTTGTCTTTTTGCGCTCTCGGCATATACGGTAGATATGTCCCCATAGATTATTCTTGAGCCATAGATTATCCCGCTAGTTGTTCTCCTTTGTTCTTAGGATAAGCTTCTGGTACTGGACTTGAGGCAAGCCTCAGTCCAGCGGCAAGTTGCTCAGCATCGTCGGTGCCACTCCAGCGAGATGCCTTCAGCCATCAGAACTCACGCGCTGCTTCGTTAGCGAAGGTAACATCGATATCGCTTCTGGAGCGATAATTGTCAAAAGCAAATACTTGGCTGGTCGTGTTGAGTAAACTGGCGCAGCTTGCAGTTTTCCACTTCTCCAGACGATGACCCCATTCCCGATAAAATGATAAAATTAAATTCGAAATTCAGAACTAAATAAAAAATGTTATTTCCAAGCGTAGGAGGTTATACAGGGGTGGTCGAAAGTATTTTCACAAAACAAAAGTTGAATATACTCATAATTTGAACTTACATCTTGGTAACTTTGGCATCAATGGAAAGGTAATTTAAATGCCGTTTGAATGATTCAATACATTTTTTAACCCATTCAGTACTTATTGAAAAGGACGAATTTGTGTGAAAATGTCCTTTTTGAACTTTTTTCCTCAACTTTAAAACTTAAATTTTTTGATCCAAAAAGTTTCTTCAAACAAAAATAATAGTAACTGCAAAAAGAATGTTTCAAAAATCATTTTGCTTATATTTTGTATGATTTTTTGAAGGTGACAATGTCGCAAAAAATTTGTATGAAAAAGAGAAAAATATGGCTCAATGCATGTTTCTAAGCATTTTCAAAAAATCATAAAAAATATAAGCAAAATGATTTTTGAAAAATTCTTTTTGCAGTTACTATTATTTTTGTTTGAAGAAACTTTTCGCATCAAAAAATTTAAGTTTTCAAGTCGAGGAAAAAAGTTCAAAAAGGACATTTTCACTCAAATTAGTCCTTTTCAATAAGTACTGAATGGGTTAAAAAATGTATTGTATTATTCAAACGGCATTTTAATTACCTTTCCATTGATGCCAAAGTTAACAAGATGTAAGTTCAAATTATGAGTATATTTAACTTTTGTTTTGTGAAAATACTTTTGACCACCCTTGTATGTTGAAAAACACCGAAGCTTTGATTTGTTTCCTATTATTTTTCCACCAATTTTTTCGTTCCTATGGCAGCTAATGATATAGTCGTCCGATTTCGAGAAAATTGAATTCGAAATTCAAAACTTATTAAAAAATGTTATTTCCAAGCTTAGGAGGTTATATGATAAAAAACACCAAAGATAGAATTTTTTTTAAACTTTTTTCCGATTATTCCTATGGGAGCTTAAGATATAGTTGTTCGCTCCGGCTGGTTCCGACTTATATACTAGCTGCAAAAGATATAAGACTTTTGGGAAAGTTTCAGCCCGATAGCTTTAAAACTGAGAGACTAGTTTGCGTAGAAACGGACGGACAGACGGACAGACGGACATGGCTAGATCGACTCGTCTAGTCATGCTGATCAAGAATATATATACTTTATGGGGTCGGAAACGTCTCCTTCACTGCGTTGCAAACTTCTGACTGAAATCAATATACCCTCTGCAAGAGTATAAAAATGTCATTTCCAAGCTTAAGAGGTTTTATGTTAAAACAAGAAAGGAAGTTAGCTTCGGCAAGCCGAAGCTTATATACCCTTGCAGCTATAATTATTATATTAAAAAAACACAAAAAATGATATTCCCAATAGTATAAGATAATATGTCAAAAAACACCGATGCTATAATTTGTTTCATATTATTTTCCTACCAATTTTCCGATCGTTCCTATGGCAGCTATATGATATAGTCGTCCGATTTTGATAAAATTAAATTCGAAATTCAGAACTAATTAAGAAATGTTATTTCCAAGCCTAGGAGGTTATATGTTAAAAAACACCGAAGCTATAATTTGTTTCATATTATTTTCCTACCAATTTTCCGATCGTTCCTATGGCAGCTATATGATATATTCGTCCGATTTTGATAAAATTAAGTTCGAAATTCAGAACTAATTAAAAAATATTATTTCCAAGCGTTGGAGGTTATATGTTGAAAAACACCGAAGCTATAATTTTTTTCATATTATTTTTCCACAAATTTTCCGATCGTTCCTATGGCAGCTATATGATATAGTCGTCCGATTTCGATAAAATTTAATTCAAAATTCAAAACTAATTAAAAAATGTTAGTTCCAAGCTAAGGAGGTTATATGCTAAAACACACCAAAGATATAATTTTTTTTAATTTTTTTGTCCGATTATTCCTATGGGAGCTATAAGATATAGTTGTCCGATCCGGCTGGTTCCGACTTATATACTACCTGCAAAAGATATAAGACTTTTGGGAAAGTTTCAGCCCGATAGCTTTAAAACTGAGAGACTAGTTTGCGTAGAAACGGACGGACAGACGGACAGACTGACAGACGGACAGACGGACAGACGGACAGACGGACAGACGGACAGACGGACAGACGGACATGGCTAGATCGACTCGTCTAGTCATGCTGATCAAGAATATATATACTTTATGGGGTCGGAAACGTCTCCTTCACTGCGTTGCAAACTTCTGACTGAAATCAATATACCCTCTGCAAGGGTATAATAAAAAAATGTTATTTCCAAGCGTAGGAGGTATATGTTGAGGAACACCGAAGCTATAATTTGTTTCATATTATTTTCCTACCAATTTTACGATCGTTCCTATGGCAGCTATATGATATAGTCTTCCGATTTTGATAAAATTTAATTCGAAATTCAAAACTAACTAAAAAATGTTATTTCCAAGGAAAGGAGGTAATAAGTTAAAAAACACCAACAATATAATTTCTTAACATTTTTTTTTTTCCGATTATTCCTATGGGAGCTATTAGATATAGTTGTCCGATCCGGCTGGTTCCGACTTATATACTACCTGCAAAAGATATAAGACTTTTGGGAAAGTTTCAGCCCGATAGCTTTAAAACTGAGAAACTAGTTTGCGTAGAAACGGACGGACAGACGGACATGGCTAGATCGACTCGTCTAGTGATGCTGATCAAGAATATATATACTTTATGGGGTTGGAAACGTCTCCTTCACTGCGTTGCAAACTTCTGACTGAAATCATTATACCCTCTGCAAGGGTATAAAAACACCGAAGTTATAATTTGTTTCATATTATTTTCCCACCGATTTTACGATCGTTCCTATGGCAGCTATATGATATAGTCGTCCGATTTTGATAAAATTTAATTTGAAATTCAGAACTAATTAAGAATTTTATTTCCAATCTTACGATCGTTCCTTTGGCAGCTATATGATATAGTCGTCCGATTTTGATAAAACTAAATTCGAAATTCAGAATGAATTAAAAAATGTTATTTCCAAGCGTAGGAGGTTATATGTTAAAAAACACCGAAGTTATAATTTGTTTCATATTATTTTCCCACCGATTTTACGATCGTTCCTTTGGCAGCTATATGATATAGTCGTCCAATTTTGATAAAATTTAATTTGAAATTCAGAACTAATTAAAAAATGTTATTTCCAAGCGTAGGAGGTTATATGTTAAGGAACACCGAAGCTATAATTTGTTTCATATTATTTTCCCACCAATTTTACGATCCTTCCTATGGCAGCTATATGATATAGTCGTCCGATTTTGATAAAATTTAATTCGAAATTCAAAACTAATTAAAAAATGTTATTTCCAAGCGTAGGAGGTTATATGTTAAGGAACACCGAAACTATAATTTGTTTCATATTATTTTCCCACCAATTTTACGATCGTTCCTATGGCAGCTATATGATATAGTCATACGATTTTGATAAAATTTAATTCAAAATTCAGAACTAATTAAAAAGTTTATTTTCAATTTTACGATCGTTCCTTTGGCAGCTATATGATATAGTCGTCCGATTTTAATAAAATTAAATTCGAAATTCAGAATGAATTAAAAAATGTTATTTACAAGCGTAGGAGGTTATATGTGAAAAAACACAGAAGAAGACCAAGTCGGCATCAACAACGTAGGTCACATGCAGAAGATGCGAGGAGACAGACAACCAGTAGACACGGGGAAATGACCAATGGTCACACCAAGCCAGACGGCAGAGATAGCCAAACAATACATTGTGGAGGCCGCCAAGCAGCACACAGAGGTCACAAGACCCGTAGGAGGCCTGTCGGAAATGTGGTGAGAGCGGACACTGGGCTAGAGGGTGTCGAAACCAACGGCTGTTATTCTGCTGGATATGCGGCAAGGTAAGTGTCAGGAGCGTCGATTGCTGCCAACGATCGGGAAATGGCCAGCGATCTTAGCCGCAGAGAGGCGAGCGGGCATCGCACAATGCTACCTCTCCAAACTAAGTAGCAGTTTTCCACAGCTGTGATGATTGGTGGGAACAGCACAAGGCCACAATCGACACCGGAGCAACGGCAAGCTACGTTAGCGAAGAAATGGCGGACAATATTGCTGCTCTAGGAAGGATAACAAGGACGAGACGGCAAGTTAGGTTGGCAGACGGAAGTAGTGGATCCGTTGGTGTTGGGATGGAACTTCCTGAAACAAATCGGAGTCGATATAAAGTGTGCTGGACACGAGATAATAATACCAGCCAGGAACCGACAGAATGGATGGCTCGAGGAGAAGCTATCGGTATCAGTCGTTCAACAAGTAAACAAGTTGGACGATACTACAGCGTTCCTGGAAGCAGAGCTGGCAGACTTCAGCACAATGACGGGAACATCGAATATGGCAGAACACCAGATCAAAATGAAGGATGACTAGCCAATCAAGCAGAGATACTACCCCAAGAACCCAAAAATCCAAGAGGAAATCACCGCAAAGGTGGACGAGCTTCTCCAAATGGGATTCATAGAGCATTCAAAGAGCCCATCGTGATGGTGATAAAGATGGCAGGCAAGTGGAGACTGTGTGTCGACTTCAGACAGATCAACGCGAAGTCAGTGAAGTATGCCTACCCAATGCCCCGCATAAACTACATCTTAGATCAACTAAGGGAAGCGCGGTACATCAGCAGTTTGGACCTGAAGGATGGATACTAGCAGATCCCACTAGAAGAAAATAGCAGGGTAATACTCTAGTTTACGGTCCCCACCCCCAAAATTCGCTAAAAAATTATCCTCGACGGACCACGAATTTATAAGAATTTACATGAAGAAATAAAGGCGCGGTCTTCCATGGTTCTCTTGTAATCGAATTTCAAAGTTATTTTGCTATAAAAATAAAGTAGACATTTCTATGATTTTGAGAGTTTTGCTATAAAAAACATAAGGGCTTTTTATCCCTTATCAAAATAATAAGCATTCTATAAAATGTGACAAAAGTGTTTAACTGTGTTTGTAGTAGGCCAGGCCCGACAGCCGCGAATTAAATATCCTCGATGGACCGCG
Source organism: Drosophila subpulchrella (assembly GCF_014743375.2). NCBI lineage: Eukaryota > Metazoa > Arthropoda > Insecta > Diptera > Drosophilidae > Drosophila > Drosophila subpulchrella. The sequence continues at coordinate 942,449 of NW_023665489.1, read as the reverse complement.
ATTCCTTAAGAATTCGCGTAATATTCTAGTTTATGGCCCTCACCCCCAAAATTCGCGAAAAAATGATCATCGACTGACCGCGAATTCTTAAGAATTTACATGACGAAATAAAGGCGCGGTCTGCCATGGTTCTCTTGTAATCGAATTTCATAGTTACTTGTTTTGCTATAAAAATAAAGTAGCCTTTTCCACGACTTGCCATACAAAATATATTGGCTTTTAAATGATTTTTGTAACGCAACTACAAAATATCTCTGTGCGAGTCCTTCCTGAAGAAACACTGTAAGGATGCTCTCTGGCCAGGATACAATTCTCAGTAGGATCCAGAGGTCCTTTTACAAGAAATTTGTAAAGTAACTGAGACATTGGGCTAGAGAGTAATATTCGCGGAGCGAACGATGATATTTGATCAATTATCGCGGAGATTCCGCGTCTATCCAATGGATGGCGGAGGGGGGTGTTCCAGGACCTACGAGATTACGGCAACATCAGAACGCCAAGTCCTTTCAAGACGGAAAATTCCACGGGCTGGACCTTCGGGCGAGGCCGCAACCGGGTTTTATATGTATATCGATACGGTTTTCTTTCCCGCGTGTTTCTTTGTTTCTTTCGTCCGCGTGTGCGACCGTTCGCCTCGAGGTACCAGAGCAGAGAGAGCCCGGAAACTGCCGTGTGGCCCTCTCATCCTGTTTCCCTTTGCCTTGCCAGATTGGTTTGGTATTTTCTCTATTTTCTAGTATTTCCCATATGGTTGCCACCTCGGGCGGATGGTGCGGAACCAAACTTGACCTATTTTGGTTTTACACCCAAAAATCCATATGTTCGCTTTTCTTAAGGAATCGCGGTCCATCGAGGATATTTAATTCGTGGCTGTGGGGCCTGGCCTACTACAAACACAAGTAAACATTTTTGTCACATTATGTAGAATGCTTATTCTTTTGACAAGGGATAAAAAGCCCTTATGTTTAATATAGAAAAACACTCAAAATCATAGAGAAGGCTACTTTATTTGTATAGCAAAACACGTAACTTTTAAATTCGATTACAAGAGAACCATGGCAGACCGCGCCTTTATTTCTACGTGTAAGAATTCGCGGTGCGTCGAGGATAATTTTTTCGCGAATTTTGGGGGTGAGAACCGTAAACTAGAGAACTACGCGAATTCTTAAGGAATCGCGGTCCATCGAGGATATTTAGTTCGCGGCTGTGGGGCCTGGCCTGCTACAAAAACAATTACACATTTTTGTCACATTATTATCTTATTATTATCTTGGTTAGGTGTATATTTAATGTAATTATTCAAATATACAAGTATATCTGTAATACCAACTTCCCAATCATCGTTCATACCTTCTGGAATGTTTACAATGTTTGTAAATGCACACTTTACGTTATCAGGAAAAACATTCATTGAGTCATTACTTAGCAATGTGATAAGAATCTCATTTAAATAACCCATATTTGATTTTTTATGGAACTTAATGATACGAAATTCAATTTAATTTATTTTTACCAGCTTGTACTGGATTTTTTGTTCTAACCGATAGCATTAACCTTTCAGTCTTGTTACATATTTATAATCTTGATAAGGTAAAGTTTCCGTTTTCAATTTTTGTGTTTTGCTTTTAATTTACGTTGTCGTTCACTAAGCTTCACTTTGAGCACTGGTTTCTCTAATCCTATTTTCTTTTTATCTGTTTGACTATCTAAAAAATAGGTATCACTTACTTTTCGTTTATCTAATATTACATTTTTTTTTTTATTTGAATTAAGATCCTCCTCATCAGGTGGTAAATCGTGGAACTCGAATTTTTCCGGATGTGAATGATCGTACTTTAATGTTGATTTTGATGTGCTGGGTTTTATATCAATCCAATCAGTGGTTTGTGATTCACTTTTTTTTCATTTTGAAGACTACATGATTTATTACGTTTTTATACCCTACGCCCGTTTCTACGCAAACTAGTCTCTCAGTTTTAAAGCTATCGGGCTGAAACTTTTCCAAAAGTCTTATATCTTTTGCAGGTAGTATATAAGTCGGAACCAGCCGGATCGGACAACTATATCTTATAGCTCATATAGGAATAATCGGAAAACAAATTTTAAAAAGTTATATCTTTGGTGTTTTTTAGCTTATAACCTCCTTAGCTTGGAAATAACTTTTTATACCCTTGCAGAGGGTATAATGATTTCAGTCAGAAGTTTGCAACGCAGTGAAGGAGACGTTTCCGACCCCATAAAGTATATATATTCTTGATCAGCATCACTAGACGAGTCGATCTAGCCATGTCCGTCTGTCCGTCTGTCCGTCCTTTTCTACGCAAACTAGTCTCTCAGTTTTATAGCTATCGGGCTGAAACTTTCCCAAAAGTCTTATATCTTTTGCAGGTAGTATAGAAGTCGGAACCAGCCGGATCGGACAACTATATCATATAGCTCCCATAGGAATAACAACAGTGAGAACAATAAAAATGGGAAAGAAGTGGATTTAACACCTCAAGAAGAAGGAATTCGCCCATGTCGCACATAGGCTTAATGTCACCCTGGAGGGCAGGCTAGACGACATGAGGAAGGCACTATCGGAATACTACTCAGAAACAGAGAACGATCCACAACTCGTCGACATCTGGGCCGAGCTGGAGGCTACACACCACGACAGAGCCGGCCCAAGCATTACGTTAACGAACGCTGGACAACCTGGTGGCAAGCCTGAGCATTGACAACATGCAAAAAGAGGCCCACAGGAGAGAATCAAGCCAAGAAAAGAAAACAGCAGCGCTGACCCCGAGACCAAGCCAGTCGGACTATGCAAAGGTCGCTAAACAGGTCCGCGAATGGTCGTTCAGGTTCGACGGGGCGGAAAAACCATTCGAGTTCCTGGAGCAGGTAGAATGGTCCGCCATCACGTACGGTTTGGAGCTTGATATGATCCCTCGAGCGATGCCGGAGTTGCTAAAAGGAAGGGCTTTGAAATGGTTCATCGCCAACAACAAGCAATGGAGAACTTGGGCAGAATTCATTGAAAGCTTCCACACATATTTTCTGCCAAGAGATTTCTTCACCAGGCTGGCGGACCAGGTCCGGCAAAGGAAGCAGGGCTTCAGCGAGTCGTTCAAGGACTACATGATCGACATGCAGACGATGGTGAGGCCACTTAGCTATTCTACGAAAGAGACATTAAGGATTATCAAAGAGAACTGCACCCCAAGTCTACGGAACTACCTAAGAGCGTACAAAGTGTCGGACCTGGATACGCTGATGATCTTAGCCGATGAGTACGAAGAACTCAAAAAAGAAAGGGAAGCTTTCGCACAGGAGAATAAGTTCTCGAAGACCAAGTCGGCATCAACAACGTAGGTCACATGCAGAAGATGCGAGGAGACAGACAACCAGTACCCACGGGGAAATGACCAATGGTCACACCAAGCCAGACGGCAGAGATAGCCAAACAATACATTGTGGAGGCCGCCAAGCAGCACACAGAGGCCACAAGATGCCACCCATATCACAGACCCGTAGGAGGCCTGTCGGAAATGTGGTGAGAGCGGACACTGGGCTAGAGGGTGTCGAAACCAACGGCTGTTATTCTGCTGGATATGCGGCAAGGTAAGTGTCAGGAGCGTCGATTGCTGCCAACGATCGGGAAATGGCCAGCGATCTTAGCCGCAGAGAGGCGAGCGGGCATCGCACAATGCTACCTCTCCAAACTAAGTAGCAGTTTTCCACAGCTGTGATGATTGGTGGGAACAGCACAAGGCCACAATCGACACCGGAGCAACGGCAAGCTACGTTAGCGAAGAAATGGCGGACAATATTGCTGCTCTAGGAAGGTTAACAAGGACGAGACGGCAAGTTAGGTTGGCAGACGGAAGTAGTGGATCCGTTGGTGTTGGGATGGAACTTCCTGAAACAAATCGGAGTCGATATAAGGTGTGCTGGACACGAGATAATAATACCAGCCAGGAACCGACACAATGGATGGCTCGAGGAGAAGCTATCGGTATCAGTCGTTCAACAAGTAAACAAGTTGGACGATACTACAGCGTTCCTGGAAGCAGAGCTGGCAGACTTCAGCACAATGACGGGAACATCGAATATGGCAGAACACCAGATCAAAATGAAGGATGACTAGCCAATCAAGCAGAGATACTACCCCAAGAACCCAAAAATCCAAGGGGAAATCAACGCAAAGGTGGTCGCGATGGTGATAAAGATGGCAGGCAAGTGGAGACTGTGTGTCGACTTCAGACAGATCAACGCGAAGTCAGTGAAGGATGCCTACCCAATGCCCCGCATAAACTACATCTTAGATCAACTAAGGGAAGCGCGGTACATCAGCAGTTTGGACCTGAAGGATGGATACTAGCAGATCCCACTAGAAGAAAATAGCAGGGTAATACTCTAGTTTACGGTCCCCACCCCCAAAATTCGCTAAAAAATTATCCTCGACGGACCACGAATTTATAAGAATTTACATGAAGAAATAAAGGCGCGGTCTTCCATGGTTCTCTTGTAATCGAATTTCAATGTTTTTTTGCTATAAAAATAAAGTAGACATTTCTATGATTTTGAGAGTTTTGCTATAAAAAACATAAGGGCTTTTTATCCCTTATCAAAATAATAAGCATTCTATAAAATGTGACAAAAGTGTATAACTGTGTTTGTAGTAGGCCAGGCCCGACAGCCGCGAATTAAATATCCTCGATGGACCGCGATTCCTTAAGAATTCGCGTAATATTCTAGTTTATGGCCCTCACCCCCAAAATTCGCGAAAAAATGATCATCGACTGACCGCGAATTCTTAAGAATTTACATGAAGAAATAAAGGCGCGGTCAGCCATGGTTCTCTTGTAATCGAATTTCATAGTTACTTGTTTTGCTATAAAAATAAAGTAGCCTTTTCCACGACTTGCCATACAAAATATATTGGCTTTTAAATGATTTTTGTAACGCAACTACAAAATATCTCTGTGCGAGTCCTTCCTGAAGAAACACTGTAAGGATGCTCTCTGGCCAGGATACAATTCTCAGTAGGATCCAGAGGTCCTTTTACAAGAAATTTGTAAAGTAACTGAGACATTGGGCTAGAGAGTAATATTCGCGGAGCGAACGATGATATTTGATCAATTATCGCGGAGATTCCGCGTCTATCCAATGGAGGGCGGAGGGGGGTGTTCCAGGACCTACGAGATTACGGCAACATCAGAACGCCAAGTCCTTTCAAGACGGAAAATTCCACGGGCTGGACCTTCGGGCGAGGCCGTAACCGGGTTTTATATGTATATCGATTCGGCTTTCTTTCCCGCGTGTTTCTTTGTTTCTTTCGTCCGCGTGTGCGACCGTTCGCCTCGAGGTACCAGAGCAGAGAGAGCCCGGAAACTGCCGTGTGGCCCTCTCATCCTGTTTCCCTTTGCCTTGCCAGATTGGTTTGGTATTTTTTCTATTTTCTAGTATTTCCCCTATGGTTGCCACCTCGGGCGGATGGTGCGGAACCAAACTTGACCTATTTTGGTTTTACACCCAAAAATCCATATGTTCGCTTTTCTTAAGGAATCGCGGTCCATCGAGGATATTTAATTCGTGGCTGTGGGGCCTGGCCTACTACAAACACAAGTAAACATTTTTGTCACATTATGTAGAATGCTTATTCTTTTGACAAGGGATAAAAAGCCCTTATGTTTGATATAGCAAAACACTCAAAATCATAGAGAAGGCTACTTTATTTTTATAGCAAAACACGTAACTTTTAAATTCGATTACAAGAGAACCATGGCAGACCGCGCCTTTATTTCTACGTGTAAGAATTCGCGGTGCGTCGAGGATAATTTTTTCGCGAATTTTGGGGGTGAGAACCGTAAACTAGAGAACTACGCGAATTCTTAAGGAATCGCGGTCCATCGAGGATATTTAGTTCGCGGCTGTGGGGCCTGGCCTGCTACAAAAACAATTACACATTTTTGTCACATTATTATCTTATTATTATCTTGGTTAGGTGTATATTTAATGTAATTATTCAAATATACAAGTATATCTGTAATACCAACTTCCCAATCATCGTTCATACCTTCTGGAATGTTTACAATGTTTGTAAATGCACACTTTACGTTATCAGGAAAAACATTCATTGAGTCATTACTTAGCAATGTGATAAGAATCTCATTTAAATAACCCATATTTGATTTTTTATGGAACTTAATGATACGAAATTCAATTTAATTTATTTTTACCAGCTTGTACTGGATTTTTTGTTCTAACAGATAGCATTAACCTTTCAGTCTTGTTACATATTTATAATCTTGATAAGGTAAAGTTTCCGTTTTCAATTTTTGTGTTTTGCTTTTAATTTACGTTGTCGTTCACTTAGCTTCACTTTGAGCACTGGTTTCTCTAATCCTATTTTCTTTTTATCTGTTTGACTATCTAAAAAATAGGTATCACTCACTTTTCGTTTATCTAATATTACATTTTTTTTTATTTGAATTAAGATCCTCCTCATCAGGTGGTAAATCGTGGAACTCGAATTTTTCCGGATGTGAATGATCGTACTTTAATGTTGATTTTGACGTGCTGGGTTTTATATCAATCCAATCAGTGGTTTGTGATTCACTTTTTTTCATTTTGAAGACTACATGATTTATTACGTTTTTATACCCTTGCAGAGGGTATATTGATTTCAGTCAGAAGCTTGCAACGCCCGTTTCTACGCAAACTAGTCTCTCAGTTTTAAAGCTATCGGGCTGAAACTTTTCCAAAAGTCTTATATCTTTTGCAGGTAGTATATAAGTCGGAACCAGTCGGATCGGACAACTATATCTTATAGCTCATATAGGAATAATCGGAAAACAAATTTTAAAAAGTTATATCTTTGGTGTTTTTTAGCTTATAACCTCCTTAGCTTGGAAATAACTTTTTATACCCTTGCAGAGGGTATAATGATTTCAGTCAGAAGTTTGCAACGCAGTGAAGGAGACGTTTCCGACCCCATAAAGTATATATATTCTTGATCAGCATCACTAGACGAGTCGATCTAGCCATGTCCGTCTGTCCGTCTGTCCGTCCTTTTCTACGCAAACTAGTCTCTCAGTTTTATAGCTATCGGGCTGAAACTTTCCCAAAAGTCTTATATCTTTTGCAGGTAGTATAGAAGTCGGAACCAGCCGGATCGGACAACTATATCATATAGCTCCCATAGGAATAATCGGGAAAAAATGTTAAAAAATTATATCTTTGGTGTTTTTTAACTTATTACCTCCTTTCCTTGGAAATAACATTTTTTAATTAGTTTTGACAGTACCAGTCCAAACTTCATAGAAAACAGACGTGCTACAGAGATCACCTCGCCAAAACCAACAGATAACAACAACAAATCAATCCAAATTTTTCAAAAAACAAATAAAAGCACAAAGCATACTTCACCAAAAATCCAAAAACAAAAAACCCTAACAGAACCGTTACAAAGCAAGTGCACCGGGCAGCAGCCCAAGTGAACAAGCAATGCGACCACCGGACCTAAGTAACCCAGTACTATGGGATAAAAGTCCATTAAATGAACCTAAATATATCAAAATTTCTCGCTAAGATAACCAATCTTTTGAAAATGTGTCTCCCTTCATTATCAAGAAAGTAATTGATTACCAATGCGGTGGTGAAGTTGAATCGGTCAAAAAAACCAGAGACGGAAAGCTATTAGTTAAAACCAAAGGCGTAATCCAAGCACAAAGACTGCTCAGACTTACCCAATTCCACAACTTCCTTGTCAGCTCATCCGAACACAAAACACTCAACACCTCAAAAGGAGTTATATACTCTAACGACCTACGTAACATAGAAAAAGAAGACATACTAAAAGAACTAAGCTCGCAGAAAGTAATTTAAGTCGAAAAGATCTTTCAATTTAAGAACAACCTCCTACAGGAATCTGGTCTGACAATCTTAACATTTGCAACAACAACACTACCATCAACAATAATGATAGGATATGAACGTGTCCATGTACGTCCTCATATACCTAGACCTCTTAAATGCCGAAACTGCCAAAGATTTGGACACCCACTCAAATACTGCAAAAGCCCCAAAGTATGCAACAATTGTTCGGAACCCCACACCCCAGACGACGAAAATTGTACCAATCCAAAGTCCTGCTCAAACTGTAAACACAACGCCAACATTCAAAACAATCACTCCCCACTCGACAAACAATGCCCAACATTCATCAAGCAGAAAGAAATCGTAGCCGCAGCCGCAAAGCCATAAAGTATATATATTCTTATTCAGCATGACTAGACGAGTCGATCTAGCCATGTCCGTCTGTCCGTCTGTCCGTCCGTTTCTACGCAAACTAGTCTCTCAATTTTAAAGCTATCGGGCTGAAACTTTCCCAAAAGTCTTATATCTTTTGCAGGTAGTATAAAAGTCGGAACCAGCTGGATCGGATCTTATAGCTCCCATAGGAATAATCAAAAATAATATTTAAAAAAATTATATCCTTGGTGTTTTTTTACCATATAACCTCCTAAGCTTGGAAATAACATTTTTTAATTAGTTTTGAATTAAATTTTATCGAGATCGGACGACTATATCACATAGCTGCCATAGGAACGATCGGAAAATTGGTGGAAAACTAATATGAAACAAATTATAGCTTCGGTGTTTTTTGACATATTATCTTATACTATTGGGAATATCATTTTTTGTGTTTTTAAATGTATTAATTATAGCTGCAAGGGTATACAAGCTTCGGCTTGCCGAAGCTAACTTCCTTTCTTGTATGGGTTTGATTTAAAGGATTCTAAGAAATATTTCATTATCATAATTCCTTTTTGTGCTTTTTTTTAAAATAATTTTATATTATTATGTATCTGATAATGGAAACCAAAATAAATATAAGTGTATCCATACAATTTAATACTTGTTAAGATATAACACTGCTTGTTACTTTTTATACCCTTGCAGAGGGTATATTGATTTCAGTCAGAAGTCTGCAACGCAGTGAAGGAGACGTTTCCGACCCCATAAAGTATATATATTCTTGATCAGCATGACAAGACGAGTCGATCTAGCAATGTCCGTCTGTCCGTCTGTCCGTCCGTCTCTACGCAAACTATTCTCTCAGTTTTAAAGCTATCGGGCTGAAACTTTCCCAAAAGTCTTATATCTTCTGCAGATAGTATATAAGTCGGAACCAGCCGGATCGGACAACTATATCTTATAGCTCCCATAGGAATAATCGAAAAAACAAATTTTAAAAAATTATATCTTTGGTGTTTTTTAGTATTAAACCTCCTTAGCTTGGAAATAACATTTTTGAATTAGTTCTGAATTTCGAATTTAATTTTATCAAAATCGGACGACTACATCATATAGCTGCCATAGGAACGATCGGAAAATTGATAGGAAAATAATATGAAACAAATTATAGCTTCGGTGTTTTTTGACATATTATCTTATACTATTGGGAATAACATTTTGTGTATTTCTAAGAATTTCGAATTAATTTTAAAAAAATTAGGACGACTCTAACGTATAGCTGTCAAAGAAACGGTCACATAAAAAATGAAATAATTTTTATACCCTTGCATTTATTGTACCCTTGCAGAGTATTATGGTTTCAGTCAGAATTTTGCAAAGCAGTGAAGGAGACGTTTCCGAACCCATAAAGTATATATATTCTTGATCAGCATCACTAGACGAGTCGATCTAGCCATGTCCGTCTGTCCGTCTGTACGTCTGTCCGTCAGTTTCTACGCAAACTAGACTCTCAGTTTTAAGGCTACCGGGCTGAAACTTTTCCAAAAGTCTTATTTATTTTGCAGGTAGTATATGAGTCGGAACCAGCCGGATTGGACAACTATATCTTATAGTTCCCATAGGAATTATCGGAAAAAAAAAATTTTTAAAAATTATATCCTTGGTGTTTTTTAACAAATAACCTCCAACGCTTGGAAATAACATTTTTTAATTAGTTCTGAACTTCAAATTTTTTTTTAATCGAAGTCGGACGACCATATCAAATAGCTGCCATAGGAACGATCGGAAAATTGGTGGGAAAATATGAAAAAAATGTATCTTCGGTTTTTTTTAACATATAACCTCCTACGCTTGGAAATAACATTTTTTACTTAGTTCTGATCTTTGAATTTAATTTAACCAAATTAAGACGCCAATATCATATAGCTGCCATAGAAACGATCGGAAAATAGTTGGAAAAGTTATGTAATACATATTATAGCTTCGGTGTTTTTTGAGATATTATCTTATACTATTGGGAATATCATTATTTTTATTTTCAAGAATCTCGAATTAAATTTAATAATTATATCTGCAAGGGTATACAAACTTCGGCTTGCCGAAGTTAACTTCCTTTCTTGTTATACCCGTTACTCGTAGTGTATATTCTTGATCAGGATCACTAGCCGAGTCTATCTAGCCATGTCCGTCTGTCCGTCTGTACGTCTGTCCGTCTGTCCGTCCGTCCGGATGGACGCTGAGATCTCGGAAACTATAGGAGCTAGGCTATTGAGATTAGGCATGCAGATTCCTGAGCTTCTTACGCAGCGCAAGTTTATTTCTGCAGAGTGTCACGCCTTTTCTAACGCCCACAAACCGCCCAAAGCTGTGGCTCATACAGTATTGATGTTAGAATAAAAATTTTAACTGAAATGAATTGTTCTTATCAATACCTATCGATTGAAAAAAAGTTGGCCACGCCCACTTTAACGCCCAAAAACCGCACTAAGCATTTATGATCAACGCCACACACATCAACCAACATCTTACTCTAGAACCCTCCAACAACAACCTAAACCTACAACATCAATGCAAACAACAAACAACACTCCGTCAACCTCAACTAACACTGAAACACAGCCAAAAAGGAAAATCACCAACTATGACGACCTCCGCGCACACTCAAATAAACAGGAAAACCCACAACAATCGGCCTATACATCGGAAGAAGACATGGACACAACTGACTCCACTATTCGCAACCAAAATAGAAGACTCATCCCTGATACAGACCGTAAGCTCAGATCCCAAACAAAAGACAAGTCCAACCTCCTCACTAAACCACTTAAAGCTAAAGACAAATCTGAAAAAAATTGTATCTCCAACACCAACCTCATAAGCAAACTACCTAAATAATCGAATTAAAACTAATTAGATAATAAGTTATAATAACACTAACCTAACTTTGAAACTTATTTTAGCTTTAAATCTTAAAGCCAATGCTTAAAATTATACAATGGAATATACACGGTTACAGAAACAATTATATAGATCTACAAGTACTTGCTAAATCCTATAACCCACAAATTATTGCCCTCCAAGAAACACACATTACAAACCTTTGCTCCCTTCCTAGCCCTATAAACTACTCCCTCTACACCAGCAAAAACAACCATAATAGTTTTGGAGGCACCGCCCTTCTAATCCACAATTCCATACCACAGAACGGAATCTCCGTAAGCTCAGACTTTGACGCGGTCGGAGTTTCCATACAGTCCAAATCCAAATTTAATATTATCTCAGCCTATATCTCCCCCTCCAAACCCTTCAACGCAAACCACTTGGCAAATGTTCTTGATTCCCCGAACGCTCAAACCCTAGTGTTGGGTGACTTCAACAGCTGGCACCCTTATTGGGGCTCACCAAAATCCAACAAAAGGGGAAGGACTATAGCCAACTACATCGACCGCTCTAACTACATACTACTAAACGACAAATCTCCAACTCACTTCTCAACGCACAACACATACACACACATTGATCCATCCTTCGCCTCCGCAAGTATAGCTCCAGAAATCTCCTGGGAAGTGTTAGACGACCTTCATGGCAGCGACCACTTTCCCATATTAATTACAATATTCCGCAACCAAACTGTCCCAACCTTTACCGCAAAACCCTCATTTAAACTAAAAGATGCAGATTGGAACCTATTTAAGGAAAAAATCACAAGTTTTAGCTCGGAAAGCTTCCATAGTCTAAATGTTAACCAAGAAGCCGCTACTATCAAAAAAATTCTTATTCGTAGCGCTCACCTATCCATACCCCAAAACTCCACCTTTACCCAACCCCGCACCGTTCCCTGGTGGAACAGCGAGCTGTCTCTCCTCAAAAAAGACAAGACAAAAAATGGAGGAAACTCAATAGAGAATTTAACACACATAACATTATTGAGTATAAAAAATCCAATGCGAAATTCAAAAGATCCATCAGAGATGCCAAAAAAAACAGTATTCAACAAGTTACCTCCGACATTAACCCATACTCAAACCCAAATAAAACATGGGCAAACATCAAAAGCCTATGTGGGTTATACCCCCAAAAAAACATCCACTGCCTTAACAACCCTACTCCTACTATCGACCCACAAGAAATCGCTAACTCTTTTGGTCAAACCTGGTCAGAAGAAGCCGGCGAAAGCTTTCGCACAGGAGAATAAGTTCTCGAAGACCAAGTCGGCATCAACAACGTAGGTCACATGCAGAAGATGCGAGGAGACAGACAACCAGTACCCACGGGGAAATGACCAATGGTCACACCAAGCCAGACGGCAGAGATAGCCAAACAATACATTGTGGAGGCCGCCAAGCAGCACACAGAGGCCACAAGATGCCACCCATATCACAGACCCGTAGGAGGCCTGTCGGAAATGTGGTGAGAGCGGACACTGGGCTAGAGGGTGTCGAAACCAACGGCTGTTATTCTGCTGGATATGCGGCAAGGTAAGTGTCAGGAGCGTCGATTGCTGCCAACGATCGGGAAATGGCCAGCGATCTCAGCCGCAGAGAGGCGAGCGGGCATCGCACAATGCTACCTCTCCAAACTAAGTAGCAGTTTTCCACAGCTGTGATGATTGGTGGGAACAGCACAAGGCCACAATCGACACCGGAGCAACGGCAAGCTACGTTAGCGAAGAAATGGCGGACAATATTGCTGCTCTAGGAAGGTTAACAAGGACGAGACGGCAAGTTAGGTTGGCAGACGGAAGTAGTGGATCCGTTGGTGTTGGGATGGAACTTCCTGAAACAAATCGGAGTCGATATAAGGTGTGCTGGACACGAGATAATAATACCAGCCAGGAACCGACACAATGGATGGCTCGAGGAGAAGCTATCGGTATCAGTCGTTCAACAAGTAAACAAGTTGGACGATACTACAGCGTTCCTGGAAGCAGAGCTGGCAGACTTCAGCACAATGACGGGAACATCGAATATGGCAGAACACCAGATCAAAATGAAGGATGACTAGCCAATCAAGCAGAGATACTACCCCAAGAACCCAAAAATCCAAGGGGAAATCAACGCAAAGGTGGACGAGCTTCTCCAAATGGGATTCATAGAGCATTCAAAGAGCCCATCGTGATGGTGATAAAGATGGCAGGCAAGTGGAGACTGTGTGTCGACTTCAGACAGATCAACGCGAAGTCAGTGAAGGATGCCTACCCAATGCCCCGCATAAACTACATCTTAGATCAACTAAGGGAAGCGCGGTACGTCAGCAGTTTGGACCTGAAGGATGGATACTAGCAGATCCCACTAGAAGAAAATAGCAGGGTAATACTCTAGTTTACGGTCCCCACCCCCAAAATTCGCTAAAAAATTATCCTCGACGGACCACGAATTTATAAGAATTTACATGAAGAAATAAAGGCGCGGTCTTCCATGGTTCTCTTTTAATCAAATTTCAAAGTTTTTTTGCTATAAAAATAAAGTAGACATTTCTATGATTTTGAGAGTTTTGCTATAAAAAACATAAGGGCTTTTTATCCCTTATCAAAATAATAAGCATTCTATAAAATGTGACAAAAGTGTATAACTGTGTTTGTAGTAGGCCAGGCCCGACAGCCGCGAATTAAATATCCTCGATGGACCGCGATTCCTTAAGAATTCGCGTAATATTCTAGTTTATGGCCCTCACCCCCAAAATTCGCGAAAAAATGATCATCGACTGACCGCGAATTCTTAAGAATTTACATGAAGAAATAAAGGCGCGGTCTGCCATGGTTCTCTTGTAATCGAATTTCATAGTTACTTGTTTTGCTATAAAAATAAAGTAGCCTTTTCCACGACTTGCCATACAAAATATATTGGCTTTTAAATGATTTTTGTAACGCAACTACAAAATATCTCTGTGCGAGTCCTTCCTGAAGAAACACTGTAAGGATGCTCTCTGGCCAGGATACAATTCTCAGTAGGATCCAGAGGTCCTTTTACAAGAAATTTGTAAAGTAACTGAGACATTGGGCTAGAGAGTAATATTCGCGGAGCGAACGATGATATTTGATCAATTATCGCGGAGATTCCGCGTCTATCCAATGGAGGGCGGAGGGGGGTGTTCCAGGACCTACGAGATTACGGCAACATCAGAACGCCAAGTCCTTTCAAGACGGAAAATTCCACGGGCTGGACCTTCGGGCGAGGCCGTAACCGGGTTTTATATGTATATCGATTCGGCTTTCTTTCCCGCGTGTTTCTTTGTTTCTTTCGTCCGCGTGTGCGACCGTTCGCCTCGAGGTACCAGAGCAGAGAGAGCCCGGAAACTGCCGTGTGGCCCTCTCATCCTGTTTCCCTTTGCCTTGCCAGATTGGTTTGGTATTTTTTCTATTTTCTAGTATTTCCCCTATGGTTGCCACCTCGGGCGGATGGTGCGGAACCAAACTTGACCTATTTTGGTTTTACACCCAAAAATCCATATGTTCGCTTTTCTTAAGGAATCGCGGTCCATCGAGGATATTTAATTCGTGGCTGTGGGGCCTGGCCTACTACAAACACAAGTAAACATTTTTGTCACATTATGTAGAATGCTTATTCTTTTGACAAGGGATAAAAAGCCCTTATGTTTGATATAGCAAAACACTCAAAATCATAGAGAAGGCTACTTTATTTTTATAGCAAAACACGTAACTTTTAAATTCGATTACAAGAGAACCATGGCAGACCGCGCCTTTATTTCTACGTGTAAGAATTCGCGGTGCGTCGAGGATAATTTTTTCGCGAATTTTGGGGGTGAGAACCGTAAACTAGAGAACTACGCGAATTCTTAAGGAATCGCGGTCCATCGAGGATATTTAGTTCGCGGCTGTGGGGCCTGGCCTGCTACAAAAACAATTACACATTTTTGTCACATTATTATCTTATTATTATCTTGGTTAGGTGTATATTTAATGTAATTATTCAAATATACAAGTATATCTGTAATACCAACTTCCCAATCATCGTTCATACCTTCTGGAATGTTTACAATGTTTGTAAATGCACACTTTACGTTATCAGGAAAAACATTCATTGAGTCATTACTTAGCAATGTGATAAGAATCTCATTTAAATAACCCATATTTGATTTTTTATGGAACTTAATGATACGAAATTCAATTTAATTTATTTTTACCAGCTTGTACTGGATTTTTTGTTCTAACAGATAGCATTAACCTTTCAGTCTTGTTACATATTTATAATCTTGATAAGGTAAAGTTTCCGTTTTCAATTTTTGTGTTTTGCTTTTAATTTACGTTGTCGTTCACTAAGCTTCACTTTGAGCACTGGTTTCTCTAATCCTATTTTCTTTTTATCTGTTTGACTATCTAAAAAATAGGTATCACTCACTTTTCGTTTATCTAGTATTACATTTTTTTTTATTTGAATTAAGATCCTCCTCATCAGGTGGTAAATCGTGGAACTCGAATTTTTCCGGATGTGAATGATCGTACTTTAATGTTGATTTTGATGTGCTGGGTTTTATATCAATCCAATCAGTGGTTTGTGATTCACTTTTTTTTCATTTTGAAGACTACATGATTTATTACGTTTTTATACCCTTGCAGAGGGTATATTGATTTCAGTCAGAAGCTTGCAACGCCCGTTTCTACGCAAGCTAGTCTCTCAGTTTTAAAGCTATCGGGCTGAAACTTTTCCAAAAGTCTTATATCTTTTGCAGGTAGTATATAAGTCGGAACCAGCCGGATCGGACAACTATATCTTATAGCTCATATAGGAATAATCGGAAAACAAATTTTAAAAAGTTATATCTTTGGTGTTTTTTAGCTTATAACCTCCTTAGCTTGGAAATAAATTTTTATACCCTTGCAGAGGGTATAATGATTTCAGTCAGAAGTTTGCAACGCAGTGAAGGAGACGTTTCCGACCCCATAAAGTATATATATTCTTGATCAGCATCACTAGACGAGTCGATCTAGCCATGTCCGTCTGTCCGTCTGTCCGTCTGTCCGTCCTTTTCTACGCAAACTAGTCTCTCAGTTTTATAGCTATCGGGCTGAAACTTTCCCAAAAGTCTTATATCTTTTGCAGGTAGTATAGAAGTCGGAACCAGCCGGATCGGACAACTATATCATATAGCTCCCATAGGAATAATCGGGAAAAAATGTTAAAAAATTATATCTTTGGTGTTTTTTAACTTATTACCTCCTTTCCTTGGAAATAACATTTTTTAATTAGTTTTGACAGTACCAGTCCAAACTTCATAGAAAACAGACGTGCTACAGAGATCACCTCGCCAAAACCAACAGATAACAACAACAAATCAATCCAAATTTTTCAAAAAACAAATAAAAGCACAAAGCATACTTCACCAAAAATCCAAAAACAAAAAACCCTAACAGAACCGTTACAAAGCAAGTGCACCGGGCAGCAGCCCAAGTGAACAAGCAATGCGACCACCGGACCTAAGTAACCCAGTACTATGGGATAAAAGTCCATTAAATGAACCTAAATATATCAAAATTTCTCGCTAAGATAACCAATCTTTTGAAAATGTGTCTCCCTTCATTATCAAGAAAGTAATTGATTACCAATGCGGTGGTGAAGTTGAATCGGTCAAAAAAACCAGAGACGGAAAGCTATTAGTTAAAACCAAAGGCGTAATCCAAGCACAAAGACTGCTCAGACTTACCCAATTCCACAACTTCCTTGTCAGCTCATCCGAACACAAAACACTCAACACCTCAAAAGGAGTTATATACTCTAACGACCTACGTAACATAGAAAAAGAAGACATACTAAAAGAACTAAGCTCGCAGAAAGTAATTTAAGTCGAAAAGATCTTTCAATTTAAGAACAACCTCCTACAGGAATCTGGTCTGACAATCTTAACATTTGCAACAACAACACTACCATCAACAATAATGATAGGATATGAACGTGTCCATGTACGTCCTCATATACCTAGACCTCTTAAATGCCGAAACTGCCAAAGATTTGGACACCCACTCAAATACTGCAAAAGCCCCAAAGTATGCAACAATTGTTCGGAACCCCACACCCCAGACGACGAAAATTGTACCAATCCAAAGTCCTACTCAAACTGTAAACACAACGCCAACATTCAAAACAATCACTCCCCACTCGACAAACAATGCCCAACATTCATCAAGCAGAAAGAAATCGTAGCCGCAGCCGCAAAGCCATAAAGTATATATATTCTTATTCAGCATGACTAGACGAGTCGATCTAGCCATGTCCGTCTGTCCGTCCGTTTCTACGCAAACTAGTCTCTCAATTTTAAAGCTATCGGGCTGAAACTTTCCCAAAAGTCTTATATCTTTTGCAGGTAGTATAAAAGTCGGAACCAGCTGGATCGGATCTTATAGCTCCCATAGGAATAATCGAAAATAAAATTTAAAAAAATTATATCCTTGGTGTTTTTTTACCATATAACCTCCTAAGCTTGGAAATAACATTTTTTAATTAGTTTTGAATTAAATTTTATCGAGATCGGACGACTATATCACATAGCTGCCATAGGAACGATCGGAAAATTGGTGGAAAACTAATATGAAACAAATTATAGCTTCGGTGTTTTTTGACATATTATCTAATACTATTGGGAATATCATTATACCCTTGCAGAGGGTATATTGATTTCAGTCAGAAGTTTGCAACGCAGTGAAGGAGACGTTTCCGACCCCATAAAGTATATATATTCTTGATCAGCATAACTAGACGAGTCGATCTAGCCATGTCCGTCTGTCCGTCTGTCCGTCTGTCCGTCTGTCCGTCTGTCCGTCCGTTTCTACGCAAACTAGTCTCTCAGTTTTAAAGCTATCGGGCTGAAACTTTCCCAAAAGTCTTATATCTTTTGCAGGTAGTATATAAGTCGGAACCAGCCGGATCGGACAACTATATCTTATAGCTCCCATAGGAATAATCGGACAAAAAAATGAAAAAAAATTATATCTTTGGTGTTTTTTAGCATATAAACTCCTAAGCTTGGAAATAACAATTTTTAAATAATTTTGAATTAAATTTTATCGAAATCGGACGACTATATCATATAGCTGCCATAGGAACGATCGGAAAATTTGTGGAAAAATAATATGAAAAAAATTATAGCTTCGGTGTTTTTCAACATATAACCTCCAACGCTTGGAAATAACATTTTTTAATTAGTTCTGAATTTCGAATTAAATTTGATCAAAATCGGACGACTATGTCATATAGCTGCCATAGGAACGATCGCAAAATTGGTAGGAAAATAATATGAAACAAATTATAGCTTCGGTGTTTTGTAACATATAACCTCCTACGCTTGGAAATAACATTTTTTAATTAGTTCTGAGTTTCGAATTTAATTTTATCAAAATCGGACGACTATATCATATAGCTGCCATAGGAACGATCGGAAAATTGGTAGGAAAATAATATGAAACAAATTATAGCTTCGGTGTTTTTTGACATATTATCTTATACTATTGGGAATATCATTTTTTGTGTTTTTAAATTTAATAATTATAGCTGCAAGGGTATATAAGCTTCGGCTTGCCGAAGCTAACTTCCTTTCTTGTTTTTTGTGTTTTTAAATGTAATAATTATAGCTGCAAGGGTATACAAGCTTCGGCTTGCCGAAGCTAACTTCCTTTCTTGTATGGGTTTGATTTAAAGGATTCTAAGAAATATTTCATTATCATAATTCCTTTTTGTGCTTTTTTTTAAAATAATTTTATATTATTATGTATCTGATAATGGAAACCAAAATAAATATAAGTGTATCCATACAATTTAATACTTGTTACTTTTTATACCCTTGCAGAGGGTATATTGATTTCAGTCAGAAGTCTGCAACGCAGTGAAGGAGACGTTTCCGACCCCATAAAGTATATATATTCTTGATCAGCATGACAAGACGAGTCGATCTAGCAATGTCCGTCTGTCCGTCTGTCCGTCCGTCTCTACGCAAACTATTCTCTCAGTTTTAAAGCTATCGGGCTGAAACTTTCCCAAAAGTCTTATATCTTCTGCAGATAGTATATAAGTCGGAACCAGCCGGATCGGACAACTATATCTTATAGCTCCCATAGGAATAATCGAAAAAACAAATTTTAAAAAATTATATCTTTGGTGTTTTTTAGTATTAAACCTCCTTAGCTTGGAAATAATATTTTTGAATTAGTTCTGAATTTTGAATTTAATTTTATCAAAATCGGACGACTACATCATATAGCTGCCATAGGAACGATCGGAAAATTGATAGGAAAACAAGGGAGAACGCTATAGTCGAGTACCTCGACTATCAGATACCCGTTACTCAGCTTAAGCGACCAAAGGGAAATGGAGATATGCAAGCAGCAAAGCGAGATTTAAATGCGCCACCTACCGGCGGAAGACAGATTTAAGCGTTGTGTGCGTTAGGGTGGGCGTGACAAATTCATTGTTCAATAGAATAAGTTAGCCGCGCACTTTGCTCTCTCTGAGCGCCGGCAGTGCTTTTCTCTTTGCCGCTAAGTTCGGCCGGCAACTATTTACATACACACACATACACGCGTAAAAACATTTCGCACTGTCTGGCTCTGACGTCATAGCTTTTTTTCTTGGGAGGTTTGTGGGCGTTAGAGTGGGCGTAGAAAAATTTTTTTTGGGTCAATCGATAGGTATGGACAAGACTAATACATTTCAGTTAAAATTTTCTATCTAACATCAAAACTGTAGGAGCCACAGTTTTGGGCGGTTTGTGGGCGTTAGAGTGGGCGTGGCACTCTACTGAAACAAACTTGCGCTGCGTAAGAAGCTCAGGAATCTGCTCGCCAAATCTCAATTGCCTAGCTCTCATAGTTTCCGAGATCTCAGCGTTCATCCGGACAGACGGACAGACGGACAGACGGACAGACGGACATGGCTAGATCGACTCGGCTAGTGATCCTGATCAAGAATATATATACTTTATGGGGTCGGAAACGCTTCCTTCTGCCTGTTACATACTTTCCGACGAATCTAGTATACCCTTTTACTCTACGAGTAACGGGTATAATAATATGAAACAAATTATAGCTTCGGTGTTTTTTGACGTATTATCTTATAGTATTGGGAATAACATTTTGTGTCTTTCTAAGAATTTCGAATTAATTTTAAAAAAATTAGGACGACTCTAACGTATAGCTGTCAAAGAAACGGTCACAGAAAAAATGAAATAATTTTTATACCCTTGCATTTATTATACCCTTGCAGAGTATTATGGTTTCAGTCAGAATTTTGCAAAGCAGTGAAGGAGACGTTTCCGAACCCATAAAGTATATATATTTTTGATCAGCATCACTAGACGAGTCGATCTAGCCATGTCCGTCTGTCCGTCTGTACGTCTGTCCGTCAGTTTCTACGCAAACTAGACTCTCAGTTTTAAGGCTACCGGGCTGAAACTTTTCCAAAAGTCTTATTTATTTTGCAGGTAGTATATAAGTCGGAACCAGCCGGATTGGACAACTATATCTTATAGTTCCCATAGGAATTATCGGAAAAAAAAAATTTTTTAAAATTATTTCATTGGTGTTTTTTAACAAATAACCTCCAACGCTTGGAAATAACATTTTTTAATTAGTTCTGAACTTCAAATTTTTTTTTAATCATAGTCGGACGACCATATCAAATAGCTGCCATAGGAACGATCGGAAAATTGGTGGGAAAATATGAAAAAAATGTATCTTCGGTTTTTTTTAACATATAACCTCCTACGCTTGGAAATAACATTTTTTACTTAGTTCTGATCTTTGAATTTAATTTAACCAACCAATATCATATAGCTGCCATAGAAACGATCGGAAAATAGTTGGAAAAGTTATGTAATACATATTATAGCTTCGGTGTTTTTTGAGATATTATCTTATACTATTGGGAATATCATTATTTTTATTTTCAAGAATCTGGAATTAAATTTAATAATTATATCTGCAAGGGTATACAAACTTCGGCTTGCCGAAGTTAACTTCCTTTCTTGTTATACCCGATACTCGTAGAGTAAAAGAGTATACTAGATTCGTCGGAAAATATGTAACAGGCAGAAGGAAGCGTTTTCGACCGCATAAAGTATATATATTCTTGATCAGGATCACTAGCCGAGTCTATCTAGCCATGTCCGTCTGTCCGTCTGTACGTGTGTCCGTCTGTCCGTCCGTCCGGATGAACGCTGAGATCTCGGAAACTATAGGAGCTAGGCTATTGAGATTAGGCATGCAGATTCCTGAGCTTCTTACGCAGCGCAAGTTTATTTCTGCAGAGTGTCACGCCTTTTCTAACGCCCACAAACCGCCCAAAGCTGTGGCTCATACAGTATTGATATTAGAATAAAAATTTTAACTGAAATGAATTGTTCTTATCAATACCTATCGATTGAAAAAAAGTTGGCCACGCCCACTTTAACGCCCAAAAACCGCACTAAGCATTTATGATCAACGCCACACACATCAACCAACATCTTACTCTAGAACCCTCCAACAACAACCTAAACCTACAACATCAATGCAAACAACAAACAACACTCCGTCAACCTCAACTAACACTGAAACACAGCCAAAAAGGAAAATCACCAACTATGACGACCTCCGCGCACACTCAAATAAACAGGAAAACCCACAACAATCGGCCTATACATCGGAAGAAGACATGGACACAACTGACTCCACTATTCGCAACCAAAATAGAAGACTCATCCCTGATACAGACCGTAAGCTCAGATCCCAAACAAAAGACAAGTCCAACCTCCTCACTAAACCACTTAAAGCTAAAGACAAATCTGAAAAAAATTGTATCTCCAACACCAACCTCATAAGCAAACTACCTAAATAATCGAATTAAAACTAATTAGATAATAAGTTATAATAACACTAACCTAACTTTGAAACTTATTTTAGCTTTAAATCTTAAAGCCAATGCTTAAAATTATACAATGGAATATACACGGTTACAGAAACAATTATATAGATCTACAAGTACTTGCTAAATCCTATAACCCACAAATTATTGCCCTCCAAGAAACACACATTACAAACCTTTGCTCCCTTCCTAGCCCTATAAACTACTCCCTCTACACCAGCAAAAACAACCATAATAGTTTTGGAGGCACCGCCCTTCTAATCCACAATTCCATACCACAGAACGGAATCTCCGTAAGCTCAGACTTTGACGCGGTCGGAGTTTCCATACAGTCCAAATCCAAATTTAATATTATCTCAGCCTATATCTCCCCCTCCAAACCCTTCAACGCAAACCACTTGGCAAATGTTCTTGATTCCCCGAACGCTCAAACCCTAGTGTTGGGTGACTTCAACAGCTGGCACCCTTATTGGGGCTCACCAAAATCCAACAAAAGGGGAAGGACTATAGCCAACTACATCGACCGCTCTAACTACATACTACTAAACGACAAATCTCCAACGCACTTCTCAACGCACAACACATACACACACATTGATCCATCCTTCGCCTCCGCAAGTATAGCTCCAGAAATCTCCTGGGAAGTGTTAGACGACCTTCATGGCAGCGACCACTTTCCCATATTAATTACAATATTCCGCAACCAAACTGTCCCAACCTTTACCGCAAAACCCTCATTTAAACTAAAAGATGCAGATTGGAACCTATTTAAGGAAAAAATCACAAGTTTTAGCTCGGAAAGCTTCCATAGTCTAAATGTTAACCAAGAAGCCGCTACTATCAAAAAAATTCTTATTCGTAGCGCTCACCTATCCATACCCCAAAACTCCACCTTTACCCAACCCCGCACCGTTCCCTGGTGGAACAGCGAGCTGTCTCTCCTCAAAAAAGACAAGACAAAAAATGGAGGAAACTCAATAGAGAATTTAACACACATAACATTATTGAGTATAAAAAATCCAATGCGAAATTCAAAAGATCCATCAGAGATGCCAAAAAAAACAGTATTCAACAAGTTACCTCCGACATTAACCCATACTCAAACCCAAATAAAACATGGGCAAACATCAAAAGCCTATGTGGGTTATACCCCCAAAAAAACATCCACTGCCTTAACAACCCTACTCCTACTATCAACCCACTAACTCTTTTGGTCAAACCTGGTCAGAAGAAGCCGGCGACCAAAGCTTCTCCTCAGCCTTTCGCCTCAACAAAGAACTCCTTAAGAACTCCTACCCAAACTACATCCCTACCAAAACGGCAATAGAAATCGAAAAGGACATATCGTTCATAGAATTCTCCTCAGCACTTAACACTCTGAAAGGTAGAACTCCAGGTCACGACCGCATATCTTACTGCATGATCAAAGACTTGCCCACAACTTTTAAACAAAGAATCATTAACCTCTACAATGAAATACTCTCTTCACATATCCCCCAATGGTCCTACCCATCTTGAAACCACATAAACCTCAAACGGACATAAAATCTTACAGACCCATATCCCTGAACTCATGCCTAGCCAAAATCCTCGACAAAATAGTAGCAAAGAGGTTGTGGTGGTTCGTTCAAAATAACGAACTCATACACAACAGCCAATTCGGCTTTAAAAGAGGCAAATCTGTACTAGACAGTCTACTTTATGTAGACCACCTAGCCTCCAGATCCATTGCCCTCAAGAAACACCTAACAATTATTTCACTCGACTTCACTAAGGCTTTCGACAAAATTGGCATACACACAGTCATACAGCAACTACACGTTTGGAAAATAGGGGCTCGTATAATCAACTACGTCAAAACCTTCATGACAAATAGGAAAATAATAGTCAAAACCAACACCTATCTCTCCAATACCTTCCCTCTTAACAATGGGATTCCGCAAGGCTCTCCAATCTCCGTCATTTTATTCCTCATAGCCTACAACTCCCTTACCATCATCATCTCTATCCCAAGAGATATCAAGTTCTGCGCTTACGCAGACGACTTTCACCTCATCATAGAGCACAACAAACGAAAAAACCCCACAACGGACCTAAGAGACACCTTTAACCAAATCGACGAGTGGTGCACGCACTCAGGCTCAGTCCTTTCCAAAGACAAATGCCAGATACTTCATATCTGCCGGAAACACAACTGCAACGCTAAGATACTAACAGGAGACACCACTATACCAACCACCGACACCCTCAAAATACTAGGACTCACAATCAACAAAAGATACAAATGGAACACTCACATATCCAAGTTAAAAGCCGATCTGTCGAAGCCATTAGGCATAGTAAAGCACCTTTCGTCCCACAAATACAACACCAACACCGCCTCTCTCATCCAAGTCATAAAATCACTCATTATTTCCAAGGTAGACTACTGCCTTCCAATTTATGGACACGCACCCAAATCACAATTAAACAAAATTAAAACTTCCCTTAATTCAGCAATAAGAGTAGGTCTTGGAGCATTCCGTTTCACCCCAATAAACAACCTTCTATTAGAAGCCAACATATGTCCCATAGAAGACAAGCGAGACTTCTTAACTGGAAAACTAGCCAAAAACCTTCTGAAATCCAACGACACACCCTTAAAAAAGCTTATCAAATCGACTAATAGACACCATAGATACTCCAGCACAATAGACCGCGTAATACAATTATCCAAAACCAAATCAATTCCTTACCTCCCAATCAAAAATAATAAATGCAAAACATTTAACATGGATAGCATTTTTAAAGCAACCAACACCACCCTATCTAAATACAATAAAAATACAACACCACCAAACATTTTCCACCAACTCTTTCGCACCCTCAAATCCTCGTACCCCAACCATAACTTCGTCTATACCGACGGCTCCAAATCTGGAGGCATAACAACCTATAGCATCACAACCGAAACAGCAACGATCAGACTGGGACTTCTGCCTTTCTATTCCTCAGTCCTCTCGAGTGAGATAGTAGCAATTCAGGAAGCCATTAAAATTTGCGTAAAGATGCCAGGCAAACACGTTATATGCTCAGACCCCCTCTCCTCCATCTCCTCGATCACCAACCAAAACAACCATTCGCACTATGCCACCTCAGTCAGAAACCTAGTCACCAAACACTTCCCAAAAATCTCTCTTGTATGGGTACCTAGCCACATAGGACTCGTTGGTAACGAAAACGCAGACGAGGCAGCCAAACTGGCCTCTAAATTTCCATTAACCCTCACTGCCAACAACAACGCCAACGACATTACCCAGTTCTTAAAAAAAGAACTACAAGATAAACTAACAAACAGACTTAATTCAACATCTTACTGGTACCAACAAATTGCCAAATCATCCACGTCAAACTCCCTTCATAAAAACTCTCCCTTGAGCAGGAGGCAACAAATAATAATAAACAGACTCAGACTAGGACACACAAACTTAACCAATGCCCACTACCTGGACACGGCTAAAAACAATTTGTGCCCATTGTGCAACAACGCACGCATAAATATCCTCACAACGTTCTCAATCCTTCCACAACCTTGATCCCATCCTAGCTATAGCTAACCCCACAATCGACAACTTCAACATCATTTCAAACTTTTTGATCAAAGCCAAAATTATTAATAAAATATAATTTAAACAAAATTAAAATAAAATCAAAAATAAGCATAATAATAAAACACTGTAAATATCTAACCATGTATATTATAGGCTAGATTTAAATAGACAAAAGAAAACAAAATGAAATTATACTAAACCAGAAGAGCTGAAGGCCTATAGCTGCTATAGCTCATGATCTCTGTTAGCATTTAGTTTATAATTACTTGTTAGCATTATATAAATAAATAAATAAAATAATTAATTTTGAATTTCGAATTTAATTTTATCAAAATCGGGCGACTATGTCATATAGCTGCCATAGGAACGATCGTAAAGTTGGTGGGAAAATAATATGAAACATATTATAGCTTCGGTGTTCCTTAACATATAACCTACTAGGCTTGGAAATAACATTTTTTAATTAGTTCTGAATTTCGAATTAAATTTTATCAAAATCGGACGACTATATCATATAGCTGCCATAGGAATGATCGTAAAATTGGTGGAAAAATAATATGAAACAAATTATAGCTTCGGTGTTCTTAAACATATAACCTCCTACGCTTGGAAATAACATTTTTTAATTCATTCTGAATTTTGAATTTAATTTTATCATTATCGGACGACTATATCATATAGCTGCCAAAGGAACGATCGTAAAATTGGAAATAAAATTTTTAATTAGTTCTGAATTTTGAATTTAATTTTATCATAATCGGACGACTATATCATATAGCTGCCATAGGGACGATCGGAAAATTGGTGGGAAAATAATATGAAACAAATTATAGCTTCGGTGTTTTTTTTTAACATAAAACCTCTTAAGCTTGGAAATGACATTTTTTTAAATTAGTTTTGAATTTCGAATTAAATTTTATCAAAATCGGACGACTACATCATATAGCTGCTATAGGAACGATCGTAAAATTGGTGGAAAAATAATAGGAAACAAATTATAGATTCGGTGTTTTTCAACATATAACCTCCAACGCTTGGAAATAACATTTTTTAATTAGTTCTGAATTTCGAATTTAATTTTATCAAAATCGGACGACTATATCATATAGCTGCCATAGGAACGATCGGAAAATTGGTAGGAAAATAATATGAAAGAAATTAAAGCTTCGGTGTTTTTTGACATATTATCTTATACTATTGGGAATATCATTTTTTGTGTTTTTAAATTTATTAAATATAGCTGCAAGGGTATATAAGCTTCGGCTTGCCGAAGCTAACTTTCTTTCTTGTTATTTATATAATATAAATATGTAAGCATTTTCCTAATAATGGGTTTAATTTTGGTAACTACTTAATATATGTTTAATATTATAATGACCATGAGCCAATGTATTACAATTATCTGCTAAAATATATCTTTTATCATCCTAATACTTAAGACTTATTTTGTTCATAATTTCAGTATAGAGGATGTGCGACCTACCTCAAATACCTCGCTGGGCTCCAAAAAATGTTTTATTATATTTTATACATTCTATATAATCTTCATGATTCAGTATTTTAATAACAGATTTCTTAACTCCTTTATTTTTTTTTATATTAGTTTTCATTTCCTTCCTTATCAACTAAACAAGAGTATGCTTTAGCCTTAGGTCCAGCAAAAGAAGTCATAACCCTACCTGCATGTTCATCCTTAATTTTTCCAGGTTCCCTATTATTAGCTTGAACTATATTAAATTGGTTTTCTAGTTTATAATTTGAGGTATCGAATTGTTCGGGATTTTCTTTTTTAGTTTCATAAAAGTCTTCCTCTGAAGATAAAATAAATGATTCTGTATCCATATAGATTATTTTCGAAGAAGGACTTTTAAGTAATAGAAAATTGTAATAAAACTCATACATTAACCATTTAGATAATTCTAAAACAGCAACTCCTATGTATATTGGTTTATCATACATAATTTTTGATGGCGTTGATTCAATCGCTGCAAGATCTGTCCCGAATATCTGAACGCTATGGAAATCATGTCTAGCTATGCGTTGCCTAAGGCCTGGCGACTTTTGTCTTGATTTATTACTATGTTTATGCTATGAATATCATGCATTCTCCAACACATGCAATTATAATAGCCCCTGTTTATACAACACAGACAAATTTCTGAAATGATATTAGTTAAGCTGTCAAATTTTTTGAATTTGATATAGAGCTCTATAGAGAAGTAGGCTGTGAAGTAGGCTGTGCCTCAGCATTTCGTACATTGGGACTGAATTCATAGTCAACTTTCGTGTGTTATCGAATTCATGAAACGGTGCTTATGCACACACGAATTTGCTCATTTCATGAATTGATTTCATGAAATAGGCATAGCATAAACACAGTATATAATGTTTTATTAATACTATATTTCTTCGCTTGGCGATATTTGCCATTGGTTTGCCGTATACTGCATTATCCAATAACTTACACATTTTTTTTAAATATCATTTTCGGCTAGTTTTCTTTGATCTGTATTAAAATCAATATAAGGCCTTAACCAGCATGATTGTGTAAAAGACAAGACCCTATGTATTTTTTTTACAATTAAACCATGCTGTATACAAATATGAAGCTGTTTTAAATGGATAATGTATTCGCTTTTATTCGTTAAATCAGTCATACGTTTTTTCAGTTTACCTTCTGGAGGAACTTTGTTTTCTGGACAGAAAGGCAAGTAGTTTTATGAGTCATGCCTATCAGTAGGGTATTCTAAATCAACTTCTAATATAAATCCTACATTTCCCTCAACAGAAATATTTTTATAATCGAACGATTCTAATTGATCATTACTTAAAAATTTAAGTCCTGAAAGCGGTAAGGATTGACTCATTGCCCAACCATATAAATTATATGCATCAATATAGCTCAAAAAGTTATTTGGTTTACTTGAATCAAAGAAAGTTATGTATTTATTATCAATGTGGACGGCAGTACACGTAGTGGCGAAGCGCGCAAGAGAGCGTGCGAAGACAAGTACTATATATAGCCGCAGAATTGAAAATCTGCCATTATGGTCCGATCGTAACGAGTGATCGAAAGGTATCGTAAAAACTAAGAAGATTGCATACTTTCGAAATATAGATTTGTCTGGGAGAAAAAGCGATGAAAGTGTAAAAGTAAAAATATAGAAAATTGAAGCTGCTGGATACGGTAGGGATAAAAGCCCCCAGCTGTTTAGCTAGTTTTATTCTTACTGAGAATCCGCGTCGAATGACACCTCATTTGTTGAAATCCGATGTCCCGTTCAACAGAAGTTCAAAAAACAAGATTTTCTTCTTCTTCCCAAAATGAAAATGTTTGTCCTTTGTTTGTGGGTTTGTATGCATCCCATCTTAGTTTTAGAGTTTTAGAAACCCTATGGGTGTATAAAGTGGGTTGAATTAGAAAACATTTGTTCTACGACTTTTGGAAAAACACGCTAGTTTAGCGGAAAATCGAAAAAAAAAAGCCAGACTTAAAATGCTTATAGTATCTAAACAACTAATGCTACAGAAACGTGCTATATATCTCTGAAAAGATAATTTAATTTGCTAAATACTCTTTATATAGTAAAATTGTCTGAATATAATATATTTAGAGTTATGATAAAAAGTTATTTTTTTAAACCACTTTTTGACAATTTTCTCAAAATTCAGTCAAACGATTTATTTTTAAATTTCAAATCATATAGCCCTTGAGATTCCTCAACTTTTAATATATAACACTTTTTGCCCTAAAAATTACCGTTTGGAAGATATTAAGCGATAAAAAGTGCAACTCTTTTTAGCTCCGTATACGAAATATTTCATAGGGGAGAGTGGGGATAGGCGAACCACGGGGATAGATGAACCACTACAAATATTTCACCTATTGTCATGATTTTGTGCGCCATCTATATGTGTGTTGCTTACTTAGTCGATATCCTAACCTCACACGCACGCACAGTCGCGTCAAACGATTGTTGTCGTTTTTATCGCTAATCGAAGTTTGTATTCGCCGTTTGCAGCTTCCATTGTGACCTAACGTTTTCTTGGAAAAATTCAATCGTGCTTCGCCAGTGGCATTGAACTTCATAAAATTGTATTTTATCGTAAGTAGACGCAAATTATGATATTTTCACGGATAGCTCACGCAGTTCAAATATTTCATGTTTTCTTTAAATCACTTCTAATTGGCTAATGACTTGTGGGGATACATGAACCAGGAGGACTTACGAGGGTACCCAAAGGCTAAACCACGAAAACAACCGACTCGGGGAAGAAAACGAGGAAGGAGTATCATTGCTACAGACTCACCGCAGAAAAATTGATCGCGGAAAAACACAATCAGAAAACCCAAGAAAACCTTCGAAAAAAGAAAGAATAAAAACAAAAATAAGAATAAATAGCAATATTGTAATGTTTGATTTCATGCTGTAAAGGTGCAATGTTTATATTCGAACAGAAGGAAGGCATGCACAAAGAAATAAAATACACTTTTTTATACAATTGTAGTTTCTGTGTTATCCTGATAGGTGGTTCAACTATCCCCATAGGGTGGTTCAGGTACCTGAACCATTTGAGACAAAAATTTGGAAAGCAAATAAACTTTACAAAACAAAAGATAGTATTTTTGCATAATACTTAATATTCCAAGGAATGTTGGCTCTTTTAGATTTCTATTTACAGCAGACCCTTACGTCGAATTGTTCAGACATAATAATGTTAAAAAAAAAAGTTGTTCACCTATCCCCACTCTCCCCTACTTATTGGAATAAACAAGAAGAAAACCAATTTGATGAAAAATATTCTTATTAGATTTTTTCAAACGGAAAATCTGTTATGGTTTTTGGGTCCTTTACTTGCATGAAGCTAATCGAAATAGGAAACTTGATCTACTTGTTCTACCACTTTGGAAAAACCCGCTAGTTCGGCGCGAAATATAAGAAGCGACAGATTTCTCTTGGAATCTGGAACTATACAGCCCTTGAGATTCCAAATTTGAGCTATTAAAATAGGTGATTGAAGCGGTAAAACTTGTTGTGCCTAATTTAAGGTGGCGTTCAGCTAAGATTAGGGGTCGAATCTGTTTGTTTTTTTTTTCAATAGCCAAACCATATGGGGACAACTCCTAGTCATGGTATTGGGGTACTTAAACTCTTGAACAAAAAAAAACTTCTGATATCAAGCAAAAACACCTCTTAACGAGGTAAAAAGTAGTGGCGAACGCTCCTTTAACAAAAATTTCTGATATCAACAATTGTGACGAAAAATGATATTACATTCGACAAAATAAATAAACTATATTAAATTTATGTATGTATAAAGTTTTATATAATTTCTTATGGTATTACAATTGAAAATTTTCCAAACCTTTTGGACAAGATTGTTATCATCTATACTACAATTTCTTCACTGTTTTCTTCACAAGGTCAGAAAGCTGGGTATCCTCAAATTTTTGAAAACTATCTAAATAGTCGTAAGGGACAAACACCCTTCCTACGCATTTGCTTAAATTTTTCTTCCTGAAATTTAGTACTTAAAATTTTAAAATCTTTGTCCTCCATGTAGCTCGATAGTTTTTCTAAACTTGAATTTAAAAATCTAATCCAAACTTGTATCTTATTTTATATCTATTTAAGGCATTCATTTTAATTGGGGCTTAAGTCTCCTTCAGTAATTCAGTAATGAATAAATATATGTAATATTTAGGAAAATTATGAAATACTACAGGAAAAAACGGATCACTAAATTTATACTTTGGCTTACAATTTTTATGAATGGGAATATGAATTATGAATACAAATAGTGTACAAATAGAATAGAACTAGAAAACTGGAACGAAGGTTAATAACCGATATATTTCTTACAGAGGGTGGAGTCAGAAAAATAATTATATATACAAATATATATAGTAATGAATTTAATGAAATTTGTTTACAATAATAAAATAAATAAAAACATATTAGATGATCCCACAAAATTTTTTTCTGACTGTAATTAAAACTACAGGTACAAATGAAGGGAAAGTATGTTATTCAATGAGGTACGTCGGCTACTTGCGAGTTGTTGCACGGTCGTAACTTCATCCCTCATCAATGGTCTTGAGATGTATGATCTAATCAGTCGTCCTGCGCCTTGGGTCTTGGGCATGTGACTTTGATGGCGGTCAGATAATGATACTTCACGGCAAGTCTGTTTGGCTAACACATCTGAGAAACATTAACTTGTGTGCTTTGATAATTCTTAATAAAAGACTAAAACAACTCATAACACTTGTTAACAGTTAGTTACCACCTAAAACCAAGTACTTTACAGATACTATACAGATAGTAACCATCCAAAACCAAGTACTGTACAGGTACTATACAGATAGTAACCATCCAATACCAAGACTAAACAGAAAGTAACCATCAAAATACTGCTAGGTAACAACTAAATACAACGTGTCCAACGTGTCAAGTCCATGTCGGTATGACTACTACCCTAAACAATTTTATATCTCTGGATAATCTTAAAAGTAAAAATCTGTTAAATTCTGGTTGGAGCAGTGGAGACGAAATTTCTACGGGACCCAACTTCAACTTTTTTTTTAATTGTAAACACGAACTTGTTTTTATGCTAAATAAGAATCTTGGCGATGTAAAACTTGAATTTATCAAACTTGAAAGTTGACTTGAATTCTAAGTCATATCCATATGATAATCTGAATATTAATTTTAGTAAGAATGAGTATGCTCACCTATATGAAATGTATACTAGATTTCAATCTACTTACTATAATCGTGAATCACATCCATTTTTGACCCCAAATGAATCTAAAATGTAGGACATTGTTATTGTTTTTGAACTTTCATATCAAAACGAATCAGTAAAAACTGATCCTATTGATGAGAGTATTTCAATAGAACTGAGGACACCAAGTCATGAAAATACCCAAGCTTATTGTCTCCTTATACATGACCGTTTAGTTGAATATAACCCATTGAACGGACTAGTACAACGACTTGTTTAACATTTGGAAAATGTTAAAAGATACTGTTTCGATTGATGTTCAAGGTTTCTTTGATAATTATAATAATTTTATTCTAAAGGAATTGTATTCAAAAAAGATCGTAACTTGAATAATTGTTTTTTAATAGAGTCACCATATGATTTTACTTTGCTAAATACAAAATCTCGAAAGACTGCAGTTTCGTTAACCAATACACATCACAAAATTTTTTGGAACGATGGAGAAAACAGTTTCCTGCAAACTCGAAAGTATCTAAGGACAATTACAAACAAAAAATAATTATTTGTAAAGGTGTGGAAAAGAAATGGTTTCTGAAGACTTTTTTTGGGAGTCGTCATCTTATTAATATCGAGGAAATGGGCTGTCCGTCATTAAACAGGTTTAAAGGAAACTGGTTTCCCTATTGTGATACACACCTGAAGGGCGGGGTTTGTACTCTTAACAATGCATACATTATTTTGACATTTTTAAAAGTAGCTCCAAAACAATAAAATAGTTATAATACATCATTTTAAAGGTGAGACTAAATGTGTAAAGACCTACAAGAAAGCCAAATTTATAAAATTAAATTTCATGAGGAGATTGACCAATTTATTAAAAAATTTTAAGGACAGATAATTGGTCAGCATTTTCAAGACCTTCTAAACAAAAAATCTTTGTTAATTAATCGAGGTGGACATGATCTCGACTAATACTGTTATCCTGAATTGACGTCGGAAACGTGCGCCTGCCTCTTCTATGCAAATCGCCGAAACGAAGCCAGAAAATTAATTTCAATATATATTAAAACATGTTCGTAATAACAAAACAAGGCAGAACGCTATAGTCGAGTACCTCGACTATCAGATACCCGTTACTCAGCTAAAGGGACCAAAGGGAAATGAAG
Organism: Drosophila subpulchrella; assembly: GCF_014743375.2. Lineage (NCBI taxonomy): Eukaryota > Metazoa > Arthropoda > Insecta > Diptera > Drosophilidae > Drosophila > Drosophila subpulchrella. The sequence goes on along the minus strand of NW_023665489.1, from coordinate 908,870 downwards.
ATATGCAAGCAGCAAAGTGAGATTGAAATGCGCCACCTACCGGCGGTAGACAGATTTAAGCGTTGTGGGTTTTAGAGTGGGCGTGGCATAGTTTTTTTTTTAAGCAATCGATAGGTATTGACGAGACCAATATATTTCAGTTTAAATTTTGTATATAGCATGCAAATTGTGGGCGCCACAGGCTTGGGCGGTTTGTGGGCGTGGCATATTCGCGTAACAAACATGCGCTGCGCTCAAGCTCATGAAGTTTGTGGGCGGTTTGTGTGCGTTAAACTGGGCGTTGCAAACTTTTTTTTGGGTCAATCGATAGGTATTGATGAGAACAATACATTTCAGTTAAAATTTTTATTCTAGCATCAAAACTGCAGGAGCCACAGTTTTGCGCGGTTTGTGGGCGTTAGAGTGGGCGTTGCACTCTGCTGAAACAAACTTGCGCTGCGTAAGAAGCTCAGGAATCTGAACGCCAAATCTCAATAGCCAAGCTAATATAGTTTCCGAGATCTCAGCGTTCATCCGGACGGACAGTCAGACGGACATGGCTAGATCAACTTGGCTAGTGATCCTGATCAAGAATATATATACTTTATGGGGTCGGAAACGCTTCCTTCTGCCTGTTACATACTTTACGACGAATCTAGTATACCCTTTTACTCTACGAGTAACGGGTATAATAAATGAATAAATGTAATATTATGCTAGAAAATAAAGTTCTGACCTTTTATTTCGAGTTAAAATTACAGGTACAGAGAATGGAAAATATTTCCTTGAGTGAGATATGTCCGCTGCTTGCGAGTTGTTGCGTGGTGGTGATTTCAACCCCTATTATGGGACGTATAAGAGCTAGCAGTAAGCCGTGTGGTCGTTGGCATGAGGCCCATGATATTGTCAATGGGCGTGCGCCTTCAGACTTGTGCATGTGTCCCTTTTATGCCGGTCAGGTAATGGACAGGTGCGCATGTTCGGGTAGCTTTTGATTGAATCCTTTTTATGACATGTTTATGAACCGTTTGTGGAAAGGAGAGATCTTAGAAAATTTACCAGTTAAACGTTCTGGGGCTAAACAAATTTTTGTTTGAAAATATTCCACATCTGAGAATAATTAACATGTGAGATTTATTTTATCGGGGTTCTTTTGATTTGTAAATTAGTTTTACAATCATAGGAAACGTTATTCCCCAACATGATCGGACATATTCCTCTATTTAGATGTTTTGGGTTTGCGACCTTTCTCACGTACATAGTAGAACCTGTGATAACGAGGCAAAAGGATACGTGATCACATGATCCCAACATGATAGGTGTGCGACCTTTCTCACGTGCACAGCAACACCTGCTGAATATTAATTGCTGATAATGAGGGAAAGGATACATGATCAATATTGTCACATGGGGATGTGGGGAAAGTGTGCGACTTTCTCCCGTGTACATCAACACCTGCTGAATATTAATTGCTTATAATGGGGAAAAAGGTCACGTGATCAATATTGTCACATGGTGTTGTGGGCGTGGAGGCAATTTAATATACTTTTTATGGATATGATCGTGACATTTTTATAGCATCTAAACCTTTTAAAATCAGTTGATTTATGGATTATGCTAATTGTCCCAGAACCCGCATACATTAATGAGGAGGCGGGGGCCATTAATATGTTAATTAGTGAGAGGCGGGGGTCATTAATATGCTAATTAGAAAGGGGGCGGGGGCCATTAATAAGCAAATCTGTCTTTCCAAACTACTAACGAAGCATATTCAAATCTGGACCTAATCAACGATGATCGAACGATCCGTGTACGGATCTTTAGGTTAGGTTAGGTAGGAGTGGTTTGAGATAAGATACTAATCCCCACACCGAGACCACATTGGGCCTCTTGTGATACCATGTGATCTCTGATCAGATCCTTTTCGCTAGCTCATGGGTTATTTGCTTTCACGAAGTATTTTGTTCTTTTTAGGAAACATAAGAGTTTTGGAATGCTTGCGCCCTAAATGGTCGCAAGGTTCGGAAGTGTGTAGCTACCTAGGGTTTGAAAGCGCTTTAGGTTATGTGCTGGGCAGAAGCAAAGGAGGTCTTTATGTCTAGTTCGGGAGAGAAGACTCCCCACCTGCTTGGGAGTTAATCTTGGAGCCGTCTGTGTATATGTTGACGGCGTTTTCGAATTGGTGTTGGAGGTTGTCCCAGTCTGTACGGGTGGGTACGAAGATCTTGTATCTTCTTTCGAAGTTGACTATGGGTGAAACGTAGTCTGTACTATGTGGTAAGGATGTATGTTTTGTTAGGATACTGGAGTGAACCGTAGAGCCTGTTGTCCATGCCGCTGCTTCGCGGAGCCTCAGCGCTGTTGCAGATGCCCAGCTTTTTGCAAGTAGGTCCAGGGGTTGGAGGTCGAGAATTGTGTTTAGTGCTTTAGTGGCGGTGGTGCAGAGCGCCCCATTGATGCAGAGTTCTGCGCTTCTTTGGATCTTGTGAAGGATCCGGAGGTTGCAATTCTTTTCTAGGGAAGACCACCATACGATATTTCTATAGAGGAGAATGGGCCTGACTATTGCAGTGTATAGCCAGTGAACTATCATGGGGGAGAAACCCCACTTCCTCCCTATGGCGTTTTTACATGCGAAGAGGGCTATGGCCGCTTTGCGTGTGCGATCTAGGATGTTGTCTGTCCAGAGGAGCTTTTTGTCAAGAATGACACCTAAGTACTTTGCTTGATTGCTAAAGGTTAGGCGCGTTTGGTGTAGTTTTGGGAGAATTAGGTTTTTTACCTTATACATCCTTTTCTGGGTTAACTCCCAGTCCACAGACAGCCGTCCACCTGGAGAGGGTGGATAAGGCTGTCTCCATTAGATTGCAAAGAGTTTGCGGGAATTTGCCCTGCAGTAGGATAACCACGTCATCCGCGTAGGCTACCACTTGAGTGCCCGCCTCTTCTAGAAGTGATAGCAGTTTGTTGACCACTACAACCCATAGAAGAGGTGAGAGTACACCCCCTTGTGCGGTTCCTCTGCTGACATTCCTGGTCGAGTGGGGTGATCCCATAGTGGAGTACACTACTCTGCTGGTAAGCATGGTGTGTAGGAGTCCCACTATGGGCCGCTCAATGCCCAGTTCAGTCAGAGCACCAGTAATCGCCGTTGGGGTGACGTTGTTAAAGGCGCCTTCTATGTCTAGAAACGCTGCCACAGAGTATTCCTTATTGCGGAAACCTTCTTTATACTAGATACTAGAGAGTGGAGGGCGGTATCTGTTGATCTATCCTTACGGTACGCGTGCTGTGCGTCAGAGAGTAGGCTTTGGTTGATGGTTAGCCTTATATGGATGTCCATAAGGCTTTCCAGGGTCTTCAACAAGAAGTAAAAGAGACTAATCGGGCGGAAGTCCTTTGGATTGGTGTGGGAGGAATTGCCGGCTTTCTGTATAAAAATTACTTTAACGTCCAGCCACCTTGTTGGAATGTGGTTTAGAGCAAAGCAGCCGTGGAAGATGGCTGTTAGCCAGGGTAGAGAAATATCCAGTGTCCGTTGTAGCTGGGCCGGGAAGAACGCATCCGGGGCGGGGGACTTGAAGGGCTTAAAAGAGTTAACAGCCCACTTAATGCGGCCAGGGTTCGAGAAGTTGTCTATACTCTGGTCGTCAAAGTTCTCCTCTATGTAGAGGTCCTCCACTACTTGGGTGTTTTTAAGGAAGTGGGTGTCTAACAGGAGTTCAAGGGTTTCCTGACTGTTTTCCGTGCAGCTGTCAGCATTGGTTTTTAGGTAGCCAATGGTTGCTGGAGATTTTGCTAAAGTTCTTCTGAGTCTGGATGCCTCCACAGTAGATTCTATGCTACTACAGAAATTAGCCTATGATCTTCGTTTTGATATTCTTATATTCTTTTTGTATAGGACTAGCTTTGTATGGTATAAATTCCAGGAAGATTCGCTGTTGTCGTATTTAGCTCTATTGAAGTAAGTTTTACACTCTCTTTTAAGGTTCGCCAGGGTTGTGTTCCACCATGGGGGTTTGTGCTTTGCTTTGATTGTTCTGCTTGGGCAAGCCCTTTTTATGGCCTCACCCCAGATGTCAGTAAAAGTGTTAACTAGGTTATCTAATTCTTGACCGTTGCGTACGTGGGTCGGTGGAGCGTGTAGGTTCCTGTTGAGGAGATTTTTGTAGTATCCCCAGTTGGTTAATCTTAAATAAGTAATGTTCTCGGCGGGAGGACAGTCTAGAGTTATTGTAAATTCTATGTATCGGTGGTCTGAGAATGAGTGCTCGATCCCCACCTTCCACGCTTCTAGCTGGTTAAGTAGGGTATCAGATATTAGTGTCATAGCCGTGAGCCAGATAGAATGATGCTATAGTGTGATGAGTGTGTTCGTTTAGCTCCAGTCTGACCGTGGTGAAGTCGCCTTCGCTAAACTGTGGAATAAGAAATGCGTTAAAGTGTGCCTTTGTAAGAATGCAAGTTCTGGTTTTACACTTACCCTTGGTGTAAAATTGCTTGTATAGGGGGGTTGATAAGCCACAGATGTTGTTACCAACACCCCATGGCTCTTGAATGAGGACTACGTCTATGTTGCCTGTTGCCAGGCGTATGAAGAGGGCAGCGGAAGCTGCCTTGATGTGGTGCAGGTTAATCTGCAGGAACTGCACCATCTTTAGGACCGTGGTCGGGCTGGGTACCCTCCGCTTCCTCCGCTATGTCCTGGAGAACAGTGCGCCCTGGTCGGATCGTGTCTTGAGTGCACAGCTGCTTCAGGCTTTCTGTCAGCTTCGAGTCGGTTGACACGTAGCCAGTATGGGTGGCCCCCTCGTGCTCCATTTCGTCGTCGCTCGGGGGTTCATACGCCGCACAGGCCACCAGGTTGTCTGCCGCTAGTTTGTCTGTATCGTAGATGCGAAGTTGCACCTTGTCGAGCCCGTAATTCAACCGGTTCTGTTGCGCTGCGAGGCGATCCAAGCAGGCCTGGTTCAAGAGGATTACCACGTTCATAGTGACGCGTTCGGTTTTCTCCACCTTAACCACCTTCCAACCATCTGTCGGAAGCTTCGGGTTGAGCCTGGTCAGCAGGCTGAGGATAGCCCCTGTCTCGGTCTCGGTCGAGACGGGATGTCTGCAGCCTCGCAAACTGCCAGCCTGGCCCCGGGGTAGACCTAGCCGACCTTGTTAATGGCAGCCTTGTAAAGTGCTGCCGATCTCTCGTCTTCACAGGCGATCAACTTTACATTGCCCTGGTACCACCCTGCATCTGTGCAATCGGGTGGTAGACCTGGGTTCTCGCCTAGCACTTTTAAGGTCACTGACGCAAGGGCCCGTCTAACCAGACCCCATTGGTTCCTAGGGATCCTTCCGCCTTAATCGCTTTCGTCGATGACGCCAATGATCTTCCGATCCTTTACTATTTTCGCAAAGGATCTCGACCATGTGCCGCGGTTGGTTATCTTGGCCTTCTTGCTCGCTGGTTGCGCTGTTTCTATCGACCTCTCTCGCTTGATGCTGTTGCTGGTGGTCAAAGCGATGTCGAAGTCTGGGATTACCGCCTTTGCCCAGGCTATGTCTTCTTAGATTTTTTGGTAATCCAATTTCGACGGGTGATCCTCAATTATTGGGTTGGTGGCCAGCCGTTTGAGTATACGGAATGCTTTCTTTCGTTGAAGAGGTCCTGCCTGGTTAGGTGGTGTTCTCTTGAACTCCTTTGCCCTGGTACTCACCACAAGACCTTCTTTAGCGCTTCCCTCAGGTTGGAGTAGCTGGTTAGCCACACCTACGCTGGTGGGAGGCTTGGGCTTGTCATTATGGTGAGTTGGGTTTAGCCGGCTGCGTTGTTCGCTGGCCCTGTCAGGGGTCGACGTCACATGGATTAGGGTCTTCTTGTCGTCGTTGGTTACGACTTCCGACTTTTTGAGAGTGTCAGGCTCTTTTTTGGTGCTGGTATTTTTATTGTTATTATTATTTATGTCCTCTATGCTAAAATCCCACGAGCTGCGGAGAAGGGACAGGTCCACCCGGGCAGAGATCCGCTGTACCCGGGTAAGGCATACTTAGAACAGGCGGTCGCCACTTGCCTGAGCTCACCGTTTGAGACTGAGTCTTTTGATGACTCGGGCTCCCAGCCAGATTGACTCTCGGCACGGTACGTGTGACACCTTAGTCCAGCCCGGGGTGAGATGAGTTGTGTGGGTAGGGAAGAGGTAGGTTCAAAACGTGTGGGACAGGGGTATGTGTGAGCTATTTGTCGGAGGCGGCATCACAAGCGCGACGTCGGTACTGCTACGGCGCAGATATCCGCTGACTGTGCGGGGCTACTTATTTACGCGTAGTGTTGGGGGCTTGGCGGTAGCCGGGCCGTGTCCAACTTCCACGCTTATTCGTAGCTACCCTGGAGAACCAGGGCGCTCGCTATTCGCAACCTGCGACCCGTTCGGTAGCCTTCAGCTCGGCGCCCTCCGATCCATCCCACTAGCTCTTTGGTACGGATCTTTAAATTGCGTAGCATTTTTTTTATATACCCATACATAGCGTATGCCTTTGGAATTATGTAATTTATGTGTTCAATGTAAATTTTGTATCAAAAATAACTCCTAGGTCTAGGGAATCATTTCTTAAGGAAGGAATATGGAAACTAATGGAATACGAGCAAAGGACATTAATTATTCGTTTGCTGTACCCCAGGAAGAAACATTTTGGCTTATTACGAGAACACCAATTGAGATTGAATTAAATATTTTAAGATCGTCAGCAAACAACAGGAATTCAGAGTTGTTTATACAATAGCTTATATCATTAATGAAGATGATGAAAAGAAACGGAACTAAGACAGGAAGGCCAGAAGTTGCCACATACGGGCTTGAGAAAACACTATTGCACTCTACTCTGAAAATCCGGTCATCTAAATAAGACTTAAACCAATTTGATAAATGAAATCCCATTTTTTGCAGGTTTGCTAATAAAGCATTATGGGAAACTTGTCAAATGCTTTGTTTGTTATTGTTATTAATTTTATTGTAATTGTTATTGTTATATTTTCAGATTACCTCTTTGAAAGGATTTGAAGGAACTGAAAATGAGTCGACACGGGGAACAGCAAATGTTGGAACAATTGGAGGAAAGCAGGCGTAGGGAAGAAGGAACTCAAAAGCTTCTATAAATGCTTACGAGTCTTAATGCTTCGTGGCGAAGAATGGCAACTTAAGTCCTAACCGATTTTGGAACCTGAGGCACTGCCCGATTTCCAGGATTTCGACCTTCCTCGCGAACCGTATTTGCCCGAAATGAAAAATGGACCAAGCGCTTAACAAGCACGTGCTTGATGTCGTTGGGCCACTTGTTTGTACTGCTCTCAGTGCATCACCGTTCAACAATATCCTGTTGATACCAACTTCACTCTAAAATCCCAGCTTCCTCCGGACGTGTGGATATATCCCAGAACGTTACAAGGAAACCCAAATAAATAAACAACAATAATATTATTTTCTTATTCAAAAATACATTTTATTTAATTTGTATTTATATATTAAGGTTTTCCAATTGATCATTCTAACTATCCTCAAGTAATGTAGCCAATGGATTGACATTGGCTATAACATCGTTGAATATGAAGTCATCGTCGGGGAATGTCGAATCCGGTTCCTGCAAGGCTTGGTACAGCATAACCTCATCGAAGGGTTGCCCGCACATATCAATCAGCCAGTTAATTGTCTTTTCACCTTCGTTTGAAGGTAGTAACACTTGATTGGGTGCATTATCCTCATCCGAGTGCTGGGTTGACGACATCGCTGGCCAGAAAATATCACGATGACTAACTTCCTCGGGTCTTATTTCTTTGATGACCTCTGGTTCATCGACAAACTCCACAATAATAATAGTATCGTCCATGCAGATTTGTAAAATATTACTGACTCCACAAAACCCTTCAGAGCTCAATTTTATAGCAATTAACACATTCACTTGAGTCCAAAATATGTGTATGTGTATATGTGTATGGGACTGTCTCAATTCTCGCCCTCTATCGAACAAAAACAGTAGAGTAATGTAAGAACTCGTGTAATGTAAAGTATCTTCCTGGTAGAAAAAAAAAATAATTTTATTATTAGGCTAGAATTTTCCTAAGCATTTACAAAAATAAAAAATGACCGCTGACTAAAAATATTAGTGTTTCATTTGCCTAAAATACTATATATAAAGATTTTTAAATTTTAGTGATGCAAATGCAAGATATTTATCCCTATTTAAAAACTATATCACTGTGGACTGCAGTACACGTAGTGGCGAAGCGCGCAAGAGAGCGTGCGAAGACAACTACTATATATAGCCGCAAAATTGAAAATCTGCCATTATGGTCCGATGCACTCTACTCTGAAAATCCGGTCATCTAAATAAGACTTAAACCAATTTGATAAATGAAATCCCATTTTTTGCAGGTTTGCTAATAAAGCATTATGGGAAACTTGTCAAATGCTTTGTTTGTTATTGTTATTAATTTTATTGTAATTGTTATTGTTATATTTTCAGATTACCTCTTTGAAAGGATTTGAAGGAACTGAAAATGAGTCGACACGGGGAACAGCAAATGTTGGAACAATTGGAGGAAAGCAGGCGTAGGGAGGAAGGAACTCAAAAGCTTCTATAAATGCTTACGAGTCTTAATGCTTCGTGGCGAAGAATGGCAACTTAAGTCCTAACCGATTTTGGAACCTGAGGCACTGCCCGATTTCCAGGATTTCGACCTTCCTCGCGAACCGTATTTGCCCGAAATGAAAAATGGACCAAGCGCTTAACAAGCACGTGCTTGATGTCGTTGGGCCACTTGTTTGTACTGCTCTCAGTGCATCACCGTTCAACAATATCCTGTTGATACCAACTTCACTCTAAAATCCCAGCTTCCTCCGGACGTGTGGATATATCCCAGAACGTTACAAGGAAACCCAAATAAATAAACAACAATAATATTATTTTCTTATTCAAAAATACATTTTATTTAATTTGTATTTATATATTAAGGTTTTCCAATTGATCATTCTAACTATCCTCAAGTAATATAGCCAATGGATTGACATTGGCTATAACATCGTTGAATATGAAGTCATCGTCGGGGAATGTCGAATCCGGTTCCTGCAAGGCTTGGTACAGCATAACCTCATCGAAGGGTTGCCCGCACATATCAATCAGCCAGTTAATTGTCTTTTCACCTTCGTTTGAAGGTAGTAACACTTGATTGGGTGCATTATCCTCATCCGAGTGCTGGGTTGACGACATCGCTGGCCAGAAAATATCACGATGACTAACTTCCTCGGGTCTTATTTCTTTGATGACCTCTGGTTCATCGACAAACTCCACAATAATAATAGTATCGTCCATGCAGATTTGTAAAATATTACTGACTCCACAAAACCCTTCAGAGCTCAATTTTATAGCAATTAACACATTCACTTGAGTCCAAAATATGTGTATGTGTATATGTGTATGGGACTGTCTCAATTCTCGCCCTCTATCGAACAAAAACAGTAGAGTAATGTAAGAACTCGTGTAATGTAAAGTATCTTCCTGGTAGAAAAAAAAAATAATTTTATTATTAGGCTAGAATTTTCCTAAGCATTTACAAAAATAAAAAATGACCGCTGACTAAAAATATTAGTGATTCATTTGCCTAAAATACTATATATAAAGATTTTTAAATTTTAGTGATGCAAATGCAAGATATTTATCCCTATTTAAAAACTATATCACTGTGGACTGCAGTACACGTAGTGGCGAAGCGCGCAAGAGAGCGTGCGAAGACAACTACTATATATAGCCGCAAAATTGAAAATCTGCCATTATGGTCCGATCGTAACGAGTGATACACCAATCGAAAGGTATTGCAAAAACTAAGAAGATTGCATACCACGACTTTTGAAATATAGATTTGTTTGGGAGAAAGAGCGGTGAAAGTGTAAAAGTAAGAATTTAGAATTGAAGCTGCTGGATACGGTGCGGATAAAGGCCGCCGTCTGTTTAGCTAGTTTTGTTATTACTGAGAATACGCGTCGAATGACACCTCATATGTTGAAATCCGATGTCCCGTTAAAAAGTAATTCAAAAAACCAGATTTTATTCTTCTTCCCAAAATGAAATTGTTTGTCCCTTTGTTTGTGGGTTTGTATGCATCCCATCTTAGTTTTAGGGTTTTGGAAACCATATGGGTGTATAAAGTAGCTTGAAGTAGAAAACGTTTGTTCTACGACTTTTGGAAATACCCGCTAGTTTAGCGGAAAATGCATAAAAAAAGCCAGATTTAAAATGCTTATAGTATCCAAACAACTAATGCTACAGAAACGTGTTATATATTTCTGGAAAGATAATTTAGTTTGCTAAATACTCTTTATACAGTAAAACTGTCTGAATATAATAGATTTCGAATTATGATAAAAAGTAATTTTTTAAAACCACTTTTTGACTATTTTCTCAAAATAGAGTCGAACGATTTATTTTTAAATTTCAAATCATATAGCCCTTGAGAATCCTCAACTTTAATATATAACACTTTTTGCCCTAAAATCACCGTTTGGAAGATATTAAGCGATAAAAAGAGCAACTCGTTTCAGCTCCGTATACGAAATATTTCATACTTATTGGAATAAACAAGAAAAAAACCAATTTGATGAAAAATATTCTTATTCGATTTTTTCAAACGGAACATCTGTTATGGTTTTAGGGTCCTTTACTTGCATGAAGCTAATCGAAACAGGAAACTTGATCTTTTTGTCCTACCACTTTGGAAAAACCCGATAGTTCGGCGGGAAATGTAAGAAACGACAGATTTCTCTTGGAATCTGAAACTATACAGCCCTTGAGATTCCAAACTTGTGCTATTAAAATTGGTAATTGAAGCTATAAAACTTGTTATTAAAAAGTTTAATATTCATATTAGATGTTTTATTCTTTTTAGAATGTGAATGTAAACAACCCATACCTTATTAGAATAAAGTTAAGCCGAAGTGGAACGTGAAAGATTATTATAGTCTTTATACATTTTTTAGAATTATATATTTATTTAATAAAAAATAATGTACGAAAAACTTTTCTTACAATTCTTAGAACATTTTAGTAGCTAAGTAACGATTACATAATGTACATTGTACATGTATTCATATATTACTTTTGTAGGTATTGGGAAATAAGACCCATTGCAAATAAGTGTTGACATTATGTGTCCTAGGATAAAAAAAACAATTTGAGGAAAATAAAGGAACCATTTCAGAAATAAGCAAATACTTCTCCAATGATTACTTTGTACTTTCAGAACATCCGGTAAATATTATGGATTTATTATGTTTTTCATAAGAGGTTAAGAGGTTTTTCAATAGCCAAGCCATATGGGGACGACTCCTAGTCATGGTATTGGGGTACTTAAACTCTTGTGCAAAAAAAACTTCTGATATCGAACAAAAACACCTCTTAACGAGGTAAGAAGTAGTGGCGAACGCGCCTTTAACAAAAATTTCTGATATCAACAATTGTGACGAAAAATGATATTACATTCGATTATATAAATAAACTATATTAAATTTATGTATTCGGCACGCTACAACAGAAAATTTACGCGTAGGTAAATAAATATTTACTGTTGCGGGCCGAAATCATAAGTATAATATTGTTTATTTATTTTATCGAATTTAATATCATTTTTCGTCACAATTGTTGATATCAGAAATTTTTGTTGAAGGCGCGTTCGCCACTACTTTTTACCTCGTTAAGAGGTCTTTCCGTCCGTTTCTACGCAAACTAGTCTCTCAGTTTTAAAGCTATCGGGCTGAAACTTTCCCAAGAGTCTTATATCTTTTGCAGGTAGTATATAAGTCGGAACCAGCCGGATCGGACAACTATATCTTATAGCTTCCATAGGAATAATCGGACAAAAAAATGAAAAAAAATTATATCTTTGGTGTTTTTTAGCATATAACCTCCTAAGCTTGGAAATAACATTTTTTAATTCATTTTGAATTTTGAATTAAATTTTATCAAAATCGGACGACTATATCATATAGCTGCCATAGGAACGATCGGAAAATTGGTGGAAAAATAATATGAAACAAATTATAGCTTTGGTGTTTTTCAACATATAACCTCCAACGCTTGAAAATAACATTTTTTAATTAGTTCTGAATTTCCAATTTAATATTATCAAAATCGGACGACTATATTATATAGCTGCCATAGGAACGATCGAAAAATTGGTTGGAAAATAATATGAAACAAATTATAGCTTCGGTGTTTTTTAACATATAACCTCCTACGCTTGGAAATAACATTTTTTAATTAGTTCTGAGTTTCGAATTTGATTTTATCAAAATCGGACGACTGTATCATATAGCTGCAATAGGAACGATCGGAAAATTGGTAGAAAAATAATATGAAACAAATTATAGCTTTGGTGTTTTTTGACATATTATCTTCTACTATTGGAAATATCATTTTTTGTGTTTTTAAATTTAATAATTATAGCTGCAAGGGTATATAAGCTTCGGCTTGCCGAAGCTAACTTCCTTTCTTATTTTTTCTATTCTAAGATACCAGAATACTTTTCCACGTAGACCGATAGTTTAATGAGGCAAATTGAATCTAAAAAGAACTATTTTGCTCATTCATTAAAGCTGCAGTTAAAATGTGATTGACTGAAAAAACTAATATTATCCGTATCGCTTGATGCTTTCAGTTTTTTGCGGCCAATTTAGTGCTGTAAACAAACAAAAACAACACAAGTAATGTTTTAGTCCCTTGCGATCAAAAATAATGCTGCCAAGTTAGTGCTGTAAACAAACAAAATCAGCAAAAGTAATATTTTAGCGTTATAAAGATAAGGTAAACAATTTGAAAAGGGGCTTGCATAAGGCCTCCGCGTAATATCTAAGCACGCACCCATGAATTCCATCGAGACCAGGCGAATAGACGGGTTTTCACTTAAGGTGGGATAAATTATTAAATTCGGCTTGGATACAGTGTAAGAATAAGGCTGTGAAAAAATGACGTCAAGTAGTATATTTCGCTTTAAAAAACGTGTCAATTAGATCGGCTATTGCCTGATCAGCTGTTGCGGTAATATTATCAAAAGATAACGAGGAAGGATAATTGGTGGATTTACGCTTAGTGCTTACAAAATTAGTATCTCCTAGAACCACATGTTGGTATCTATTAGATAGCAGGTGATATTTATAAGACTACCAGGAAACGATAGCCCTTCAAATATGAATTTCTCAGTGAAACCAATAATATGAGATGCTAAAGAAAGACTGTCCGGATAGAATTTAGTTAGCTTTCTACGCAAGCCTCTGGTATTCTGATAAGAAAGAGTAAAGCTAGATTAAGGTGCGACAGTACTCTGGCCTTTGCTGGGGAGTCTGGTTTCTACAGCTCTTTTTCTTTTAGTTGTATTCCTATTCCTAGTTTCGAATTCCCTTACTACCATAAGTGCCGGCCAGAGTCTGCAAAACATATGGTTAAAAAGAACTCATTAGGAACATTAAAAGACGAAGTGTCCCTAGCATAGGAAAAATTAAAATTTTCCACTATAATTGATATGTATCATAGTCACGAAATCTTGGCTATTTGCCGTTTACTTTATCGATATTCTCTGTTATTATGTACACTCTAACATACAAAAAATACCACAGCTATACAGAGCCGAATAAAGTCAGTTGGACATAAAATCTCAACCCGATCTGTCCTTTCTATCGGAACACAACATTTTCTGGCAACGAGTTAAAAAAAAGAAAAGTGCCGCAAAATGTTCATTATGTGTAATTCGTGTCGGTAGACTAAAACAATAGTGATTGTAGTAGAGCTCTTCAATACAATCGTATCCTTCCAAATGGATTCTGGTGCAACGGTGTCAGTATTGAATGTCAACACATACAAAAAGCTAAACAGCCCGAGACTGCAGAAGTGCGATCGATCCTTGCACGCATTTGGCCAACAACAAATTCCTGTACTGGGTGAGCTCCACACTGTAGCAAAGAGTGGCAGTAAATTGGCAAATGTGGTGATAATTGTGGCTAATGTGAAGAGCTTCAATAATCTGTTCGGCTTGGATTTGTTTAAAACATTCAGTTTTGAAATTCAGCAAATCGCAAACGTCACTGAAAAGCAAGGGACTCAAATGACAGATCTTTGCCAGAGGTATGAAGAGGTATTTAAGCCGGCTATTGGTACGATAAAAACTTTAAGGCAAGCATTCACCTTAAACCGAATTCCGTACCAAAGTTCTACAAAAGCAGGCAAATTCCGTTTGCCCAATTGGATAAGTTCAAGGAGGAAGCGCAGCGTCTCATAGAAGCAGGTATTTCGAAACCCATAAAATTTAACAACTGGGCATTGCCAAAAGTAATAGCACCGAAGCCAGGTGGAGCACTACGAATCTGCGGCTATTTCAAGCAAGGCGTCAATTCCCAATTGGACATCAAACAATAACCATTGCCGACACGTGAGTCTTTGTTACACAAAACTCGTCACGGCACGCATTTCTCCAAAATTGATCTCAAAGACGCCTTCTTACAAATGGAATTAGACGATGCAAAGAAATTATGGTTGTCAACACGCCGTTGGATCTCTTTCAGTACCAACGTTTGCCGTATGGAATAGAGAGCGCACCAGCTATATTCCAGCGTCACCTTGAGCAACATCTAAGTGAAATAGAAAGTTGTGGAAATTATCTCGACTACATAATTATTTCGGCTCCTACAGTGGATCAACACCTAGCCAGACTTGAACAAATTTTATGCATTTTATTGGATGAAATTGAGTACTTCGTCAGGAATTAAAGCCGTTAAGGAATTAAAGCCGCTCTCTAATCAACAACAGCTGGATACTTTCATGGGAAAAGTGAACTATTACTGCAATTTCATTCCAAATTACTCCCAGTTAGCTTAAACCCCTTAATCAATTGCGTAGAATGAACATACCCTTCAAGTTTGGACCAGAGCAACAGCAAGCTTTCTCAGCTTTGAAGAAGCATATTCTCGACGCTACTGAGCTAGCACATTTCAACGAGAATCTTCCGCTTGTTATAGCCACAGATACATCCTCTTTCGGCATTGGTGTTGTATTGTCACTCATACATCCAGTTGGCAACGAAAAGCCAATAGTCTTCGCATCGAAAACCCTTGACGTTCACCAAGTTCGATACAGCCAAATTGAGAAGGAAGCCCTTTCAATCATACTTGGGGTAGGGAAGTTTCATCAGTATTTATATGGCAGGAAATTTATTCTCATAACTGATCACAAGCCGTTGGTCACAATCTTTAATCCTAGCAAGCATTTGTCAACAATGACTTCAAACAGACTCCAGCGTTCGGCTATAATATGGATGGCTTACAATTTTGATATGAAACATCGCTCAACCACAGCTCATGGAAACGCAGACGCATTGACACGTCTTCCTATAAGCTCAGATCTCCATTTCGATAAGGAAAAGGAATGCTATAACATCGTCGATATGTCCTGTCCAATAAATACCGATATCATCAACGAAAGTCTGAAAAGCGATAAAATTGTGCAGAGAGTATACAACTTCGTATCAACTGGTTGGCCAGAACAACAGGATGATCCCGAAATACAACCTTACTTCAGCCGCAGATTTGCCTTGACGATCAACAACAAGCTGCTATGTCTCCATTTTGATGTCAACAGAATTATTATTCCTCGCAAGCTTCCAAGTAAAATTCTTATACTTCTTCATGACGGTCACTGGGGAATAGTTCGCATGAAACAACTAGCACGTCAGAATGTTTGGTGGCCAGGTATCGACGACAACATAGCACAACTAACTAAGAGTTGCAGCGTTTGCAAGGTAGGCAACCCAGCCCCGGTAAAAGAAAGAATACACATAGACTTTGCGGGTCCTATATTTGACTCAATGTGGTTAATATGCGTCGATGCTTATTCTCAGTTCCCGTTCATAACCCAAATGTCGTCGACTACAACTGCAAATACTATATCAGCGATCACAGCTATATTTGCAATTGAGGGTTACCCCAAAACAATTGTCAGCGATAATGGACCGCAACTCACTGCAGAAACCTTTAAGAAATTTTGCCTTTAACATAAAATTAACCACCTAACAGCAGCTCCTTTTCACACAGCATCAAATGGACTTGAAATTACGTCAGGGGAGAAAAGTGGATAAAAGCTGTCATCGATCGGTCCATAGGCCGTAGGGTATTTATTCTTCGAACATCCACAGGTGTTATTAAGCGCCACATAAATCGGATTAAGCTGAGATCTGATCACGATGACCTCAGTAGCAGCTCCAAAGATGACAGCACTCCGATTTGGTGGATGCCCGACACTTCTAATCCACTCACAATTCCGCCAAGCCCTAGACATGAAGAACAGCAGCCATCTAGCCCATTACAGCCTTTCCAATCCACTCAAGCTTCCAATGAAGTACCAGCACCAATCCAGCTAGATGAGCCTCAACAGTCACAGCCACGTCGATCTGGTATCCCCATCCGCAGCAGTACTCGTTCGCTCCAAGATGTTGACCGTTTCCAACCCCCAGATTTCAGAAAGCGTAAAACTACTAACAAAATGTAAATTTAGGGAAGAGATGTGATATGTATCATAATCACGAAATCTTGGCCATTTGCCGTTTACTTTATCGATATTCTCTGTTATTATGTACACTCTAACATACCAAAAATACCACAGCTATACAGAGCCGAATAAAGTCAGTTGAACATATAATCTCAACCCGATCTGTCTTCTCCTTTCAATTGGAACACAACAATACTATTTTTGCATTTTGTTTTATGTTGTATGTCCAACACCTCGAGGCCGTTTGGTCAGGGAAAGCCGAGACACAAATATTTGATTTTTTGGCAGAACCACTGACAGGGGCTTTGGTACGGCAGATGGTGTTTCTGCAGAGCCAACCTGCGCTGGTAGAATCGGCTCGGTATTTACTAAAGGTGACAGGTTATTAAAGGAAGGAGGAATTAGTGTCAATTGCATCAATTGGAATTAGTCAATTGCAGACGATCACGATTAGCTGCTGATCCTAACAACATTTTGGATTTGATGTGGTCTACCGCTGCTCCGTAATGGAGCTCTGAAATTCACTTGCCGGGTGTTCCGGTGTGTTCCCCATAGGCTGCCTACCACCAATGTCTTTTTTACGCTTTGGAGACTCATCTAATAGCTTGAAGCTATTAAATTAGGAATCCAGCGCTGAGAGTAACTCATCTGCTCGGCGAAAACTATCTCTAGCTATGCCGAAGCTATTATTTACACCCTTAAGCCACTTTTAGTTCGTGCGCAACCTCAAGACAAGGGTCACAACAATATAATTAGTAATGGCCCTTAGCCAGGTCATCACTAGTTCGACCGGTATGCGCGGCACACTTGGTATGAGCCATTTTTACACACAGCCAACACGTCAATTTTTACTGGTCAGCTCTGATTAATCGATGGCATTTTTTAATGGAGCAGACAAGGTTAGGTAAGGTAGGAGTGGTTGGAGATTAGATACTAACACACAACAATATAATTAGTAATGGCCCTTAGCCAGGTCATCACTAGTTCGACCGGTATGCGCGGCACACTTGGTATGAGCCATTTTTACACACAGCCAACACGTCAATTTTTACTGGTCAGCTCTGATTAATCGATGGCATTTTTTAATGGAGCAGACAAGGTTAGGTAAGGTAGGAGTGGTTGGAGATTAGATACTAATCCCCACAATTAGGCCACACTTAGGCCCTTGTGATACCACGTGATCTCTGTGCAGATCCTTTTCCGTAGCTCATGGGTTATTTGATTTCCCGAAGCATTTTGTTCTTCTAAGGAAACATAAGAGTTTTTTAATGTTTACGCCTTGAATGGCCGCAAGGTTCGGAAGTGTGTAGCTTCCTAGGGTCTGGAAACGCTTTAGGTCATGCGTTGGGCAGAAGCATAGGAGGTGTTCGATGCACTCCTTTTCGTCTATCTGTTTGCAGCTGCGGCAGAAGTCGTGGTTACTGAGTCCCAGCCTGTGCGCATGAGTCCCTGTAAGACAGTGGCCCGTGAGGGCATTTAGGAGAGTGGAGATGTCCCTACTACATTGTAGGAGAGTTGTAATTTGGCAATGTAAGTCTAGAATTGTGGCATGTTGAGATTGAGTTCCAACGGTGGTTGGAGAGTGTGTACAGTCTCTGCCTGGTCGGATCGTGCCTTGAGTGCACAGCTGCTTCAGGCTTTCTGTCAGCTTCGAGTCGGTTGACACGTAGCCAGTATGGGTGTCCTCCTCGTGCTCCATTTCGTCGTCGCTCGGGGGTTCATACGACGCACAGGCCACCAGGTTGTCTGCCGCTAGTTTGTCTGCATCGTAGATGCGAAGAAGCACCTTGTCGAACCCGTAACTCAACCGGTTCTGTTGCGCTGCGAGGCGTTCAAAGCAGGCCTGGCTCAAGAGGACTACCACGTTCATTGTGACGCGTTCGGTTTTCTCCACCTTAACCACCTTACAACCATCTGTCGGAAGCTTCGGGTTGAGCCTGGTCAGCAGGCTGAGGATAGCCCCTGGCTCGGTCTCGGTCGAGACGGGATGTCTGCAGCCTCGCAAACTACCAGCTTGGCCCCGGTGTAGACCTCGCCGACCTTGTTAATGGCAGCCTTGTAAAGTGCTGCCGATCTCTCGTCTTCACAGGCGATCAACTTTACGCTGCCCTGGTACCACCCTGCATCTGTGCAATCGGGTCACTGACGCAAGGGCCCGTCTAACCAGACCCCATTGGTTCCTAGGGATCCTTCCGCCTTAATCGATTTGGTCGACGACGCCGATGATCTTCCTATCCCTTACTACTTCCGCAAAGGATCTCGACCATGTCCCGCGGTTGGTTATCTTGGCCTATTTGCTTGCTGGTTGTGCTGCTTTCATCGACCTCTCTCGCTTGATGCTGTTGCTGGTGGTCAAAGCGATGTCGAAGTCTGGGATTACCGCCTTTGCCCAGGCTATGTCTTCTTGGATTTTTTGGTAATCCAATTTCGAGGGGTGATCCTCACATATTGGGTTGGTGGCCAGCCGTTTGAGAATACGGAATGCTTTCTTTCGTTATAGAGGTCCTGCCTGGTTAGGTGGTGTTCTCTTGAACTCCTTTGCCCTGGTACTCACCACAAGACCGGCTTTAGCGCTTCCCTCAGGTTGGAGTAGCTGGTTAGCCACACCTACGCTGGTGGGAGGCTTGGGCTGGTCTTTTTAGTGAATTGGGCTTATACGACTGCATTGTTCGCTGGCCTTAGCAGGGGTCGACGTCACATGGACTTGGGTTTTCGGAGCAGTGTTCTTGCTCGTCTTATCGTCGCTGGTTGCGACTTCCAACTTTTTGAGAGTGTCGGGCTCTTGTTTGATGCTGTTGTCGTTTTTCTTTTTGTTAAAATTTTCCATACTACGTCCCACGAGCTGCGGAGAAGGGACAGGTCCACCCGGGCAGAGATCCGCTGTACCCGGGTAAGGCTGACTTGGAACAGGCGGTCGCCACTTGCCTGAGCTCAACGTTTGAGGCTGAGTTATTTGTTGACTCGGGCTCCCAGCCAGATTGACTCTCGGCACGGTACGAGTGACACCTTAGTCCAGCCCGAGGTGAGATAAGTGTTGTGTGGGTAGGGAAGAGGTAGGTTTAAGGCGTGCTTTTTTATTTTTTTTTTTATTAAATAAAGCTTAAGTATATACAGGAATAAAAGTGGTAGAAGAAGAGAAGAGGTAGAAGTGTTCCGATCCCGCGGGACTGCTGCAAAGCTATACTTTGCAGGACGGATGGCGGTCAGGTTGCCGCTCGTCCTTATGACTCGATGCATCGACTCCGTTCTCGACGCCTTAGATCCTTCAGGATGCCAGCGGCCATGTTGGCTATCGCGTCCCACTTGCTTTGGTTTTCCAGCATTCAGCTGATCACGTTGTCCGCTGTCAGGTTACAAACGGTTGTCGTTTCAGCTTCGGCTCGGTTCCTAGCGTATAGGGGGCAGATGAATAGCGCGTGCTCCGCGTCTTCGATGCTTCCTGTGCCGCAGTGGTCGCAGTAGGGGTTAGGCTCGTGCTTAAACCTATGAAGGTATTCCTTTAAGCATCCGTGACCGGAGATCATCTGCGTGAGGTAGAAGTCTACCTGTCCGTGTCGTCTCTGCAGCCAGGGGATTAGACTGCGCGGCGTACAGTATGGTAGATGTCACCACTGTGGCTATGATCCTTCTGCTGTGCTGCTTTGGTCCTCGAGTATTGGCCATCATCCTTGAGATGGCTGCAGTCGATCTGGATGCTTTGGCTGCTGCATACGATAGGTGCGTCTTAAACGATAGCCTGTGGTCGATCAGTACTCCAAGATACTTGATTGAGGCGCTTGTTTCTATTGGAGTTGATCCGACTCGTAATGTGGCCTTCTCCACAGTCTTCCTGGTGCTTATGAGCACTGCCTCCGTTTTGTGCTCGGCGACTGCTAACCCGTTGTCTGCGAGCCAGCACATGAGGGTGTCTATTGAGAGGCTGCATCTATCCGTGATCTCTTCGGGGGTTTTCGCTACCGTTACCAGCGCTATGTCGTCCGCAAATCCCACAACAGTGCATCCATCGGGTAATACCTGCCTTAGGATCCCGTCGTACATGACGTTCCACAGTATTGGGTCCAGGACTGAGCCTTGAGGTACTCCTCCTGTCACCAGGTACTCGTGCTCTCCGACATCAGAGAAATATGTGAGCACTCTGTCCTTGAAGTAGTCCGCTACGAGGTCGATCAGGTAGTTCAAGATTCCCATGCGATGAAGTGCCTGCAGGACAAGGTTCCAGTTGGCAGAGTTGAAGGCATTCTTGACGTCCAGGGTGTAGACGAGGCAGTACTCTTTTGAGCCACCTAGCCACCTTTCTCCTTCGATTGCGTTAGCAGCCAGTTGAGTGACCGTTTGGATCGCGTCAATGGTGCTTCTTTTTCTCCGGAAGCCAAGCTGGTGGTCCGATAACGCTCTAAGTTGGTCGAGTTCTTTTCCGAGGTGGGTGCAGATTATGCTCTCGAATATCTTCCCCGTTGTATTCAGCATACATAGGGGTTTGTATGAGGATGCGTCGTCGTTCAACTTGCCCGATTTTGGGATAAGCACCAACCTTTGACGCTTCCAACCTATGGGGAAGGTTCGTTGGTGAGACACATGTTGTTCATCTCCGTGAATATACTCGGGTAGTTTGCCACCAATGTGTGCAGTACAGCATTGGGAATGCCGTCGGGGCGAGGGGCTTTTTCGATTTTGTTTTTCCTTAGCGCAGCCAGGACTTCGGCTTCGCTGGTGAGAACAGTATCGCCTTCCCCGGTAGCTTGCCAAGTAAGGGGCGGCTGGGTGGGGAACAGGGTGGACACTATTTGGACAAGCTGTAAGTGGCCGGTAGGGGTCGGCTGTCTGTTGAGTTTACCCATGACCATCCTGTATGCTGACCCGAATGGTTCTGCATCCGCCGCTTCGCACAGCTCCTGGAAGTATCTGGCCTTGCTAGCTTTGATCGCGTTCTTCAGCACCTTTCTCTTGGCTGTGTAGGTTGTTTCCCTTAGCTCCTGGTTTCCGTGTTCTCTGCTTTTCTGACACCTGCGCCGGGCCGCTAGGCAGTCTCTCCTCGAGCTGCCTATCTCATCGTTCCACCATGGTACTGGTCTTCGCCCGTTACCACCTTTCGTGGCCTTCTCCATAGATGCATCGCACGCCTTCTTCACTCTATCAACTATGTTCCTCGCGCATGTGTTAGCGTCTCCTGTAACGCAGACGCCTTCCATGTGTGCTAGGAGGGACACTGTGCTAAGGGTATGCGCTTTGTAGGTCGTTTCACGGCTGCTTGGGGCGGCCAGTCTGGGGCTTGTCTGGGTGATGATCAGGGCGTGGTCGCTGTGGGTGTATATGTCTGACACCCTCCATACGCAGTTACGTGCCAGTTCAGGGCTAGCGAAGGTCAGGTCGATAATTGACTCCCGACCTGACCTTCTGAAGGTTGAGTAGGCATACGTTTAACGAAGCCACTGCCTCAAGGAGGATGGTTCCCCGCTGCGTCGTACTAGCGCTGCCCCATGTTGTGGACCATGCGTTGAAATCACCTGCGATGAGGATAGGGGACCTACCGCGTGCGTCGTCAGCGATCTCCTGCATTATTGTTCTGAACTCGCTAATGTGTACGCTCGGGGCTATGTAGCAGCTGTAGAATGTTATCCCTTTGTGAGGAGTTGAATAACTCCCCACAAATAGAAGCAGCTGCAGATGGCCGGCCTCTTACCAGATACGCGGCGAATTCGCTTAGTAACGGCGCGGCGAGGAGAGTTTGGAGACCAAGGATGGAGATCGAGAGAGCTTGGAGACCAATGATGGACAGCGAGAGAGTTTGGAGACCAAGGATGGAGATCGAGAGAGAATGGAGACTTCGCGGGCAGAGCAAGAGTGCCGTGTGCAAAAGCGGATAACGGAACTCCACCGGACTTTGGACTCTCCCGTGAACTTTGGACCGGGAGAAGAAGTGCCACATCTCGGCAGTGGAGCGACAGACAGGCGTGCCACAAGCATCACCGGAATCAGCGGGACGGCAGCAGTGGGCGGAGCATCGATTGGAAGCGGTACGTGAAGAGCAAGTGGGTCAACCAGGAGGCACGGACTTCGGACCCGGAGTGGAGAGATCCAGCGGGCCGTGCGCAAAAGGAAAATAACGGTTCCCGGAGGCCCTATATAAGGCCGCAGAGCGCTGGCAGCTGGATCAGTCGATCACGAGGAGTCAAACCTTCAAGATCAGTTAAAGTACCAATTAACAGTCAGTCAAGCTAGTAGTCTACGAGGGAGCTACAACCAAGCGAGTCGTCGGAGGCAGCGCCGTGGGAAGCACACAAGGAGCAAGATCGCCACGTCGAGACGTTCGGGATTGGGACATCAGGAATCTCCGAATTGAGACACAAGTGGCTGAGTTCTGGAAGGCATCACGCGGCTAAGTCAAGGCGTTTGTCTTCCAACTTTGTCACGACCACACCCTGGCGGGTCGCCCGGCGGGTCTGTCAGAGACAAGCAAAAGAGTCCTACGACGAGGAACCGTCAGCTTGGGGAGGAAAGTTGTCTGCGACCCTGCGTACCTTGCGCGACCAAGCAGGACCTGGCGTGACGGTCGAGCGGTAGATCGATTTGCGGTTTCAAGAGGCGGCCGCCTGAAGAGCCCTGCGATTACCGGCGAAGTTCCCGAACAGCAACCGCCCAACTCCCCGAGTGCCAGAACGACGAGATACTGGTCAGAAGACAGTGCAGAGGATATAGACAGCGACGCCAGCAGACATTTCCGGCAGCCACGTTACCATCGCCACGCGGAGCTCATTGGGGAGCGCAAGAGCGTCGCGGACATCACGCATTAGGGTGAAGCCGGGTGGAACGTTCGTCTGCGCTAGGCGTAAAGCAAAGTGAACTGCTAGACAGCTTCCTGGCGGCAGCCTTGACTGTCAGCGCGATCTGAGCAAGAACCTAGCGAGACCGTACGGGACAGAGCAAGGGACAGGTATTGCCTCGAAAGGCGTCGGCCTGGAGAGCAAGGCTTGTTCACCCTAGTCTGAGAACGGTGAAGCTTCCCTAAGCCCACAAGGCCGAACTCTCTGCGAGTCTAAGGCGCTACAAGCGACCCCGAGGCAGCGCGTCGGCAAGCAAGCATAGGCGGCCACTACGAGCGTCCCGAAACCCAGGAGCTAGCGGAAGCCGAGTCAACGCGTTGAGGAGTCAGAAAGAAGAGCGCCAGCAGCCGGTGGAACCAGAGCCAGGAGATACCGAAGCCAGCCCAGGCACACTCCCGCTGTACTAATAGCACGAGAATAAATCCCACTTATCCATTTGAACCCTTTGTTTTCTCACTGATCTACGGGCAATCACGTCATATAAATTTGGTGGGACGAACACACAATCTTCTGAGCTAGCCGCACGAATCTCGTAGCGAGCAGACAAAAAAAATCAGTTCGTTACATCTGGCGCCCAACGTGATTGTCCCAACAGTGAGAACAGCACAATAAAAATGGGAAAGAAGTGGATTTACCGCCTCAAGAAGGAGGACTTCGCCCATGTCGTACAGAGGCTTAATGTCGCCCTGGAGGGCAGGCTAGACGACATGAGGAAGGCACTATCGGAATACTACTCAGAAACAGAGAACGATCCACAACTCGTCGACATCTGGGTCGAGCTGGAGGCTACATACCACGACAGAGCCGGCCCAAGCATTACGTTAACGAACGCTGAAGGGGACAACCTGGTGGCAAGCCTGAGCATTGACAACATGCAAAAAGAGGCCCACAGGAGAGAATCAAGCCAAGAAAAGAAAACAGCAGTGCTGACCCCGAGACCAAGCCAGTCGGACTATGAAAAGGTCGCTAAACAGGTCCGCGAATGGTCGTTCAGGTTCGACGGGGCGGAAAAACCATTCGAGTTCCTGGAGCAGGTAGAATGGTCCGCCAACACGTACGGTTTGGAGCTTGACATGATCCCTCGAGCGATGCCGGAGTTGCTAAAAGGAAGGGCTTTGAAATGGTTCATCGCCAACAACAAGCAATGGAGAACTTGGGCAGAATTCATTGAAAGCTTCCACACATATTTTCTGCCAAGAGATTTCTTCACCAGGCTGGCGGACCAGGTCCGGCAAAGGAAGCAGGGCTTCAGCGAGTCGTTCAAGGACTACATGATCGACATGCAGACGATGGTGAGGCCACTTAACTATTCTACGAAAGAGACGTTAAGGGTCATTAAAGAGAACTGAACCGCAAGCCTACGGATTTTCTTAAGAGCATACAAAGTGTCGGACCTGGGCACGCTAATGATCCTAGCCGATGAGTACGAAGAACTTGAAAAGGAACGGGAAGCTTTCGCACAGGAAAACAAGTTCTCAAAGACCAAGTCGGCGTCACCAACACAGGTGACATGCAGAAGATGCGAGGAAACAGATAACCAGGACACACGAGGAAACGACCAATGGTCACCACCACACCAAGCCAGACGACAGCAGGCAACAGACGCACCACGCGGAGGCCATTGGGCACCACCCCCACAGCAACAGAGACAGCCAAACAATACCTTGTGGAGGCCGCCAAGCAACACACAGAGGCCACAAGATGCCACCCATATCACAGACCCGCAGGAGGCCTGTCGGAAATGCAGTGGGAACGGACACTGGGCTAGAGGATGTCGAAACCAGCGGCTGCTGTTTTGCTGGATATGCGGCAAGGTGGGTGTTAGGAGCGCCGATTGCTGCCAACGATCGGGAAATGGCCAGCGATCTCAGCCGCAGAGAGGCGAGCGGGGATCGCACAATGCCACCTCTCCAAACTAACGGGCAAGCTAGTCGAGGAGGAGCAGCAGTTGTCCGCAGCTGTGATGATTGGTGGGAAAAGCTACAAAGCCACAATCGAAGCTATCAGTAGCAGTCGTTCAACAAGTAAACGAGTTGGACGATGCTACAGCGTTCCTTGAAACACAGCTGGCAGACTTCAGCACAATGACGGGAACATCGAATATGGCAGAACACCAGATCAAAATGAAGGACGACAAGCCAATAAAGCAGAGATACTACCCAAAGAACCAAAAAATTCAAGGGGAAATCAACGCAAAGGTGAACGAGCTTCTCCAAATGGGGTTCATAGAGCATTCAAAGAGCCCGTACAGCTCCCCCATCGTGATGGTGAAAAATAAGACAGGCAAGTGGAGACTGTGTGTCGACTTTAGACAGATCAACGCGAAGTCAGTGAAGGATGCCTACCCAATGCCCCGCAATAGCTTCAGGAGGGTGCAGCTGGATCAAGGACATGGGCGAAAAGATAAGGACCCAACCGCAGAAGTACCCGGACTATGTTATTGAGGGTGAGACACTATACAGAAACATACCTCACCGAGCAGGCAGTGAAGACGTCGCGTCATGGAAGATGTGCGTCCCAAAGTCGCTACGAGAAACACTGTTGAGGGAGAACCACGACGCACCGTCTGCGGGACACGTAGGAAGCCGGAGGACAATTGCACGGTTGGCAGCCCGATATTACTGGCCAGGCATGCATGGAGACGCTCGAGCCCACGTAAGAAAATGCGAGACTTGCATGCGGTTTAAGCCCAATCAGATGCAGGCGGCCGGGAAGATGTTGACCCAAGTGCCGGAGGAACCATGGGCCACGGTATGCGCAGACTTCGTGGGACCCTTACCAAGATCTAAGCACGGGAACCAGATGCTGCTGGTCATGATAGACAGATTTTCGAAATGGACGGAACTGGTGCTCCTGCGCAGTGCGACAGAAGAGTCGCTCAAAAAGGTGTTTAGGGAGCGCATAATCGCAAGGTACGGGGTTCCGAAGGTGGTCATAACGGAAAACGGAGTGCAGTTTGCAAGCCGTATCTTCAAGAGTTTTCTGGCTGAGATGGGTATCAGAAAACAGTTCACCGCACCATACGCACAACAAGAGAATCCGACCGAGCGAGCAAACAGAACGGTCAAGACCATGATTGCGCCATTCGCAGGGCAGGACCAGAGAAACTGGGACGAGAAGTGGCCGGAGATTATACTAGCAGTGAACACGAGCACATCAGAATCCACCGGCCACACACCGGCGTTTCTTACCCAGGGAAGGGAACCACGTCTACCCAGCAGTCTATATGATAAGGAAACCCTAGGCATTGGACAAACTACGGAGACCCCTGAGGAAAATGCCAACAAACTGAGGGAGGTATTCAAGATCGTATGGCAAAATATGGAAAAGGCGTCCCAGGTCCAAGCCAGGCACTACAAACTGAGAAGATGGCAATGGTCACCAGCGGTGGGCGACATAGTGTGGGCCAAGGAACATCACCTGTCCAAAGCGGCTGAAGGATTCGCTGCAAAACTAGCCCCCAGGTACGATGGCCCTTACCAGGTTATGGATTTCGTCTCTCCAGTAATCTGCAGAATTCGCCACACACAGTCGAAGAAAGAAAGGACGGTTCACGTTGGCGAGCTCAAGCAACAACAAAACGAGCAGACAGCAGAAACGTCAGATGTCTAACAACAGGTACGAGGCGACAAGATAAGGCGTCAGGCCGAGGCGAGAGTCATTCATACGCCACACGGAAAGGACAATCAGGATAGCACATGGACATGGATAAGGATTTCACGTTGATCCAGACTGCGAGGCCACAGGATTCTGCGTCAGGCCTAAGCGAGAGTCATCCACACGCCACGCAGAAAGGTCAACCATAAGGATAGGTTACAAGGACGTGGATAAGGATGGTTGGTGATCCCAACCGCAAGGCAACAGGATTCAGCGTCGGGCAGTTGCCAGAGTCATCCGCGACTACGCCAGGCGGAAGGGACACTTACAAAACGGCAACAGACAGGCAAGGCAACGGGTTTCAGCATCGGGCGCGAGCCAGAGTCAACCGTTTACGCCACGTAGAAGAGAGTATGCGCGGAGGGAGACAAGCAACACAAGGCGCGCAGTCCAGGCACACACCGTAGCATCCGAAGATTCTTTACGGAAGGCGTCGGACGAACCCGTCTAGTTGTTACCCGAGGAAAGGGGGAGGACGGAGCAGAATCAGATCTACACCGTAGCCAGCTGGTAACAAAAGACAGAAACACGCATCGCTCCAACAGTTAACAAGAAGAAAAAAAACACGAACAAACCCTGAAAGGAAAGGAAAGCAAATACCGGTTCAACCATAAGTACAACTCACCACGGGCAGAAAAGCTCTGCTACAAACGAAGGCCAAACGTTATTCAAGGCCGCCGGGGCCGTTGTACTGGAGGTTGAGGGCAACGAACGGCATAGGCTGGAAGGAGGAAATGGAAAAGCCAGATCAGCCAGAAGCTGTGCGGGCAGATTAAAAGTTGCGAAATCACCACGAGCCAGGGAAGGGGGCGCCTCGATAGGCGATCGATTGGCACTAGACGAAAATGGTAATATCGGCCAAAGGTGGAAATATCGCAACGAGCAGGTGGCAACGCCGCACCGTCGATAACGATATGCGAATGAACATCGATCACGCACGAATGGTGTGACCAGGCGGAGGAACCAATAAAAGGAGTGGAACGCAGCAATGAGCAGCGAGCTGGGGATCGATAGCCCATGAGTATCGATGTCCCAGTGGAGCCAGGGAGAATATCGGCGCGGGAGATTCAAGTTGCTACGAGGAGGATGACCAACGCTGTGGAAACTCAACGGAGTTAAGAGCGTCGAGGGAGCAACGAGGGAGCGCCGCGGGAATCACAAGGACTTGAAGGCTAGGATAAGCAAGGAAACGCCGGAGAGTAGGAACAAGTTTTAAATGTTTCCCGAAGTAAGGGGGGAATGTGAGGAGTTAAATAACTCCCCACAAATAGAAGCAGCAGCAGATGGCCGGCCGCTTACCAGATACGCGGCGAATTCGCGTAGTAACGGCGCGGCGAGGAGAGTTTGGAGACTTGGATGGAGAGCGAGAGAGTTTGGAGACCAAGGATGGAGATCGAGAGAGCTTGGAGACCAATGATGGACAGCGAGAGAGTTTGGAGACCAAGGATGGAGATCGAGAGAGAATGGAGACTTCGCGGGCAGAGCAAGAGTGCCGTGTGCAAAAGCGGATAACGGAACTCCACCGGACTTTGGACTCTTCCGTGAACTTTGGACCGGGAGAAGAAGTGCCACATCTCGGCAGTGGAGCGACAGACAGGCGTGCCACAAGCATCACCGGAATCAGCGGGACGGCAGCAGTGGGCGGAGCATCGATTGGAAGCGGTACGTGAAGAGCAAGTGGGTCAACCAGGAGGCACGGACTTCGGACCCGGAGTGGAGAGATCCAGCGGGCCGTGCGCAAAAGGAAAAAAACGGTTCCCGGAGGCCCTATATAAGGCCGCAGAGCGCTGGCAGCTGGATCAGTCGATCACGAGGAGTCAAACCTTCAAGATCAGTTAAAGTACCAGAGGACATCGACAGAGGACATTTTTTTTTGTCACATTTTCGTAACACGCCTATCGTCACACTCCCAAGGGTAACCTTGTGATACAGTTTTGGTATAAGAACGGAAGAATGGAAAATATCTTCTGTTGTGGTTTTAGGGGAGCTTGCGACAACCTATGTAGCTTTGGACCAAAGTCCTCGGCTGTGTTGCATTTCACTCTCCCGTGTGCATTGAAAATAATGCCTTAATACTTCCACTCGTTAGTTCTCTTCAATGCCGGACACCCGTTCAAGCCTACGCGGCAGGTATGTGGATCTAACACAGTACACTTCTGTTTCGGCTGACCGTTAGTACCGATAGTAAATCAATTGTCAGATTGAGACCAACAGTAGCTGGATAGCTTACTGTCTTGTTCAGCAATGTTTGAGGCCCCATTCGAGTTTCCGCAAAAAATAACAATCGTCTGCAAGCGCGGTCGCGTTTGTCATGACTTTTCTGACCCTGGTACCAATTTCGTTGGGAAAGGCTCTTAGTAACGGGTTGATGACCGAATTAAACAGAGTTGTAGACTTCACTCCACTAGCTGGGACGAATTCCTCTAAATACAAACCTTCTCCGCAGAAACTAGTACCACCAACCTCGTACGAGCTTTGTGCGTAGTCTACGAAGGCCTTTGGTGCGCCATAAGCTTTAAGGGTGCTATATATAGACAAAGAGTCCAATGTCATGCGTACATCCGGATTGGTTATTTAGCAAGATCTAAAGCTTTTATCGCTACTCCTCAGGACTAAGTCGACTATCGTCGCATTATCGGCACATTCGTCTGTAGGTAAGAGCCCAGCTGACGCGGGTCCCAAGTGACTGATAAGGTCAATCTGGTTGCCAATATTGCATAAGGCTTCATTTTGACATTTAGAGCACTAAGAAATCACGTTGCGTCAACACCCGCAAGGCCCATCACAATGCTTTGTTTGTTTCAATTAAAATGCAAGGCTACTGAGATATTTTTCACCAAAAAAAACCGTATTTATACCCGTTACTCGTAGAGTTGCCGATAACATCGACTATAGCGACCTCTCTTGTTTTTATACCTGTTACTCATAGAGTAAGAGGTTATACTAGATTCGTCTGAAAGTATATAGGTAGAAGAAAGCGTTTCCACTAGCTAGATCATTAGCCGATTCGATCTTACCACGTTCTTCTGTCCGGAAGAACACTGAGATTTCGGAAACTATAAGAGCTAGAGTGTTGGGACTTGACATGCAGATTCTTGGGCTTCCTGCGCAGCGTATGTTTTTGTAACGCCCACAGTCGACTATAACACTAAGACCCGTCTGTCGCCTACATTTTT
Organism: Drosophila subpulchrella; assembly: GCF_014743375.2. Classification (NCBI taxonomy): domain Eukaryota; kingdom Metazoa; phylum Arthropoda; class Insecta; order Diptera; family Drosophilidae; genus Drosophila; species Drosophila subpulchrella. Next base: position 878,668 of record NW_023665489.1, on the reverse strand, counting down.
TTTTTTATATTTTGTGAAGTTTTTATGACGCTTTGGTTTTATAGCTCAATCAGGGAAATTATGCATACTATGGGTTTCTGCGCAGTGCACGCTAAACATCGAGTATCTATTCCTGATTTCTGTAACCAAAAAACACATGTCTAACTCTCTTACTTAAAAAACATCCTTGCATACGCAAAGATAGGACTTAAAATAGATTTTCTCCTGGCGGAAAAGATGAAGTTAGCGAAATTGAAGGAAATGCGGGATAGATTTTCTTCGATACATTTGAAGAGAAAACAAGAAAGAACGCAATAGTCAAGTACCTTACTCAGCTAAAGGGAAATAGAGATATGCAAGCAGCAAAGCGAGATTGAAATGCGCCACCCACCCGCGATCTCAATATATGGTTATGTGGGCGGTAGAGAGATTTAAGCGTTAGAGTAGGCGTGGCAAACTTTTTTTGAATCAATCCATAGGTATTGACGAGACTAATACATTTCAGTTAAGGTTTTTATACCCGTTACTCGTAGAGTAAAAGGGTATACTAGATTCGTCGGAAAGTATGTAACAGGCAGAAGGAAGCTTTTCCGGCCCCATAAAGTATATATAGTCTTGATCAGGATCACTAGCCGAGTCGATCTAGCCATGTCCGTTTGTCCGTCTGTCCGTCTGTCTGTCCGTCCGGATGAACACTGAGATCTCGGAAACTATGAGAGCTAGGCTATTGAGGTTTGGCGTGCAGATTCCTGAGCTTCTTACGCAGCGCAAGTTTGTCTCAGTAGACTGCCACGCCCACTCTAACGCCCACAAACCTCCCAAGAAAAAAAGCTATGACGTCAGAGCCAGACAATGCGAAATTTTTTACGCGTGTATGTGTGTATGTAAATAATTGCCGGCCGAACCTAGCGGCAAAGAAAAAAGCACTGCCGGCGCTCAGAGAAAGCAAAGTGCGCGGCTAACTTATTCTATTGAATAATGTATTTTTCACGCCTACCCTAACGCCCACAACGCTTAAATCTGTCTTCCGCCGGTAGGTGGCGCATTTAAATTTCGCTTTGCTGCTTGCATATCTCCATTTCCCTTTGGTCCCTTAGGCTGAGTAACAGGTATCTGATAGTCGGAATGTATGTAACATGCAGAAGGAAGCGTTTCCAGCCCCATAAAGCATATATATTCTTGATCAGGATCACTAGCCGAGTCGATCTAGCCATGTACGTCTGTCCGTCCTTCCGGATGAACGCTGAGATCTCGGCATTTGGCATGCAGATTCCTAAGCTTCTTACGCAGCGCAAGTTTGTTTCAGTAGCGTGCCACGCCCACCTTAACGCCCACAAACCGCCCAAAAATGTTGGTACTACATTTTTGATGCTAGAGTAAAAATTTTAACTAAAATGAATTGTTCTCATCAATACCTATCGATTTCAGATTTAGATTTCGTAACCTTGAGTGCCACGCGCACCCTAACGCCCACAAACCGCCCAATCCTATGGCGCCCACTATTTTTAAGCTAGATTACCAATTTTCACTGAAATGTATTAATCTTGTCAATACCTATCGATTAACCCAAGAAAAAGTTTGCCACGTCTACTCTAACGCCCAAAACGCTTAAATCTTTCTAGCACCCACATAACCATATATTTGCATCACGGATAGGTGGCGCATTTCAGTCCCGCTTTGCTGCTTTCATATCTCCATTTCGCTTTTGTCCCTTTAGCTGAGTAACGGGTATCTGATAGTCGAGGTACTCGACTATAGCGTTCTTCCTTGTTATATTTTTGAAAATGCTTAGGAAAATTCTTGCATTATAATAAAATTATTTGAGTCCAGATGCACCCTTTTTTCTACCAGGAAGATACTTTACGTTACACGAGTTCTTACATTATTTTACATTTTTTTCCGAAAGAGGGCGAGAGTTGAGAGATTTCCCAGTTATGTAAATTCTAAGCCAAGACACACTCCAAAAAAAAACTTAACACATAAATGACGCCTTACGAGCTAAGCAGATCGAAGTTAGCCTCAAGTTAAAGATGTCCCTTTAAGTTAGATGGCGCTCTAGCATAGTAACTCTCCTGTATGGGAGTAGTAGGGAAAGATGGGTTCTGGGACAATTTGCATATTAATGGCCCCCGCCCCCTTACTAATTAGCATATTAATGACCCCGCCTCTCACTGATTAACATATTAATGACCCCCGCCTCTTCATTAACGCATGCGGGTTCTGGGACAATTACCATAATCCAATAAATTAAGTGATTTTAATGGACTTTGAACTCATAAAAATGTCACGATCATGTCTTTAAAGAGTATACTTAATTGCCCCCATAGCCCCCACATCCCCATGTGACAATATTGATCATGTGTCCTTCCCCTCATTATGTGCAATTAATAGTCAGGTGAGAAAGGTGCACGTGAGAAAGGTCGCACAACCATAGTATCCAAAGGTTGTTATCTTAGAGGAACATATCCGATCATGTTGGGGAAAGGTGTGATCACGTACCCTTTTGCCTCATTATCACAGGTGTTGCTGTGCACGTGTGAAAGGTCGCACACCCAAAGTATTCAAAGATGGTTATCTTAGAGGAACATGTCCGATCATGTTGAGGAATAATATTTTCTATGATTGTAAAATTAATTTAGAAATCAAAAGAACCCCAATAAAATAAATCTCACAAGTTTATGATTCTCAGATGGGGAATATTTTCAAACACACATTTTTGTTTCCGCCTCAGAACGTTTAACTGGTAAATTCTCTAAGATTCTCTCCTTTCCACAAATGGGTCATAAACATGTCATTGAAGGGATTCAAGCAAGAGCTACCCGAATGCGCACCTGTCCATTACCTGACCGCAATAAAAGGGGCACATGCACAAGCCTGAAGGCGCACGCTCATTGACAAGCGCAATAAAAGGGACACATGCACAAGTCTCAAGGCGCACGCCCATTGACAACATCATGGGCCTCACGCCAACGACCTCACGGCTGACTGCTAGCTCTAATACGTTTCCATAATAGGGGTTGAAATCACGACCGCGCAACAACTCGCAAGTAGCCGACATATCTCAGTCAAGGAAATATTTTCCATTCTCCGTACCTGTAATTTTAACTCGAAATTAAAAGTCAAAAGTTTATTTTGTAGCATAATAATACATTTATTCATTTATATTGGTATTGCGAACATGTTTGATTATATATTGAAATTAATTTTCTGCTTTGATTCCGGCGATTTGCATAGAAGAAGCAGGCGCACGTTTCCGACGTCTCTTCTGGATTACAAAATGTAAAGTGTTCGCCATAATTCGTAGTTTTGAGATCATGTCCACCTCGATTCATGAACATAGTTTTTGTGTTTAGAAGGTATTGAAAATGCTGACCAATTATCTGTCCTTTAAATTGTTTAATAAATTGGTCAACTTCCTCATGAACATTCATTTGGTTAACTTTATTTTCTTGTAGGTCTTTACACATCTAGTCTCAACTTTAAAATGATGTATACAAATTATTTTATTGTTTTGGAGCTACTTTTAAAAAATGTCAAAATAATGTATGCATTGTTAAGAGCACAAACCCCGCCCTTAAGGTGTGTTTCACAATAGGGAAACCGGTTTCCTTTAAACCTGTTTAATGACGGACAGCCCATTTCCTCGATATCAATGAGCTGACGACTCCCAAAAAACTTCTCTAGAAATCGTTTCTTTTCCACACCTTTACAAATAATTTGTTTTCCGCTTGTAATTGTCCTTAGATACTTTCGAGTTTGTGGAAATCTATTTTCTCCATCGTTCCAAAAAATTTTGTGATGTGTATTGGTTAACCAAATTGCAGTCTTTCGAGATTTGGTATTTAGCAAAGTAAAATCATATGGTGGTTCTATTAAAAAACTATTGTTCAAGTTTGGATCTTTTTCGAATACAATTCCAATTTCCTTTAGAATAAAATTATTATTATTATCAAAGAAACCTTGAACATCAATCGATACAATATCTTTCAACATTTTTCTAATGTTAAACAACTCGTTGTACTAGTCCGTTTAGTGGGTTATATTCAACTAAACGGTCATGTATGAGGAGACAGTAAGCTTGGGTATTTTCATGACTTGGTGTCTTCAGTTCTATTAAAATTCTCACATCAATAGGACCAATTTTTATTGATTCGTTTTGATATGAAAGCTTAACCACAATAATAGGGGTCTTCAATTTAAATTCATTTGGGGTCAAAAATGGTTGTGATTAACGATTATAGTAACTAGATTGAAATCTTGTATACATTTCATATAGGTGAGCATACTAATTCTTACTAAAATCAACATTCAGATTAATTTTCATGACTTGGTGTCTTTAGTTCTATTGAAATTCTCACATCAATAGGACCAATTTTTACTCATTCGTTTTGATATGAAAGATCAACCACAATAATAGGGGTCTTCAATTTAAATTCATTTGGGGTCAAAAATGGTTTTGATTCACGATTATAGTAACTAGATTGAAATCTTGTATACATTTCATATAGGTGAGCATACTAATTCTTACTAAAATCGACATTCAGATTATTATGAATATGACTCAGAATTCATGTGAACTTTCAAGTTTGATAAGTTATTTATGATAAGTTCTCCATTTAGTGTAAATCCAATTATGGCAAATCTTGGTTTTTCAAGGTTAACCGACAATTTCACATTTCAGCTCTGTTGATTCCCATACCCCAACTTGGGGTTAACATATAAATACCAACTCTGGAATGCGATTGGTAGGTTTACACAACAATAATATCGTACATCTTAATTTTTGCAAAATCGCTCAGAGTTACATGGGGAACTTTCCAGGTTTTATTCGTAATTTCCAGTTTAAAAGTTTGTTCATTTCTGGTTTGTTCAAGATTCACTACGATTCTTAGTTAGCATCAACACTAGTTCGTGTTTACAATTTAACAAAACTTTTTTATAAACCTCAGCCAATCCCAACAAAATTTGATTGGTACAGAGAAGATGAAGTGGGGTCCTGTAGAAATTTCATCTCCACTGCTCCATCCAGAATTTAATAGGTATTGACTTTGAAGATTATCCAGAGATATATTATTTTTTAGGGTAGTACTCATATTGACATGGACGACACGTTGAACACGTTGTATTTAGTTGTTACCTAGCAGTATTTTGATGGTTACTTTCTGTTTAGTCTTGTTTTGGATGGTTACTTTTTGTATAGTACCTGTACAGTACTTGGTTTTGGATGGTTACTATCTGTATAGTATCTGTAAAGTACTTGGTTTTATATGGTTACTAAATGTAAACAAGTATTATGAGTTGCTATAGTCTCTTATTAAGAATTATCAAGAACACAAGTTAAAGTTTCTAAGATGTGTTACCCAAAAACACTTGCAGTGAACTATCATTACCTGACCGTCATCAAAGTCACATGCCCAAGACCCAAGGACATTGAATAAAATACTTCCCCTTCATTTGTACCTGTAGTTTTAATTACAGTCAGAAACAAAATTTGTAGGATCATTCAATATTTTTTTATATATTTTATTATTGTAAACATATTTCATTAAATTCATAATTAATTATATTTTATGTATATTTGTATATAATTAATTTTCTTACTCAATCCCTCTGTAAGAAACATGTCGGTTATTCCAAACGCAGATTTTCGCTTGGTTCCCATAGATAGATGTAAAATAGGTCTCACAATGTAATCTTTCTCAGATGTTGTATTATTTTTAAAGCATTCATTTGTTCTAACCCATAATAATATTATAACATATTTCGAAAGCATCATTAGCTAGCATAGGAGCGTCTTTCAATTTAATTTCTGATTCAAGTTTATGATAGAGGTGTTGGGACCTGGTAATATCGGTTTTTGTTGTCAACTATTTTTCTAGTTCTAGTTTTCTAGTTCTATTCTAATTGTATACTATTTGTATGAGTAAGGCATCATTGTCTAAGATTCTGAATAAGTTTAATAAACTCTTTTATTACAATACTCATCTGGTTTTCGTGATTCATGATGGCGGTTGAGCTGCTTGGACTTTGATTACTAGCTATTATTAGATGGTTACTATCTGCTTGGTAGATGTCTATTAGTTGCTTACTAGTTTTTATTAGCTGGTTACTATATGTTTAGTAGATGTATACAAGTTGTTTAGTAGATGTATACAAGTTGTTTACTAGATGTATACAAGTTGTTTACTAGATGTATACAAGTTGTTTTCTAGCTGTTTAGTATCTGGTTTTATATGTTTAGTAGATGTATACAAGTTGTTTAGTAGATGTATACAAGTTGTTTAGTATCGGGTTTCTATATGTTTAGTATCTGCTTACTTGATGTTTACTAATTATTATTAGCTGGTTACTAGTTGTTATTAACGTCTACGAGCTTTTATAGTCTTTTGTTAAGAATGATCAAAAATTCTTGATCACTAGACGACTTTCGATGTGAAGTAAAAACTTACACTCTGATTTTCAATGTGTTTGCTATGTACATGAAAAAGAACGCAAGGCCAAAATATCTCAAGATTGATATATAAATCTTAGACGAACATATCCGATTATGTTGGGGGAAGATGTATCCTGTGATTGTAAAACTAATTAAGAAATAAATTGTTCACAAGCTGTCTAAAAACTAATTAGAAGCTCTTTGGATAAACAATTTTGATTCATAATGACAGATATTAAGAATATATAATAATAACATCCACTTTAACTAGTATATTGTTAAAATAAAACATTTCCATTTTTCATGTTCTTTCATCTAATGTAGGTATAATAAATGTAATCTTAACTACGATAGCTAGCCTTACATCCCATAACTATAGTTATTAGCTACAATAAAATGTCTAGAAAGAACAAAATATATGAATGTCAAAAACGATTTAAAACTAACTATAATTGGGAAAGTAATTGAAAACACTCCGGCGTAATACAGTAAAAAAGAAAAAACACTGTGATTATCCCATTTTCTATCACCATAACAAATGTGTATACCCACACCTAAATGACCAATTGTATCCTTTGTCCAAAAATGTCTGTGACTTTCACTTATAAATTTGTCACCGATAATTTAAATCCCATTAAGCAAACTACCCATTGCTAACCATACCATAACCCCAGAGTCAAGTTGGTTACCTACAATAAACATAGGTGATGGTGTAAAGGATTGCTAAAATGCCTCGACGGAGGCACAAAGGTCATAAAAAATGGTCATAAAAATTATAACTAGGAAAGTATTTTTTATTTGCGAACCATTTATAACTGTTACCAACAACACAAACAGTTGTTACAAAGGATTTGCTTAAATGCCTCGACGCAGACGCAAAGGTCAAGGTATTGAAAAATATTCATGGAATATTATCCCTTCATAAAAGAGGTCATAAAATATATAATTAGGAAATTATTTTTTATTTGCGAACAAATTATAACTGGTACCAACAACACAAATAGTTGTTACAAAGGATTGCTAAAATGCCTTGATGAAGGCGTAAAGGTCAAGGTAATGGAAAAATTCCTGGAATATTATCCCTTGACCAAAAACGAAAATTTCTTCTATTTGGATAATAAAGAAATATATATTTATTCAATACTTTGATTTTTCCATCAAAATTCTTGATAAATCTAGTTGTTTGATATTCTCTAACTAATTGAGTAATAAGTTTTCATGTGTCTATTTAATTTACCAAAAACAGTATTAGTCTTCACTCATAAAATTGATCTTTTGGATCTCTCTAATTCCCCACCGGTGAAATATATGTTCCTCATATTTCAAAATTATGGTTTGCCAACCCCGACCAACCTCCGCAACATAGATGGGTACTTGTAATTCATATTTAAGATATTTCCATCCTTCTCTAACTAACATCCGTTTATCCATCATGTAAACAGGTTTAGAATTGTATTGCATGCTTCAACCCCTAGCCACACCCACCACTGTTACAGATTTGACTTTTCCAATGGCTGCCCCAGCTACCTAAGCTGTACATTTCTTTTGATTTTCTCTTTTTCTTTCTAAGCAATGTACACAATTTTTAAACTGGTTCTGACCTCCCTTTCTCTTTTTCTTTCTAAGCAATGTACACAATTTTTAAACTGGTTCTGACCTCCCTCTTTAATGGCATCCTCTACTTTATTTTCGTTATATTTCTGATCTTTTCGTAACAGTAGGTTGTTAAACTTTTATCATTTTATGGGATTATTGAGCACCCGAAATCCCAGATATTAACTCATAACATGTAATTAGCAGAATATAGTCAAAGATATCAGACTCTAAAAAGACAAGATTTACCTACAATTCAATTTACCATCTACAATCCCTGTAAAGGATTTTAGTATTTGCAGTTTAATTTTCTAATTTATTGATTTCACAGATTCCCGCTGGTAAATACCAATTTTTAACAAATGGCTTCCAACTTCATACCATTCAGACACTGGTTTACAACCTCATAGAACTGACTCTCAAGGTATCTGTAACGCACAATATATTTCCGTCTCTTTTCTTCTAATCAATATTAAAAAATTTTAAAAACTGTTTTTTGGAGTTCATTTTATTCTTAGAATTGAATTATTAAAAATCATTAAGCCAACAGAGATAATAATGTTTTTGTGATAATATCCCATGAATAATACATAATTCTTATTTGTATATTTTCAAAATTATTTATTTCAGAAAATTATTCATTAATCGCATTCAAATAATATTCATAATATATCTTACAATTTTTCAGATTTATCAATAGAGTTTGCCAATTATTAATATTAAATGATATTGCATCATATCTATTTTTAAGATTAAATATTAAGATAGGGTCGTCCTCGCGAGACATAGCGCTGACCAACTCACATTGGTCTGCCTCACCATTAAATTTAAGGCATTCTAAGTCTGATACTGAATCCCTTATACGAAAAATCATCTCCTTAACTTGCAGTAGCAGTCGTGACAGCGGATTATTTTCGATTTCCGCATCGTGAAGATCAATTTGGTGTTGTAACTTGGTTGTCTCCATCATCAGCTCGGTGATTCGATTTTCCACGTTCTCAATATCAAATAGATGGGAATCGATATTGTTTTCGCTCTGCAAATCCACCAAGCGCCATTTCAGGATGTCCAACTCTTCTATATTATCGTAATAGATACTACCGAATTCTCTTCGCAACTCCTTGGAAACCTTTAAAATTTCCTTAAAGATTCTTATTTCAATCATCAAATCTTCATTTATTTTAAAGTCACACTGGTTGATTTGGTTATTGATTTCAGTCATCTTTTGTCTTTCGATTTAAATTTTGTACTGTTTTAGGTTTTGTAATCTCATCAACCAGGAAAAGACAGAACGTAGAATCGAGCAGGTACTTTATATCCAAGGATCAAACCCCCTCCCCAAGAATCAAACCACCATCCCATGCGATTGGCTTAAGTAAAACCATTCCACATTGTGTCAAAGTGAGAAGAAGAATACATAAGAAACCGGAAATCAAAGGCAAAGTAAGATTGTAGCCCAATACATATCGATATTGAGAACTGTTGTTATATGAGTATGCGTACATTTAATTGTATTTAATATATTAGTTGTTGATAATTATAATTTTATAATGGTCATCATTAAGTAAGAGGAATGGTACAGAATTTTTATTCATAATATTTAATCTTAAAAATAGATATGATGCAGTATCATTTAATATTAATAAAAATTGTAAGATATATTATGAATATTATTTGAATGCGATTAATGAATAATTTTCTGAAATAAATAATTTTGAAAATATACAAATAAGAATTATGTATTATTCATGGGATATTATCACAAAAACATTATTATCTCTGTTGGCTTAATGATTTTTAATAATTCAATTCTAAGAATAAAACAAGGGAGAACGCTATAGTCGAGTACCTCGACTATCAGATACCCGTTACTCAGCTTAAGCGACCAAAGGGAAATGGAGATATGCAAGCAGCAAAGCGAGATTTAAATGCGCCACCTACCGGCGGAAGACAGATTTAAGCGTTGTGTGCGTCAGGGTAGGCGCGACAAATTCATTGTTCAATAGAATAAGTTAGCCGCGCACTTTGCTCTCTCTGAGCGCCGGCAGTGCTTTTCTCTTTGCCGCTAAGTTCGGCCGGCAACTATTTACATACACACACATACACGCGTAAAAACATTTCGCACTGTCTGGCTCTGACGTCATAGCTTTTTTTCTTGGGAGGTTTGTGGGCGTTAGAGTGGGCGTAGAAAAATTTTTTTAAGGTCAATCGATAGGTATGGACAAGAATAATACATTTCAGTTAAAATTTTCTATCTAACATCAAAACTGTAGGAGCCACAGTTTCGGGCGGTTTGTGGGCGTTAGAGTGGGCGTGGCACTCTACTGAAACAAACTTGCGCTGCGTAAGAAGCTCAGGAATCTGCTCGCCAAATCTCAATAGCCTAGCTCTCATAGTTTCCGAGATCTCAGCGTTCATCCGGACAGACGGACAGACGGACAGACGGACAGACGGACAGACGGACAGACGGACATGGCTAGATCGACTCGGCTAGTGATCCTGATCAAGAATATATATACTTTATGGGGTCGGAAACGCTTCCTTCTGCCTGTTACATACTTTCCGACGAATCTAGTATACCCTTTTACTCTACGAGTAACGGGTATAAAAAATGAACTCCAAAAAACAGTTTTTGAAATTTTTATACCCGTTACTCGTAGAGTAAAAGGGTATACTAGATTCGTCGGAAAGTATGTAACAGGCAAAAGGAAGCGTTTCCGACCCCATAAAGTATATATATTCTTGATCAGGATCACTAGCCGAGTCGATCTAGCCATGTCCGTCTGTCCGTCTGTCCGTCTGTCCGTCTGTCCGTCTGTCTGTCCGTCCGGATGAACGCTGAGATCTCGGAAACTATGAGAGCTAGGCTATTGAGATTTGGCGTGCAGATTCCTGAGCTTCTTACGCAGCGCAAGTTTGTTTCAGTAGAGTGCCACGCCCACTCTAACGCCCACAAACCGCCCAAAACTGTGGCTCCTACAGTTTTGATGCTAGAATAAAAATTTTAACTGAAATGTATTGTTCTCATCAATACCTATCGATTGACTTAAAAAAAAGTTTGCCACGCCCACTTTTACGCCCACAAACCGCCCACAAACTTCAAAAAATCGTAAATATGAACGTGGATATCTCGGAAACTATCAAGGATAGAGAATTGGGATCTCAGATTTAGATTCCGTAGCCTTGTGCGCAGCGCAAGTTTGTTATGAAAATATGCCACGCCCACTCTAACGCCCACAAACCGCTCAAGCCTGTGGCGCCCACAATTTTTATGCTAGATACAAAATTTTAACTGAACTGTATTGGTCTCGTCAATACCTATCGATTGACCCAAAAAAAAATTTGCCACGCCCACTGTAACGCCCATAACGCTTAAATCTATCTACCGCCGATAGGTGGCGCATTTCAATCTCGCTTTGCTGCTTGCATATCTCCATTTCCCTTTGGTCCCTTTAGCTGAGTAACGGGTATCTAATAGTCGAGGTACTCGACTATAGCGTTCTTCCTTGTTTAATATTGATTAGAAGAAAAGAGACGGAAATATATTGTGCGTTACAGATACCTTGAGAGTCAGTTCTATGAGGTTGTAAACCAGTGTCTGAATGGTATGAAGTTGGAAGCCATTTGTTAAAAATTGGTATTTACCAGCGGGAATCTGTGAAATCAATAAATTAGAAAATTAAACTGCAAATACTAAAATCCTTTACAGGGATTGTAGATGGTAAATTGAATTGTAGGTAAATCTTGTCTTTTTAGAGTCTGATATCTTTGACTATATTCTGCTAATTACATGTTATGAGTTAATATCTGGGATTTCGGGTGCTCAATAATCCCATAAAATGATAAAAGTTTAACAACCTACTGTTACGAAAAGATCAGAAATATAACGAAAATAAAGTAGAGGATGCCATTAAAGAGGGAGGTCAGAACCAGTTTAAAAATTGTGTACATTGCTTAGAAAGAAAAAGAGAAAGGGAGGTCAGAACCAGTTTAAAAATTGTGTACATTGCTTAGAAAGAAAAAGAGAAAATCAAAAGAAATGTACAGCTTAGGTAGCTGGGGCAGCCATTGGAAAAGTCAAATCTGTAACAGTGGTGGGTGTGGCTAGGGGTTGAAGCATGCAATACAATTCTAAACCTGTTTACATGATGGATAAACGGATGTTAGTTAGAGAAGGATGGAAATATCTTAAATATGAATTACAAGTACCCATCTATGTTGCGGAGGTTGGTCGGGGTTGGCAAACCATAATTTTGAAATATGAGGAACATATATTTCACAGGTGGGGAATTAGAAAGATCCAAATGATCAATTTTATGAGTGAAGACTAATACTGTTTTTGGTAAATTAAATAGACACATGAAAACTTATTACTCAATTAGTTAGAGAATATCAAACAACTAGATTTATCAAGCATTTTGATGGAAAAATCAAAGTATTGAATAAATATATATTTCTTTATTATCCAAATAGAAGAAATTTTCGTTTTTGGTCAAGGGATAATATTCCAGGAATTTTTCCATTACCTTGACCTTTACGCCTTCATCAAGGCATTTTAGCAATCCTTTGTAACAACTATTTGTGCTGTTGGTACCAGTTATAATTTGTTCGCAAATAAAAAATAATTTCCTAATTATATATTTTATGACCTCTTTTATGAAGGGATAATATTCCATGAATATTTTTCAATACCTTGACCTTTGCGTCTGCGTCGAGGCATTTAAGCAAATCCTTTGTAACAACTGTTTGTGTTGTTGGTAACAGTTATAAATGGTTCGCAAATAAAAAATACTTTCCTAGTTATAATTTTTATGACCATTTTTTATGACCTTTGTGCCTCCGTCGAGGCATTTTAGCAATCCTTTACACCATCACCTATGTTTATTGTAGGTAACCAACTTGACTCTGGGGTTATGGTATGGTTAGCAATGGGTAGTTTGCTTAATGGGATTTAAATTATCGGTGACAAATTTATAAGTGAAAGTCACAGACATTTTTGGACAAAGGATACAATTGGTCATTTAGGTGTGGGTATACACATTTGTTATGGTGATAGAAAATGGGATAATCACAGTGTTTTTTCTTTTTTACTGTATTACGCCGGAGTGTTTTCAATTACTTTCCCAATTATAGTTAGTTTTAAATCGTTTTTGACATTCATATATTTTGTTCTTTCTAGACATTTTATTGTAGCTAATAACTATAGTTATGGGATGTAAGGCTAGCTATCGTAGTTAAGATTACATTTATTATACCTACATTAGATGAAAGAACATGAAAAATGGAAATGTTTTATTTTAACAATATACTAGTTAAAGTGGATGTTATTATTATATATTCTTAATATCTGTCATTATGAATCAAAATTGTTTATCCAAAGAGCTTCTAATTAGTTTTTAGACAGCTTGTGAACAATTTATTTCTTAATTAGTTTTACAATCACAGGATACATCTTCCCCCAACATAATCGGATATGTTCGTCTAAGATTTATATATCAATCTTGAGATATTTTGGCTTTGCGTTCTTTTTCATGTACATAGCAAACACATTGAAAATCAGAGTGTAAGTTTTTACTTCACATCGAAAGTCGTCTAGTGATCAAGAATTTTTGATCATTCTTAACAAAAGACTATAAAAGCTCGTAGACGTTAATAACAACTAGTAACCAGCTAATAATAATTAGTAAACATCAAGTAAGCAGATACTAAACATATAGAAACCCGATACTAAACAACTTGTATACATCTACTAAACATATAAAACCAGATACTAAACAGCTAGAAAACAACTTGTATACATCTAGTAAACAACTTGTATACATCTAGTAAACAACTTGTATACATCTACTAAACAACTTGTATACATCTACTAAACATATAGTAACCAGCTAATAAAAACTAGTAAGCAACTAATAGACATCTACCAAGCAGATAGTAACCATCTAATAATAGCTAGTAATCAAAGTCCAAGCAGCTCAACCGCCATCATGAATCACGAAAACCAGATGAGTATTGTAATAAAAGAGTTTATTAAACTTATTCAGAATCTTAGACAATGATGCCTTACTCATACAAATAGTATACAATTAGAATAGAACTAGAAAACTAGAACTAGAAAAATAGTTGACAACAAAAACCGATATTACCAGGTCCCAACACCTCTATCATAAACTTGAATCAGAAATTAAATTGAAAGACGCTCCTATGCTAGCTAATGATGCTTTCGAAATATGTTATAATATTATTATGGGTTAGAACAAATGAATGCTTTAAAAATAATACAACATCTGAGAAAGATTACATTGTGAGACCTATTTTACATCTATCTATGGGAACCAAGCGAAAATCTGCGTTTGGAATAACCGACATGTTTCTTACAGAGAATTTGAGTAAGAAAATTAATTATATACAAATATACATAAAATATAATTAATTATGAATTTAATGAAATATGTTTACAATAATAAGATATATAAAAAAATATTGAATGATCCTACAAATTTTGTTTCTGACTGTAATTAAAACTACAGGTACAAATGAAGGGGAAGTATTTTATTCAATGTCCTTGGGTCTTGGGCATGTGACTTTGATGACAGTCAGGTAATGATAGTTCACTGCAAGTGTTTTTGGGTAACACATCTTAGAAACTTTAACTTGTGTTCTTGATAATTCTTAATAAGAGACTATAGCAACTCATAATACTTGTTTACATTTAGTAACCATATAAAACCAAGTACTTTACAGATACTATACAGATAGTAACCATCCAAAACCAAGTACTGTACAGGTACTATACAAAAAGTAACCATCCAAAAACAAGACTAAACAGAAAGTAACCATCAAAATACTGCTAGGTAACAACTAAATACAACGTGTTCAACGTGTCAAGTCCATGTCAATATGAGTACTACCCTAAAAAATAATATATCGCTGGATAATCTTCAAAGTCAATACCTATTAAATTCTGGATGGAGCAGTGGAGATGAAATTTCTACAGGACCCCACTTCATCTTTTCTGTACCAATCAAATTTTGTTGGGATTGGCTGAGGTTTATAAAAAATTTTTGTTAAATTGTAAACACGAACTAGTGTTGATGCTAACTAAGAATCGTGGTGAATCTTGAACAAACCAGAAATGAACAAACTTTTAAACTGGAAATTACGAATAAAACCTGGAAAGTTCCCCATGTAACTCTGAGCGATTTTGCAAAAATTAAGATGTACGATATTATTAAAAGTTGTGTAAACCTACCAATCGCATTCCAGAGTTGGGATTTATATGTTAACCCCAAATTGGGGTATGGGAATCAACAGAGCTGAAATGTGAAATTGTCGGTTAACCTTGAAAAACCAAGATTTGCCATAATTGGATTTACACTAAATGGAGAACTTATCACAAATAACTTATCAAACTTGAAAGTTCACATGAATTCTGAGTCATATCCATAATAATCTGAATGTCGATTTTAGTAAGAATTAGTATGCTCACCTATATGAAATGTATACAAGATTTCAATCTAGTTACTATAATCGTGAATCAAAACCATTTTTGACCCCAAATGAATTTAAATTGAAGACCCCTATTATTGTGGTTAATCTTTCATATCAAAACGAATGAGTAACAATTGGTCCTATTGATGTGAGAATTTCAATAGAACTAAAGACACCAAGTCATGAAAATTAATCTGAATGTTGATCTTAGTAAGAATTAGTATGCTCACCTATATGAAATGTATACAAGATTTCAATCTAGTTACTATAATCGTTAATCACAACCATTTTTGACCCCAAATGAATTTAAATTGAAGACCCCTATTATTGTGGTTAAGCTTTCATATCAAAACGAATCAGTAAAAATTGGTCCTATTGATGTGAGAATTTTAATAGAACTAAAGACACCAAGTCATGAAAATACCCAAGCTTACTGTCTCCTCATACATGACCGTTTAGTTAAATATAACCCACTAAACGGACTAGTACAACGAGTTGTTTAACATTAGAAAAATGTTGAAAGATATTGTATCGATTGATGTTCAAGGTTTCTTTGATAATAATAATAATTTTATTCTAAAGGAAATTGGAATTGTATTCGAAAAAGATCCAAACTTGAATAATAGTTTTTTAATAGAACCACCATATGATTTTACTTTGCTAAATACCAAATCTCGAAAGACTGCAATTTGGTTAACCAATACACATCACAAAATTTTTTGGAACGACGGAGAAAATAGATTTCCACAAACTCGAAAGTATCTAAGGACAATTACAAACGGAAAACAAATTATTTGTAAAGGTGTGGAAAAATTAAAATTAGCCAATTGAAGTTTCATGAGGAAGTTGACCAATTTATTAAACAATTTAAAGGACAGATAATTGGTCAGCATTTTCAATACCTTCTAAACACAAAAACTATGTTCATGAATCGAGGTGGACATGATCTCAAAACTACGAATTATGGCGAACACTTTACATTTTGTAATCCAGAAGAGTCGTCGGAAACGTGCGCCTGCTTCTTCTATGCAAATCGCCGGAATCAAAGCAGAAAATTAATTTCAATATATAATCAAACATGTTCGCAATACCAATATAAATGAATAAATGTATTATTATGCTACAAAATAAACTTTTGACTTTTTATTTCGAGTTAAAATTACAGGTACGGAGAATGGAAAATATTTCCTTGACTGAGATATGTCGGCTACTTGCGAGTTGTTGCGCGGTCGTGATTTCAACCCCTATTATGGAGCCGTGAGGTCGTTGGCGTGAGGCCTATGATGTTGTCAATGGGCGTGCGCCTTCAGACTTGTGCATGTGTCCCTTTTATTGCGCTTTTCAATGAGCGTGCGCCTTCAGGCTTGTGCATGTGCCCCTTTTATTGCGGCCAGGTAATGGACAGGTGCGCATGTTCGGGTAGCTCTTGCTTGAATCCCTTCAATGACATGTTTATGACCCATTTGTGAAAAGGAGAGAATCGTAGAGAATTTATCAGTTAAACGTTCTGGGGCGGAAACAAAAATGTGTTTTTGAAAATATTCCCCATCTGAGAATCATTAACTTGTGAGATTTATTTTATTGGGGTTCTTTTGATTTCTAAATTAATTTTACAATCATAGAAAATATTATTCCTCAACATGATCGGACATGTTCCTCTAAGATAACCATCTTTGAATACTTTGGGTGTGCGACCTTTCACACGTGCACAGCAACACCTGTGATAATGAGGCAAAAGGGTACGTGATCACACCTTTCCCCAACATGATCGGATATGTTCCTCTAAGATAACAACCTTTGGATACTATGGTTGTGCGACCTTTCTCACGTGCACCTTTCTCACCTGACTATTAATTGCACATAATGAGGGGAAGGATACATGATCAATATTGTCACATGGGGATGTGGGGCGATGGGGGCAATTAAGTATACTCTTTATAGACATGATCGTGACATTTTTATGAGTTCAAAGTCCATTAAAATCACTTAATTTATTGGATTATGCTAATTGTTCCAGAACCCGCATACGTTAATGAAGAGGCGGGGGTCATTAATATGTTAATCAGTGAGAGGCGGGGTCATTAATATGTTAATTAGGAAGGGGGCGGGGGCCTTTAATATGCAAATTGTCCCAGAAGCCGTCTTTCCCTACTACTTATGGGACTCTCAAAATAGAGCTTTAAGTTTTAGTGATTCTTATCCAAAACTTTGTTAACTATTTATAAACTATAATTTATAATTGAGTAAAAAAACGCGTTGTAACATAGTTCCTCTCTGCAAATGTTTCGAAAAAACCCCCTGTGCCCTTTTCTCACTTTCCGTCTTCCGTCTCTAATCCTATCTTGGCGTATCCAAAGATGTTTTTTGGGTAAGCGAGTTAGACAAGTGTTTTTTCTTTACTGATATCTGGAATAGATACGTGAAGTATAACGTGCTCTGCGGAGAATCCCATAATGGGCATGAATCTCCTGCTTGAACTATGAAACCAAAGGGAAAATACCTTTGTTGTAGCTACTGTAAACTATAGCATCTTTTAATGTTATTGAGGGGCAGACGTTTTAAATCCATTTAGTAATAGTAGAAAATTTTTACAAGATCCCTACAGCCAATATCGAGTCTCTAGGATATTTGTCTTAGCCCCACCCAAGTAAAAATAAATACATGTATATTAAAACTGTTCACATGTGTCACTGTTGAGCCGCATCACACTTGTTTGACACCCTTGCCTTTCTTGATCTTTTTCATCGTCACACACACACAGCTATACTGTATAGTCACGACACGCGCGGCTCTAGCAGGCGAACAGCCGGACCACAGTACCAAGACCGAGGCAGGCAGCCTGGGACAACTCCAGCCATGGGTAAATAGGATGCACGGCCAGGTAGGTTGCCCCACCGGGGCAAGAGTTCAGCCAGAAACTTTTGTGCCCCTTTTGCTGCTGAATGAGGCGAATTGGGAAGCGACGGCCGCATACGCAGCGAGTGTAAGCAAACGCTGCGTCGCACCTATAACGAGAGGATAGAAGCTACAGCCTAGGTGGCTACCATTGCGCGAAGCAATACCTTGCGGTGATACCGCGCAACCACGGCCCCCTACTCCTGTCCTTGTACTTACTTTTGCTCTGTATTTAAGTGTAGGTAATAAATAAATTTAACAAAAATTTAGTCACGACACCTGGCAGCAGGTATAAAATGCAAACAACCTGGCAGTAGGTATAAAATTCAACAAAAGTCTCACCGCCCGGACGCGCTTATAGTGGAAGCGAATGGCAAGACCTACAGCGAAGTCCTAGCTATAGGGACGACGGCAAGCTGCAAAACCTCAGCACCAGAGTAAACAAGGTCAGGCGCACAGCGAACGGGAACCTTCTTGTGGAGCTCAACAGACGCGAGGACACCAGCACGGAGGCAATAAAAGAGAGCCTTAAGGCGGTTCTAGGAAAAGCGACAGCAGTGAACGCCGGATCGTTTAAGTAAGGAGTCTACGTCCATCATTCAGAGACACTCAGATGGCAGTGGTTGGACTGCCCAACAAAGATGCAGAAACGGTTCTCGGCAAGGGCAAAATCAAGCTAGGATGGTCCACCTGCAAAGTGAAGGAGAGGGACTCGCAGCCCAGGTGCTACAAGTGCCTCGAGATTGGGCACATTGCTATAAAGTGCCATAGCAAAGTGGACAGAAGCGGGTGCTGCATTAAGTGCGGCAAGACGGGGCACAAAATCGCTCAATGTCCCAACGAGAGCGTATGCTTTTTATGCACCGAAGGAGGACCGAAGTCGAGGAACCACCAAGCAGGAAGCAGGCGGTGCCCTCACGCCGCAAAATGAGCCGTAGCCAAACCCCGCGAATGGAAGTGATCCATATAAATCTGAATCACTGCCGGGATGCGCAGGACCTACTCCTGCAGTCAGTGAGGGAATGTTAGGCGGATCTGGTTGTCATCAGCGAACCTTACAAAGTCAAAGACGACGGCGACTGGGTAACGGACACATCGGGCAAGGCCGCGATATGGCTATGCAAAAGAAACAGCAAATCTTTTCTGGACGTGCATAGGGGTTCGAGTTTCGTCCGAGCTCGAATAGGCGAAATGTGGGTCTATAGCTGCTATCTAGCACCTAGCCTCTCCACGACTGACTTTAGCCGTGCACTGGACACGATCGCATTCGATGCAAGGGGCCGTTACCCTACCATCATCGCAGGCGACTTCAACGCATGAGCCGAAGAATGGGTGTGCCCCTCCAGCAACATAAGAGGGCGAACCCTACTCAATGTCTTTGCAACGCTAGACGTTGTGCTGCTAAATGAAGGGACGCAGGAAACCTTCAATCGGGCTGGAGCTGGGACTATCATAGACCTCATATTTGTGAGCTCCGCGTTAGCCCGACGATCTCACTGGTGTTTTTCACTGCAAGTGTTTTTGGGTAACACATCTTAGAAACTTTAACTTGTGTTCTTGATAATTCTTAATAAGAGACTATAGCAACTCATAATACTTGTTTACATTTAGTAACCATATAAAACCAAGTACTTTACAGATACTATACAGATAGTAACCATCCAAAACCAAGTACTCTACAGGTACTATACAAAAAGTAACCATCCAAAAACAAGACTAAACAGAAAGTAACCATCAAAATACTGCTAGGTAACAACTAAATACAACGTGTTCAACGTGTCAAGTCCATACCAATATGAGTACTACCTTAAAAAATAATATATCTCTGGATAATCTTCAAAGTCAATACCTATTAAATTCTGGATGGAGCAGTGGAGATGAAATTTCTACAGGACCCCACTTTATCTTTTCTGTACCAATCAAATTTTGTTGGGATTGGCTGAGGTTTATAAAAAAGTTTTGTTAAATTGTAAACACGAACTAGTGTTGATGCTAACTAAGAATCGTGGTGAATCTTGAACAAACCAGAAATGAACAAACTTTTAAACTGGAAATTACGAATAAAACCTGGAAAGTTCCCCATGTAACTCTGAGCGATTTTGCAAAAATTAAGATGTACGATATTATTAAAAGTTGTGTAAACCTACCAATCGCATTCCAGAGTTGGGATTTATATGTTAACCCCAAATTGGGGTATGGGAATCAACAGAGCTGAAATGTGAAATTATCGGTTAACCTTGAAAAACCAAGATTTGCCATAATTGGATTTACACTAAATGGAGAACTTATCACAAATAACTTATCAAACTTGAAAGTTCACATGAATTCTGAGTCATATCCGTAATAATCTGAATGTCGATTTCAATCTAGTTACTATAATCGTGAATCAAAACCATTTTTGACCCCAAATGAATTTAAATTGAAGACCCCTATTATTGTGGTTAATCTTTCATATCAAAACGAATGAGTAACAATTGGTCCTATTGATGTGAGAATTTCAATAGAACTAAAGACACCAAGTCATGAAAATTAATCTGAATGTTGATCTTAGTAAGAATTAGTATGCTCACCTATATGAAATGTATACAAGATTTCAATCTAGTTACTATAATCGTTAATCACAACCATTTTTGACCCCAAATGAATTTAAATTGAAGACCCCTATTATTGTGGTTAAGCTTTCATATCAAAACGAATCAGTAAAAATTGGTCCTATTGATGTGAGAATTTTAATAGAACTAAAGACACCAAGTCGTGAAAATACCCAAGCTTACTGTCTCCTCATACATGACCGTTTAGTTAAATATAACCCACTAAACGGACTAGTACAACGAGTTGTTTAACATTAGAAAAATGTTGAAAGATATTGTATCGATTGATGTTCAAGGTTTCTTTGATAATAATAATAATTTTATTCTAAAGGAAATTGGAATTGTATTCGAAAAAGATCCAAACTTGAATAATAGTTTTTTAATAGAACCACCATATGATTTTACTTTGCTAAATACCAAATCTCGAAAGACTGCAATTTGGTTAACCAATACACATCACAACATTTTTTGGAACGATGGAGAAAATAGATTTCCACAAACTCGAAAGTATCTAAGGACAATTACAAACGGAAAACAAATTATTTGTAAAGGTGTGGAAAAGAAACGATTTCTAGAGAAATTTTTGTGGGAGTCGTCAGCTCATTGATATCGAGGAAATGGGCTGTCCGTCATTAAACAGGTTTAAAGGAAACCGGTTTCCCTATTGTGAAACACACCTTAAGGGCGGGGTTTGTGCTCTTAACAATGCATACATTATTTTGACATTTTTTAAAAGTAGCTCCAAAACAATAAAATAATTTTTATACATCATTTTAAAGTTGAGACTAGATGTGTAAAGACCTACAAGAAAATAAAATTAACCAAATGAAGTTTCATGAGGAAATTGACCAATTTATTAAACAATTTAAAGGACAGATAATTGGTCAGCATTTTCAATACCTTCTAAACACAAAAACTATGTTCATGAATCGAGGTGGACATGATCTGAAAACTACGAATTATGGCGAACACTTTACATTTTGTAATCCAGAAGAGTCGTCGGAAACGTGCGCCTGCTTCTTCTATGCAAATCGCCGGAATCAAAGCAGAAAATTAATTTCAATATATAATCAAACATGTTCGCAATACCAATATAAATGAATAAATGTATTATTATGCTAAAAAATAAACTTTTGACTTTTTATTTCGAGTTAAAATTACAGGTACGGAGAATGGAAAATATTTCCTTGACTGAGATATGTCGGCTACTTGCGAGTTGTTGCGCGGTCGTGATTTCAACCCCTATTATGGAAACGTATTAGAGCTAGCAGTCAGCCGTGAGGTCGTTGGCGTGAGGCCTATGATGTTGTCAATGGGCGCGCGCCTTCAGACTTGTGCATGTGTCCCTTTTACTGCGCTTTTCAATGAGCGTGCGCCTTCAGGCTTGTGCATGTGCCCCTTTTATTGCGGTCAGGTAATGGACAGGTGCGCATGTTCGGGTAGCTCTTGCTTGAATCCCTTCAATGACATGTTTATGACCCATTTGTGAAAAGGAGAGAATCGTAGAGAATTTATCAGTTAAACGTTCTGGGGCGGAAACAAAAATGTTCCCCATCTGAGAATCATTAACTTGTGAGATTTATTTTATTGGGGTTCTTTTGATTTCTAAATTAATTTTACAATCATAGAAAATATTATTCCTCAACATGATCGGACATGTTCCTCTAAGATAACCATCTTTGAATACTTTGGGTGTGCGACCTTTCACACGTGCACAGCAACACCTGTGATAATGAGGCAAAAGGGTACGTGATCACACCTTTCCCCAACATGATCGGATATGTTCCTCTAAGATAACAACCTTTGGATACTATGGTTGTGCGACCTTTCTCACGTGCACCTTTCTCACCTGACTATTAATTGCACATAATGAGGGGAAGGATACATGATCAATATTGTCACATGGGGATGTGGGGCGATGGGGGCAATTAAGTATACTCTTTATAGACATGATCGTGACATTTTTATGAGTTCAAAGTCCATTAAAATCACTTAATTTATTGGATTATGCTAATTGTTCCAGAACCCGCATACGTTAATGAAGAGGCGGGGGTCATTAATATGTTAATCAGTGAGAGGCGGGGTCATTAATATGCTAATTAGTAAGGGGGCGGGGGCCATTAATATGCAAATTGTCCCAGAAGCCATCTTTCCCTACTACTTATGGGACTCTCAAAATAGAGCTTTAAGTTTTAGTGATTCTTATCCAAAACTTTGTTAACTATTTATAAACTATAATTTATAATTGAGTAAAAAAACGCGTTGTAACATAGTTCCTCTCTGCAAATGTTTCGAAAAAACCCCCTGTGCCCTTTTCTCACTTTCCGTCTTCCGTCTCTAATCCTATCTTGGCGTATCCAAAGATGTTTTTTGGGTAAGCGAGTTAGACAAGTGTTTTTTCTTTACTGATATCTGGAATAGATACGTGAAGTATAACGTGCTCTGCGGAGAATCCCATAATGGGCATGAATCTCCTGCTTGAACTATGAAACCAAAGGGAAAATACCTTTGTTGTAGCTACTGTAAACTATAGCATCTTTTAATGTTATTGAGGGGCAGACGTTGTAAATCCATTTAGTAATAGTAGAAAATTTTTACAAGATCCCTACAGCCAATATCGAGTCTCTAGGATATTTGTCTTAGCCCCACCCAAGTAAAAATAAATACATGTATATTAAAACTGTTCACATGTGTCACTGTTGAGCCGCATCACACTTGTTTGACACCCTTGCCTTTCTTGATCTTTTTCATCGTCACACACACACAGCTATACTGTATAGTCACGACACGCGCGGCTCTAGCAGGCAAACAGCCGGACCACAGTACCAAGACCGAGGCAGGCAGCCTGGGACAACTCCAGCCATGGGTAAATAGGATGCACGGACAGGTAGGTTGCCCCACCGGGGCAAGAGTTCAGCCAGAAACTTTTGTGCCCCTTTTGCTGCTGAATGAGGCGAATTTGGAAGCGACGGCCGCCTACGCAGCGAGTGTACGCAAACGCTGCGTCGCACCTATAACGAGAGGATAGAAGCTACAGCCTAGGTGGCTACCATTGCGCGAAGCAATACCTTGCGGTGATACCGCGCAACCACGGCCCCTACTCCTGTCCTTGTACTTACTTTTGCTCTGTATTTAAGTGTAGGTAATAAATAAATTTAACAAAAATTTAGTCACGACACCTGGCAGCAGGTATAAAATGCAAACAACCTGGCAGTAGGTATAAAATTCAACAAAAGTCTCACCGCCCGGACGCGCTTATAGTGGAAGCGAATGGCAAGACCTACAGCGAAGTCCTAGCTATAGGGACGACGGCAAGCTGCAAAACCTCAGCACCAGAGTAAACAAGGTCAGGCGCACAGCGAACGGGAACCTTCTTGTGGAGCTCAACAGACGCGAGGACACCAGCACGGAGGCAATAAAAGAGAGCCTTAAGGCGGTTCTAGGAAAAGCGACAGCAGTGAACGCCGAATCGTTTAAGTAAGGAGTCTACGTCCATCATTCAGAGACACTCAGATGGCAGTGGTTGGACTGCCCAACAAAGATGCAGAAACGGTTCTCGGCAAAGGCAAAATCAAGCTAGGATGGTCCACCTGCAAAGTGAAGGAGAGGGACTCGCAGCCCAGGTGCTACAAGTGCCTCGAGATTGGGCACATTGCTATAAAGTGCCATAGCAAAGTGGACAGAAGCGGGTGCTGCATTAAGTGCGGCAAGACGGGGCACAAAATCGCTCAATGTCCCAACGAGAGCGTATGCTTTTTATGCACCGAAGGAGGACCGAAGTCGAGGAACCACCAAGCAGGAAGCAGGCGGTGCCCTCACGCCGCAAAATGAGCCGTAGCCAAACCCCGCGAATGGAAGTGATCCATATAAATCTGAATCACTGCCGGGATGCGCAGGACCTACTCCTGCAGTCAGTGAGGGAATGTTAGGCGGATCTGGTTGTCATCAGCGAACCTTACAAAGTCAAAGACGACGGCGACTGGGTAACGGACACATCGGGCAAGGCCGCGATATGGCTATGCAAAAGAAACAGCAAATCTTTTCTGGACGTGCATAGGGGTTCGAGTTTCGTCCGAGCTCGAATAGGCGAAATGTGGGTCTATAGCTGCTATCTAGCACCTAGCCTCTCCACGACGGACTTTAGCCGTGCACTGGACACGATCGCATTCGATGCAAGGGGCCGTTACCCTACCATCATCGCAGGCGACTTCAACGCATGAGCCGAAGAATGGGTGTGCCCCTCCAGCAACATAAGAGGGCGAACCCTACTCAATGTCTTTGCAACGCTAGACGTTGTGCTGCTAAATGAAGGGACGCAGGAAACCTTCAATCGGGCTGGAGCTGGGACTATCATAGACCTCATATTTGTGAGTTCCGCGTTAGCCCGACGATCTCACTGGAGAATCGGCGACTTCTGCACGGGCAGCGACCACGAGGCAATCCTACGCACAGTGGGAATACGCCCGGGACCAGGAACCCTGACCAGAGCAGTAAAGGGTTACCGCCAGGAGACGCTGAACGCCGAGGAGATGAGCAGGTGCCTCGTCGACATGCACTTCTTCGCGGAAGCAGACGCGAACACCAACGTCGACGGGATAGCAGCCAGCTTGGAGGATGCGTGCAGGGCAGGGTTGCTGCTGCGCAAACCATTCAGAAGAGACCACGAGCCGGTACCTTGGTGGAACTCTGAAATAGCGACCCTAACAAGGACATGCCTCAGAGCCAGAAGAGCTCTTCAACGGTCAAGAAGGACCGACAAGGCCGAGGCCGCACACGACGCCTTCAAGCAAGCCAGGAGGTCCCTGAAGCACGCCATCCTGGACAGCAAACGGGAATGTTTCCTGAAGCTATGCGACGCAGCCGAACAGGATCCGTGGGGTGGGGCCTACAGACTCGTGGTAAAGCGAGTAAACGTAGGCAGCCGGACCTTGAAACCCTTAGTGAGATTGTTCTCACATGGTTTCCTTCGGGTAGCGTCAGAGAAATTACACAGTACGAAACGGCGCCTACGTGGGAGATCGAGGAATTAACGGAAGCCGAGGTTGCTGAAGCAGGACGCAGCCTGCAGAACAATAAAGCCCCAGGACCCGACGCAGTGCCCAACAGAGCAATGAAGCTGCCGCTTGCGCTTCGGCCAGGCACTTTCGCGGAGCTCTACAACGCCTGTCTGCGCGAGGGAACATTTCCCCGAAGATGGAAAGTCCAGAAGCTGCTGCTACTTAACAAACCTGCGAAGCCGCCTGGTGAAGCTTCCTCCTACAGGCCAATTTGTCTGCTTGACACAGTTGGCAAAGTGTTCGAGAAGCTTATCTCGAAACGGTTAAACCTGGCCGTAGATGCGGCTGTTGGCCTATCCCCCACCCAGTTTGGTTTCCGGAAAGGAAAGTCCACACTAGACGCGATCCGAACGGTCACCGGGATAGCTGCGGAAGCCATACGCGGGAAGCATTGAAAAGGCGGCACGGAGAAATACTGTCTTCAAGTCACGCTCGAAATCAAGAACGCATTCAACACGGCGAACTGAACAAGGATCATGCAGGCACTAAGGCGGCAATGGATCCCGGATTACCTCATCAGGATAGTCGACAGCTACCTTGGCGAAAGGGTGCTGCTGTTCGATACAAGCGACGGTCCAAAAGAGTGCATCGTTAATGTTGGGGTCCCTCAAGGTTCGGTCCTGGGCCCCCTGTTGTGGAACACTATGTTCGATGGAGTGCTGAGACTTTTCATGCCTGCCAACGTTCACGTGACTGGCTTCGCGGACGACGTTGCCATTACGATCGTGGCTAAGACGACAGCCGAAGTGGAGGACATGGCCAACACTGCGATAAGGAAGGTGGAGTCATGGCTATCACTTGCCGGGCTCCAACTAACGGCACATAAGACAGAAGCCGTTCTTATAAGCAACCGGCAACTCGTCGAGACGGCCAAGCTGACGGTTGGAGGGGTCGACATTGTCTCTGAAAGAGCTATAAAATACCTAGTCGTCATGATTGACACCAGGCTTTCTTACAAAGAGCACTTGAAGTATGCCAACAAAAAGGCCGCAGCGACCGCCAGATCGCTCGCGCGGATTCTCCTGAACTCGAGGGGCCCTAAGCAGGAACGGAGGAAACTCATTGCGAGCGTCGTTACGTCCCAAGACCTTTATGCCGCCTCGGTTTGGGCTAAAACCGCTACTACGCCCTCCTACATGAGTGGCTTGGCACGCACGCACAGACTATGTGCCACCAGGATATCCTGTGCCTTCCGGAAAATCTCCAAGGAAGCGGCTCTGGTCATCGCTGGTCTAGTTCCGGTACAAGAACTAGTAAGAGAGGCAGTAGAAGTGGTGGAAACGGTCACGACGGCCCGCGAGAGAGAGATCCATCTCTCGGTGACAGGAGAGATGGGATTCCGCGACCTCTGGACGCTGGACCCACGCTCTCAATCCCGTCTTGAGTCCTTGGCTGGAAAGGAGGCTCGGGCAGGTGGACTTCTACCTGACCCAGATCCTGAGTGGTCACGGATGTTTACCTGAAGAAGTACGGACACGATACGAGGAACGGATGCCCATCCTTTGGCTCTGGAATCGAGGAGGACGCGCGCCACGTCCTATTCGAGTGCGTGCGGTTCGTAGAGGACAGGACCGCCCTGGAAACAGCGACCGGTGTCAGCACTAGCCCCAGCACGCTAGTGCCAACCATGCTAAGAGGCCAAATGGAGTGGGACGCGACGGCCAAATTCGCCGCGTCTCTAATGCGTAAACTCAGGATAGCTGAGAGAGAGAGGAGAGACTTGGACATGTAAGCTGCCGCGGTTGTGCGAAGCATTGCTTTGCGGCCGTACCGCACAACTTCTACAGTTTACGCCCATTTATTTATATACCCATGCAGAGGGTATATTGATTTTAGTTAGAAGCTTGCAACGCAGTGAAGGAGACGTTTCCGACCCCATAAAGTATATTTATTCTTGATCAGCATGACTAGACGAGTCGATCTAGCCATGTCCGTCTTTCCGTCCGTTTCTACGCAAACTAGTCTCTCAGGTTTAAAGCTATCGGGCTGAAACTTTCCCAAAAGTCTTATTTCTCTTGAAAAACAACTATATCGTATAGCTCCCATTGGAATATTTGGAAAAAAAATATAAAACATGAAAGGAAGTTTACGTCGGCAAGCCAAGGTTTGTATACCCTTTCAGTTATAATTATTAAATTTTAAAATACCAAAAATGATATTCCCAATATTCCCAATAGATAATATGTCAAAAACATCGAAGCTATAATTTGTTTCATATTATTTTCCAATTTTCCGATCGTTCCTAAGGTAGCTTTATGATATAGTCGTCCGATTTTGATAAAATTTAATTCGAAATTCAGAACCAATTAAAAAATGTTATTTCCCAGCGTAGGAGGTTACATGTTAAGGAACACCGAAGCTATAATTTGTTTCATATTATTTTCCCACCAATTTTCCGATCGTTCCTATGGCAGCTATCTAATTACCCATAGTTTAAAAAGGTTGTTATCTTAGAGGAACATATCCGATCATGTTGGGGAAAGTTGTGTTAACTTACCCTTTTGCCTCATTATCACAGGTGTTGCTGTGCACGTGAGAAAGGTCGCACACCCAAAGTATCCAAAGATGGTTATCTTAGAGGAACATAATAAGAGGGATACATGCACAAGCCTGAAGAAGCATGCTCATTGATAAGAAAGGAAATATTTTGCAATCTCCGTACCTGTCAATTTAGCTAGGTATTGCGAACATGTTTTATTAAATATTAATATTAATTTTCTGGCTCCACTACGGCGATTTGCATAGACGAGGCAGGCGCATGTTTCCGATGTCAAATCAGGATTACAATATGTAATGTATTCACCATAATTCGAAGTTTTGAGATCATGTCCACCTCAATTCATGAACATAGTTTTTGTGTTCAGAAAGTATTGAAATGCTGACCAATTATCTGCCTTTTAAGTAGTTCAACAAATTGGTCAATTTCCTCGTGAAATTTCATTTTATAAATTTTCTTTTCTGATAGGTATTTACACATCTAGTATCAACTTTAAATGATGTATAAAAAATTATTTAATTGTTTTGGAGATAATTTTAAAAAATGTCAACATAATGTATGCATTGTTAAAAGAACAAACCCCGCTCTTAAGATGTGTTTAACAATATGGAAACCAGTATCCCGTAAACCCGTTTAATGAAGGACAGCCCATTTCGTCGATATTAATCAGCTGACGACTACCAAAAAACGTGTGTATAAATTGTTTTTTTTCCACACCTTTACAAATAATTTGTTTTTTGTTTGTAATTGTCTTTAGATACTTCGAGCTTGCAGAAAACTGTTTTCTTCATCGTTCCAAAAAATTTTGTGATGTGTATTGGTTAAGTAAATTGCAGTCTTTCGAGATCTTGTATTTAGCAAAATAAAATCATATGGTGTTTCTATTAAAAAACTATTATTCAAGTTAGGATCTTTTTTCGAATACAATTCCAATTTCCTTTAGAATGAAATTATTATTATTATAACAGAAACCTTGAACATCAATCGAAACACTATCTTTCAACATTTTTCTAATGTTAAACAACTCGTTGTGCTAGTCCGTTAACCTTCGTTCCAAACGCATATTTTCGCTTGGTTCCCATAGATAGATGTAAAATAATTCTCACAATTTAATGTTTCTCAGATGTTGGGTTTTTTTAAAAGCATTCATTTGTTCCATCCCACACTAACATTAATATATATTTCGAAGGCATCATTACCTACCATGGGATCGTCTTTTAATTTAATTTCTGATTCAAGCTTATGATAGAGGTGTTGTGACCTGGTAATATGTGGTTTTTGTTGACAGCTATTTTTCTAGATCTAGCTTTCTAGTTCTATTCTATTTGTATACTATTTGTATGAGTAAGGCATCATTGTCTAAGATTTTGAAGAAGTTTAATAAACTCTTTAATTACAATACTCATCTGGCTTTCGTGATTCATGATGGCGGTTGAGCTGCTTGGACTTTGATTTCTAGCTGTTGTTAACTGTTATGAGCTATTGTTAGATGGTAACTATCTGTTTAGTAGATGTCTACTAGTTGCTTACTAGTTGTTATTAGCTGGTTTAGTAGATGTATACATGTTGTTTACTAGATGTTATTAGCTGTTTTGTATCTGGTTTCTATATGTTTAGTAGATGTATACAAGTTGTTTACTAAATGTGATTAGCTGGTTATTAGCTGTTTAGTATCTGGTTTCAATATGTTAAGTAAATGTATACAAGTTGTTTACTAGATGTTAACTGGTTACAAGTTGTTATTAACTTCTACGAGCTGTTATAGTCTTTTGTTAGGAATGATCAAAAATTCTTGATCACTAGACGACTAAAAAAGAGAATAATTTAAAAAAATTCCAAAAGAAAACTGTTGCTTATTTCCCCACCTCGACCCAGAACAAAGAAATAAAAAAAAACGTAAAATTCCACTAAAATAAACCAGGGGTCGGCAGCGACCTATCTAGTGAGCATAGGGAAGTGTTCTGCCCATCCTCTGCTCGCTCACGTATAACGTAGATGTGCGTATGCCTTCGGCATGGGTCTTCGGGTCTTTTTGTTCTCAGCTTCGGCGCGCCTTTTTGCTGCTGCGGCAGAGGTTCTCAGTACAAAACAGAAAAACGTCAGGCTTCAGCGCGCTGCGCGTCAACTTCGTGTTTTTTATACTCACACTTATGCAAGGCAAACATGTGATGGTATATGTGCGCCGACCACAGAAATAAACGCTTGAAAATATTAACATTAAAAATGGGCTAAATGAAGGAGGTATTGAACCGTCTTGACTCTACCATTGCGGCCCTAACCACTGAGATGGTGGGCATGAAAGATGAGGTTAGGAAAATAGGGAATAGGGTGAACCTTCTAGCGGACATACCGCAGTAGTAGATTAATACGAGAGCTGGCTAGGTAATAAATCATGTCAGAAAAGGGGGTGGGGGTGACCCTAATTAGTCACGCATGGTTGCACGCAGGTCTTTTTAATGACCTAATTAGCATAATTAAGTCAAAAAGGGGGTGTTGGTGACCCTAGTTAGATTAGCATGGTTGCACACAGGTTACTTAATGAGGTTAGAAAGGGGTGTGTAGGAGTGTGAGAGAGGGGTGTTTTGATATGTCTTGTTTTGTCTTGTCTTTTTCTCACCCTAAAGGTGCGTGTGTGATAGGGGTGTTTTGTCATGCGTAGGATTTTGTGGTTGTTTAGAGTGATCTTTACCCGAATAGGGTGTGTAGGAGTGCAATGGTTGCACACAGGTCACTATGTTGCTTCTAACTTGCGTTAGAACGCGTTATGCGTGGGCGTTTTGTTGATTCAATTAGGGTTGTAGTTGACATCTGTTAGAGTAACCTGTCTACGGTATTGTGGTCAAAAGGTGTTGGTTTGAGGGATATTAGACCGCATACTTGTGTGGTGTTGGTTTGAGGGATATTAGACCGCATACTTTTGTGGTGTGAAACAAGCGTGAGTTCGGTAACCTCCCCCTCTTTAGCGAGCGTTAGATGGGAATGTGAGCGTAGGAGTGTAAGAGGGGTGTTGGTGGTTGTTGGTTTCTAACAAAAACGTTGTTTTGTTATGCGTGGGCGTTTTGTTGATTCAATTAGGGATAGTTTTAATAGGGTAGATTCAATTAGGGTTGTAGTTGACATCTGTTAGTGTAACCTGTCTACGGTCTTGTGGTCAAAATGGTGATTGTGGTGGTTCCTAACAGAACAAAAACAAATGAGATCGTTTATTTAGTCAAATACGTTTTTCTTTAATCATATTTGAAAATTTTTTCTCACGCGCTTATAGAAAGAGAAAACGGTTACCTTCTTAGTTTAGAAAAATATGTATGTGCTAAGGAGAAATGTGGAAAGTAGTTCAGTTTTAGAAAACTATTCGTTTTACAAGGGGTGTTTTGTCATGCGTATGAATTTGTAAAACTATATTTAGGCGGAGGAGGAGGAGGAAGGGAAGTTGTTTTGTTATGCGTGGGCGTTTTGTTGATTCAATTAGGGTTGTAGGTGACACCTGTCTACGGTCTTGTGGTCGAAAGGTGTTGGTTTGAGTGATATTAGACCGCATACTTTTGTGGTGTGAAACAAGCGTGAGTTCGATAACCTCTCCCTCTTTAGCGAGCATTAGATGGGAAAGTAAGCGTAGGAGTGTAAGAGGGGTGTTGGTGGTGGTTGTGGTGGTGGTTGTGGTGGTGGTTCCTAACAGAATATTTACAAAAACAAATGAGATCGTTTGTTTAGCCAAATACGTTTTTATTTAATCATATTTGAAAATTTTCTCTCACGCGCTTATAGAAAGAGAAAACGGTTACCTTCTAAGTTTTCAAAAAATGTATGTGTTAAGGAGAAATGTGGTAAGTAGTTCAGTTTTAGAAAACTATTTGAGTTGAGCGAACCATCTAGAATCGTCGTGCGAACCCTCCGGTAATTCAAAGCTAAAGTAAAGTTGTGTCAATTTACGTTCCATCCGAATTCGATTTGTGTAAGCTTATCAAATTGATAAAAATTAAAATACTTTACTAACTGTAAAGTAAAGTTGTGTGAATTGTGAACTACCCAGATTTGTGTTGTGTAAACTTATCAAATTGATAAAACGTAAAATACTTTACAGTTAAAGTAAAGTATAACAAAGTGAAAAGTACAAGTAACAATACAATACTTCAAAAACAAAGAAAAATCAAAAAAAAAAAAAAATGAATAAGTATTGTGCAAAGTGCAACATTACCCTATCGGGTAACATTTCGTAGACTCATCATCTGCGAACGGAGCAACATAAGAAGAATGTTGGTGAACCAGTGGATTCAAGGATTTAAAAAATCAGTTCTGGATTCCAAGGAAGGATTGTTCACTACCTATATGAAAACACCAACAATGATGTAATTTATCCAACACAATTTATGGAGGAAGCAGGAGAAGCTTTTCTACCTCACTTGTATCCATTGTTGGAAAGTTATTCATCAGTGAAGATAAACTTGGAACTTTTTGGAGAGTACGGACTTTTGAAGGAAGAAAAGGAATGCATTGAAATAAAGTCATTTCAAAGTAAGATGACAATAATTAGTGCCTACTCCAATATAGAAAATGAATATAATGAACACATGGAAAAAATTTTAGCGAGGATGGAAGAATTCCAAGAAAGGGATAGTGGATGGACTTTGCTTCATCTCATTTGATTGGAGATGAATATTAATCAATATTCACCTTTAAGAGGATCATCTTACATTAAACTACCCTCTTGTTTAGAAGCTAAAAAAGCAATTATAAATGTAAAAAACACTAATGATGAATATTGTTTTAAATGGAGCTTAATAGCAGCATTAAGTAATCTAAATAAGAATGCGAACAGATGCACAACCTATAAAGTCAATATAAATGATGAACTCATTCAAGTCAATGGGATCACACTAAATTTCACTGGATTGCAATTTCCACTTAAGCCTGCGGATATATCGAAATTTATGGAAATAAATAAAGATATAAATGTTACACTTTTCGAATTCGACGATGGAGTTATATTCGGACCTATATTTTACTCCCCTGAAGTAAGGAGAAATTATATAAATATGTTGATATTGGAGGAAGGATACTTGGATATACTTGGATTAAAAATCTTTCAAAGTAAGTTGTTTTACCATATCATTATTATATCTTGTTTTTGTTTTTGTTTTTAAATTTCATAATATTTATTTGCTTTCATACTTAAAAAAAAATTTTTTTTTCTTGTGTTTATCTTTTTTATACCCGTTACTCGTGGAGTAAAAGGGTATACTAGATTCGTCGGAAAGTATGTAACAGGCAGAAGGAAGCGTTTCCGACCCCATAAAGTATATATATTCTTGATCAGGATCACTAGCCGAGTCGATCTAGCCATGTCCGTCTGTCCGTCTGTCCGTCTGTCCGTCTGTCCGTCTGTCTGTCCGTCCGGATGAACGCTGAGATCTTGGAAACTATAAGAGCTAGGCTATTGAGATTAGGCGTGCAGATTCCTGAGCCTCTTACGCAGCGCAAGTTTGTTTCAGCAGAGTGCCACGCCCACTCTAACGCCCACAAACCGCCCAAAACTGTGGCTCCTGCAGTTTTCATGCTAGAATAAAAATTTTAACTGAAATGTATTATTCTCATCAATA
The DNA here is from genome assembly GCF_014743375.2 of Drosophila subpulchrella. Classification (NCBI taxonomy): domain Eukaryota; kingdom Metazoa; phylum Arthropoda; class Insecta; order Diptera; family Drosophilidae; genus Drosophila; species Drosophila subpulchrella. The sequence goes on along the minus strand of NW_023665489.1, from coordinate 844,535 downwards.
CCTATCGATTGACCCAAAAAAAGTTTGCCACGCCCACTTTTACGCCCACAAACCGCCCACAAACTTCAAAAAATCGTAAATATGAACGCGGATATCTCGGAAAATATCAAAGATAAGTAAATGGGATTTCAGATTTAGATTCCGTAGGCTTGAGCGCAGCGCAAATTTGTCACGCGAATATGCCACGCCCACTCTAACGCCCACAAACCGCCCAAGCCTGTGGCGCCCACAATTTCCATGCTAGATAAAAAATTTTAACTGAAATGTATTGGTCTTGTCAATACCTATCGATTGATTCAAAAAAAACGTTGCCACGCCCACTCTAACGCCCACAACGCTTAAATCTGTCTACCGCCGGTAGGTGGCGCATTTCAATCTCGCTTTGCTGCTTGCATATCTCCATTTTCCTTTGGTCCCTTTAGCTGAGTAACGGGTATCTCATAGTCGAGGTACTCGACTATAGCGTTCTTCCTTGTTTTTAGTTTGGTTTCCTCTCAAGTTTCGAGAGATAAGTCAAAAAAATGGTTCTGTCAAATTTGTTTAAATTACTCATTGAGTGAAGATGCTGCCAACCGGCTTTCAGAAGTCTGTGGGAAAAAAGTCTCACGCTTACCCAACATGAAGGATGTCACTTTACGGTACACAAATGTTCAAAAGGAAGTGATGGTCCCATTCACAGTTTACGCTGACTTTGAATGCATCCTTCAACCAATTAATAAAAACGAAACATTAAATTTAAATATTATCACTGTGGACGAAGCGCGCAAGAGAGCGTGCGAAGACAACTACTATATATAGCCGCAGAATTGAAAATCTGAAATTATGGTCCGATCGCATCGAGTGATACACCAATCGAAAGGTATTGCAAAAACTAAGAAGATTGCATACCAAGACTTTCAAAATTTAGATTTGTTTGGGAGAAAAAGCGGTGAACGTGTAAAAGTAAAAATTTAGAAAATTGGAGCAGCTGGATACGGTGGGGATAAAAGCCCCCGGCTGTTTAGCTAGTTTTATTTTTACTGACAATACGCGTCGGAGTACACCTCATTTGTTGAAATCCGATGTTCCATTCAAAAGTAATTCAAAAAACAAGATTTTTTTCTTCTTCCCAAAATGAAAATGTTTGTCCCTTTGTTTGTGGGTTTGTATGCATCCCATCTTAGTTTTAGGGTTTTGGAAATCCTATGGGTGTATAAAGCAGCTTGAAATAGAAAACGTTTGTTCTACGACTTTTGGAAAAACCCGCTAGTTTAGCGGGAAATAAAAAAAAAGCCAAATGATATTACATTCGATAAAATAAATCAACTATATTAAATTTATGTATTCGGCACGCTACAACAGAAAATTTACATGTAGGTAAATAAATATGTACTGTTGCGGGCCGAAATCATAAATTAAATATTGTTTATTTATTTTATCGAATGTAATATCATTTTTCGTCACAATTGTTGATATCAGAAATTTTTGTTAAAGGCGCGTTCGCCACTACTTTCTACCTCGTTAAGAGGTGTTTTTGTTTGATAAATATACATAGACCTGTTTCATATGCATACTAAATAAAGTGTGCACATGATAACAGTTTAGATAAGTTTGTTTAAGAAACTATATTCAACTCGGGAATGAATTTCCTGTTATCTCTTATAGAAAATTTAACTTTTATATATGAAAACCATATTTCAAAACCTGTTTCTATAATAATGTCAGATGTTGAAGAAGATGATTTCCAAAAATCTAATAATTGTCATATATGCAACACTCCTCTTTTATTGGACAGAGTTAGGGATCACTGTCACTTCACAGGAAAATTTAGGGGGGCAGCACATAATGAGTGCAATTTAAAATATAAAGCTCCAAAATTTATTCCTGTTTTCTTCCACAATTTCACCAGGTATGATTGCCATCTATTTATTAAAGATTTGGCAATCATACCTGGTGAAATAAAGGTAATTCCATTAAATAAGGAACAATATATATCAATTTCAAAAATTATAACTTTAAGTAATGCCTTCTGCATTAGATACATTAGCTTCAAATCTAGATAGTAAACAAATGTATATAACAAGATCATTTTTCCCTAATGAAAATCATTTCAAGAAAGGGTGTATTTCCATATGAATATTTAGATTCAGTTGAGAAATTAAAAGAAAGTAAATTACCTCCCAGAGAAGCTTTCTATAGTTCCTTAACCGAAAATGAATGTTCAATTGAAAATTATACTCACGCACAAAAGGTATGGAATGAGTTTTCTTGTAAGAACCTTAAAGATAATTTAGAATTATATTTAAAAACAGATGTTTTAATAATGTCTGATGTCTTTGAAAACTTTCGAAGACTTTGTAGTAAAATTTATTCACTTGATCCAGCACATTTTTTCACTTCACCAGGATTATCATGGGAAGCTATGTTAAAATGTACTAAAATTGAATTAGATTTATTAACTGATATAGATCAGTATAAATTTATTCAAAGTGGTATTCGTGGTGGCTTAGTACAACGTACTTGTAGATATGCTAAAGCAAATAATAAATATGTTGAGAATTTTGATAGTACTCAAAAATCATCATATTTGATTTATTTGGATGCAAGTAACACCAGTTTACAAAAAAAAATTGATGAAATAGGCACTTTAGGAAACCTTTGTTTTCCGGTAAGATACATCTCCCTGATTAAGAAAAGGGCATTTAAAATTTTTTCTATGGTACCAATTTGTTTTAAAGTGTAAAAAACGTTTTTCGCACTTTTTTATTTTCTAACTCGAGTTGTGATAAACCGAATTCGGTCATTAAAGACTCATTTTACAGGTAATGGAATGCCCTTTAACTTTCTTACACACATCATTGAGTTCCATTCTTTAGTTTAGAAGCTACACTTCGTCAAAGTTGAAAAAGTTGGAAAAAATGCAAAATCGCTGGCATAAAGTGCTTCTTTAAAAATACACGCCTAAAAACCGAAATTAGTTTTATGTTGTTTTCTTAAAGGCTGAACTTTAACGGAGAATATAAGCCATTGATCACGACAATCCGTTGGTAAATCGATTTTTTACAGATTTTTAAAAGTATATACCCAAGTTCAGTGTTCGGGAGCAGCGGCCGTTAAACATTATTTTAAATTTTCAGTGTTGGGGAACGTAAGATTTTGGTGCAAGTAGTTATGCATAACGTCAGTTTCTTTGCTTCAACTTTGACGAAGTGTACAACAAACCTTTATATTTAGGTTTTGATGTATTAGATTTATCGAAATGGAAAATGTATGATTTTCATTATAATTATATCAAACCTAAATACAATGAAAATGTTCAATTAAATTATATGGATACAGATTCTTTTATATATACCATTAACACTGAAGATTTTTATAAAGATACTCTGAATGATGTTGAGATGAAGTTTGATACATCAGATTATTCTGATGAATTACTTAATCTCTATAATTTTCCTAAAGCCAATAAAAAAAGGTTGGGTTTTTTTAAAGATGAACTCAATGGAAGACCTATGACTGAATTTGTTGGTTTGAGATCAAAAATGTATGCCTTTAAAACATCTAATAGTAATGACAGCTCTGAAAAAACAGTCAAAAAATCAAAGGGTGTTAAAAGAAGTGCAAAAGATCAATTAACTTTTAATAGTTTAAAAAAATGTTTGTTTCGGAAGACGAAGTGGTAGGCTCTATGTCAATGATTAGATCTAAAAATCATCTTTTATCAACAATTAAATGTAAAAAAGTAGTTCTCAGTCATAAAGACACAAAGGTTCTTATACAAGACAATTAAATTAATACACTACAATATGGACATTATAAAATAGATGAAAAAAGATTAGAAAATAAACTTAATGAAATAGATTCAAATATTTATGTTTATGAACAATGAATAAAAGAATTCGAGAATTGTCCTAATAGAAATCAAACAAAAACACCTCTTAGCGAGGTAAAAAGTAGTGGCGAACGCGCCTTTAACAAAAATTTCTGATATCAACAATTGTGACCAAAAATGATATTACATTCGATAAAATAAATAAACTATATTAAATTTTTGATTTCGGCCCGCAACAGTTAATATTTATTTACCTACTCGTAAATTTTCTGTTTTAGCGTGCCGAATACATAAATTTAATATAGTTTATTTATTTTATCGAATGTAATATCATTTTTCGTCACAATTGTTGATATCAGAAATTTTTGTTAAAGGCGCGTTCGCCACTACTTTTTACCTCGTTAAGAGGTGTTTTTGTTTGATATCAGAAGTTTTTTTTTGCTCAAGAGTTTAGGTATCCCAATATCATGACTAGGAGTCGTCCCCATCTGCTTGGTTATTGAAAAACCAAACACACAGATTCGACCCCTAATCTTAGCTGAACGCCACCTTAAATTAGGCACAACAAGTTTTATCGCTTCAATTACCTATTTTAATAGCACAAGTTTGGAATCTCAAGGGCTGTATAATTTCAGATTCCAAGAGAAATCTGTCGTTTCTTACATTTCCCGCCGAACTAGCGGGTTTTACCAAAGTGGTAGAACAAATAGATAAAACCATAACAGATTTTCCGTTTGAAAAATCGAATAAGAACTTTTTTCATCAAGTTGGTTTTCTTCTTGTTTACTCGAATAAGTATGAAATATTACGTATACGGAGCTGAAACGAGTTGCACTTTTTATCGCTTAATATCTGCCAAACGGTAATTTTTAAGGAAAAAAGTGTTATAAATCAAAAGTAGAGGAATCTCAAGGGATATATGATTTAAAATTTAAAAGAAATCGTTCGACTCAATTTTGAGAAAATAGTCAAAAAGTGGTTTTAAAAAATAACTTTTTGTCATAACTCTAAATCTATTATATTCAGACAATTTTACTACATAAAAAGTATTTAGCAAATGAAATTATCTTTTCAGAGATATATAGCACGTTTCTGTAGCATTAGTTGTTTAGTTACTATAAGCATTTTAAATCTGGCTTTTTTTTTTATTTCCCGCTAAACTAGCGGGTTTTTCCAAAAGTCGTAGAACAAACGTTTTCTATTTCATGCTGCTTTATACACCCATAGGGTTTCCAAAACCCTAAAACTAAGATGGAATGCATACAAACCCACAAACAAAGGGACAAACATTTTCATTTTGGGAAGAAGAAGAAAATCTTGTGTTTTGAATTACTTTTGAACGGAACATCGGATTTCAACAAATGAGGTGTCATTCGACGCGTATTCTCAGTAAAAATAAAACTAGCTAAACAGCCGGGGGCTTCTATCCCCACCGTATCCTATTCTAAATTTTTACTTTTACACTTTCACCGCTTTTTCTCCCAAACAAATCTATATTTTGAAAATCTTGGTATGCAATCTTCTTAGTTTTTGCAATACCTTTCGATTGGTGTATCACTCGTTGCGATCGGACCATAATTGCAGATTTTCAATTCTGCGTCCATATAAAGTAGTTGTCTTCGCCCGCTCTCTTGCGCGCTTCTCCACTACGTGTACTGCCGTCCACAGTGATAATTATCAAGAGATTGAAATAGAAAAATTTAAGAAAAATATCGATGATTGTGAACTTGAAATGTTTTATACAGAATTAGAATTAAATTTACTAGATTCTAAAAAAAATGAATAAACGTAACCTATAATTGTACATAAGACAGAACAAACAACGCTTTTTTATTTAAAGGTTAAAATTTAGGGTAATGTATAAACCAAATATTACAATTCACAATATTATTACTATAAAATTTTTATTTAACAGAACAAACATCGCTTTTACTTACAGGTTAATGTTAAAATTTTATGAAAATGTACAGAACATGATAAAATTTGAGTTTAACAGAAGAATTACAATTACAAACATCGCATTTACTTACAGGTTAATGTTAAAATTTTATGAAAATGTACAGAACATGATAAAATTTGAATTTAACAGAAGAATTACAATATTTTCTTGGAACTACATTTAGTGGTATAGTTTGTTTATAGTTATCTATACTACCCTCTAATCTATACACTTTATTGTCATCATTACTTAAAGGAATTGATTTAATGTATTTATCATTATCTTCATCTAAATTAAACGGTATAGTTTGAACACAGTTATCTATACCACCCTCAACAACAATAGTTTCATCCTCACTAGATGATCTTGAAATACATGGTTCCGGATTTTCATCATCATAAAGGATTGTATCATGGTCATCATCACCATCATCATCATCATCATCATCATCATCATCATCATCATCATCATCATCATCACCATACAAATTAAGAGAAAATTTGCCAACCTCTTTTTTATTAATGTTTTGGAGTTCTATATATATATTATTAGTATATAAAATTATAAATAAATATATATATATTAAACTCACCTTTTTTTTAATTTACTCGAATTATTATTTTCATCTTCTATTTTTATATTCTGCAAAAACAAACATATTTCCCTACTCAATCAGATTATGATATAATATCACTATTAGTTATTTTGAAATCGTTAATATCGTTAATTGGTATTTTATCTGTGCTAATCTGACTTTCTTTTTTATTTAAATATTCAATCATCATTTGAGCTGCTAAAGTTCTCTTTCTTAAATATATCCCATTAATTCTTTCTGCTTAATCGATTTCAATTTCATGGATTTGTGGACCATCACTAAGATAACCTGTTTCTTCTTCTTCTATCTCTTCTCTTTTACTCTCTTGTTTGGAAAGAAGATCAGCATACTTTGATATTTTTTCACAAACAACCCTATCTTTTCGTCTCTCTGCATTAATTACTGATTGGGATAAAACTTCTGCAAATTCAAAACAATTAATTCTTAACGTTACTAAGGGGGTATTAGTATTGCGTTTAGATTTTCGGTGGCGGTGGCGACTAGGTAAATATTTTAAATGTATACGTTTAGATTTACTTAGACTTCGCCTAGAATGTGTTCTTCTATATGTATATATTATTGTAATGACATTTAACTCCTACCGTAGCACTTTTGTATTGGACGGTGAAGAATCTGTTTAGACCCCTTCTTCCTAAATCCATATGTCCTCCTATTCTCCTTTCATTTTTAACTAATTTTTGCTTAAAATTCTCTATTATACCTCTCTTTGTGAATTCGATTTGTGAGTTGTGTATGTTTTCAGCGCTTTTTAATTTATGAGTAGTGTTTCTTTTTATTGGAACCCGACTTACACTTTCAAATTCTGTATCACTTATCACTGATCCCCAACACTAATTCTTGTGACGTATTACTAAGGTGCTCGACTTACGTTTTCAAATTCTCTCTCACTATCATTTATACCCATATCAATTTTTTCAGATTTTTCATCTCCTATGTTTTTATTTTCTATGTGATCAACACTTTAATTTTCGCTATTAAAATCAAAAAGATTGGATGGGGTTGTAGTTGTTTCAGATGTAGTTGATGTAGCTGTTTTTGTTGTATCTTCTTCCAGAAGTTATTTATACCCGTTACTCGTAGAGTAAAAGGGTATACTAGATTCGTCGGAAAGTATGTAACAGGCAGAAGGAAGCGTTTCCGACCCCATAAAGTATATATATTCTTGATCAGGATCACTAGCCGAGTCGATCTAGCCATGTCCGTCTGTCCGTCTGTCCGTCTGTCCGTCTGTCCGTCTGTCCGTCTGTCCGTCTGTCCGTCTGTCCGTCTGTCTGTCCGGATGAACGCTGAGATCTTGGAAACTATGAGAGCTAGGCTATTGAGATTTGGCGTGCAGATTCCTGAGCTTCTTACGCAGCGCAAGTTTGTTTCAGTAGAGTGCCACGCCCACTTTTACGCCCACAAACCGCCCAAAACTGTTGCTCCTACAGTTTTGATGCTAGAATAAAAATTTTAACTGAAATGTATTGTTCTCATCAATACCTATCGATTGACTTAAAAAAAAGTTTGCCACGCCCACTTTATCGCCCACAAACCGCCCCCAAACTTCAAAAAATCGTAAATATGAACGTGGATATCTCGGAAACTATCAAAGATATAGAATCAGGATTTCAGATTTAGATTCCGAACCTTTGTACGCAGCGCAATTTTGATACGCGAGTATGCCACGCCCACTCTAACGCCCACAAACCGCCCAAGCCTGTGGCGCCCACAATTTTCATGCTAGATATAAAATTTTAACTGAACTGTATCGGTCTCGTCAATACCTATCGATTGACCAAAAAAAAAATTTTCCACGCCCACCCTAACGCCCATAACGCTTAAATCTGTCTACCGCCGGTAGGTGGCGCATTTCAGTCTTGCTTTGCTGCTTGCTTATTTCCATTTCCCTTTGGTCCCTTTAGCTGAGTAACGGGTATCTGATAGTCGAGGCACTCGACTATAGCGTTCTTTCTTGTTTTTTAATGTAGTTGCTGCTGTTGTAGTTGTTGTTTCTTCCTTCTCCTCCTCCTCCAGAATTCCCCTTCTCATTGTAGGTGTAGTTGCACTTGTTGTAGTTGAGGTAGATGTAGTTGTAGTAGATGTTGATGTAGTTGTTTCTTCTTCAACTGTGCTTGCACTTGTACTTGTTGTTAAGTCTTTTTCATTAATGCTACCATTAATAGCATTAAATATTTTAGTATCGAGTTCACTTTTTAAGTTTGGTTTCTCACTTTCATCACTTGTCTTGTTTATGAGATCCATAAAAATATGACTGTCCTCTAGGATCTCAAATTTTAAGTCAATTTTAATGATTTTTTTTAGTTTTGGAACATTGATAAATAACCCAATCGAATTATTGGAAGTCGATGGGTTTTCAATTAAAGTCATTTCATTGGGGAGTGGTACCATTTTCACCATCGGATTAAAGAGGGAAAGTATCACAAAAAATATTATAAAAACCGTCATTTTAATTTTTTTGATTTTGTTTTTGACAATCGAACAAACGAACTATCGAATGAATAAGCAAACGATCCGAAATTGAGTTGCGTGAACGAATAGATGGAAACTGAATACTTTTTGAAATTCTTCCGCCTTTATACCCTCCAGATTTGTATATATAAATATATAACGTTCTGTTCAAATTCTTATCTGTACATGCTTTTCTTCACACTTTATAAATAGGAATTGCGTGATTGTGAAGAAACATAATTTATTTTCACGCATTGACGTCAATGTCTACATTTTAATTGTTCTTTATAGAATTTCGTTTTTATGAATCCAACTATCTTCTGATTTTGAAAAGCCAACCCAACGCACAAGCACATAATCAAGTTCCATCCAAAATTCTTATTTGTATATGCTCTTTTAGTCTACCCAACGCACAAGCTCATAATCAAGTTCCGTTCAAATTCTTATCTGTACATGCTTTTCTTCACACTTTATAAATAGGAATTGCGTGTTTGTGAAGAAGAAGAAACATAATTTATTTTCACGCATTGACGTCAATGCCTACATTTTAATTGTTCTATGCTTCCACTTGTTTTTTATAGAATTTCGTTTTTATGAATCCAACTATCTTCTGATTTTGAAAAGCCTAGCCAACGCACAAGCACATAATCATCTTTTTGTTTCACAATCTTTTCAACAAGATAAGTATTAGGGTATTTTGTTTTTTAAATTTCTTGTTTATAGAAACCACCTTGAACTGGATCACCCTTCAAGTCCTCAAGTAAATATGTGGTGGGGGATGTATTTTGTACTTTCCGAATTCGAAAAATTTCCGTTGTCCAGTTTGGGGTATAGCCTTTTTCAAAGACATGTTTATATTTACTTATTCGTACATGATCCCCCTCTTTAAAGTCCCCATTTGTAAATATTTTTAGATGATCAAAATCTGATCAAAATCTGTTTTTCATTTTTAGCATTGACGTCAATGGGCTTCATTTTAATCGTTCTATGCTTCCTGTTATTATAATTATTAACAAACTCTTTGTATATTTGAAGCCAAGTATATTTTCCATTAAAACTAAACTCACGCCACATAAGTTATTTTAATGTTCTATTAAATCGTTCCATAATAGATGCTTTAAGAGTACTAAATGTTGAGTAATGATTAATTTCATATATTTTCATCAATTCTTTAAATTGTTTATTATAGAATTCATTTCCATTATCTGTTTGTAAATTCTTTGGTACTGCACGACCAGATATTATTTTTTTTTCCATTGCTTTTGTAACTTCTTCTGCATATTTTGATTTTATTGCTTCACCCCATCCATATTTAGAAAATGTATCTATTACTGTTAACAAATACCTATAGCCTTTATTTGATGATGCATATGCCCCCATTTCAACCAAATCAGCCTGCCATAAATCATTAATACCCTCTACTATAACTCTACGTCTTGGGAAATTCTTGAATGATGGGCGATGTAACTCATTTACAATATCTCGTTTACTCATAGCTTTATTTTATCTGGTATAAATGGTTTCTTCTCTAAAGATTCAGTTTCACCTTTTAAAACTGAGGTTGTTGCAATTATATAATTGAAAATGTTACTTTCTATTTCATTTATATCCTCCACTACCTTATTAAAAGTTTTCATGAGAAATTCCAATTTTTTAGAAATTTCACTCACTTTTCCCTCAATATTTTTGATTCGAGGTCTTAATCTAAAGATTTGTTGTTTCTGCGGTTGCTTAGAAATTTCATTAGATGTATTCTGTACTAGTTTACTTATTTCATCATCAATATAAATCTTTGTTGCAATATCATTTTCATGAATGGGGGGTAGGGAATTTTTTAAATCGTTTCCTCTGAACATTTAAATGTCCATCATAATCATTAAGTATACTTTTGAATTTTTCTAGACCTTTTGTTATATCTCTTGAGTACATTTTCTCATTTAAAAAACAACCAAACTTATCAACTGACATTTTAATTATAAAATAAATAATGAAAGAGTGGTATATTTATGTATGATCCACATTAATTGTTAAAACTTCTTCGTTTTCACGATGTGCAAATGGACTTTTCCGAAGTATTATTCCATCTATTTGTGTCTGATCAGAACGAATGATTGGTGGAGGTTTTTTTAAATGTTGGATTATAAATTTGTTAAGGTTTTCCAATTTATCTAGAAGCTCTTTTATTGAATTATGTATATACTCCATTTGAGTTATCATTTTTATTACTTTACTTTCCAGCTCTGATACTCTTTTATTTCGTAGTTGAAATGATTTAGTTATAGTTTCCAATTGATGTGATTTCGCTTCATTAATTTTATCATCAATATAAAATTAAATTGCCAAATCATTTCCATTTATTGGTTTTGAAGAGTTTTTAATTCTTTTTTTCTGAACATTTATGTGACCATCAGTGTCTAGATATATACCTGTAAGACTCTCAACTTCCCTTTTAAAAAGCGAGGAAAAATCTCTATCCTTTGAATAGTGACCAAACTTGTCAATAGACATTTTACTATTAAACTAAATGAGAAAATGTTTTCTATTTTATTAATATATTATTTTTGCTTCCCGCAATTCTTCTATTATTGAAAGAATTTCATTAGTATGGTTATTATTACCAGCAGCTCTCGATGCCATTAAGAGTTGCAATCTTTCAACAAGTTCATTAACATTATCCCAATATACATAGTTTGGTGGTATATTTTGTAGTCTCATATACCCAGAACCAGTAAATTCTTCATTTACTGAAGATGATATTAATGGTTTAATAATTGAAGAATATTTTTTAGAACGATTCCCCTTTACTTGACCATCTGGTTGATAGTTTCTTTTGTGAGCACTTGTTTCAATTAAAATGTTTTTATATGATTCTAAATCATTCTTAGTATAATCCTTAGGATTATTATGAAAAATTAAAGAGTATAGACCTGGTGATAGAGTCCATAAATTTCCACTTCCTAATTCCATTAAATTTTTTTTAATTTTAAGTGTTGTATTACCCAACATTAAAATATTATTTTCTTCTCTTGGTCCATAACTATTGTCTAAAATCTTTTCTTGCTTTAACTGATTAATGTTGAAATTGTACTTCACCCCGGTTTCTTCATATACACTTTCATTTAAATCATCTGTGTGAGGCTGTTGTGAAACATCGACTTCATCTATAAGAGACTGTTGTGAAACATAAGATTCATCTATAAGAGACTGTCGTGAAAAAGCATCAACATAAGCATCACTCTCACTATCACTTTCGATTACTCTCTCGTGTACCCTATTTTCTTTTTTACTTTTATTTTTACTCTTACTTATTTTACTCTTATTTTCTCTTTCTTGAACTTAGTCTTAATATCATGTGTATCATTAATATATTCTTTTTTATTCAATGTTTTATTTTCAGTGAGTAATTCATGTAAAGGTTCTGTAATAGGTTTAAAAGTTTTCTCCAAAATTGATACGTTCTCATTTTTTATTTGTTTCAGTTCATCAAATTTTCTTTTTAATGAATTTCTACTTTTCGTGAACTGTTCTAAAAGTTTACCCTTCATTGTTGTCGTTTTCTCTGATACTCATGTGCTACTGGGAAATATGTAGTATAATTTAAAAATTTATAACAAAGGGTTTGAGTTTGACTTTAATGAAACTTTATTTTTATTTTTATTTATCAAAATAGATACATTAATAATCTTAAAAATAAATACATTTTAAGCTTTATTTAATTCTAAATAGAGCTTGTTATCATTCCTTTTAATAATACAAAAAAGATTATCTTTTATATATTCAATTGTTGAATCCTCTAAAGTTGAGTATCGTTCCGGAAAGTACAGCATATACTCTTCAAGTTCAAGAGTGAGGGCCATCCCAAAGCTGGTTTTCTTACGTTGAGCTCGTCGAATAGGGTAGCACACCTCCGATTCCATCTTCGTCTTTGTTAAAAGAGGTTTTGGTGCGATACCATTAAAATCCTTGAGTACTTTCATCATCCCCGGATTGACCATTTGTAGTTGTGTCTTCTTGTAGTTGTTTTCGTTGTTTTTGTTGCTTTTACCTGTTTTTGTTGTTGATTTTAGTTGTTTTTTTCAGCAGTTGTAGCTGTTGTTGTTGTTGAATTTACCTGTTTTTTAGCAGTTGTAGCTGTTTTTGTTGTTAATTTTACTTGTTTTTTTTAGCAGATGTAGCTGTTTTGTTGTTGTTTTCAGCTGTTTTTAGCAGTTGTATCTGTTTTAATTGTTGTTGTTGTTATACTGTTTTAACTGTTTTTTTATGTTGTTCTTGTTGTTGTTGATTTTGATGATTGCAAGATTTTTAGGTTGAAACTTTAGGTTGAGAACGTTTTAGCTTGAAACTTTTAGGTTGAGACTGTTTGCAGGTGGTTTTTAAATGTGAGTTAGAATAACTTTTGATCGAGTTTTTATACCTTGAGGTAAACTAAAGCTCCCTGTTCTTTCTCATTCTTGATTTAGAATCGACCAATCATAGCAGTGAATAGCATGCAAATAGGGTGGGTTTCAAGAATTATAGAGAAATTACTTGATCATAGTATAAAAGTTACGGTGGGATAGAGAGTAAAAATTGGAGGGACAGGTGTCCACAGTTGGTACTATTAAAGGCTTGTTTTCTCTCATAGTTATAGTTAATGTTATTCCCCAAGTATTTCACAATTTCTTTTGGGGGTTGTAAATTTCCAAAACTATCAAAGTAATGTATACTTTTTTATTTTTGTTATAAGCTACCCAATGTGTACCATTTGATGAACTATCATCTAGGTTTATAATTCCTGACTCTTCTCTCCAAGGAGATTTGGGCAGTGAGTCTCTCATAAACACACCTCGGAAATGTGGAATGTACTTTTGAGCAAAATTCAAAATTTCAAAATTTGAAAGAGGTTTTTTAGGTAGTTTAGTAATTAGTTTTTTGGATTTCCTCGTAATGGATTAAGATATAATCCATAACCTTTTCTATAAGGTTTAAGAAACATACCTTCACCCACCTTAATACTTTCCATTTTCTTATTATGTTGTTTACTCTCTTCTAATTGTTTTTTCCCCATATTTGCATTATTGATAGTTTTAGCAATGGCTGCACTACCAGAGGCGAGACTGCCTAATGCACTTAGTGCATTCAAAATGGGTACAATAGGTAAAAAACCAACAATTTTCGGTACATTAATAATACGAGGAATCTTAATATTTTTTTTATTTCTACCAATTGATTTATTGACTGCTTTACGTGCAACCTTAATCGCACTCATTAGATCTAGTGGCTTCCGAGTTTTCAATGCCCGCATTCCTGTTTGGATAACATTTGAAAACCTCTTTACCTTTGATTTCCTTTTCTTACACTTTCTCTTTGTTCCCTTTTTCACACCCATTCCGAATTTCTTTTTTGTTTTCATAATATTTGTAATCAAGTATGCTGCTGTTTTCTCTGCACTACTACTATCTTTTGAACCAACACGTTCCCACGCTTTATTTATAAGTACTGCATCAGCCTTATGTCGATCAGCTAGATCCTTATATTGTGAATATGCAATATCATGTACTCTACAAGCTTCATCCAATTGATTTATCCCACGATCACCGCGCTCCCACCTTTGTTTTAGCTTTGTTCCAGGTCCACAAAAATTATAACCAGGAATATGTACTTCAAATGGAAGTGTGTTAATTATTTTGTTGATAATACCCGTTTCAAGTTTGAACTCTGACTGCAACAATTATAAAAACTTTTACCCATTTTATATAATGTTTAATCAAGGAGCATTTCTCATCGAATGAAGTACATTACACACGTGAATATGCGTTTAATACGTCAAAAACAAGAAATCTGTGTTAGAAATATCGAGATTGGTGATCATTCATTAACAAATTCAGTTCCACGACATAGTTCTTTATTACCCAACACAATAAGAGCATTGGTTGTCGGTCCCTCAAACTGTGGAAAAACAAATGTTATGCTCAGCCTTATTGAAAGTCCAAACGGGCTAAAATTTGAGAATATATATGTATTCTCAAAGAGTTTATATCAACCAAAGTATGAGTATTTAGAGAAACTAATTAAACCGATAAAGGGAATGGATATTATACGTTCTCACAAAATGATGAAGTTTTACCACCCGCTAAGGCTAAAAAAAACTCTATTATGATTTTTGATGATGTTGCTTGTGAAAAACAAAACAACATTCCTTTATATTTCTGTATGGGACGTCATAAAAATAAAGATTCTTTTTACCTATGTCGAACATATACTCATATTCCAAAACATCTAATACGTGATAACGCGAATATGATTATAATGTTTAAACAAGATGATTTAAATATGCGTCAAATATATCGTGATCATGTAAATACTGATATGTCCTATGATTCATTTATGAAAATTTGTCAAAAGTGTTGGAGTGATAAATACGGATTCCTCATAATAGGTAAAGATAACGATATGGAAAATGGAAGATACAGGAAGGGTTTTAATGAATTTATAATTATTTGAGAATATAAGTTTCATTCTGTAAGCTATATTTTCACAGTACATTATTAGACCCCAAAATGAGTAGATCATTTACTCTTACATTAAATGGCAATGAACCCATTACAAACATTTCTTATTTCCCACCCATTGAACTGACAAATGGTGAATATGAGTGTGCACTCATTGACTTTCATATGTACAACTCTATACCCAATGTTGATATAAATAATAATCTATTTCATATTGGTGATAAAGTAATTCAACTTCCAATTGGATCATATGAACTCAATGATATTTATGATTTTCTAAAAAATAAACTAAAAGATTATGATCTTGAGAAAACATTTCAAATGGAGAGTAATAATAACACACTTCCAGTTCATATTACAACTACCAAGGAACCTATTTATTTTAATAGAAACAACTCCATTGGACAATTGCTTGGTTTCAATAAAAAAATAATTTACCCCGACTTGAAAAAAACATATATATCTGATCAACCTGTCAACATTTTAAAAATAAACACAATACGCTTAGTATGTAATATTGTAAGCGGGTCATATATTGATAGTAGACAAGATCATTCATTATACGAATTTGTAATTAATGTTCCACCAGGCTATAAAATGAATATCACACCAGACAATCTTATTTACTTACCAGTCAACACTAGAGAAATAAGTACACTCTCTATACACATAACTGATCAGAACGGTGAATTAATAAATTTACGCGGTGAAAACTATACAATTCGTTTACACTTAAGATTAATACAATGATTATATACAATAAAAGAGGTGATACTTACCATCATCAGCACACTTTAAAACATAAAGTTATAGGAAGAGGATCGAAACCAAAAAGACACACACTTACATTAAAAAATAAGTTAATTCTTAAATCATTGGGCTTCAAAGTGCGAGCCTAACTAAAGTCATGGGGTGGAATGAAATATTGGCAGTACGGGAAAAACCTTTCTCTGATGAAAGTATATCAAAGAAGGAATATCACAGCTATCAACCCTATCAACAATCAATTAAACCAAATGATGAGATAAGAATTACAATCCAAAATCAAGATTTATATGTACTCCCCCATGAGAGTCTTCTAAATTTTCAAGGAGATATTACCCTAATTAAGGAAGGGCGAGCTGTAGAAACTCAAAATGTTATTGCGAGAATGAGAGAAAATTGTATGGCATACTTTTTAGATAAAATACGCTATGAAATAAATGGTGTTGAGATAGATAAAACAAGATTTAGTGGTATTACTTTTACAATAAAAAACTTTGACTTAAACTTGGACTTTGAAAAAGATCGATTTGCTCACCTATATGAAATGTATTGCAAGTTTCAATCTAGCTACTATAACCGAAGTGAATCTCCTTTACTATCACCTACAGAGCTTAAAACTAAAGCTCCTATTATCGTAATTGACTTATCATATCAAAATGAAATGGTTAAATCGGGACCCATTGATGTTAGGATTTCAATTGAACTTACCAAGCCCACTATCGAAAATGTTCAAGTATATTTCGTGCTCATACATGATCGTTTAGTTGAATATAACCCGTTGAATGGTCTAGTTCAGCGGATTGTCTAACAATTAATCAATCAATCATGAGTGAAGATATTGTTGCAATTGATGTTCAAGGATTTCTTGGGAATAACAATAAATTTATTCTAAAAGAAATTGGAGTCGTATTCAAAAACGAGACAATCTTGAATTCTAATTTTATCATACACTCTCCATATGATTTTATTGAATTGAATAAGAAACGTAGAAAAACAGCTACTTGGCTAACAAAAAAACATCACAAAATTTATTGGAATGATGGAGTATACTTTTTCAAAGAAACACAAATGTATTTAAGAGAATTAATTAGAAAACAGGAAATAATTTGTAAGGGATATCAAAAAAAGATTATTCCTACAAAAATTTTTAAAAATTGATAATGTAATTAACATTGCTGAAATTGGTTGTCCCTCTCTAAAAATAATGGATGGAAATCACTGAACAATGCTCATAAAATCTTAAACTTTTACACAAACGAAAACTCCTAAACACCTTTTAACCATTCATTCACATTTTGAGAGTCGGGAAAATTAGTTTACGAAATGACTGATTCTAATAACAATCTTAATATACCGACTTATTCTTCTTTAATAAATAAAATTAATTTTTTTATTAATACATTTGGAAATATGATTTCAAAAGAGGACTTGAAATTACTACTGGAGACAAGGAACATGTTCATGGGTATTGACGTAAAGGAGTTTATAAAAACAAGATTTGGAGAACATTTAAATGTATGTACATTTTCTAATGATAATATAGAAACTTGTGCTTGTTTTCATTTTGTAATTCAACAATATAGAATTAAAAAATTAATTTCATCATATATTGAAATTCTAAAATAAAGAGAAAACCAAAAAAAATTTTCTATTGTTTTGAATTCGTTTTCGAGGGTGGGCCTATCATCAGCTGTTGCATTTTTTAACATCTGTTTTCTAATTATAATACAACGAATTATCTCTACCAAACTTTAGTTTAAGATAAACATTTAGACTATTACGTTGAAAGAAAAAATGATTTCCTCAAAAATTGAAGTGTTCTTAAGGGAGCATGGAAGTGAGATCTTCAAGGAACATGTTACGAAATTGAAATCATTTCATACATTTTTTAAAGATGTAGAAGCCACCCCAGTAATTCATTAAAAGTATGGAGAACACCTCTTACACTCCTACGCTTACTTTCCCATCTAATGCTCGCTAAAGAGAGAGAGGTTATCGAACTCACGCTTGTTTCACACCACAAAAGTATGCGGTCCAATATCCCTCAAACCAACACCACAAAAGTATGCGGTCTAATATCCCTCAAACCAACACCTTTCGACCACAAGACCGTAGACAGGTGTCACCTACAACCCTAATTGAATCAACAAAACGCCCACGCATAACAAAACAACTTCCCTTCCTCCTCCTCCTCCGCCTAAATATAGTTTTACAAATACATACGCATGACAAAACACCCCTTGTAAAACGAATAGTTTTCTAAAACTGAACTACTTTCCACATTCTCCTTAACACATACATTTTTGAAAACTTAGAAGGTAACCGTTTTCTCTTTCTTTAAGCGCGTGAGAAAAAATTTTCAAATATGATTAAAGAAAAACGTATTTGACTAAATAAACGATCGCATTTGTTTTTGTTCTGTTAGAAACCACCACAATCACCATTTTGACCACAAGACCGTAGACAGGTTACACTAACAGATGTCAACTACAACCCTAATTGAATCTACCCTATTAAAACTATCACTAATTGAATCAACAAAACGCCCACGCAAAACAAAACAACGTTTTTGTTAGAAACCAACAACCACCAACACCCCTCTTACACTCCTACGCTCACTTTCCCATCTAATGCTCTCTAAAGAGGGGGAGGTTACCGAACTCACGCTTGTTTCACACCACAAAAGTATGCGGTCTAATATCCCTCAAACCAACACCACAAAAGTATGCGGTCTAATGTCCCTCAAACCAACACCTTTTGACCACAAGACCGTAGACAGGTTACACTAACAGATGTCAACTACAACCCTAATTGAATCAACAAAACGCCCACGCATAACGCGTTCTAACGCAAGTTAGAAGCAACATAGTGAACTGTGTGCAACCATTGCACTCCTACACACCCTATTCGGGTAAAGATCACTCTAAACAACCACAAAATCCTACGCATGACAAAACACCCCTATCACACACGCACCTTTAGTGTGAGAAAAAGACAAGACAAAACAAGACATATCAAAACACCCCTCTCTCACACTCCTACACACCCTTTTCTAACCTCGTTAAGTGACCTGTGTGCAACCATGCTAATCTAACTAGGGTCACCAACACCCCCTTTTTGACTTAATTATGCTAATTAGGTCATTAAAACACCTGTGTGCAACCATGCGTGACTAATTAGGGTCACCCCCACCCCCTTTTTTGACATGACTAATTACCTAGTGAGCCAGCTCCTGTATTAACTATCTACTTATGTCAGAGGCCTGGCAATTTTCGCGTAGTTTTGCACAAATTTTCTGTAATAGCCGGTAAGGCCTAGGAAGCTTCTAAGCTCTCGAATGTTTTTTGGAATTGGATATTTTAAAATTGTAGATATTTTTTCGGGGTCTGTTTTGATTACATTGTGAGAAAAAACGTAACCCAGAAATGTGGTTTCTAATTTGAAGAACTTTGATTTTTCAATTGAAATTTTCATATTTGCGTTCAGCAATATATTAATTATGAAGATTAAGTCCTTGTAGTGTAGTTCTTTTGTTTTAGAAAATATAATATTGTCATCCATATAAACATGACATGTTTTTCCTACTTGTTCTCTCAAAATGTCATCCATTGCACGTTGGAATATTCTGGGAGCGTTCGTTAGCCCAAATGGCATTCTCAAGAATTCATATTTTCCATTATTTATAGAAAATGAAGTTTTTTCGATGTCTGTCTCTTTCATGAGAATCTGGTGAAACCTAGACTCCAAGTCGATCGTGGAAAAGAATTTTGCTTTCCCAAGGCTTGACAAAATCACCGAAGAATCTTGCATTGGATATCTGTCCAGAATTGTGTTTTCATTTAGTTTTTTATAGTCTATAACTAATCTGAGCTTTGCAGTACCATCTTCATTAAGACCCTTTTTTGGTACCACTAAAACTGGAGAACTATAAGCGCTTTTGCTTGGTCTTATAATTCCTTCTTTTAACATGCGACTTACTTCAGAGTTTACGAAATCTGAAGCCGATAGAGCATACGGATACTGTTTGCTATAAATAGCTCTGTCGTTTTCGGTGTTTATTTCACCGCGAATATCAGTCCTGAAAGGGACTTGCATGTTTATCTTCGAGTGCTCTTTATTGATAA
This sequence comes from Drosophila subpulchrella, assembly GCF_014743375.2. Taxonomy (NCBI): domain Eukaryota; kingdom Metazoa; phylum Arthropoda; class Insecta; order Diptera; family Drosophilidae; genus Drosophila; species Drosophila subpulchrella. Next base: position 824,338 of record NW_023665489.1, on the reverse strand, counting down.
TATTTATTATCTCATTTTCCAAATCCATTCTTTGGTTTGGAATTGAATCGCTCATATTATTTATTTCATTGTTGTCGAATAATTCAACGACGGCTTGTTCAGGATTTTTTAACCCCAAACTAGAAATTTTGTCGGATACTTCAACGACGGCGCGCTCAGGATTTTTGAATCCCAAACTTGTAATTTTGTCGGATACTTCGACGACGGCGTGTTCAGGATTTTTGAATCCCAAACTTCCAAATCCATTCTTCGGTTTGGAATTGATTCGCTCATATTATTTATTTCATTGTTGTCGAATAATTCAACGACGGCTTGTTCAGGATTTTTTAGTCCCAAACTAGAAATTTTGTCGGATACTTCAACGACGGCGCGATCAGGATTTTTGAATCCCAAACTTGTAATTTTGTCGGATACTTCGACGACGGCGTGTTCAGGATTTTTGAATCCCAAACTTGTTTTGCTTTGATTTGCCTCTTCAGACTCAGTTCTGATTTTGGCCTTTTCATCAAAGTATTTTCGTATAACAAAATCCTTTAATGGAAGAATTGTTTTTCCATCAGATAAGGAAAGTTGGTTAAAAGAACCGTCATTATCATAAATTAATTTTTCTTCTTTGCCCCCATATCTTATTACTCCTTTTTCTGTGTCTATTACAGCTCCTATTTTTTTCAATACGTTGTAACCTATTAGAAAGTCTGATTTTAACCCATTTAGTTCATAAAATGTGTGTGTAGATACTCTTTTGTATATAGGAAGCTCGTTTTTGTTTTTATAAATCCCTGTTCTGATATAGCAGGAGGTTGCTCCTGTGTCAAATAAAATTTTAAGATTTTTATTTATCTTGCTATCATATCTTGTTAAGTAGGGTAATCCTACTCCGGACTCTGTCCTAAAAAATGGTCCTCTTCGATATTATTTAATCGCATAGTTTTATTAGCAGGTTGGTTAACCGTACCTGGTGGTTCTCTTTTGTTCTGTGGATTATTTTGCGGAGTTGTTTGTGTCTCCTGCTTTTTATTTTGATTCCACTTATTCTGGTTATAGTTGTTGTTGCTTTAATATTTATAACCCTGATTGTACTTTGGCCTATTCTGAATCTGTAAAGATTCATCTACTTCCATTGGTTCTGGCTTGTTTTGTTGAGCTTTTTTGGAATTCCATTGATTATGGGAACTATATTGAGGATTATACTGTCTGCCCTGATTCCAATTATGATTTTTATTCTGATTATAATTGTTTCTATTTTGGCTATCGGGTTGGTTAAACCTCAAATTGTTAGTATTCCTCTGATTAATATTATAGTTATTATTGTTACCTTGCGGGGATTTTTATTTGAGTTTTGGTACCCGAATAAATTTGACTCATAATTCTTGCGCTGTGATGATGTAAAGTTGTTTGCGAATTGGGCCCTCAAATTATTGCTTTCTAGTTCTTGTACTATTACCATAGCGTTCGGCAAGTCTGGTGGATTCATAGAAAATATAACGTCTGAGATATGGCCGTTGAGGCCTGTTATGAATACCCTTAGTGCTGTTTTTTTGTGTTTTTCGTTCTTTTAAGCATTTAATGGTTTATTTCTGCCGTAAGTCATAATGGTTTTATTTATTAGAAGAGTTAGTTTTTTATTAACTAACTCATAATATTCCATTATTGACAGTTTCCCTTGACTTAGCACTCCTAAGTCTTGTTCAATTATATGGATTGGACGTCCAACCTTGCCATTATGGCGTCAAAATTTAATACTGTCCCCTTGTGTGTTAGGGCATCGTTTGCTGTACCAGTTATTTTGTTTCTTAAGATTGACAATGCAGAAAAGAATCTTTCGCTACCTCTAGCATATTGCCCCATGGCTATTTCTGCTTATTCCCTCCAACTCACATATTTGTCTCCTTCTCCTTTAAATTCCCTGACTGATTTGATAATTTCGAATGAAGTTTCACATTTAATATTTGGGTCAATGACTTCTACTTGAAAATCTTCAACCTTTTTTATATTTTGATTTAGTTGTGCTTTTAAACTCACGATCTCATTTCTCAATGGGTTCAACTCATTGTTTACAATATGTGCAATTAAATCGCTCAATTGGTTATTAGCTTGGCTGCTAGAGGCCATTGCAGGTTGGGGTAGATGCATTGTGAGAATTCTATCAAAATCGTTAATTAGGTTGTCGGGTCACGCAGCCGCAGCAGCCAACTAACTTCTGAATTCGATCTCTTATATTAATGGCATCGCGAAAGGTAGCTCTCTTTATCTAGCTCTCTCGTCTTTTGTGTACTTGCATTCTTGGGCCCAGCATTCGGCTGGCTGTCCCTTTGTAAATCAGTACGAATTCTGATCTCGACATAAAACGCATTCTCGTCTCGCCTGCTGTACTCTCTCTCGCTAATAAATTGTTAACAAGCCTAAAGCAACCTGAAATTCGTATTTTAATTTAGCAATAACTAGTAAAAAAGCTTATTAGTTCAACATTGGTGACCCCGACGTGATTTGTGCATAAATAATACTAAGTGCAAATCATATAAGTCTATTTATTGATTTTTTCATTCTTGCTTCTGCGGTGCATTGGCGTAGCAACAATCATAAGGCCTTAAATGCAGTGAGCGCTATAAATAAATAGCAGTTGGTGATTGCAGAAATTTACATATAAGGCGCAAAATCAGCTATACATAGAAGCGTACATAGCCAAGTAACGGGCTGTTATTCCCTCGTTTGCTTTGCGCTCATCTTCCCGCTGGAGCCGAGTTTCGGGCATTTCGTCTGCTGTTGTTGTTGTAGCCATGCCTACGGGAGCTTTTGGAGATGTTACCGCTGATGCAAACAGGGCAATATTTTTAAGGCGCAAGGCAACGGCTTTATTTAATAGAGTGGAGCGCTTAGTGGATTCCCTATCAAGTGCGGCGTTAACTTCATGCGACGAATCCGGTCTTCATGTGAGGTTAGAGTTGATTGATGAGCTTCAAGAGTCATTTAAAAAGGTGATCGGTGAGCTCGAAGAATTGGATTTAGAGGAAATTGAAAGTGATTTAAGTGAGAAATTTGATGACATTCTCGTAACTCTGAAGTCATCGGTTCGATCCGAAATTTCAAAGCGCACCTCACAGCTTCTTTCGCATTCAACTTTTGCTGACGGCATCACTCCGGGAGTTTTCGGCCCCCAGCAGCGTCAGCCTCGACATAGGGCAGCATTGCTGCCCCCACTGGAGCTTCCAAAATTCGCTGGAGGTTATGCAAATTGGTCTGATTTTTATTCTATGTTTACCACGATCATAGATAGTCATCCGGACCTCACCAACGTAGAAAAGCTGCAGCATCTACGATCATGCCTGAGGGACGCAGCGTTGTAAAGTATTCGCTCATTGGAAATTTCGGATGGCAACTACTCAATTGCTTTAGATTTGCTGAAAAATAGATTTGATAATCGACGTTTGGTTTTTCAGGCACACATTATTGAGATCCTGGGACTAAAGGCGGTGCAGAGTGGTTCCGTCTCGACACTTCGGGATCTGTCCGATAAATTCAATGCTCATATTCGTGCTCTCAAAGGATTGGGCACGACAGAACAAATCGCAGGATGCATCATCGTCCAAGTCCTGTTCCAAAGGTTGGATCCGGCAAGTCAGGCAAAGTGGGAAGAGCGTTTAGAGGACCCTGCCTTTGTCAATTTAATTCCTACGTGGGAGTCAATGGCATCATTTCTGGAGCAGCGATGCAGGACGTTGGAGACTATGGATTTCGCCATGGCAAACTATACGCCGGGCAATCAGGTGGGAAGTAACAGAATACCCAATGCGCGTAGATCAGCATTTGTTGCCTCGAACGCTAACCCTTGGATTTGTATATTCTGTAATGATACAGGGCATTCCATTTCTTATTGTCAGAATTTTAAAATCCTGTCTCCTGCGAATAGGCTTCAAGAAGCGAAGCGGCTCGGTCTTTGCATAAATTGTTTTAAGGTTGGTCATCAAGTTCGGCAATGCAACTCTAGTAGTTGTCGTTCATGCGGATCTAAGCACCACACCCTGCTTCACCTGGGAAACTCACCTTCTTTTCCTTCACAAGAAGGATCACATCTTCAAGAAGCACTTCCTTCTGCTTTACCCTCTGCACTGCCTTCCACTTCGACTGCTCTTATTGCACAGGAATTTAGTAATGATATTGTGCTCTTAGCAACGGCTAGCATTTTAGTAAAAAAGCGTTCTGGGGTTTTCGTTCCCTGTCGAGCTCTACTCGATTCGGGCTCCCAACTGCATCTAATAACGTCCCGATTCGCAAATCAGCTTCAAGTAAGGAAAGTAAAATCCTCAGCAGCTGTAACTGGAGTAGGAGATTCCAGTTTTGTGACGGACGGTCACTCGGTCAATATTACGATTTAGTCCCGAACTTCCGAATACTCGGCCAACATTACCGCGGTGATTTCTCCGAACATAACAGAGCGACAGCCTAGCTTCAACGTCGACATTGGCAGCTGGAACATACCCAAAAATATACAGTTAGCTGACCTAAGGTTTTATGCTCCCCAGCGGGTGGATCTTTTAATCGGAGCCAGCCTCTTTTTCGAGATGTTGTGCGTTGGCCAAATCAAGCTCCCACCTGGATTACCCCTAATTCAAAAGACGCGTCTGGGTTGGGTTGTTTCTGGAGGCTATGGCCTTTCCAATGGCTCGGTTTTAATGTCGTCTCAAGATGAACTTCTCGCTAGTAGAGAGAATAGTTTCGATCGGTTAGATGATCTTCTTCGACGATTTTGGGAAGTGGAAAGCTGCTGTGAAGCACATTTCGTAAGACACGTCAATCGCTTGCCCGCTGGTGATTATTCTGTTCGGCTGCCTGCCAAGATCTTTTGGGAGAGTCCTACCAGCAAGCTTATCGAAGATTCTTGTCCCTAGAGAGAAAGTTGAATCGTCAGCCATCTTTGAAGGCTCAATATGCAGCATTCATAAAAGAATATCTCGATCTAGGACGTATGTCATCAGTTTCTGCCGCTGACATCGGGTTGTGCCGATACTTCTTGCCTCATCATTGCGTCATAAAGGAAGATAGCTCCACTACAAAGCTTCGCGTAGTTTTTGATGGATCGGCGGCCAGTTCCTCAGGCTATTCTCTCAACGATGTTCTTATGGCAGGCCCTGTTATTCAGCCTAAGCTGTTCCAGATTCTTCTACGGTTTCGTTCACACCCAGTAGCAATCACAGGAGACATTTGCAAAATGTACCGTTGTGTTAGGGTTCAGCCTGTGGACAGCCATTTGCAATGCATTTTGTGGAGGGATTCCCCCCAGGATCAATTGCGGGTGTTTAAGCTAGACACCGTTACTTATGGCACGAAGCCAGCATCATTTCTGGCTGTGCGAGCTATGCATCAGTTGGCAGCAGACGAGCATACAGCGTTTCCGCTTGGGGCTGAGGTCATTCGTCGCGATTTTTATGTGGATGATTTGATATCTGGAGCCAAGTCCAAGGAAGAGGCAGTCATCATTATGGATCAGGCATCAAAACTTCTAGCCAAGGGAAAATTTAAGCTTAGAAAGTGGTGCTCCAATGTGTCGGCTGTTTTGGATGGAGTTGCAGACAAGGATAAGGAGTCCTATTTGAAGTTTGATGATGGCACTGATTTTGCAAAAACCTTAGGTCTCGCTTGGGATCGAGTCTCTGACCAACTACTGTTTTCCTTTTCGGTCTTACAGTCAACCTCAAGCCCCTGCAGGCGATCAGTCCTGTCTGCAATAGCGCGATTCTACGATCCTCTCGGGTTGGTTGGACCTGTGATCACAAAATCGAAAATTTTCCTTCAACAACTGTGCAAGGAGAAGTTATCCTGGGATGAAAGCCTTCCTGAGTCACAGAATACGGAATGGAGTGCTATATGTACGAGTTTTGGGCAGATTAAGCATGCGTCGTTTCCTCGACTGGTTCTTTCTCCAAACTCTGAGAGTGAAATACATGGCTTTGTGATGCCAGCATAGAAGCATATGGTGCTTGTGTCTACATCGTTTGCAAAGGCCGATCTCAATTACTTTGCTCAAAGTCAAGGGTAGCCCCCTTGAAAACACTCACTGTACCCAAGTTGGAACTGTGTGGGGCGGAACTCCTGTCTAGGCTCATCGCAGAAGTGTCTGGGACGAGTGCATTTGAGGGAAAGGTTTATTGCTGGAGCGACTCTGCTGTTGCGCTTTCATGGATCCGGGACGAGCCGTCCAGATTCAATATTTTTGTAGCGAACCGAGTAGCTGCCATTCAGGAGCTAACTGAGTCAGTGGAGTGGCGATATGTTCCAACTTCTTTAAATCCAGCTGACATTCTCTCTTGAGGTGCTTTTCCTGCTGAGCTCAACGATTCTCCTCTCTGGACTCATGAACCAAAATTCCTCTGTGGTCCCAAAGCTGACTGGCCGACCCCAATCACTGCTGAAAAGCCAACGCTTGAGGTTCGCCGGAGGATTCTGCTAATAAAATCTCCATACGAAGACATAGTGTCCAGTTCCAAATTTGCCAATTCCTTTGCTGCCCTTCAAAGAGTTTTCGGATACGTCTATAAGTTTAGTAATCGCATCCATCGCCCTACGCTCACGGTGTCTGACCTTCAAGGCGGTACGCTGCTGTTGCTTCGTCTTGTCCAGCGCTCACATTTATGGGATGACATCAAATCATTGCAGTCAAAGGGAATGGTGCACTCCTCCAGCTCGCTCGCATCTCTTTCGCCATTCATTGACCAATTTGGGCTTCTTAGAGTGGATGGCCGGCTGAGGAATTCTTCTCTGGATTTTAATGGGCGTCATCCAATTATATTATCACGGAGTCATTCGGTCACTATTGCCATTATTACTCACTTTCATGAACGCAATCTGCACACTGGGCCACGGGCATTACTTGGCATAATTCGATCCCAATATTGGCCTATTGGGGGGAGAAAGACGGTGATGAAGGCGGTAAACAAATGCATTAGATGCTTTCGAATGAAGCCTCGACTAGTGGAGCATATAATGGCGGATCTTCCAAAGGAACGACTTGATGGATCTCATGCATTCGAAGTCACTGGCATTGACTTTTGCGGGCCATTTCTCTACAAGTCAGAGGTGCGAAGCAAGCCTCCAGTAAAATGCTACGTTTGTGTCTTCATTTGCTTCGCCACGAAGGCTATTCATCTGGAGTTGGTCAAGGATCTCTCTACGGTATCGTTTCTACATGGCCTCAAACGATTTATATGCACTAGAAGAAGGCCGCGGCAGATTTGGTCTGATAATGCAACCAACTTTGTTGGAGCTCGCAATGAGCTGCTCGAACTAAGGCGTCTTTTCCTCAGCAGTGATCATCAGAAAGCTACATTGGACTTTTGCCTAGCGGAGGCTATTGATTGGTGTTTCATTCCTCCTAGGTCGCCACACTTTGGCGGTCTTTGGGAAGCGGCTGTAAAGATCGCTAAGCATCATTTCTACCGCGCTGTTGGCACTGCTGTTTTAGCCTTTGAGGAGTTGCGGACCCTGGTGTGTCACATTTCGGCGGTTGTTAATTCTCGACCATTAGTCTCGATTTCAGAAAACCCAGCTGATCTGGATGTATTAACCCCAGCACATTTTTTGAATGGTGGTCCGCCTTCTTCTTTCGTCGAGCCGGATGTGACCAGTCTTAACTTCAATCGCTTGGATGGATGGCAACGCGTGGCTTACTTGCAGCAGATCTTTTGGTCCCGATGGAAGGAAGAATACCTAACATTGCTACGACAGCGCTCCAAGTGGCGCACCTCAAAACCTGGCCTGGTTGTCGATGACTTAGTTCTGGTCAAGGACGAAAACTTGCCTCCCATGAAGTGGCCCCTCGCCAGAGTGATCGAGCTTCTCTTCGGTGGAGATGGGGTTGCTCGAGTTGCCGTTCTGAAGACAGCATCAGGAGTGACAAAGCGAGCAGTAAACAAGCTGTGTCTGCTACCCCTTAAGGATAATGTTGAAACCCAGGCTTCCAACGGGGGGAGTATGTCGGGTCACGCAGCCGCAGCAGCCAACTAACTTCTTAATTCGATCTCTTATATTAATGGCATCGCGAAAGGTAGCTCTCTTTATCTAGCTCTCTCGTCTTTTGTGTACTTGCATTCTTGGGCCCAGCATTCGGCTGGCTGTCCCTTTGTAAATCAGTACGAACTCTGATCTCGACATAAAACGCATTCTCGTCTCGCCTGCTGTACTCTCTCTTGCTAATAAATTGTTAACAAGCCTAAAGCAACCTGAAATTCGTATTTTAATTTAGCAATAACTAATAAAAAAGCTTATTAGTTCAACATAGGTCTTTCACCTTGTTTGATTTTATTTAAACATTTTGTTGCTTATAGTACTTAAATAAAATATAAAAAAAATAAACAGTATACGCTCACTAATTGTCTTCTTTTCTCCCTGGGATTAATATGATGTCTTCTGTTTTCCTATGATGATCCTTCTGGGGTCGTCCTTCTTGGTTGTTTTAGCGAGGGATGGCCCTTAGCTCTTCCTTCAATTTAATTTTGTGGCTGTTAATTTTTAGCGAGGGATTGCCCTCAGCTCTTCCTTCGGTTTGTTTTCTGATCGTCACTGTTTACCGAGGGCTTGCCCTCAGCTCTTCCTTCTTGTTGAATTTGTATTTTTAAGATTTGTAATTGTATTTGGCTTTTGTTTCTCAGTTAATATTTTTTTGTATCAACTTTCACTTTCACAGTTTTACAATTTTACTTTAATTTTGTGAATTATTTTTTTGAGACAGCTTAGTTTTTTTTTGTTGAATAGAAGGTTTATTATGCCGATTATTAATTAGCGGATTGTTGTTAGCAAAGGGGATTTTTTCATTTATTAATTTCCTCCTTTGTTTTTAACACGAACTTTTCGTCGGTTAATTAGGTTTTTATTTGACCACGCAAGTTCCTTTTTACTTTAAAACCGTTAGTTATTTATTTTAAAGCTTTTAATTAGAACAATTTAAGCGCGGCCCCACGTTGAACCCCAATTAAATATTTCACTTGCGAATAATTTAAAAAAATTAATTTTTATTTTTTATTCACTAAGTTACAACTTTACAACTTTTCCTTAATACCGACTTTTATTCTACTGTTCACAATATTTCTTCTATTGAACCGATCTTCTCGGATGCAAAAACGGACTGCCTGGCCAAGGGCCGATTATCTGATAAACAAACCTCCGTTTAAGAGGATTGGGGAACTCATTAAGAGTTGGACAAGGGTTGGACTCAAGAGAGTCGGGAAATCGGATGATCAAATTCTCTGCTCGATTGCTAAACGGATTACGCTGCAGTTTTGGGGCTCGCCGGGTGTTGACCGGATGCTTGTGTTTACATTAGCTGGACCCAGCTTTTTTTATGTTAGGAGGACCGCGGCGCAATTGAATCTTAATAATGAACTTCGATTGAAGTGGGGGAGCTAATTGGGATTCTGTGGGAACACTGAGTAAGGGGTTCCCAGCTAAGAATTGTTTATAAGAAATTGTTTGCATTTTGCATTTTTTATGGGTTCAACAAATTTTAAAATAATGACAAGGAGGACAATTAATACAATATGCAAAGTAAACAAATCTTTTCAACAGACATTATTAAAATTTTCTTCAAATTCATTAAAGGCTATCAGCTGTTAGTATGTATGGCTTCCTTGGGGTCGTAAAGCGGTATATGTCTTAATTAGGCTTTTAAAAAGATGACGAGAAAAAGAAAAAACAAGGAAGAACGCTATAGTCGAGTACTTCGACTATCAGATACCCGTTACTCAGCTAAAGGGACCAAAGGGAAATGGAGATATGCAAGCAGCAAAACGAGTTTGAAATGCGCCACCTAACGGCGGTAGACAGATCTAAGCGTTATGGGCGTTAGAGTGGGCGTGGCAAATTTTTTTTTTTGATCAATCGATAGGTATTGACGAGACCAATACATTTCAGTCAAAAGTTTTTATCTAGCATGCAAATTGTGGGCGCCACAGGCTTGGGCGGTTTGTGGGCGTTAGAGTGGGCGTGGCATATTCGCGTAACAAACTTGCACTGCGTACAAGGCTGCGGAATCTAAATCTGAGATCCCAATTCTCTATCTGTGATAGTTTCAGAGATATCTACGTTCATATTTACGATTTGGTAAAGTTTGTGGGCGGTTTGTGGGCGTTAAAGTGGGCGTGGCAAACTTTTTTTGAGTCAATCGATAGGTATTAATGAGAGCTATACATTTCAGTTAAAATACATTTCGGTTAGCATCAAAACTGTAGGAGCCACAGTTTTGGGCGGTTTTTGGGCGTTAGAGTGGGCGTGGCACTCTGCTGAAACAAACTTGCGCTGCGCAGGAATCTCAGGAATCTGCATGCCTAATCCCAGTATTGTAGCTCTTATAGTTTCCGAGATCTCAGCGTTCATCCGGACAGACGGACATGGCTAGATCGACTCGGCTAGTGATCCTGATCAAGAATATATATACTTTATGGGGTCGGAAACGCTTCCTTCTGCCTGTTACATACCTTCCGACGAATCTTATATACCCTTTTACTCTAAGAGTAACGGGTATAAAAATTTGCTGATAAAATTTATTTTTAAATCCACTAAAATCTACTTACTCGTTCATAGCAAACACACTTTGCCATAATTGCCACGCAAATAACTATAAATAGCCTGATATTTTGTTTTGATATTGATCAACAAAAACAGTACAGTCGAGGACCTCGACTAGAACGTTTCTTGTTTGCTCTGTGCAGACAGAATAGTGTTGCCGATTAAAATTATACACACTGGTCGGCATAAGTATTTTGACGCAACAAAAGTTAAATATACCCATAATTTGAACTTACTTCTTGTAAACGTAGACATCAATAGAAAGGTAATTTAAATGCCGTTTGAATGATACAATACTTTTCTTAACCCATTCAGTACTTATTGAAAAGGACGAGTTTGTGTGAAAATCTACTTTTTAAACTCTTTTCCTCGTTTTGAAAACTTTTTTTTTTATGCAAAAAGTTTCTTTAAACAAAAATAATAGTAACTGCATAAAGAATTTTTCAAAAATCATTTTGCTTTTATTTTTTATAATTTTTTGACATTGTAATGTCTGAAAAAATTTGTATGAAAAAGAGAAAAATATGGCTCATATGCATGTTTCTAAACATTTTCAAAAAATCATAAAAAATGTAAGCAAACTGATTTTTAAAAAATTCTTTTTGTAGTTACTAATCTTTTGTTTGGAGAAACTTTTTCCATCAAAAAATTTAAGTTTTCAAGAAGAGGAAAAAGTTTAAAAAGCACATTTTTACACAAATTCGTCCTTTTCATAAGTTCTGAATGGGTTAAGAAAAGTATTATATCATTCAAACAGCGTTTAAATTACCTTTCCATTGATGCCAAAGTTTACAAGAAGTAAGTTAAAATTTTGAGTATATTCAACTTTTGTTTTGTCAAAATACTTATGCCGACCAGTGTATATACATATTTCTTATCGGAAACGCATCCCTCACTGTATTTACAAAGTTCTGACCGAAATTATATTAGCCTCTCCTAGAGTTACAAAGCCAAATAAAAACAATAACTTTCTCTTTTTATGTAGGACTTTTCATATTGGATTTTATACTAATTAGGATTCCTCAATGTCGCAGATGTTCTCTTTGTTCAACAATATCTCCAGTAAACAGGCGATGATTAGAAAGATTATATAGGAGACTAGGCTGGTCCAACCGACGAACTTGCCCAACACAAATTTGCTGATGAGAAAACCCACATAGACGATGATGGCTGTAAGTACTAGCATGGCCGTGGTGATGGTGAGAGCCGAGGAATCGATCACGATACTGTGCTGGTAAATCAGGCTCTTCAGTAGCCAGGGCAGACCAAGACATACGAAAATGTCGAATGTGTTTGAGCCAACAGCATTGCAGATGGCCATTGACCCATAACCTACGGAAAGATTATTTGTTATTAAAAAGCGAGAAGTAAGTTGAATTCGGTAAGCCGAAGTTTTTAAGCACTTGCAGATTTTTAAAATTACATTTAATTTAACGGTGTCTAAACAGAGGGGCGGACCTAGTGCCGAATTTGTTAGATAACACCAGTTTAGAAAATTAAATTAAATGCTTGAATTTTCAGTTACTGACATGTTAAATCTTGTTTCTGGAATGTGGGACGTAACTAATTTATATTTTTATTATACCTGTAACTCGTAGAGTAAAAGGGTATACCAGATTCGTGGGAAAATGTGTAATAGGTACAAGGAAGCGTTTCCAACCCTATACAGTATATATAGTTACTCGTAAAGTAAAAGGGTATACTAGATTCGTCGGAAAGTATGTAACAGGTAGAATAAAAGCGGTTCCGACCCCAGAAAGGATATTTATTCTTGTTCAGGATCACTAGCCGAGTCGATTTAGTCATGCCCGTCTGTACGTCTGTCCGTATGAACGCAGAGATCTCGGAAACTATAAAAGCTAGAGTGTTGAAATTTGGAATGTCGATTCTTGGTCTTCCTGCGCAGCGCAAGGCGCCACGTCCCCTCTTACGCCCACAATTACCGATAAAGCTACAACCCGACCCGCCACCTAGGTTTCTTGTTATGTGGCGTGTTAGTGAAATCTCGTAAGCAACCGATAGGAATGAACAATATGTGGCGCACTTGTGTTAGCTGCGTTTTCCATTGTTTTACACTTCATTTCTTTGTGCAACAGCAGAATAGTTATACCCGTTACTCGTAGAGTAAAAGGGTATACTAGGTTCGTCGGAAAGTATGTAACAGGCAGAAGTAAGCGTTTCCGACCCCATAAAGTATATATATTCTTGATCAGGATCACTAGCCGAGTCGATCTAGCCATGTTCGTCTGTCCGTCTGTCCGTCCGTCCGTCTGTCCGTCTGTCCGTCTGTCCGTATGAACGATGAGATCTCGGAAACTATAAGAGCTACAATACTGGGATTAGGCATGCAGATTCCTGAGATTCCTGCGCAGCGCAAGTTTGTTTCAGAATAGTGCCACGCCCACTTTAACGCCCACAAACCGCCCACAAACTTCAAAAAATCGTAAATATGAACGCGGATATCTCAGAAATTATCAAAGATAGAGAAACGGGATTTCAGATTTAGATTCCTTAGGCTTCAGCGCAGCGCAAGTTTGGTACGCGAATATGCCACGCCCACTCTAACGCCCACAAGCCGCCCAAATCTGTGGCGCCCACAATTTTCATGCTAGATACAAAATTTTAACTGAAATGTATTGGTCTCGTCAATACCTATCGATTGATTTAAAAAAATTTTTGCCACGCCCACTGTAACGCCCACAATGCTTAAATCTGTCTACCGCCGGTAGGTGGCGCATCATATCTCCATTTTTCTTTGGTCCCTTTAGCTGAGTAACGGGTATCTGATAGTCGAGGTAGTCGACTATAGCGTTCTTCCTTGTTTTTTTTAAATTAGCCAATTGATTTGTTTTCCGATTGTCAACAAGCCCAGCTGCCAGACAGTCTTGAACTTAGAAAACTTCAGTCACACTACGAAGAATAAGATTTTTCGACTAGCCGATCTGAGTACTAGGCTTATGGGAGCCGATTTTTAGAACATAAAAATATTATTACAGAAACATTAAGATAATGGTCCATTTTAATTGACTAACGTATTTGTTTTACCGAAAACTAAATATAACGGCTGACGTATTATTTTGACATTAATTTTGCGATTCTTCCTATGGCATCTATATGATAGTAGCCCGATTTTTATTAAATTTAATTAATATATTTCTGAAATATTCATAAATGTACCGGAGTGGAGAAGGACATAATCTGTTCAAAAGTAATAATGCTATAATTATTTTCCTATTGTTTTTCCATTAAATATCCGATCCTTCAACAGGCAACTACATAATATAGTCGTCCGATTTGTTTTTAAATTAAATTGGAAGTGATATAATTGTAATAGAATGATATTCGTAAGTGTAGAAATTAATATGTGTCAAAAACAACGAAGCTATAATTTGTATACCCTTGCAAAGGCTATAATGATTCCACTCACTGCAGCGCAGTGAAGGAGACGTTTTCAACCCCATCAAGTATATAAATTAATGAAACTGTATTTTAGTTAAGTTGGTATTTCCTTTTATTTCCATACACCCGTTAGGGCATACGTACTTTAAATATGTTTTATGGCAGAGCTACCACTCTGGAGTATATTCTCAGACTAACTTAAGTGCAGTGTCAGCAACTTGCATCCACCCGGCAACGATCACTCGTCGCAGACGTGCTGGAGTTTGACAGACAGCATTAGCTCCGGAATGCGCTGTCAGTGCAGTGTACCCGGTGCACAATTCGGCAGTTTTTGTGCATTTTGGTTGCGCGTGCTAGCTTATAAATTCTTGATAAGCATCCCTAGATGAGCCGATCTAGCTATGTCCGTCCGTTTCTACGCAAACTAGTCTCTCAGTTTTAAAGCTATCGGGATGAAACCTTTCCAAAAGCATTCTTTCTATTTCAGGTAGTATAAGTCGGTACGAGCCGAATCAACAAGATAAAAACTACACTCATTCTGCATTAAAATCTGGCCTCGGAGCTTTCGTATAACGACTATATATAATATGCCTTTAGAAGCCAACAAAAAGCCATTGAAAACAGGAGAGAATTATGAACCGGAAAACTATCCAAAACGCTTATGGTTTCCAAGCTCACAGCGTTCATACGGACAGACGGACATGGCTAGATCAACTCGGCTAGTGATCCTGATCAAAATATATATACTTTATGGGGTCGAAAACGATTTCTTCTGTTTAAGGCTTTCCGACGAATTTAGTATATCATTTTACTCTACGGGTAACGGGTATAAAAATAGTAAGTACTTTAAGAAATTTGTAACTTACGCCTTGAATATTGAGGTTGCGCCCCTTATAATAATTTACAACAAAAAATCGCGCGCAAAAAAATTGTATGGCGTTACGCTCGCGCGTTCTTGATCAGGATCACTAGCCGAGTCGATCTATCCATGTCCATCTGTCTTTTCGTCAGTATGAAAGCTGCATCTCGGAAACTATACAAGCAAGAATGTTGGGACTTGCCATGCAAATTCTTCGTCTTCCTGCGCAGCGCAAGTTTATTTCAGCAGGGTGCCACGCCCACTTTAACGCCCAAACACGACTATAACACTTAAGCCCATCTTGCGCCCACATCATAATTTGTAAAAATGTAATGGAGATTTTGTTCCTATTATCAGTCCCAACCTACATGTTCAAAAAAATTGAAATTGGACGAGTCATTAAAAAGTAATAACCAAATAATAATCAAAACAAGGAAGAACGCTATAGTCGAGTACCTCGACTATCAGATACCCGTTACTCAGCTAAAGGGACCAAAGGGAAATGGAGATATGCAAAGAGCAAAGCGAGATTAAAATGCGCCACCTATCGGGGGTAGACAGATTTAAGCGTTATGGGCGTTAGAGTGGGCGTAGAAAATTTTTTTTTGGGTCGATAGATATTGACGAGACCAATACAGTTCAGTTAAAATTTTGTATCTAGCATGAAAATTGTGGGCGCCACAGGCTTGGGCGGTTTGTGGGCGTTAGAGTGGGCGTGTCAAATTCGCGTAATAAACTTGCGCTGCGCAGAAGGCTACGGAATCTTAATCTCAGATCCCAATTCTCTATCCTTGATAGTTTCCGAGATATCCACGTTCATATTAACGATTTTTTGAAGTTTGTGGTCGTAGATGTGGGCATGGCAAACTTTTTTTTTATCAATCGATATGTATTGACGAGACCAATACATTTCAGTTAAAATTTGTATTCTAGTATCAAAACTGTAGGAGCCACAGTTTTGGGCGGTTTGTGGGCGTAAGAGTGGGCGTGGCACTCTACTGAAACAAACTTGCGCTGCGTAAGAAGCTCAGAAATCTGCACGCCAAATCTAAATAGCCTAGCTCTCATAGTTTCCGAGATCTCAGCGTTCATCCGGACGGACAGACAGACAGTTAGACGGACAGACGGACAGACGGACATGGCTAGATCGACCCCATAAAGTATATATGTTCTTGATCAGCATCACTAAACGAGTCGATCTAGCCATGTCCGTCTGTCCGTCTGTCTGTCCGTCCGGATGAACACCGAGATCTCGGAAATTATGAGAGTTAGGCTATTGAGATTTGGCGTGGAGATTCCTAAGCTTCTTACAGCAGAGTGCCACGCCCACTCTAACGCCCACAAACCGCCCAAAACCGTGGCTCCTACAGTTTTGATGCTAGAATACAAATTTTAACTGAAATGTATTGTTCTAATCAATACCTATCGATTGACCCAAAAAAAAGTTTGCCACGCCCACTTTAACGCCCACAAACCGCCCACAAACTTCAAAAAATCGTAATTATGATCGCCGATATCTTGGAAAATATAAAAGATAGAGAAATGGGACTTTAGATTTAGATTCCGTAGGCTTGAGCACAGCGCATGTTTGTCACGCGAATATGCCACTCCCACTCTAACGCCCACAAGCCGCCCATGCCTGCGACGCCCACAATTTTCATGCTAGATAAAAAACTTTAACTGACATGTATTGGTCTCGTCAATACCTATCGATTGATCAAAAAAAAATCTGTCTAGCGCCGGTAGGTGGCGCATTTAAATCTCACTTTGCTGCTTGCATATGTCCATTTTCCTTTGGTCCCTTTAGCTGAGTAACGGGTATCTGATAGTCGAGGTACTCGACTATAGCGTTCTTCCTTGTTTGACATATTATCTTATACTTTTGGGAATATCATTTTTTGTATTTTTAAATTTAATAATTATAACTGAAAGTTAGTTTCCTTTCTTGTTAGAATTAGATGTATCTGAATACTCAACCCCTCTGTGATACTAGTCTTAGCTTTATGTGTATAAACCAAAGTAATGTCCTAGCTAGTATTCTGCATGATAAATCCGATGCTGTGGGTCTTGATAATATGAGTCAAAAATTTGTTAAGCTTTTGCTCCCCTTTTTATTGCCCTGTCTTACTTATAATTTCAACGTGGCTATAACCATGTCTTCACTTCCTACAATACGTGAAAACGGCCAAATTCTTTCGATTCCAAGGCCAAACAATGACTAAAAGAATATGTTAATTTTACCTTTCCTTTCAAATGTCTTTGAAAACCTTATGTCCTCACAGATTCAACGCCACTTGAATAATACTTCTCTACTCAACGAAAAAAAATCTAGATTTCGCACGAAAAGGAGTTGAATTACTGCCATCACAAATGTTGTTGGGGATTTAAGACAAAACCACAGTAAGGTCTTTGACTCGGTGAATCATAATATTCTTTGTACCAAGCTTAAGAGCATGTTTAACTTTTCTTCTAGTGAGACTGAGCTCATTGGGTCGTACTTATCGAACAGATCTTAAGCGATAGTATCTGGGGCTCAAGCTTCTTCTCTTCTCTTTTTCGGAATTGCCACAGGGATCTGTGCTAGGCCCTCTGTGTGAGAATAAGAAATTAAGTCTCTAATAGAAAAATGGGCTAAGGAAAATGTGCTTGGTATAAATCCAAAAAAGTCCAAGTGCATAGTAATTGGTAAAAAGCTAACTTCAACAAATCCACTCCAAAAACAAAGAAGAACGCTATAGTCGAGTACCTCGACTATCAGATACCCGTTACTCAGCTAAAGGGACCAAAGGGAAATGGAGATATGCAAGCAGCAAAGCGAGATTGAAATGCGCCACCTACTGGTGGTAGGCAGATTTAAGCGTTATGGGCTTTAGAGTGGGCGTGGCAATTTTTTTTTGGATCAATCGATAGGTATTGACGAGACCAATACATTTCAGTTAAAAATTTTTACCTAGCATGAAAATTGTGGGCGCCACAGGTTTGGGCGGTTTGTGGGCGTTAGAGTGAACGTGGCACTCTGCTGAAACAAACTTGCGCTGCGTAAAAAGCTTAGGAATCTGCACGCCAAATTTCAATAGCCTAGCTCTTATAGTTTCTGAGATCTCAGCGTTCATCCGGACAGACGGACAGAAGGACATGGCTAGATCGACTCGGCTAGTGATCCTGATCAAGAATATATATACATTATGGGGTCGGAAACGCTTCCTTCTGCCTGTTACATACTTTCCGACGAATCTAGAATACCCTTTTACTCTACGAGGAACGGGTAAAACAAGAAAGAACGCTAAAGTCGAGTACCTCGACTATAAGATACCCGTTACTCAGCTAAAGGGACCAAAGGGAAATGGAGAAATGCAAGCAGCAAATGCGCCACCTACCGGCGGTAGACAGATTTAAGCGTTGTGGGCGTTAGAGTGGGCGTGGCAAAGTTTTTTTTCATCATCAATCGATAGGTATTGACGAGACCAATACATGTCAGTTAAAATTTTTTATCTAGCACGAAAATTGTGGGCGTTAGAGCCCACAAGTTTGTGGGCGGCTTGTGGGCGGTTTGTGGGCGGTTTGTGGGCGGTTTGTGGGCGGTTTGTGGGCGGTTTGTGGGCGTAAAAGTTTGCGTGGCAAACTTATTTTTTGGGCTAATCGATAGCTATTGATGAGAACAATACATTTCAGTTAAAATTTTTATTCTAGCATCAAAACTGCAGGAGCCACAGTTTTGGGCGGTTTGTGGGCGTTAGAGTGGGCATGGCACGCTGCTGAAACAAACTTGCGCTGCGTAAGAAGCTCAGGAATATGCATGCTAAATCTCAGTAGCCTATCTTTTATAGTTTCCGAGATTTCAGCGTTCATCCGGACGGACAGACGGACATGGCTAGATCGACTCGGCTAGTTATCCTGATCAAGAATATATATACTTTATGGGGTCGGAAACGCTTCCTTCTGCCTGTTACATACTTTCCGACGAATCTAGTATACCCTTTTACTCGACGAGTAACGGGTATAACAAGAGAGAACGCTAAAGTCTAGTACCTTGACTATGAGATACCCGTTACTCAGCTAAAGGGACCAAAGGGAAATGGAAATATACAAGCAGCAAAGCGAGATTTGAGTGTGCCATTCGTGACAGACGGACATGGCTAGTGATCCTGATCAAGAATATATATACTTTATGGGATCGGAAACGCTTTCTAGAATCTAGTAGACTCTTTGACTCTACGAGTAAAGGGTAAAAAAAGTTAAATAAATTAATGTATACATGGTTAAGGCGAACGACGTCTGCGTGGCTTATATGGTTTCTCAAATTTCCCCTTGTCGTAGTATTCTTATTTCTACACCGTTTCCTTTTGATTCCATCCGCTTTCTGGATCTGGAATTGAATGACGTATTGAAAAAGGATTGACTTTTCGTTGTCGTTCCTTTATCCGGTTGATATATCATTTTACCAAGAAAAAATTTTACCAAATCAAATTTGCGATTTACTATAACAGGCATTTGACCCTCCACCAACAAGGTTTTAAATTATGAAGGTATCTGTGAAAAAATTATGGCTAACCCTTTGTATTAGTTTTGAATCTGTTATCCTATTTACATTTTTAAGACTTTTTTCAAACAGGGATAATCTTTCAAGGATTTTATAACGTTTATATTTACATTGGCACCTTCGCTGTGAACTTTTAGCAACCCTTTGTAACCTCATTATTTGTATTGTTGGTAATAGTCATGACTTTGGGTGTACGGTTTATGAGTACACGTAACAGACATTTTTTGACAATGGATAGAATGGATCATTAATGCAATTACTTTATGAGAGAAAACTGGAAAATCGAAGTGTTGAATTAATATATATTTTTTATTAACTCAATAAAAGAAAATGTAGGAAATAATAAGTACTATTTATTAACATAGTGATTTTGTATAACTTATAAAATATAGAAATATATACATATCTTAATAATTATTGTGGCAAAACAATCTGTATAATTTCATTTATTATTAATTTACCTGATAAATAATTAAAGTACAAATCATTTTCTAAAATATTAAAATAAATTATAAATGGAAGCCTTCATATATATATATATATAGTGACGTGTCTGCACTGCGATTTCTCAACGGCCACCAGTTCAAAGAACGAAACAGTTCACAAATAAACATAATCGCCAATTTCGGCTTTGATTAAAAACGATACAGAAGCTTAAGGTCCCGCAATGCAAACAAACAAAGAAAATTGATTAAGTCCGAACGTCAACAATGACGTAATTTCATAAACGTGAAAATCCAATAAGATCGCAAAATCTAATAAGACCGAATTATGTAAACATAAACAAAGAAGTGGCGATCGCATCATCCACTTGCGATTGCGTCACCTAATGCACTAACAGTATATTCTAAGACGCAAACCGAGGTTTCATTCTAACCAATTCTGTAACATACAATTAGTCTTTTTCCAACGTTCTAATAAAGAATAACCAACAAATATAAAAAATCTCCTGATTTTTTATTCGGGCGAAGAACGACTCATATAAATATATATATATATATATATATATATAAAATCAATTTATCCCTTTCTGAATCTGGAAAAAATAAGAACTCTGACATGACGCTGTTTCTGTGAATTGAATGACGTATTTAATTGATTAATTGACTTTTCGTTTTCTTTTCTTTATGCGGTTGATATATAATTTTACCAAGAAAACATTTTACCAAATCAAATTTGCGATATATTGTGACAGACATTTGACCCTCCGCCAACAGGGTTTTAGATATTGATAGTGCTGGTGAGATATTTATGGCTAAAACTTTGTATTAGCTTAAAGTATGTTATTCTATTTACATTTTTAGGGACTTATTTTAGTCAGGTATAATCGCTTATTGATTTTTTATCGTTTATAATTCCTTATGCACCTTCGCTGTGGACTTTTAGCAATCCTTTGTAACCTCACTATTTGTATTGTTGGTTAAAGTCATAACATTGGGTGTACGGTTTATAAGTACACGTCACAAATATTTTTTTACACACAACTGTTTTGGTGATAGAATTTTGGATAAGACTCGTTTTTACTTATTACGCCGGAAAGATTATAAAATACGTCCCCAATAATAGTTCTTATGAATTTTTATATGCAGGGGTAATATTCCATGAATTATTCCTATTACGTTGACCTTTGCGCCTCCGTTGAGGCATTTTAGCAATTCTGTACACATCCAACTTCTGTATTATAGGTAACAAACTTGACTTTGGGATTATGGTATGGTTAGCAATAGGTGACTTGCGTAATGGGATCTTAATCATTGCTGACTAATTTATAACTAAAACTCGGAGACATTTTTTGACAAAGGATAGAATGGATCATTTAGGTGTGGGACATACATCTTTTTGGTATAAGCCCAGTGTTTTTTGTTTTCACTGTACTAAGTCGGAGCGAGGTGACGCATTCCAATCTCGCTTTGCTGCTTGCATATCTCCATTTCACTTTTGTCCCTTTAGCTGAGTAACGGGTATCTGATAGTCGAGATACTCGACTATAGCGTTCTTCCTTGTTATACCCGTTACTCGTAGAGTAAAAGGGTATACTAGATTCGTCGGGAAGTATGTAACAGGCAGAAGGAAGCGTTTCCGACCCCATATATTCTTGAACAGGATCACTAGCAGAGTCGATCTAGCCATGTCCGTCTGTCCGTCTGTCTGTCTGTCCGGATGAACGCTGGGATCTCGGAAACTATGAGAGCTAGGCTATTGAGACTTGGCATGCAGATTTCTCAGCTTCTTACGCAGCGCAAGTTTGTTTCAGCGATGTGCCACGCCCACTCTAACGCCCACAAACCTCCCAAAACTGTGGCTCCTACAGTTTTGATGCTAGAATGTATTGTTCTCATCAATACCTATCGATTGATCCAAAAAAGTTTGCCACGCCCACTTTAACGCCCACAAACCGCCCAAAAACTTCAAAAAATCTTAAATATGAACGTGGATATCTCGAAAACTATCGAAGATAGAGAATTGGGATCTCAGATTTAGATCCCGTATCCTTGTACGCAAGTTTGTCACGCGAATATGCCACGCCCACTCTAACGCCCAAAAACCGCCCAAAGCTGTGGCTCCTACAGTTTTGGTGCTAGAATAAAAATTTTAACAGAAAGGTATTGTCCTTATAAATACCTATTAAATAACCTAAATAAAAGTTTGCCACGCCCACTTTAACGCCCACAAACTTCAAAAAATCTTAAATATGAACGTGGATATCTCGGAAACTATCGAAGATAGAGAATTGGGATCTCAGACTTAGATTCCGTAACCTTGTACGCTTTTCTAAAACCTTCGGTTGTACACCCGGGTCTGGCCAGACCAGGTAAATACATATTACCTACATTTGTATGGGAATATATGGCATATGCGAGGTCAATTAGAAGCATCGCAGGTATATTTTTTGAATTTCTTACCTCTCTCATTGGCTTTGGCATGTATTGAGCTACCTACAGAAGCAAAAATAATAAAAAAAAATTTGTGGGTTTGTGAAGAAATACAATTTTTGTTTTGTCCTTCTTTGTTCTTTATTTTGACTCATTTCAAAGAAGGTTGATGAAAGAAAAAGCGATTACATTGAAATTTTATTGTGAAATATGATACGATTTTTATTCTGCGTTCACTGGAAGGCAAGCAAAACTGGTATATGCGGTTTTTAAGTGCTGTTGGCACACTGGATTATTGCATGCAGTACAGAAAAAACGAGTTTTTCGACGAAGTTTATCGCCTCCTTGTAAACGAAGACGACAATCTCTCTTCACTGTGAGTGTATC
Source organism: Drosophila subpulchrella (assembly GCF_014743375.2). Taxonomy (NCBI): domain Eukaryota; kingdom Metazoa; phylum Arthropoda; class Insecta; order Diptera; family Drosophilidae; genus Drosophila; species Drosophila subpulchrella. The sequence continues at coordinate 801,726 of NW_023665489.1, read as the reverse complement.
GGCACCGGCTGGTTGGTTGACAACAATGTTCCCAGGAATATTTATTGGTTTGCCGAAAAATGATTCTGTTGCTAAACGAGTGGCGAACTGAGAAATGACGCTTGGTTTATTCATGCAATTTTCGATGTTTGCAAGGACCAATGTTTCCGATAAAGTCGTCAGAAAATCGCGTCTCGCATCACCTTTTCTGAGCCCATCAACTTCCTTGCAAATACAAAACGCTGCCAATGCCATGACATCCAACATGTTGCAAAAGAAAGCAAAGGTCCATCGACTTGTTGGCCGTTTTGATGTGAAATGCGTGACCATTTGATCCATACAATCGACACCGGCTTTTTGTGCATTGTAGTATAGAATGGCCAATGGTTCTTTTGCTTCGCCTTCACACGCTTTAAAATAATGAACGGTTAAAAGTAAATTAACCGCTCTATTCTTTTTCGGCACATAGCTGCAGATTGAAAAAAGGTTTTCATGAAAACCAAACAACGACGAAAGCACAGGGCGAGAATTGTCCTTCTTCATTTCTGGTGGAATGCAGCGTTTGTTGGCTCGTATTGTGCCAACTAATGCAAGTCCAATGGAAGCGAGGCGCTTAGCTCCATTCAATGTAACGAAAAAATTATCGGCTATTATTGTACGGCAACTGTTCGCATATCGGTTGGATAACTGTATCATCACATTTTCCCCTAGATCAACTTCACGCTCTTCTCCTTCTGATCGGCCACAATATAACTTTCTTTGCAAGGGATATTTTGTTTTCGAGTCACATGCCCACCAGACTTTTATGCCGCATTTTGCCAGTTTCGATGGAATATTTTGCGTTAATTTAGTTCGCCCGCGATATGGAAATAGTTGCTCGTCGATAGTAATATTTTCACACACACACACGTGCGTTCAGGTACAGATATGTATGCGAGCCTAATAACCTTTTGAAATAGTCTGAATATAGATTTGCCATAATAAATAATAAAAAACCAGCAAGCATAGTAAAAATACATTATATTCCATATGTTTCCATACATTTTGTATAGGGGTCCAGCCAGACCCGGGTGTACAACCGAAGGTGTACCTTTTTAAATCCTTTTTTTCAACCTGTTCTAGGATCCTTTTTAAATCCTCATATGTATAAATCGATAGAGAATTAAATTTTAGGAAGCTACCTGGAAGGCCAAGTCGCTACATACAATAGAAATGTGTTAAATTTACGTTCAAAGTCAAAAAAGGTCTGGCCAGACCCGGGTGTACAACGGAGGGTTAAATCTGTCTACCGCCGGTAGGTGGTGCATTTCAATCTCGCTTTGGTCCTTTTAGCTGAGTAACGGGTATCTGATAGTCGAGGATCTCGACTATAGCATTCTTCATTGTTATTCTTGTATTTATTGGATTTGTGTCTGTTTATACATATGTATATGCTTTTGCAGCTGACGCACAGTGGGCGATTTGGTCTCGCTAGCGGCACTTAATTAATAACTTCTAAACTAAAGTAGATATCTTCAGTCGGTTTTTTCACAGCTCACTTCAATAAACATATTTCATAAATCAAAATAATCTAGAAAAGGATAAAATATTATTAGGAATCTTCGGAATCAGAGACAGGCATATCCAGATGCTTCATTAAAAGCAAGCAATTTTATTTTTCTAAAACTTTTTCTCGTATTGCTCTCGCATATGTTTCGGATGTCCTTGTTCCTGGCTTCAAGATCTTCTTCGGACATGGTACCAATTTAAAGGAAAAAAAGGCCTTTAATGTCTGCTCCATGAATTAAAATTCCGTGAACAGACGATGGCATTTAAAACCAGGGGCATGCTTTCACAAACATTTCGGCAGTTTCCAATGCGTAAGATCCGAATGCCTCCGAATTTATTTCGTGGCAACAAGCCAGTGCTCATAAGACTACACTGTATCGATTTATTAAATCATAGCTTACTCCTGTTATAAGAGCAAATTTGGTTGTTGGAAAAACCTCCTTGCAGTGTTTCCGTTGTTCGCACTGCCAGTACTAGCAATTGGTATATCTACCAGCCAATGCATTTCTTCTCTTAGCTTCTGCTGAATAATTCATTTGTTTTGTTCAACGACATCCTTGTCAGCACCACGAGCTTGACAATATTGTATTGGAATTCTATATGCGATGTGCAAAACACATTCGATAAACCTAATCCAGGTTTTCATTAATAGAACGTTCATATTTTGAGGAGTTGCGCTACAGATTCCGAATGTTTGAGAAGAGCATTCCGATATCACACTGAACGTTTTGCCATTAAGCATGCTCATATGTCATCAAATATTTAATATTTGGCTTTTAGCATATTCACTTTCTCTGCGAGTCAAGTCTGCCGATTCTTTCTCGCAAAGTATCTTCATGGGTCGACAATATCGAGTAAAAGAAGGTCGATTGTTATACCCGCTACTCGTAGAGTAAAAGGGTATACTAGATTCATCGGAAACTATGTAACAGGCAGAAGGAAGCGTTTCCGAGCCCATAAAGTGTATATATTCTTGATCAGGATCACTAGCCGAGTCGATCTAGCCATGTCCGCCTGTCCGTCTGTCCGTCTGTCTGTCCGTCCGGATGAACGCTGAGATCTCGGAAACTACAAGAGCTAGGCTTTTGAGATTTGGCGTGCAGATTTCTGACCTCCTTACGCAGCGCAAGTTTGTTTCAGTAGAGTGCCACGCCCACTCTAACGCCCACAAACCGCCCAAAACTGTGGCTCCTACAGTTTTGATGGTAGAATAAAAATTTTAACTGAAATGTATTGTTCTCATCAATACCTATCGATTGAACCAAAAAAAAGTTTACCACGCCCACTTTAACGCCCACAAACCGCCCACATACTTCAAAAAATCGTAAATATGATCGCGGATATCTCGGAAAATATGAAAGATAGAGAAATGGGATTCCAGATTTAGATTCCGTAGGCTTGAGCGCAGCGCATGCTTGCCACGCCCACTCTAACGCCCACAACGCTTAAATCTGTCTACCGCCGGTAGGTGGCGCATTTCAATCTCGCTTTGCTGCTTGCATATCTCCATTTTCCTTTGGTCCCTTTAGCTGAGTAACGGGTATCTGATAGTCGAGGTACTCGACTATAGCGTTCTTCCTTGTTATTCCATAAATTTGTCGGGTCTTTCTGCACTGTCAAGATACCGTACAAGTTGAAAATAAATATTGATCCAACATATTATATTTCCATCGAAATCATCAAATATTTGCCTGCATGTAGAATTGCCGCTGCTACCATCACAGGCCCATTTGTAGGTAGCAGTTAATTGGGTGTCATTATTATTTTCAACATGGTTTGGAAAACATTCTGGGTGTGCTTCAATAATCCTATCAATCGTATGGTCCATTAAGGGGGTTCACCTGTGTGAATGTCGATTTTCAAGCGCTTTTTCGGATATTTCGTGTAAGTAAACTATTCAAGGTTTTTGAATAATTATTTTTGTATTTTGTTAGTTTATTATTTAAGCTTATATATTTTTATGTACAACAGTTTTATCAAGAAAGTGTTCTGGTGACCGAAGCTGGATCGAGACTTTCCCAAATTTACGGACCTAAACGGTGTGCAGGATACACCACACATAAGTCGTCTGAAACAGAAAACGAAAATACTCCGTTATTCGTAATCAAGTTGCCGAGGTACTGACGTAGGGATTTCGTAAATTTTTGAAAATTGTCAAAATGGCGTACTTTGGGAAGAAAAAATTCGTTTTTCACATTTTTATAAGATATTAAAGTGTGAAAAACAATTTGAAAAAATGTTTGTAAAAAACCCCTACGTCAGTACCTCGGATTATACATTCAAATTGACCCCTCAAAATTTCAGCTTGATTCATCGAATAGATTTTGCGCAATACTGCACACCACCTTGAAAAACACGGTTTCGAGAAAAACGCGTTTAAAGTTTGAGGATATGATGAATAATCATTTTTATGAACTTACATTCAATCTGCACCTAACAAACACAATGTTTTTTGACATGTTATAGATTGAAAATTTGCAATAAAAAAAAACCATTTTTAAAAAGCATTACACAGGTGAACCCCCTTAAGCTTTGTAGTACTACTACACTGCTATAGCATTTTTCTTCGCACAACGCAGTTTATCGTAGCATGGATATATATCGACGTTTTGTCCTTTGGCGGCTCTTTAAGACAAATTCCATGTGTTCTTGGTATGTCCAACATCTAAAAATAGGGCCAGTGCTTTTTCATCCGAAAATGTTGACGGTAGACGCTGTGGGGTAGTCACTGTCTTCATTATCGTACCGCTAAACTGCTCGTCGGCGTTTAGCATTGACACCAACTGTGAAGCACTGCTTTTTCCAGCTTTATACAAGCTGCAGCTTGCAGCTACCAACAATGCATTTGATAAGACATCTTCAGTAATTCAGTAAATGATAATTTGCTGACCTGCGTTTTTACCAACAATACGAAATTTCCTTGATTTTTTATGTAATACACACCTTGAAGAAAATAAAAAGCCAAGCTTTTACTAAATACTGTAAGTTCACAGCTGATGATCAGCTGATCGTAGAGCTTTAAAAATGCCTCTAAAAATCTAATCAAACCATCTTTTATCGATTTAAAAAAAATCAACGATTTTTTGAATTAGACAAGAAAGGAAGTTAACTTCGGCAAGCCGAAGTTTGTATACCCTTGCAGTTAAAATTATAAAATTTAAAAATACAAAAAATGATTTTCCCAATAGTATGAGATAATATGTCAAAAAACACCAAGGCTATAATTTCTTTCATATTATTTTTCCACCAATTTTCCGATCGTTCCTATGGCAGCTATATGATATAGTCGTCCGATTTTGATAAAATTAAATTCGAAATTCAAAACTAATTAAAAAATGTTATTTCCAAGCGTAGAAGGATATATGTTAAGAAACACCGAAGCTATAATTTGTTTCATATTATTTTCCTACCAATTTTCCGATCGTTCCTATGGCAGCTATATGATATAGTCGTCCGATTTTGATAAAATTAAATTCGAAATTCAGAACTAATTAAAAGATGTTATTTCCAGGCGTTGGAGGTTATATGTTGAAAAACACCGAAGCTATAATTTGTTTCATATTATTTTCCCACCAATTTTACGATCGTTCCTATGGCAGCTATATGATATAGTCGTCCGATTTCGATAAAATTTAATTCAAAATTCAAAACTAATTAAAAAATGTTATTTCCAAGCTTAGGAGGTTATATGCTAAAAAACACCAAAGATTTAATTTTTTTAAATTTGTTTTTCCGATTATTCCTATGGGAGCTATTAGATATAGTTGTCCGATCCGGCTGGTTCCGACTTATATACTACCTGCAAAAGACATCAGACTTTTGGAAGAGTTTCAGCCCAATAGCCTTAAAACTGAGAGACTAGTTTGCGTAGAAACGGACGGACAGACGCACAGACGGACAGACGGACATGGCTAGATCGACTCGGCTAGTGATCCTGATCAAGAATATACATACATTATGGGGTCGGAAACGCTTCCTTCTGCCTGTTACATACTTTCCGACGAATCTAGTATACCCTTCTACTCTACGAGTAACGGGTATAAAAAACATTGTGCTTGTAGCCAAGGGTGCTCAACATGACCAGCACCCAGCAAATCAAGCAGAAGCCAAGTTGGAAACAGTACCAGGCGCTCAGTAGCACCCACTGCAGATGAGAATTGCTTATCAGCATATATGTCTCACTTCCTCACCGTCTTACCGTCTCAACGGTACACTGACCCACCAATGCAGTCAGCACATTTTGCAGTGTCAGCCGAGCCAACTACGCAACTGCTACCATAATCAAAATTCCCTGACCTACTTTAGAATATAGCTTACTTCACTAATCATTACACTAAGCTTCCGTGTTCCAAGTAGTATATAAACATGTATCAAATGAAGAATAAATCAGTTATAAACGCACCTCATAACTCCGCGGTTCTCCTTCCTACCTCTGGGAATAGGGAACTAACAGCTAACCATGTTAGCTCAACCTTAGCGCAGCTCAGCATCGCCCGTGGTCCGGCATCGGCATCGGTTTGCGAGTGTCCACTTAGGTTAGGTTAGGCACAAACACAATGGAAGCCTTAAAAAATGCATTGAAATTCATTTAAACCAACGGAATCGATAGACAAAGTGCGAATAATGATGAACAATTTGAGAAGACGAGTCCCTCCCCCAGCTGTTGAAGAAGTCGCATGCCTCTGGCATAATATATCTATATATTTTGTGTTTAAGTGAATTGGTATACATAAGAACAGCCGTATTTTGGTGCACGTATAGTTTTATATCCAATATATGTATCCAATATAATATTTTCCAAGGCCCAGAATCCGCAGCGCCTATATCTCATCGCACAGGATTTAAAAAGGGGTAAGTTTGTCGGAACACGGTTCCTTCCTTATAAACATACATATATAAATATTCATGAATTATCCTACAATTTTCTAGACTGCTATAAATTTTCCAGCGGCGAGTGTCAGCCTTTCAGTTGTATGTGCAATTGCAAGAGCCCTCTGAGCGACGTTTGTAGTCGTGAATAGTCAGCGGTCTGCTGATGTGTGCACCTTAAATTAAATTTGATATTCTCCGCCTGTAAAAATAATTCACAATTAAATTAATTTCATATGCATTAGCCATATTTTACTCATCAACGGCGCACGCCGATATATTACTCAATAAATTTATAATGTGAACAAAAATTCAAAACCATTCTAGAACTTTAACAAGAGGGGTGTGCTGTCGCGTAGGTCAAGAACAATGACATAACTTTGACGGACAACCTTGTCAATAGGGAATCGTATTGCACTGCCCGCGACGATCCCTTTGGCACACGAATGTGTGAAGGGGAAAGAATATGGCCGAAACGCAGCCCGATCGTATAGCGATCAAGCGACATCTAAGCTTGTGGGGCAGTGTGAGCTGACGACTGATGAGCTTTACGGAGTAATATTATTTTACAGGCACTTCAAATATTTATTCTCGTAATGTTGGAGGGGAGAGATGCTTGCCTTAATCGCACGACCCACCCGGCAAATGGTGCCTGAACATCGGACGCCTCTCCCAGGCACTATGCAGATCAGTGAGTCTAGGGCAATTGTGGACCAAAGCTTCAAATATTTCCTGTTTGTGCCTAACGGCAATGGTAACGATGCGGGAACTGCGCTGAGGTTGAGCTAACGTAGGAAAGCTGCTAGTTGAGATAGTGTATTACGAGCCCTATTCCCAGAAGTAGGAAGTAGAACCGCGGAGATATGAGTTGCGTTGATAACTGATTTATTCTTCATTTGATACATGCTTATATACTACTTGGAACACGGAAGTTTAGTGTAATGATTAGATTATGGTAGCAGTTTGCGTAGTTGGCTCGGCTGACACTGAAAAATGTGCTGACTGCATTGGCGGGTCAGTGTTCCGTTGAGTCGGTGAGACGGTGAGTTAGATGATCAATAATTTTCATCTGCAGTGGGTGCTACTGAGCGCCTGGTACTGTTCCCAACTTGGCTACGGCTTGATTTGTTGGCTGCTGGTCATGTTGAACACCCTTAGGTACGAACACTAGACATGTGCTTACTGTTGTACAATGTACATTGTACATATATGCTTTGGCCACATTTTTCCAGTGTTTGTTTATTGTCGCATTATATAATTAAAAAACTTACCTACGAGGTACGGAAGTGCCGAAAGAATGTCCAATACATTTAAAAGGTTTCTGAGCTCTGCAGTCATCGCGCACGTTTGGACTTTGCTAAGTCGCTCGGCAAATGACAGACAAACAATTGCGGCGCGTGCCTTTTTACTTCGGTTACTCAATATGAGAAAAAAATTTCTCAAGTTGGAAATTGAAGAGCACATTTTCTCAAACTAAGAATATTGTGATCAATTCAAGTTTTTTCTTAAAATTAGTTAAAGCTCCGTTTGTAGAAAAGAAAATTTTTCAATGCTATGGAATACATGAAACGGTTGTGTCCGATAAGGAAGTGCAATTTAAGTCCCACGCATTTAACAATTTAATGTTCAAGAATGGAATAAACCAATGCGTCCGCCCGCGTTGAGTGCTCGGTACTGTTCGCAATAAAAGCATACATACATCCGAACCAGAAAAAATGGGATCAGAACTTACGCAAAATGTGTTGTTCTTTTTGATCCAGTTTCCGCACCACTATAAATAACAACACATGGTGACGCATGCAGCCATGCTTAGTCTACTTCGGCGCTAAAACATGCTCGAGATCGGTCAGTTTCAGTTTCTACAGGACAAGACATGTTTGTTTGCCCGGATCTTTCATGTTTTCAAAGGTAAATACCATTAACATATGAAAAAAGTGTTAGCAAGGAAGAACGCTATAGTCGAGTACCTCGACTATCAGATACCCGTTACTCAGCTAAAGGGACCAAAGGGAAATGGAGATATGCAAGCAGCAAAGCGAGATTGAAATGCGCCACCTACCGGCGGTAGACAGATTTAAGCGTTATGTGCGTTAGAGTGGGCGTGGCAAACTTTTTTTAAATCAATAGGTATTGAGGAGACCAATACATTTCAGTTAAAATTTATTATCCAGCATGAAAATTGTGGGCGCCACAGGTTTGGGCGGCTTGTGGGCGTTAGAATGGGCGTGGCATATTCGCGTAACAAACTTGCGCTGCGGACAAGGCTACGGAATCTAAAATTGAGATCCCAATTATCTATCTTTGATAGTTTCCGAGATATCCACGTTCATATTTACGATTTTTTGAAGTTTGTGGGCGGTTTTTGGGCGTTAGAGTGGGCGTGGCAAATTTTTTTTGGGTCAATCGATAGGTATTGATGAGAACAACACATTTCAGTTAAAATTTTTATTCTAGCATCAAAACTATAGGAGCCACAGTTTTGGACGGTTTGTGGGCGTTAGAGTGGGCGTCGCACTCTGCTGAAACAAACTTGCGCTGCGTAAAAGGCTTAGGAATCTGCATGCCGAATCTTAATTGCCTAGCTCTTATTGTTTTCGAGATCTCAGCGTTCATCCGGAAGTCATACCGACTGACCTGCTAGCAGTGGAATCAGCTGATATCCGCCCAGGCAGCACGGGAGTCGCAACTGCTGAGTCCCTACGGAAAAGGTGCAGAGAACTTACCATTGCTAAGTGGAAAGAGAGGTGGGTAAATAGTAGCAAAGGACGATGGACGTATAAGCTTATCCCAGACCTGCAGAGATGGCTGGGACGGAAGCATGGCTTTAGAAGTCACAATGGTACCCCAGATCAAGCCCATCGGGTAACGGAGCACAGCCTTGAAGTTTTCGAGAATAAGCAGTACAGTTCAGCAGTCTACCTTGACGTCAAAGAAGCTTTTGTTCGCGTATGGCACGATGGCTTGCTGTTTAAGTTGAAACTCTCCTGCCTACTGCACAATATCTTCTCCTGAAATCGTATTTTTAAGAACGAAATTTTATGGTAGATGTGAGAGGCGAAAGGTCGTCTATCAGATGCATTCGAGCCGGCGTACCTCACTCAAAACTTTTTGAACCTGTATGGCTAATGGACGAATCGATGGAACATTTCGATAAACGGGAAAAAGTCTCAGCATTGCAACTTCTCTCTTAGAAGTAAAGTCCTCCCCAAAGTGAAATTCCAGGACACAGCTATACAGCAATCTTCCCAGGCTCAGTACTTGATTTTGGACAAACGGCTTAGCAGCAACATATCGTGCCAAGCTTCGGAAGCTAAATTGGATGCTTAGAGGATCAACTAAACTCAGCCTTAGCAACAAGATGTTGCTGTACATGTCGATTGTGGTTCCTTCAATGACTTAATGCATCCAAATATGGGGTACCGCTTCAGACTCAAATGTCATGAGGGTCCAAGGAGTGCAATACCGGGCGCTTCGTACGATTGCGAATGCGCCTTGGTATGTAAGAAACGAGGTCCTATCTTCACATCCCCACAGTGCGAGAGCAGATCAACATGCATTCTAGCCGTTACAATGACCGTCTATTAGCCCACATCAATCAACTAGCAGCATCCATGGAAAATGCAACTACGAGAAGAAGACTGAAGCGACGGCACCCTGGCGATCTGGGCACGAGGACGTCATCAAACCCGCGTTTTGAGACAATAATGTACATAGTATTGTCTCTGTTATAAAATTGTTAAATTTTTCACATTCCTGTTATGTTTCATGTTATTTTATCTCTGTTACTTTCATGCGTTGGTTTATCAACGTTTAATAAATATAAGTACAAAAAAAACCTTATTGCCCCCATCGCCCCCACATCCCCATGTGACAATATTGATCATGTATCCTTCCCCTCATTATGTGCAATTAATAGTCACGTGAGAAAGGTCGCACAACCATAGTATCCAAAGGTTGTTATCTTATAGACATATCCGATCATGTTGGGGAAAGGTGATCACGTACCCTTTTGCCTCATTATCACAGGTGTTGCTGTGTATGTGAGAAAGGTCGCACACCCAAAGTTATGATGGTTATCTTGGAGGAAAATGTCCGATCATGTTGGGGAATAAAGTTTTCTATGATTGTAAAACTAATTTAGAAATCAAAAGAACCCCAATAAAATAAATCTCACAAGTAAATGATTCTCAGATCTGGAATATTTTCGAACACACCTTTTTTTTCCGCCCCAGAACGTTTAACTGGTAAATTGTCTAAGACTCTCTCCTTTCCACAAATGGTTCATAAACATGTCATAAAAGGTGTTCGTACACAAGGGTGTTCAACATGACCAGCACCCAACAAATCAAGCAGTAGCCAAGTTGGAAACAGTACCAGGCGCTCAGTAGCACCCACTGCAGATGAGAATTGCTGATCATCATATTATATGTCTCACTAACTCACCGTCTGACCGACTCAACGGTACACTGACCCGCAAATGCAGTCAGCACATTTTGCAGTGTCAGCCGAGCCAACTTCGCAACTGCTACCATAATCATAATTCCCTGACCTTCTTTAGAATATAGCTTATTCCACTAATCATTACACTAAACTTCCGTGTTTCAAGTAGTATATCAGCATGTATCAAATGAAGAATAAATCAGTTATCAACGCACCTCAGAGCTCCGCGGTTCTACTTCCTACCTCTGGGAATCTCAACTAGCAGCTAACCACGTTAGCTCAACCTCATCGCAGTTCCCGCATCGCCTATGGTCCGTCTTTACCATTGCCGCGACGCTATCGTCCTGCAAGTGTCTTCTTCGGTTAGGCACAATTAAAAGGGATTCAAGCAAGAGCTACCTGAACATGCGGACCTGTCCATTACCTGACCGCAATAAAAGGGACACATGCACAAGCCTGAAGGAGCACGCTCATTGACAAGATCATGGGCCTCACGCCAACGACCTCACGGCTTACTGCTAACTCTAATAGGCCCCATAATAGGGGTTGTTCGTACCCAAAGGTACTCAACATAACCACACCCAACAAATCAAGCATTAGCCAAGTTGGGAACAGTACCAGGCGCTCAGTAGCACTCACTGCATGAGAAATGCTGATCACCATATTTTATGTCTCACTAACTCACCGTCTCACCGACTCAACGGCACACTGACTCGCCAACGCAGTCAGCACATTTCCGACGTCAATTCAGGATTACAAAATGTAAAGTGTTTACCATAATTCGTAGTTTTGAGATCATGTCCACCTCGATTCATAAACATAGTTTTTGTATTTAGAAGGCGTTGAAAATGCTGCCCAATTATCTGTCCTTTAAATTGTTCAATAAATTTGTCAATTTCCTCATGAAATTTCATTATGTTAATTTTATTTTCCTGTAGGTCTTTACACATCTAGTCTCAACTTTAAAATTATGTTTACAAATTATTTTATTGTTTGGGAGCTACTTTTAAAAAATGTCAAAATAATGTATGCATTGTTAAGAGCACAAACCCCGCCCTTAAGGCGTGTTTCACAATACGGAAACCGGTTTCCTTTAAACCTGTTTAATGACGGACAGCCCATTTCCTCGATATTAATGAGCTGACGACTTCCAAAAAACGTCTGTAGAAATCGTTTCTTTTCCACACCGTTACAAATAATTTGTTTTCCGCTTGTAATTGTCCTGAGATACTTTCGAGTTTGTGGAAAACTGTTTTCTCCATCGTTTAAAAAAATGTTGTGATGTGTATTGGTTAACCAAATTGCAGTCTTTCGAGATTTTGTATTTAGCAAAGTAAAATCATATGGTGGTTCTATTAAAAAACTATTATTGAAGTTTGGATCTTTTTTGAATACGATTCCAATTTCCTTTAAAATAAAATTATTATTATTATCAAAGAAACCTTGAACATCAATCGAAACAGTATCTTTCAACCTTTTTCTAATGTTAAAAAACTCGTTGTACTAGTCCGTTTAATGGGTTATATTCAACTAAACGGTCATGTATGAGGAGACAGTAAGCTTGGGTATTTTCATGACTTGGTGTCTTCAGTTCTATTGAAATTCTCACATCAATAGGACCAGTTTTCACTGATTCGTTTTGATATGAAAGATCAACCACAATAATAGGGGCCTTCAATTTAAATTCATTTGGGGTCAAAAATGGTTGTGATTCACGATTATAGTAACTAGATTGAAATCTTGTATACATTTCATATAGGTGAGCATACTTATTCTTACTAAAATCAACATTCAGATTATCATATGGATATGACTCAGAATTCAAGTAAACTTTCAAGTTTGATAAGTTATTTGTGATAAGTTCTCCACTTAGTGTAAATCCAATTATGGCAAATCTTGGTTTTTCGCGGTTAGCCGAGAATTTCACATTCCAGCTGTGTTGACTCCCACACCCCAATTCGGGGTTAACATATGAATCCCAACTCCGGAATGCGATTGGTAGGTTTACACCACTTTTAATAATATTTTACATCTTAATTTTTGCAAAATCGCTCGGAGTTACATGGGAAACTTTCCAGGTTAAATTCGTCATTTCCAGTTTAAGAGTTTTGTTCATTTCTGATTTGTTCAAACACATCGCTAAGATTCTTAGTATTTTATAATCCTCAGCAAATTCCAGCAATTAATGGTATAGAAAAATTGAAGTGGGGTCCCATAGAAATATCGTCCCCACTGCTCCATCTGGAATTTAATAGATTTTGACTTTGAAGATTATCCAGAGATATAACATTTTTTAGGGTAGTAGTCAACCGACATGGACTTTACACGTTGGACACGTTGTATTTAGTTGTTACCTAGCAGTATTTTGATGGTTACTTACTGTTTAGTCTTGTCTTTGGATGGTTACTTTGTGTATAGTAAATGTAAAGTACTTGGTTTTGGATGGTTACTATCTGTATAGCATCTGTAAAGTACTTGGTTTTAGATGGTAACTAACTGTTAACAAGTGCTATGAGAATTATCACAGCACACAAGTTAATGTTTCTCAGATGTGTTAGCCAAACAGACTTGTCGTGAACAATCATTACCTGACTGTCATCAAAGTCACATGCCCAAGACCCAAGGCGCAGGACGGCTGATAAGATCATACATTTCAAGACCATTGATTAGGGATGAAGTTACGACCGTGCAAGTAGACGTACCCATTGTCACATGCCCAAGACCCAAGGCGCAGGACGGCTGATAAGATCATACATTTCAAGACCATTGATTAGGGATGAAGTTACGACCGTGCAAGTAGACGTACCCATTGAATAAAATACTTTCCCTTCTTCTGTACCTGTAGTTTTAATTACAGTCAGAAACAAATTTTGTGGGACTATTTAATATTTTTTTATATATTTTATTATTGTAAACATATATCATTAAATTCATAATTAAATGTATATTATATATATTTATTTATAATTAATTTTCTGACTCCCTCTGTAAGAAATATATCGGCTATTAACCTTCGTTCCAAACGCAGATTCTCGCTTGGTTCTCAAAGATATATGTAAAATAATTCTCACAATTTAATGTTTCTCAGATGTTGGATTATGTTTAAAGCATTAATTTGCTTCATCCCACATTAACATTATTACATATTTCGAAGGCATCATTACATAAAATAGGAGCGTCTTTTAATTTAATTTCTGATCAAAGTTTATGATAGAGGTGTTGGGACCTGTTAATATCTGTTTTTAGTTGCCAACTATTTTTATACCCGTTACTCGTAGAGTAAAAGGGTATACTAGATTCGTCGGAAGGTATGTAACAGGCAGAAGGCAGCGTTTCCGACCCCATAAAGTATATATATTCTTGATCAGGATCACAAGCCGAGTCGATCTAGCCATGTCCGTCTGTCCGTATGAACGCTGAGATATCGGAAACTATAAGAGCTACAATACTGGGATTAGGAATGCAGATTCCTGAGATTCCTGCGCAGCGCAAGTTTGTTTCAGCAGAGTGTCACGCCCAAAACAGTGGCTCCTACAGTTTTGATGCTAGAATAAAGATTTTAACTGAAATGTATTGTTCCCATCAATACCTATCGATTGACCCAAAAAAAAGTTTGCCACGCCCACTTTATCGCCCACAAACCGCCCAAAAACTTCGAAAAATCGTATATATGATATCTCGGAAACTATAAAAGAAAGAGAATTGGGATCTCAGATTTAGATTCCGTAGCCTTGTACGCAGCACAAGTTTGTTACGCGAATATGCCACGCCCACTCTAACGCCCACAAACCACCCAAGCCTGTGGCGCCCACAATTTTCATGCTAGATACAAAATTTTAACTGAAATGTAATAGTCTCGTCAATACCTATCGATTGACCCAAAAAGAAGTTTGCCACGCCCACTCTACCCCCTGCTTGCATATCTCCATTTCCCTTTGTTCCCTTTAGCTGAGTAACGGGTATCTGATAGTCGAGGTACTCGACTATAGCGTTTTTCCTTGTTCTAGTTCTAGTTTTCTACTTCTATTCTATTTGTACACTATTTGTATGAGTTTGGCATCATTTTCTAAGAATTTGAATAAGCTTTCTAAACTCTTTTATTACAATACTCATCTTGTTTTGATGGCGGTTGACCTGTTGTTATTAGCTGGTTACTAAATGTTAAGTAGATGTATACAAGTTGTTTACTAGATGCTATTAGCTGATTACTAGATGTTTAGTATCTGGTTTCTACATGTTTAGTATCTGTTTACTTGATGCTTACCAATTATTATTAGCTGGTTGCTAGTTGTTTTTAACTTCTACGAGCTGTTATAGTCTTTTGATAAGAATGATCAAAAATTCTTGATCACTAGACGACTTTCGATGTGAAGTGAAAACTTACACTCTGATTTTTAATGTGTTTGCTTTGTACGTGAGAAAGATCGGACAACCAATATATCTGAAAAATGATCAATAAATCTTAGAGGAAGATGTCCGATTATGTTGGGCAAAGATGTATCCTGTGATTGTAAAACTAATTAAGAAATTAGTTGTTCGTACGCATACCAGCGACATTTTGAAAATTAATATTGAAATTTGATTGTTTGCCCATATCCGGTCATCCATAGTCATGCTATGGCCCGAATCCGTAAGAGGCCTCGCTGGGATTCTATTATAATTACTAAAATTATTTGTTAGAACCTTCAGTAAAGTAGTAGTACGGATACGAATAGGCTGGTGATCGTCGCTCCAAATACTTGGTGGGCAGTCAATATTAGCATTCAAAATATAACTGCACGCAGGTGAATCCACTCCTGGTAATAATGAGCGAGAACGTACAACAGCTGTCGCAGTCCATTGTTGTTGTTGATGGCGAGAGCATCTCCAGAGAGCACCTTCAGAGAGAGCACTCTGAGAGGCTCGCCATCCAGCCAAATGTGTCGATAAAAATTGTTGTAGAAAGTCGAAAGTCAAAAGGGTAGAGAGGGAGAGCGCTTATCTATTAGGCGATGAAGAGTAATAATCCAGCAAATGTTCTAGGTACTTCGGGAGAGAGACGGAAAATGATAAAGGCGCAACTCCGAGGAGCGCGCCAATATTAGGGACAGGAGTACGGCGAATGTCGCGCAAAGCGTACAACGAATGCTCCGGCTGATATTGTTAATGGTGCAATGGGAGAGAGGCGCAAGATGATGAGAGCGCAACTCCGAGGAGCGCGCCGATATTAGAGCCAGGCGGACGGCGAATGTCGCGCAAAGCGGACAACAAAAGCTTCAGCTGATGTTGTTGATGGTTCAACGGGAGAGAGGCGGAAGATGATGAGAGCGCAACTCCGAGGAGCGCGCCGATATTAGAGCCAGGCGGACGGCGAATGTTGCGCAAAGCGGACAACAAAAGCTCCGGCTGATGTTGTTGATGATGTGTTAGGAGAGAGACAGAAGATGATGAGAGCGTAGTGAGAAAGGCAAGCAGCTGCCGATGTTGTTGCGAAAACGCCTCCGACAAATGAGAAAAGGCTTGCGGAAAATGTCCCGCAAAAGTATCGACAGCAGTGGCGCCACAGTGGCCCGTTCTCTATGAATAAATCTTTTGACCTTAACCGAGTTCGGTCAGAAATCGTTTTTAAAGACTGAATCGTAAAGCTGATGGGGATACCAAGCTTGATACTTACAAACTTTAAATTTGTAACGTCAACATCTTTTTTTACAAGCTTTACACAGGTGAAAGAATAAACATCCTTCTTAAGCTTGGTGGACACATGTTTTAAATCAGCATTCGGCTCTGTATCTGTTGTAAACTTTCCGACATGCAAAAATTTCTTGGTTGCACTAGGCACTAGGAGCCACTCCAACAACATGTTTATTGGGCTTGTTGTGGTTCCTTCCCTTCTTATTTCGAACTTGTATGAAATTTTCTCTCTCAATATCCAGAGCATGATATGATGGGTCAACGACCGTGGAAGACCCCGCAGCAGCAGCCGCATATAACTGGGAGCTGCAGTTACGTTGGTAGGCCTCGGTAGACGAGGCTTGAGATTTACATTTAAATTTAGAGACAATGCATCATCTTTAGGGGGGAACGCCTCCAAGAATTTATTATGAAAGCCCTGATATAAGCACTCCAGGGCTTTCAATTTATCATCGAAGTCATCAATTTTAGAATGCGAATCATTCGCAACCACACAGCTGTCACATTGCCACAGTATGTTTGGATTTAATAAAAGTTTGAGCACATCGTCCGGTAGGGCTACGCAAGAAGTATGATAAGCGGACAGCATCCGAAGCGCGAAGCTGGGCCAATGTAACATCGGTATTGCACTCGGGACAGCGGGGAAGTAACATAGCGAGAATCTTAAGCACGTCCGAACGCAAAGAAAGCTAGATGATATTTGTATATAATTAATTTTTTGACTCCACCCTCTGTAAGAAATATATCGGTTATTAACCTTCGTTCCAAACGCAGATTTTCGCTTGGTTCCCATAGATAAATGTAAAATAATTCTCACAGTGTAATGTTTCACAGATGTTGGATTATTTTCCACCCCACACTAACATTATAACATATTTCGATGGCATCATTACCTAACATAGGAGCGTCTTTTAATTTAATTTTGGATCCAAGTTTATGATAGAGGTGTTGGGACCTGGTAATATCTGTTTTTTGTTGCCGACTATTTTTCTAGTTCTAGCTTTCTAGTTCTTTTCTATTTTTACACTATTTGTATGAGTAAGGCATAATTTTCTAAGATTTTGAATAAGCTTAATAAACTCTTTAATTACAATACTCATCTGGTTTTCGTGATTCATGATGGCGGTTCAGCTGCTTGGACTTTGGTTACTAGCTGTTATTAACTGTTACGAGCTATTACTAGATGGTTACTATCTGTTTAGTAGATGTCTTTTAGTTGTTTACTAGTTGATATTAGCTGGTTACTATATGATTAGTAGATGTATACAAGTTGTTTACAAGTTGTTATTAGCTGGTTACTAGCTGTTAAGTATCTGGTTTCTACATGTTTAGTATCTGTTCAGGCCCACTGTCCGGCGAATCTGGACTGGCCCCGCTATCCAGCTGCACCGCTCTACCGCTCTCCCGCTCTCTCGCGCTCCCGCTCTCCTGCGCTGTTCCTAACTCCCTCTATGAAGTCTCCGCTGCGCTTTGAAGCGCAGAGCGGAGCTTAGACTAATTTAGTTCGATTTCTGGAGTTCAACTGAAATAAACCGCGGTCGCACCCCCGCCTACTTTCAAAGTTAACTTTTGTGCGTACATTTATTTTCGATTAAGGGGCAATACGCGTTCGAGTGGCTTCTCCCCTACAGCTTCCGCAGCACCAGCAGCAAACGCACCAGCAGCAAGCCACCGAAGCTCAGCGAAGCAGCCCGCCGACGCCGCCAGTTTTCCCGCCGTCGCCTCCCACGCCATTCCACCAGCGCCACTACGGTACCCGCTACCCCCCGGCGTACAGTATCTGTTTACTTGATGTTTCCTAATTATTATTAGCTGGTTACTAGTTGTTATTAACTTCTACGAGCTGTTATAGTCTTTTGTTAAGAATGATCAAAAATTCTTGATCACTAGACGACTTTCGATGTGAAGTGAAAACTTACACTCTGATTTTTAATGTGTTTGCTGGCCGGTACCCCGCTACCCCCCGGCGTACAGTATCTGTTTACTTGATGTTTACTTGATGTTTACTAATTATTATTAGCTGGTTACTAGTTGTTATTAACTTCTACGAGCTGTTATAGTCTTTTGTTAAGAATGATCAAAAATTCTTGATCACTAGACGACTTTCGATGTGAAGTGAAAACTTACACTCTGATTTTTAATGTGTTTGCTGTGTACGTGAGAAAGATCGGACAACCAATATATCTGAAAATTGATCAATAAATCTTAGAGGAAGATGTGCGATTATGTTGGGCAAAGATGTATCCTGTGATTGTAAGACTAATTAAGAAATAAGTTGTTCACAAGCTGTCTAAAAGCTCTTTAGAACCTGTTTTGATAAACAATTTCGATTTATGTTGACAGATATTAAGAACATATAATAACGTTGTCCTCTTTAACTAGTATATTGTAAAAATAAAATATTTCCTTTTTTCATATTCTTTCATCTTATGTAGGTATAATAAATGTACACCTATCCCTCGCTTTGCGTCGTTTCGTTTTGCGTTTTTTCGAAGTAGCGTCGCTTCTTAAATATAACTAATTTTTATTGTGCGTCGTTAGATTTTCGATGTTGCGTTGTTTTGGGATGAAGTCGTTAATATGTTTTTAAATAGTGGCAACACCTTAATTGCGCTACGCAATGGAAACGCGGGAATTCCCATTTTTTGTTCGGCTCACTTATTCATTATTTTTTTTTTAAAAGAAAGCCGGCCTACGACAACAGACACTAAAGACTCGTCAGAGAGTGATGAATTCTAATTTTATTTTTCATAATTGAGTATGTAATTGAAGAATTTATTTTGTTTTAAAAGAATTAGTTTCTGTTTGTTTTTATATGTATAATATGTAATAAAATGAAATGTTATTTTGGTTTTTTTTTATGATCACTTTGCTCAATTTTGTTTTTAAAAAGTAGTATTTTTGTAACCCTGGAACCAATCTTCGAACTTTACATGGTTTGCTATAGAAAATCCTAATTCACTTTGCGTCGTATTTTTTTGGAACGTATCCCCGACGCAAAGCTAGGGATAGGTGTATTCTTAACTACGATAGCTAGCCTTACATCCCATAACTATAGTTATTAGCTACAATAAAATGTCTAGAAAGAACAAAATATATGAATGTAAAAAAAACCATTTGAAACTAACTATAATTGGGAAAGTAGATGAAATCGCTCCGGCGTAATACAGTAAAAACAAAAACACTGTGATTATCCCATTTTCTATCACCATAACAAATGTATGTACCCACCCATAAATGACCAATTGTATCCTTTGTCCAAAATGTCTGTGACTTTCACTTATGAATTTGTCAGCGATAATTTAAATCCAATAAAGCAAGCCACCCATTGCTAACCGTACCGTAATACCCTCAGCAAGGGTATAAAAATTATATCTTTGGTGTTTTTATACCCTTGCGGAGGGTATAATGATTTCAGTCACAAGTTTGCAACGCAGTGAAGGAGACGTTTCTGATCCCATAAAGTTTATATATTCTTGATCAGCATCACTAGACGAGTCGATCTAGCCATGTCCGTTAGTCCGTCTGTCCGTCCGTTTCTACGCAAACTAGTCTCTCAGTTTTAAAGCTATCAGCAGAAACTTTTCCAAAAGTCTTATTGCTTTTGCAGGTAGTATATAAGTCGGAACTAGCCGGATCGGACAACTATATCTTATAGCTCCCATAGGAATAATCAAAAAAAAATTTTTTTTAATATATCTTTGGTGTTTTTTAACATATAACCTCCTAAGCTTGGAAATTACATTTTTCTGAATTCCGAATTTAATTTTATCAAAATCGGACGCCTATATCATATAGCTGCCATAGGAACGATCGGAAAATTGGTGGGAAAATAATTTGAAAGAAATCGTAGCTTAGGTGTTTTTTGACATATTAACTTATACTATTGGGAATAACATTTTCTGTATTTTTAAGAACTTCAAATTAAATTTAATAAAAATCGAACGACTCTAACTCTAATTTTACACCATTATCACTGAAGCTAGCAACAATCCTTAAAAATTTAGCATGGTGTTACTAACATTGATTATTTCTTATAACTGCAAGGGTATGCAAAATTCGGCTTGCCGAAGTTAACTTCCTTTCTTGTTTAATACAAATTTTTTCCGACATTGTCACCTTCAAAAAATCATAAAAAATATAAGCAAACGATTTTTGAAAGATTTTTTTTGCAGTTAGTATTATTTGCAGTTAGTATTATTAAAATTTTTTAATCAAAAAATTTAAGTTTCCAAGTCGAGGAAAAAAGTTTGCAAAAGTAGATGTTTACACAAATTTGTCCTTTTCAACAAGTATTGAATGGGTTAAGAAATGTATTGTCTCATTCAAACGGCATTTAAAATACCTTTTCATTGATGCCAAAGTTAACAAGAAGTAAGTTCAAATTATGAGTATATTTAACTTTTGATTCGTCAAAATACTTATGCCATTTACTGTTGATATATTACATAAAATTTTTTGTATTATTTGGCTTTGAAATGCCACGCCATATATTTTGGTCGGTAGAAAAGCCTTAATTGAATTTAAATGAGTAAATACTTTGTTTCTGGAGTAATAATAAATCACTAAAAGTGATAGATTTTGAAGTCATGCATCGTCAGGAGGTAGAGAAAAAATAATAGTTTTTCCGTTTGATTTTAGGATCACAAAGATGGATGCTAAGTTGAGATACTCTCACTGCCAAATAAGCTAATAATCCCCTTGATCGATTTGAAGATCCGCACGTGCAAGTAGTCCAAGGATTTTTTAGAACCCCACCATCTACCGACACAACAGCCGGAACCAGCACGTGCGACTATCCTTGAGCATACCCCCAATCAGCTCGTGTGGCCAAAACATGCATTCTATACTTGTTGATGTTATCAGTTGAACACCTGCTCCAGAATTGTTGTTTCGCAGCGGTCACGGCGTCGAACCGCTCTAGGTTCCTAGGATTCTGATTCAACTAGGAAATATCCTGGCGTAAGCGCTCCATGATCGCTGTGATCCGGTGATTGCCGTGAGTTTAGCTGT
Source organism: Drosophila subpulchrella (assembly GCF_014743375.2). Lineage (NCBI taxonomy): Eukaryota > Metazoa > Arthropoda > Insecta > Diptera > Drosophilidae > Drosophila > Drosophila subpulchrella. Next base: position 780,207 of record NW_023665489.1, on the reverse strand, counting down.
GATCGCCAAAAAATAAGTCTAGCGTTCATCAAAGTCCGATTGAGAAGTCCCTCTAGTGGGAATAAAATGGAATGTTCAGAAATCAGTTGCTAAATAAGATGATATGAACTCTTGCGTATTAATCCTGCAGAAACCTTCGCAGGTCCAGAATATGATTGGTGACTATGACGAAATTGGTCAAATTGTGAACAATAGTTATAGCCAACAAATCAGAAACCACTTTGATATTGATTGATTTTGTGGCAATGCAAGTAAAAATGCCGAGGTATGGGACTTTTGGGACACTATGATTAAGATATACGTAAGCTTCAGGAACGGATGTTGGGTAACTACCCTTTCAACAGGTAGGGATTCCGTTAGCTGCCTCTCCAATTTGGGCGTGTAGCGAACGCAAGCCATGCATAAAGGAACGATTTGACGAGATAGATCTCTGGCATTCACAATTCAGCATTCCAGTCGGATTCGAGCAAATTGATTCTTGGGCCCGGCATGACAATTTCGGAGATGAAAGTGACAAACGTTAATCCAGACGAAGTGTGATTTACTAGGCAGCAGAAACGCGTGCTTTCCGGACTCCGGTCAGTATTGTTTAATCGACCTAGATGAGTGAGTATCCAGTTGATCTGTCGATGAATGGATTTCGCAACTTTGAGCTGCTGGAGTAAGCTAAACTCCTAGGCGAATGGTTCTTGTTGAATATTCAGAATGCTGCTGTAACATGCTTGACGAAGCTCACGTGGCGTTAGCGTTGTGCCTTGATTTTTCGATCCCCTTAATAACTGCGAAAATCTAAATACATATTGGTCATTTTTAAATGAACATGGTTGTGTAGAACTATTGCTTTAAATGGCCGCCTTCTTTGATCCGTTTTGAATGTATCCTGATCAACTTCGATGAATTTGGGCGATGTTGGCCAAGCAGCTGAACGCTTCATTAAGAACGGCGGACCTAGGAACCACATCTATGTTTCGAGTTCAGCTGTGGTAACGCCTCGACCAGAAGTTTCCATTGACCAGATGCTGTAAGACCCTGAACCTATGAGATTCTATTCCCAACGTAATCTGAGAGTGTGACCGAGTGCTGCTTCAGCCAGTGCAGCACGATTAATGAGTCTGTCCATAAAAAGTATAGATAGTATAGTATAGTATACTATGAGTATAGTTGCGATAGCAAGCGCGCTCCACATAGTTCCAATTTTAGAAGATGTTTTTGCTTCACTGCAGAAATTGAAGACTTTCCGAGCGTGGATAATATAGGCAGCAGCCGAACGCTCGAATAGAGGATTCACAAGATCCGTGTAGTTGTAGTGAATGAAGATTGAGCTGGAGACCATACCGGCGAATTGAGAATGACGAACCCGATTGAAGCGATGCCAGGCACTTGCTCCAAGCCGTGTGTATGTTTACTAGCACGCTTTCGTCCAAAGTGATTCCAGCGAGCCACAGCTCTTGAAGAATGATCTTGGCGACAATGACCAATGGCGAGAGAAGTCCTACTAGGTCAAACTGAGCAGATGCTATGGATAAGATTGTTCTCTTTGTGATTGACGACGAACAGTTTCTTGGTGTGAAATTTAAGATTAGCGTGTCCTTATGTTGATTCCAACTAACTCCGTGAGCACACGCCAGTTCATTTCCACATAAGCTCAGGTCTTTGTCGGATCGACTTGGAGTGCCGAATTGCAAAGGGAAAGTGGCCGCAAAGAAAAATTTCCGTTACTTGATCTTTAATTGTGCGAAGTTCGTCCAACTTAACCGCGCCGGTTAACAAGTTATCGACGTAAAACGATGATTTTATAATGGCAGACCCGTTTAAACTCTCAGAGTGGTGCAGATCGACGAAGTGATTTAGAATTCGTACTGCAAAGAAAAGAGCCGCTGCAGTGCCATAGGTAGAAACCCAACCTATTTAGCTAGAGTATTTCTTCTGGAAATGCTCTCAAAAGAATATTCTAGTGTTTGCAGTAACGGCGTATCGATGAAGTGTAAACTTTTAAAAGCAGCAAATATACATTTTCCTGAATTTTTGGGCCGAGAAGTCGTAGGGCGAGATTTGGTTGGTCGACCGACACGAGACGTCAAAAGCTTTGAACTCTCACTACTCGGCTTTATCGCGCATTGGTGGGGATGCAATAGTAAGAGGCTCGTGCAGTTTTGGATGGGCTACCAATGACATGTGTCCCAGTGTCTCGTACTGCTCCATGAATTTGCAATATTGTGTTCGGAGCGATGGCTTTTGCAATAGACGACGTTCCAGACTAAGAAGCCGACGACAAGCTATATCAAAAGAATTTCCCAATCGACTAGTGGTCATCCTTGAACAGTAGCCTGAAGACTACGCGACCTGTTGCGTCTAAATATAGAGTGGTCTTGAATTGCTCCTCGCAGATGCCATCATCACTTTTTTTTAATTTGGATGTGGTGCTTAGCATTCGGCAAGCGAAGTTTCTGAGCAAAAATGACCGTGATGAAATTTACTTGTGCGCAGGAGTCCAGAAGCGCTCGGCAGAGCTTTCATTGCATCCTTTACCAGAACCACAAGGCGAATATGTGTGGGTAGTTGCTTCTGGAATTCTGTTTGAATCAGCACTTTAAATAAATAGTCAATATGTTACAGCGTGTGGTGAGCTCTGTTCGACAGCGATTCCTCGACGAGCAGCTTCCGAGATGGTAACCGCTACACAGGCCGTTTAGGCAAAGCCTTTGTGTTTTGACCACACTTTAACGGTCCTATAAATTCGTGGACTTGTTGGTCAGCGAGAATGACGAATTTCGGGCTCTTGCGGGATATCGATTTGTTCTCAGGTGCTCCGATCCGTTGGTCTGGGCAGAAACGACAAGCAACAGAACCTGCAATGACGCTCCAAAACCGTTATGCATTGGTTCCAAGAAGCGTTGTATAGTCCAACGATTTATTCCATTTGATCTTGGTTGAATGATCACACTTCTCCAAAACGATGTATACCGATGTATACATTGTCTGCGATAATTCAGCCTAAGATCCTAGCGAGGATAAGGAGTAATAAAAGGCAAGATTGTTCTGGGATATGTTCGAGAACTGTGCTGTTCAAATCCTCACCGAGGTGTTGTTGAATCGTATGCTTTATTTTCACATAAATATTCTCCAAGTCTTCACGTCTACTATCTGTGGAGTCGATACCGAAGATGTTCGACTGCACAGACAGAGATTGTTTAAAAAACGCCTCAAAGATACCCAAACGACAGTAAAGTTCAGCGGGCGTTATTTTAGTGTCTCCAGTCTAGGGGTTGACCAATCCGTTTATGCGTTTGACTTTTCTTTTGATATTTGCCCGCTAGCGTTTTATATCATCCAATATCATTTTTGCGGTACTATGTGGCTGGGTCCCTTATTGTGAAGGCGACATTAAATGCGGCAATGAACGACGATAGCCACAACATCAAGCGGCGTGTAGTTTTGATAAAACGCGACAAAAATTGGTGTGGGGAGTACCTAAGTAAGCTAAGTGTATTGAGCGATTGCCGTCGCCGTAGGGATAAACTGTAATAACGCGTGAGACAGCAGCTGCACAAGCGAAGCGACAAGCAAAGCGAAGAGACAAGAGAAGAGGAGCGGTAAAGAACCGTGATAAACCAAGAATGTCGTTGCAAAAGTAAGAGTTGTCAGATCAGATTCCTGTAGGAGATTGTTATACCCGTTACTTGTAGAGTAAAAGGGCATACTAGACTCGTCGGAAAGTATGTAAAAGGTAAAAGGTTTTTGCGCGTTTTTGAGTATATATATTCTTGATCAGGATCACTAGCCGAGTCGAACTAGCCATGTCCGTATGTCCGTACAAACGCTGTGAGCTCGGAAATTAAAGAAGGTGCACTACTGGGATTATGCATGCAGATTCTAGAGATTCCTGTGCAGCGCAAGTTTATTTCGTTAGGGTGCCACGTCCCCTCTAACGCCCACAAACCTTCCAAGTAGAAAAGTAATGACGTCAGAGCCAGACAAAGGGAAAAGCGCTACCAGCACTAATAGAGAGCAGAGTGCGCGGATAACTCCCCCTCTATATCTCCAATGAACTCAATACCAATATCATTTATCTAATTCCGATTATGTTAATGTTAACTTTAAATTGCTGAAAAACAATGGTAGGGGATCGGGACGGTGGTTTCTCGCTCTTTGCATTACCCCTCTCTCCATTCAGGCCTGCAGTGCATTCACATAAGCAAAAAAGAAAGAGACGGAAGCTCGTTTACCAAGTGTTGAAAATCAATGGAAGGCATCAAAACAGGCGACTGTGCACGTAACAGCGCAGTTAATTTTTCTACTCTCCCATTAGACTACGACTAACTTTCGTATGAGAGAAGAAGCTTTCCATCTCTTCTACAGCGATTCGACTTCACCATCGCATTGAAAATCTATTACTTTTTTGATAATGAAGGGAGACACAAATTCTAAAGATTAATTATCTTGCCAGGAAACTATTATAAATTGTGGTTCCAGTTTTGATTGTTTATCCCATTGTAATGAGTCATTTAAGTCCGGTGGTTGCATTGCTTGTTCACTTGGTCTGCTGTCCGGTGCACTTGTTATACCCGTTACTCGTAGAGTAAAAGGGTATACTAGATTCGTCGGAAAGTATGTAACAGGCAGAAGGAAGCGTTTCCGACCCCATAAAGTATATATATTCTTGATCAGGATCACTAGCCGAGTCGATCTAGCCATGTCCGTCTGTCCGTCTGTCCGTCTGTCCGTCTGTCCGTCTGTCCGTCTGTCCGTCTGTCCGTATGAACGCTGAGATCTTGGAAACTATAAGAGCTACAATACTGGGATTAGGCATGCAGATTCCTGAGATTCCTGCGCAGCGCAAGTTTGTTTCAAAAGAGTGCCACGCCCACTCTAACGCCCACAAACCGCCCAAAACTGTGGCTCCTACAGTTTTGATGCTAGAACAAAAATTTTAACTGAAATGTATTGTTCTCATCAATACCTACCGACTGACCTAAAAAAAGTTTGCCACGCCCACTTTAACGCCCACAAACCGCCCACAAACTTCAAAAAATCGTAAGTATGAACGCGGATATCTCGGAAAATATCAAAGATAGAGAAACGAGATTTCAGATTTAGATTCCGTAGGCTTGAGCGCAGCGCAAGTTTATTACGCGAATATGCCACGCCCACTCCAACGCCCACAAACCGACCAAGTCTGTGGCGCCCACAATTTTCATGGTAGATAAAAAATTTAAACTGAAATGTATTGGTCTCGTCAATACCTATCGATTGATTTAAAAAAAACTTTGCCACGCCCACTCTAACGCCCACAACGCTTAAATCTGTCTACCGCCGGTAGGTGGCGCATTTGCTGCTTGCATATCTCCATTTTCCTTTGGTCCCTTTAGCTGAGTAACGGGTATCTGATAGTCGAGGTACTCGACTATAGCGTTCTTCCTTGTTTTGTAATGGTTCTGTTGAGGTTTTTATACCCGTTACATGTATGTTAAAAGGGTATAAAAGATTCGTCGGAAAGTGTGTAACAGGTAGAAGGAAGCTTCAAAACTGAGAGAATAGTTTGTGTAGAAACGGACAGACGTTATGGCTAGATCGACTCGTCTAGTGCTGCTTAGTGATGCTAGAATATATACACTTTATGGAGTCGGAAACGTCTCCTTCACTGCGTAGCAACTTTTGACTGAAATCATTATACCCTCTGCAAGGGTATAAAAATAACAGCTTTGGCGTTTTTATACCCGTAACTCGTAGAGTAAAAGGGTATACTAGATTCGTCGAAAAGTATGTAACAGGTAGAAGGATGCGTTTCCGACACCATAAAGTATATATATTCGTGATCAGGATCACTAGCCGAGTCGATCTTGCAATGTCCGTCTGCCCGACTGTCCATCTGTCCGTATGAACGCTGAGATCTCGGAAACTATAAGAGCTAGAGTGTTGACACTTGGCATGTAGATTCTTAAGCTTCCTTCTGCTCACAAACCGCCCACAACTGTTGTGCCTACACTTTTTATGCTAGAATAAAACTAGTAACTGAAATGTAGGGGTCTCGTCAATACCTATCGATTGACTTAAAATGGCTGCGCAATGGTCACTGCATTACCCCGAGCAGAGTAATGCCATGCCGCTTGTCCTGCCTGAGTTAGTGCAGTGTTAGTGATGCTGATCAAGAATATATATACTTTATAGGGTCGGAAACGTCTCCTTCACTGCGTTGCAAGCCTTTGACTGAAATCATAATACCCTCTGCAAGGGTATAAATATAAAATGTTGCTGTGCTTAACTCTCCCTCCTCAAAATCTTACTTGTCCTCAATGGGAATTAGAAATAGGGAATATAATTCAAATCTATTATTGGAAACTTTTTATGTGCAGGGCCTTTAATGATTCAAAAAAAAAAAAATTGCAGGCGTTCCGCTTCTAATGGGGTTATTTGGATTCGTGGTATTTCTGGTTTCATTATTGAATGTTCTCTATTAGTGAAATTCTTACCATTTATATTTAAGGTGTCGTTTGAAAAGTGCACCATAAATGTATCCTTAAGATAATGGGAAATATTATTTGATATTAGTTTGGCGTTAAAGTTGTTGAGTAGTATTATGTCGTCATCCAGTTCGTCTTTGCGTCAATGTGGTCCGAGTTACTATAGTCACACATCACTTCCTTTCCCTGAAATAACTTAGGACTACATTTTGATTCTGACAGGTCAACCATTCTGTCCCTTTTTACAAATTTTTATATCCTTTGAATTTTTACAATCTTTGGGTAAAACTAATATCACATTGTTTGACAGACAAACTTCGTTAATTTCTAAGTGAATTATTCATTGGTTTTTAATAACAGGTTTCATACAAAGGTTTTCGTGATTGTCTGGTTCAAGCTCAGGTATTTTAACCATGTAAATTATAGTGGACTTATTGTGTAGAACAGACACATCGATAAATTCTAACATTTCATCTATTTAAAACGAGGTAATATTATTATGTTTTTCGAAAATTGTATTTATTTCAATTAATTCGAATTGGTTTAATAAGAGAGCATTGATTACGGTAATTCTGGCCCATTAAATTGCAAATTTTATATTTCCTATTTAAAAAGAAATAGCGTTACTGAAACCTTTTTGAATTGTGTTTGCAAGCATATTCGATATAGTTGTTAAATTATTAATTATGTCCTGAAGTTGATTGTTAATGATTATCTGGTCATTACTACTCGTAATTAAGTTGTTAAGAGTTTTTTCTGTCATAACTAGATCGTCGTGATCAGGCCTGCGTGCGATTTATTTCAATGCTGAGTTAATGTAAGTGTACTTAGTGCAGACAGTGATTACGTTATTTCATGCGTTAGAGTATGGTAGTGGTAACTATACCTTAATTTGTTTTTAGTGTGTTCCCTTACTTTCAGTAGTTCGGTTTCGAATTGTTCTAGATTAAGTAAATGGACTAATTTTATGGCTGATATCTGTAGTTTTCCTATACCCTTATACATTTTTATAGTGTGAGCATCGGTATAGTTCATTATTTCGGTACCGCGAGTGTCATTGGTAATAAGATTATTATGAATAACATCCTGTAATGATAAAGGTGCAACAATAAGCAACGATTTTTTTTAGAGTTATCCCTCACGAACGGACTTAAACCCCATGCGGACAACATTTCTGAATGGGTTTTTATACCCGTTACTCGAAGAGTAAAGTACGTAACGTCGAAAAGTATGTAACAGGTAGAAGGGAGCGTTTCCAACCCCATAGAGTATATATATATAAAATTGGATGTCTGCACCATAAGTGTATTATAAAAAAAAACTTAATTTAATTTACTCTTACACTGGTTACAATATTTTGGGTTGGAAGAACACCGACTTGCTGTTGACAAATCTCAAACTGAACTTTCTCTCTAACTCCTACTTTATTTACGATCATACCTCGGTTTTGAGCTTTAGAGCTTTTTGTGAGTGGGACTTATTGTTATTGAGTGACTCTCTGAATTTGGACTTTGGACTCCAGACTTGGGTCCCGAAAACTGAGCATCCTGAATTGTGGGAACGTACCGATATTCTGAATAGCGGCTCGTTCTAATTGTTTAGTCTATAAACTGTGGTTTTTTGTTTCATGGAAATTTTCCTCTGGCTTGCTTATAGTTCGGTAATATACCCGTTACTCGTAGAGTAAAAGGGTATACTAGATTCGTCGGAAAGTATGTAACAGGCAGAAGGAAGCGTTTCCGACTCCATAAAGTATTTATATTCTTGATCAGAATCACTAGCCGAGTCGATCTAGCCATGTCCGTCTGTCCGTCTGTCCGTCTGTCTGTCCGTCCGGATGAACGCTGAGATCTCGGAAGCTATAAGAGCTAGGCTATTGAGATTAGGCGTACAGATTTCTGAGCTTCTTACGCAGCGCAAGTTTGTTTCAGCAGAGTGCCACGCCCACTCTAACGCCCACAAACCGCCCAAAACTGTGGCTCCTACAGTTTTCATGCTAGAATAAAATTTTTAACTGAAATGTATTGTTCTCATCAATACCTATCGATTGACCCAAAAAAAGTTTGCCACGTCCACTTGAACGCCCACAAACCGCCCACAAACTTCAAAAAATCGTAAATATGAACGCGGATATCTCGGAAAATATCAAAGATAGAGAAATGGGATTTTAGATTTAGATTCCGTAGGCTTGAGCGCAGCGCAAGTTTGTCACGCGAATATGCCACGCCCACAAACCGCCCAAGCCTGTGGCGCCCACAATTTTCATGCTAGATACAAAATTTTAACTGAAATGTATTGGTCTTGCTACGCCCACTCCAACGCCCGCAACGCTTAAATCTGTCTACCGCCGTTAGGTGTCGCATTTAAATCTCGCTTTGCTGCTTGCATATCTCCATTTCCCTTTGGTCCCTTTAGCTGAGTAACGGGTATCTGATAGTCGAAGTACTTGACTATAGCGTTCTTCCTTGTTTTCCATTGGCTTGTTGACAATTAAATTTGGGTTCTTATTTCTTAGAGGGTGTCTCGAGGAAGACTGCATAATGTGTGCATGTATGTGTGGGTGTGTGGACATGTACATAGGAGTATGTGGTGCCCTGGATATGTCACTATATATATGGCTCCTACAGTTTTGATGCTAGAATACAAATTTTAACTGAAATGTATTGTTCTTATAAATACCATCGATTGACCCAAAAAAAAGTTTGCCACGCCCATTTTAACGCCCACAAAAAAATCGCAAGTATGATCGCGGATATCTCGGAAACTATCAAAGATAGAGATCTTGGACTTCAGACTTAGATTCCGTAGCCTTGTACGCAGCGCAAATTTGTACCGAATATACCACGCCCACTCTACCGCCCACAAACCGCCTAAACCTGTGGCGCCCACATTTTTTATGCTAGATACAAAATTTTAACTATTAGTATATAAGTCTCGTTAACACCTATCTATTGACCCAAAAAAAGTTTTCCACGCCCATTCTAACGCCCATAACGCTTAAATAAGTCTACCGTGCACATAAAATATATACAATAGAGATCGCGGGCAGGTAGTGTATCTCGCTTTGCTGCTTGCATATCTCCATTTCCCCTTGATCCCTTAAGCTGAGTAACGGGTATCTGATAGTCGAGGTACTCGACTATAGCATTCTTCATTGTTTTTTTAAGTTATTTCTTTTTATTTCCTGAGAATTGCCGGGCTAAATTTCCTTTAATGTTTCTATTGTAAACTACCCTTCCAGCTTCTGTAATAATAGTTGTGTTCTTGTTTTCCCTAACAATTTCTTTTTAAAACGTGGGGATAGTTTGGAGCCTAATTTTGTATTCTGTTTAACAAACATTTCTTATACTGGAAAATATGTTTTTATGGTTTTTCTTTGTTTGTTATGGCTTTCTAAATCGATCATTTGTTTTTCCTAAGATTTTCCATACTATTTTGCCTGCTTTTTTCATATTTCTATAAAAAAAGGAAAGGAAGTCAACTTCGGCAAGCCGAAGCTTGTGTACCCTTGCAGCTATAATTATTAAATTTAAGAACACAAAAAATGATATTCCCAATAGTATAAGATAATATGTCAAAAATCACCGAAGCTATATTTATACCCTTGCAGAGGGTATATTGATTTCAGTCAGAAGTTTGCAACGCAGTGAAGGAGACGTTTCCGACCCCATAAAGTGTATATATTCTTGATCAGCATGACTAGACGAGTCGATCTAGCCATGTCCGTCTGTCCGTCTGTCCGTCTGTCCGTCTGTCCGTCCGTTTCTACGCAAACTAGTCTCTCAGTTTTAAAGCTATCGGGCTGAAACTTTCCCAAAAGTCTTATATCTTTTGCAGGTAGTATATAAGTCGGAACCAGCCGGATCGGACAACTATATCTTATAGCTCCCATAAAATTAACCGGACAAAAAAATGAAAAAAAATTATATCTTTGGTGTTTTTTAGCATATAAACTCCTAAGCTTGGAAATAACAATTTTTAATAATTTTGAATTAAATTTTATCGAAATCGGACGACTATATCATATAGCTGCCATAGGAACGATCGGAAAATTTGTGGAAAAATAATATGAAAAAAATTATAGCTTCGGTGTTTTTTAACATATAACCTCCTACACTTGGAAATAACATTTTTTAATTAGTTCTGAATTTCGAATTTAATTTTATCAAAATCGGACGACTATATCATATAGCTGCCATAGGAACGATCGGAAAATTGGTAGGAAAATAATATGAAACAAATTATAGCTTCGGTGTTTTTTGACATATTATCTTATACTATTGGGAATATCATTTTTTGTGTTTTTAAATTTAATAATTATAGCTGCAAGGGTATATAAGCTTCGGTTTGCCGAAGCTAACTTCCTTTCTTGTTTTTGTTTCATATTATTTTCCTACCAATTTTCCAATCGTTCCTATGGCAGCTATATGATATAGTCGTCCGATTTTGATAAAATTAAATACAAGATTCAGAACTAATTAAAAAATGTTATTTCCAAGCGTATGAGGTTATATGTTAAAAAACACCGAAGCTATCGTTTGTTTCATATTATTTTTCCACCAATTTTCCGATCGTTCCTATGGCAGCTATATGATATAGTCGTCCGATTTCGATCAAATTTAATTCAAAATTCAAAACTAATTAAAAAATGTTATTTCCAAGCTTAGGAGGTTATAAGCTAAAAAACACCAAAGATATAATTAAAAAAAATTTTTTTTTTCGATTATTCCTATGGGAGCTATAAGATATAGTTGTCCGATCTGGCTGGTTCCGACTTATATACTACCTGCAAAAGATATTAAGCTTTTGGGAAAGTTTCAGCCCGATAGCTTTAAAACTGAGAGACCAGTTTGCGTAGAAACGGACGGACAGACGGACAGACGGACATGGCTAGATCGACTCGTCTAGTCATGCTGATCAAAAATATATATACTTTATGGGGTCGAAAACGTCACCTTCACTGCGTTGAAAACTTCTGACTGAAATCAATATACCCTCTGCAAGGGTATAATAATAAATGCAAGGATATAATAAATATTTCATTATTTCGTTGACCGTTTCTTTGACAGCTATATGTTAGAGTCTTCCGATTTGTATTAAATATAATTCGAAATTCTTAAAAGTACACAAAATGTTATTTCCAATAGTATAAGATAATATAACAAAAATCACCGAAGCTATAAATTGTTTCATATTATTTTCCCACCAATTTTCCGATCGTTCCTATAGCAGCTATATGATGTAGTCGTCCGATTTTGATAAAACTTAATTCGATAACAAAACTAATTTAAAAAAATGTCATTTCCAAGCTTAGGAGGTTTTATGTTAAAAAAAACACCGAAGCTATAATTTGTTTCTTATTATTTTCCCACCAATTTTCCGATCGTCCCTATGGCAGCTATATGATATAGTCGTCCGATTTTGATAAAATTAAATTCGAAACTCAGAACTAATTAAAAAATGTTATTTCCAAGCGTAGGAGGTTATATGTTAAAAAACACCGAAGTTATAATTTGTTTCATATTATTTTCCCACCGATTTTACGATCGTTCCTATGGCAGCTATATGATATAGTCGCCCGATTTTGATAAAATTTAATTCGAAATTCAGAACTACTTAAAAAATGTTATTTCCAAGCGTAGGAGGTTATATGTTAAGGAACACCGAAGCTATAATTTTTTTCATATTATTTGCCCACCAATTTTACGATCGTTCCTATAGCAGCTATATAATGTAGTCGTCCGATTTTGATAAAACTTAATTCGAAATTCAAAACTAATTAAAAAAAAATGTCATTTCCAAGCTTAAGAGGTTTTATGTTAAAAAAAAACACCGAAGCTATAATTTGTTTCATATTATTTTCCCACCAATTTTCCGATCGTCCCTATGGCAGCTATATGATATAGTCGTCCGATTATGATAAAATTAAATTAAAAATTCAGAACTAATTAAAATTTTTTTTCCAATTTTACGATCGTTCCTTTGGCAGCTATATGATATAGTCGTCCGATTTTGATTAAATTAAATTCGAAATTCAGAATGAATTAAAAAATGTTATTTCCAAACGTAGGAGCTTATATGTTAAAAAACACCGAAGTTATAATTTGTTTCATATTATTTTCCCACCGATTTTACGATCGTTCCTATGGCAGCTATACGATATAGTCGTCCGATTTTGATAAAATTTAATTCGAAATTCAGAACTAATTAAAAAATGTTATTTCCAAGCGTAGGAGGTTATATGTTAAGGAACACCGAAGCTATAATTTGTTTCATATTATTTTCCCACCAATTTTACGATCGTTCCTATGGCAGCTATATGATATAGTCTTCCGATTTTGATAAAATTTAATTCGAAATTCAAAACTAAATCAAAAATGTTATTTCCAAGGAAAGGAGGTAATAAGTTAAAAAACAACAAAGATATAATTTTTTTAACATTTTATTTTCGATTATTCCTATGGGGGCTACAAGATATAGTTGTCCGATCCGGCTGGTTCCGACTTATATACTACCTGCAAAAGATATAAGACTTTTGGGAAAGTTTCAGCCCGATAGCTTCAAAACTGAGAGACTATTTTGCGTAGAAACGGACGGACAGACGGACAGGCGAACATGGCTAGATCGACTCGTCTAGTGATGCTGATCAAGAATATATATACTTTATGGGGTCGGAAACGTCACCTTCACTGCGTTGCAAACTTCTGACTGAAATCAATATACCCTCTGCAAGGGTATAATAATAAATGCAAGGATATAATAAATATTTCATTATTTCGCTGACCGTTTCTTTGACAGCTATATGTTAGAGTCTTCCGATTTGTATTAAATATAATTCGAAATTCTTTAAAACACACAAAATGTTATTTCCAATAGTATAAGATAATATAACAAAAATCACCGAAGCTATAATTTGTTTCATATTATTTTCCCACCAATTTTCCGATCGTTCCTATAGCAGCTATATGATGTAGTCGTCCGATTTTGATCAAATTAAATTCCTAATTCAGAATGAATTTAAAAATGTTATTTCCAAGCGTAGGAGGTTATATGTTAAAAAACACCGAAGTTATAATTTGTTTCATATTATTTTCCCACCGATCTTACGATCGTTCCTATGGCAGCTATACGATATAGTCGTCCGATTTTGATAAAATTTAATTCGAAATTCAGAACTAATTAAAAAATGTTATTTCCAAGCGTAGGAGGTTATATGTTAAGGAACACCGAAGCTATAATTTGTTTCATATTATTTTCCCACCAATTTTACGATCGTTCCTATGGCAGCTATATGATATAGTCTTCCGATTTTGATAAAATTTAATTCGAAATTCAAAACTAAATCAAAAATGTTATTTCCAAGGAAAGGAGGTAATTAGTTAAAAAACACCAGAGATATAATTTTTAAGCATTTTTTTTCCGATTATTCCTATGGGCGCTATAAGATATAGTTGTCCGATCCGGCTGGTTCCGACTTATATACTACCTGCAAAAGATATAAGACTTTTGGGAAAGTTTCAGCCCGATAGCTTCAAAACTGAGAGACTTGTTTGCGTAGAAACGGACGGACAGACGGACATGGCTAGATCGACTCGTCTAGTGATGCTGATCAAGAATATATATACTTTATGGGGTCGGAAACGTCTCCTTCACTGCGATGCAAACTTCTGACTGAAATCATTATACCCTCTGCAAGGGTATAAAAATGTCATTTCCAAGCTTAAGAGGTTGTATGTTAAAAAAAAACACCGAAGCTATAATTTGTTTCATATTATTTTCCCACCCATTTTCCGATCGTCCCTATGGCAGCTATATGATATAGTCGTCCGATTATGATAAAATTAAATTTAAAATTCAGAACTAATTAAAATTTTTTTTCCAATTTTACGATCGTTCCTTTGGCAGCTATATGATATAGTCGTCCGATTTTGATAAAATTAAATTCGAAATTCAGAATGAATTAAAAAATGTTATTTCCAAACGTAGGAGCTTATATGTTAAAAAACACCGAAGTTATAACTTGTTTCATATTGTTTTCCCACCGATTTTACGATCGTTCCTATGGCAGCTATATGATATAGTCGTCCGATTTTGATAAAATTTAATTCGAAATTCAAAACTAATTAAAAAATGTTATTTCCAAGCATAGGAGGTTATATGTTAAGGAACACCGAAGCTATAATTTGTTTCATATTATTTTCCCACCAATTTTACGATCGTTCCTATGGCAGCTATATGATATAGTCTTCCGATTTTGATAAAATTTAATTCGAAATTCAAAACTAATTCAAAAATGTTATTTCCAAGGAAAGGAGGTAATAAGTTAAAAAACACCAAAGATATAACTTTTTAACATTTTTTTTCCGATTACTCCTATGGGAGCTATAAAATATAGTTGTCCGATCCGGCTGGTTCCGACTTATATACTACCTGCAAAAGATATAAGACTTTTGGGAAAGTTTCAGCCCGATAGCTTTAAAACTGAGAGACTAGTTTGCGTAGAAACGGACGGACAGACGGACAGACGGACAAACGGACAGACGGACATGGGTAGATCGACTCGTCTACTGATGCTGATCAAGAATATATATACTTTATGGGGTCGGAAACGTCTCCATCACTGCGTTGCAAACTTCTGACTGAAATCATTATACCCTCTGCAAGGGTAAAAAAAACACCGAAGCTATAATTTGTTTCTTATTATTTTCCCACCAATTTTCCGATCGTCCCTATGCCAGCTATATGATATAGTTGTCCGATTTTGATAAAATTAAATTCGAAATTCAGAACTAATTAAAAATGTTATATCCAAGCGTTGGAGGTTATATGTTAAGGAACACCGAAGCTATAATTTGTTTCATATTATTTCCCACCAATTTTACGATCGTTCCTATGGCAGCTATATGATATAGTCTTCCGATCTTGATAGAATTTAATTCGAAATTCAAAACTTATTAAAAAATTTTATTTCCAAGGAAAGGAGGAAATAAGTTAAAAAACACCAAAGATATAATTTTTTAACATTTTTTTTCCCGATTATTCCTATGGGAGCTATAAGATATAGTTGTCCGATCCGGCTGGTTCCGACTTATATACTACCTGCAAAAGATATAAGACTTTTGGGAAAGTTTCAGCCCGATAGCTTTAAAACTGAGAGACTAGTTTGCGTAGAAACGGACGGACAGACGGACAGACGGACAGACGGACATGGCTAGATCGACTCGTCTACTGATGCTGATCAAGAATATATATACTTTATGGGGTCGGAAACGTCTCCTTCACTGCGTTGCAAACTTCTGACTAAAATCATTATACCCTCTGCAAGGGTATAAAAAAACACCGAAGCTATAATTTGTTTCATAATTTTTTCCCACCAGTTTTCCGATCGTCCCTATGGCAGCTATATGATAAAGTCGTCCGATTATGATAAAATTAAATTCAAAATTCAGAACTAATTAAAAATTTTATTTCCAATTTTACGATCGTTCCTTTGGCAGCTATATGATATAGTCGTCCGATTTTGATAAAATTAAATTCGAAATTCAGAATGAATTAAGAAATGTTATTTCCAAGCGTAGGAGGTTATATGTTAAAAAACACCGAAGTTATAATTTGTTTCATTTCTATTTTCCCACCGATTTTACGATCGTTCCTATGGCAGCTATATGATATAGTCGTCCGATTTTGATAAAATTTAATTCGAAATTCAGAACTAATTAAGAAATGTTATTTCCAAGCGTAGGAGGTTATATTTTAAGGAACACCGAAGCTATAATTTGTTTCATATTATTTTCCCACCAATTTTACGATCGTTCCTATGGCAGCTATATGATATAGTCTTCCGATTTTGATAAAATTTAATTCGAAATTCAAAACTAACTAAAAAACAAGAAAGGAAGTTAGCTTCGGCAAGCCGAAGCTTATATACCCTTGCAGCTATAATTATTAAATTTAAAAACACAAAAAATGATATTCCCAATAGTATAAGATAATATGTCAAAAAACACCGAAGCTATAATTTGTTTCATATTATTTTCCTACCAATTTTCCGATCGTTCCTATGGCAGCTATATGATATAGTCGTCCGATTTTGATAAAATTAAATTCGAAACTCAGAACTAATTAAAAAATGTTATTTCCAAGCGTAGGAGGTTATATGTTAAAAAACACCGAAGCTATAATTTGTTTCATATTATTTTCCTACCAATTTTGCGATCGTTCCTATGGCAGCTATATGACATAGTCGTCCGATTTTGATAAAATTTAATTCGAAATTCAGAACTAATTAAAAAATGTTATTTCCAAGCGTTGGAGGTTATATGTTGAAAAACACCGAAGCTAAAATTTTTTTCATATTATTTTTCCACAAATTTTCTGATCGTTCCTATGGCAGCTATATGATATAGTCGTCCGATTTCGATAAAATTTAATTCAAAATTCAAAATTATTTAAAAATTGTTATTTCCAAGCTTAGGAGTTTATATGCTAAAAAACACCAAAGATATAATTTTTTTCATTTTTTTGTCCGATTATTCCTATGGGAGCTATAAGATATAGTTGTCCGATCCGGCTGGTTCCGACTTATATACTACCTGCAAAAGATGTAAGACTTTTGGGAAAGTTTCAGCCCGATAGCTTTAAAACTGAGAGACTAGTTTGCGTAGAAACGGACGGACAGACGGACAGACGGACAGACGGACAGACGGACAGACGGACATGGCTAGATCGACTCGTCTAGTCATGCTGATCAAGAATATATATACTTTATGGGGTCGGAAACGTCTCCTTCACTGCGTTGCAAACTTCTGACTGAAATCAATATACCCTCTGCAAGGGTATAATGATATTTCCAAGGAAAGGAGGTAATAAGTTAAACAACACTAAAGATATAATTTTTTAACATTTTATTTTCGATTATTCCTATGGGAGCTCTAAGATATAGTTGTCCGATCCGGCTGGTTCCGACTTATATACTACCTGCAAAAGATATAAGACTTTTGGGAAAGTTTCAGCCCGATAGCTTTAAAACTGAGAGACTAGTTTGCGTAGAAACGGACGGACAGACGGACAGACGGACAGACGGACATGGCTAGATCGACTCGTCTAGTCATGCTGATCAAGAATATATATACTTTATGGGGTCGGAAACGTCTCCTTCACTGCGTTGCAAACTTCTGACTGAAATCAATATACCCTCTGCAAGGGTATAAAAATGTCATTTCCAAGCTTAAGAGGTTTTATGTTAAAAAAAAAACACCGAAGCTATAATTTGTTTCATATTATTTTCCCACCAATTTTCCGATCGTCCCTATGGCAGCTATATGATATAGTCGTCCGATTTTGATAAAATTATATTCAAATAAAAAAATTCGGAGCTAATTAAAAATTTTATTTCCAATTTTACGATCGTTCCTATGGCAGCTATATGATATAAACGTCCGATTTTGATAAAATTTAATTCGAAGTTCAGAACTAATTAAAAATTGTATTTCCAAGCGTAGGAGGTTATATGTTAAGGAACACCGAAGCTATAATTTGTTTCATATTATTTTCCCACAAATTTTACGATCGTTCCTATTGCAGCTATATGATATAGTCGTCCGATTTTGATAAAATTTAATTCAAAATTCAGAACTAATTTAAAAATGTTATTTCCAAGCGTAGGAGGTTATATGTTAAGGAACACCGAAGCTATAATTTGTTTCATATTATTTTCCCACCGACTTTACGATCGTTCCTATGGCAGCTATATGATATAGTCGTCCGATTTTGATAAAATTTAATTCAAAATTCAGAACTAATTAAAAAATGTTATTTCCAAGCGTAGGAGGTTATATGTTAAGGAACACCGAAGCTATAATTTGTTTCATATTATTTTCCCACCAATTTTACGATCTTTCCTATGGCAGCTATATGATATAGTCTTCCGATTTTGATAAAATTTAATTCGAAATTCAAAACTAATTAAAAAATGTTATTTCCAAGGAAATGAGGTAATAAGTTAAAAACAAGGAAGAACGCTATAGTCCAGTACCTCGACTATCAGATACCCGTTACTCAGCTAAAGGGACCAAAGGAAAATGGAGATATGCAAGCAGCAAAGCAAGATTGAAATGCGCCACCTACCGGCGGTAGACAGATTTAAGCAATGTGGGCGTTAGAGTGGGCGTGGCAAATTTTTTGGATTAATCGATAGGTATTGACGAGACCAATACATTTCAGTTACAATTTTTTATCTAGCATGAAAATTGTGGGCGCCACAGACTTGGGCGGCTTGTGGGCGTTAGAGTGGGCGTGGCATATTCGCGTAACAAACATGCGCTGCGCTCAAGCCTACGGAATATAAATCTGAAATCCCATTTCTCTATCTTCGATATTTTGTAACGAACACGGCAATGTGTGCGGCTATCTGGCAGCGTACTCTGCCTACAGGGTCGGCTGTGCTCAGGGAAAATGGGAGTGGGGTTTTGCTACCTAGAGAACCGCGCCGTCACATAAACTTAAATAGTAGACAGAGTAGGGAACTATTGAATAACTAAACCAAAGCTCAAAGAATCTAATTTTATACTAAGTGTGAGGAATTGCAGATGTCCTTTAATTCCTCTTCAAAAACCCACCCAACCTTGCATAGGCTCGCTTTGCGTAGGGCCAATGCCCTTATTACTGATGCACAGTTACTTCAGGTGTCCCAATTCGCAAACAAATTCACTTCATTTTATACTTCATTCTCAAATACGTACCAAAATTCAATTAAAGATTAGTTGCCCATGGCGGCTGCTTATGATTTTCTTAACGGTAGCTTGCCCATGGCAGATTAACCATATAATGGGTACAAATGACTTCATTTATGTTCTTCATTCAAAAATTTACGTTAACAATTAAGTTTTAAAAAGAAAAAAGGTAGTCTTCAACAAAATAGCACGGGTGTCGAAACTTGAATCTATAGTTATTCTATAGTTATATTACTTGGCTCAGATTGATGTTAACAGACGGTCGGCTATGCCGTACTTACAACATGAATACTTTAAATCTGTTTCCAGTGCAGTCGACAGGCCTGTGGACGGTGTGTGTAAACGAGGATGTGTGTATGCTGAGTGAACTACAAAATATTATTAGTTAACAGTCAATCTAAGTCCAAATATACATACTGTACCCGTGTAATAAGCTTAATTTCTATAAAATTTAAATCTATTCTAAAAACTACAAAAGCGATGCAACAGTCAGATCGGCTGCCGAGATCGGGAGTGAATCCTTAGCTGCGAGGCGGCAGATTCAACAGCTAGAACAAGAGTCCCGGGTGTCTGCTTATCCGCGATACGCTCGTGTTAGACGTGTCGATGGCTAACCATCAGTCCGGGGTTAGGTTACTCGCAACTGGTCAGGAGAATATGGCGAACAACACGTGTATCAATCTAGGAACGGCAAACATAATAACTAACTGGTCAAGGCTAGGTTTACTTTTATTTACCTTAAGTTTTCCTTCGTCTTACAACGGTTGGAAAGCTTGGCTCGAAACTTAAATTTGCACTGGTAAACTGTATGTGGCACGGCTCTAGTAGTCCCGCTCCACGTGTTGGCAGCCAGAGTGGGCCAAAACGAGCACCAGGCGATTTGATCAAATAGCGCTGCGCACTCCTACTTTAGTTTATCCATTAGTACACAATTATTGAAAAATATTAAATTCCCTATGCTCACCTAATTAGTTTTTCAACTATAAGTTGAATGTTGCGATCGGTGCCAGCTAAATTACGCCAGCCACTTTGGGCGTTTGGAAATAGCTTTGTGGTGGTTTACTTATTAGTCTTTTGTCTTGTTGGGCGGTTATTAAGCCCGATATGGTGCATATATATATACACACGGGGACTTAGCACTTCTGTGCAAAATTCGATTTGATTTAAAACGCGTGTGCTTTGGCCGAAAGATCAGAAATAAGAGAACAAAAAAACGCAAATGGCGGGTGCAAGCCCTCTGACAAGCAGTGTTAGAAAATACGAAATTATCGTTTAGTATTTTCTAGGATGTGTGGTTGCCACCAGGTTGCGGAACCAGTAGTGCTATTTTATATTTAAAAAAAAAACAATAATCTTTTCCTAATAATTTCACACTCCTACAGCACAGGACTAATCTTTAGTCTTTATGACAAAGATAAAACCTGAAAAAGGGTGTCTACTGTTACCAAATATCCTTTGCATGATATGTTCCTAATTCCTTTCCGTTTAAATCCTCAAGTAAATAGAGAGAGTTTCCCAGTCTTTGCTTGACACGGACCTTTATTCCTACCGGTGCAAGCTTAGCATTAAAGTGGTCGGCGGCATTGCTAAGGACGAAGTTTCGTTTAATTACCTCGTCTCCTACCTGAAAAGATCGAGGCCTAGATCGGAGGTTATAGGATTGCTCATTCTTTTTATAAGCTTTGTCTAAATGCTTTTGGAGGTCAAAACGTAACGTAGAGAATTGGTCTTGTCGGTTTAGTCGTAAGGAACTTTCATTAAGCAAATTGAGATTTTTGAGTAATTTATAATCTTTTCCGTGACAAATCATATACTGCCCAAAAACAACAAAGAATGGAGATTGAGCTATTGACTGGTGTATATGACGACGCAGAGAACAGTTTATACTACTAAGATATCTATCCAATTCTCTCTGATCGGATCGGGTATAGGCTCTCAATGCAGCATTAATAGACCTATTAACTCTTTCTGCGGCATTGGACTGCGGCGAATAGGCTGCGGTGCAAGTGTGGGTAATACCATACTTAGAAAGAAAAGAAGAAAATTCATGACTTTTGAATTGCGAACCATTATCGCTTACTATAACCTCAGGCGTTCCGTAACAATCAAAAATTTCCTCTTTCAGGTATGACACGACGACTTGAGTTGTAAACTTCTTTACCGGTTTAAGAAACGTGAATTTCGATAGATGATCGAGTACTATAAAGATTCCTATATTACCTGCTTTCGTCCTTGGGAAGGGACCAATAAAGTCTATATAGAGTCTTTGAAATACTCGTTCGCTAACAATTTGTTGTCCTATTGGTGGTTTAAGTTTCTGCGTGGGGTATTTTGTAGTCCTACAAATCTCACAGTTTTTGATGCACTTGCGAACGTCTACAACCATACGCGGCCAGTAAAACTTTCTTCGAATATTTTCCAAACATTTAGCTATACCGCAATGAGAAGAAGACGGCTGATCGTGAGCTGCCTTGATTACACCTTCTCTAAGCTCGACCGGAACCACAAGCTTCCAGGAGTCTTCCGGATGCTCGGAGGAACTGTTAGAGAAACCAACCCGGTGATAAAGAAAACCATCTATTACTTGAAAATCCGGTAGTTGAGACTGCGTTAACTTTTCTTTAAGTTGCGAATAGCTGGAGGATTGAAAGAATTCGGATTCCACATCAATTTCTGGGAGAACATCGATATCAATTGTGGCAAGGCCTTCATCCGATTCAAAAGATCTTGAAATGGCATCGGCTACTACATTTTCACTACCTCGACGATGTTCTATGCTAAAATTAAATTTTGAGTGCCCACCTAGCAAGTCTTCCTTGAAGGTCTTGCTGCGTCATGAGCCATCGGAGACTTGCATGATCAGTCACAACAGTAAATTCATGACCCTCAATATACATTCGAAATCTTTTAATAGCTAAAACTACTGCTAAGCATTCAAGTTCCGTAGTAGAGTAATTCCTTTGAGATCTATTAAGCTTCTTAGACATATATGCAATAGGGCGTTCTATTCCGTTTTCATCACATTGAGCTAGAAGCGCTCCCACACCATTGATCGAGGCATCACACTGCACTATAAACGGTTTTTCGTAATTAGGATGTACTAATAATGGAGCAGTGGTCAGAGCCTTTTTCAATTGTTCAAACGAAACTTGGGCGTTATCATTCCAGTGAAATTCTTTTCCTCGCAACAACTTGGTTAGGTGGAAGGTTTGTTCCGAATATTGGTTAATAAACCGTTGATACCAACCGGTCATCCCGAGGAATCTCTTAAGTTGACGTTTGGTTTTTGGAACAGGAAAGTTGGACACGGCGGTTACTTTATTGGGATTCACTTGCAAAGTTCCCTCTCCAACAATGTACCCTAAGTAGTCGATTTTCTTTAAGCAAAACTGACTTTTGGCGATATTAATAGTAAGACCTGCCTTTCATAGTTGCGTAGCGACTTCGGCCAGATGAGAAAGATGCTCTTCGAAACTTGAAGACATGACTAATAGGTCATCTAAATATACCATCACGTGTGATTTCATTCTATAAGGTATTACTTTATCCATAAGTCTACAAAGTGTTTGCGGAGCATAAGTTAGTTCGAAAGGCATTCGTGTAAATTGATATAAAGGACGGTTGGGTATAGTTATTGCGGTTTTTGGTTTCGATTCTTCGTCTAGACATTTCTGCCAAAACGCATCTTTTAAATCAATTTTCGATATGCAGTGTACTGGAGGTAAGCGACTTAGTAAACCTTCAATAAGAGGAGTAGGATAAGCTTCCTTTACTTTAACAGAATTAAGCTTCCTAGAATCTAAGCAAATTCTCACTTTGCCTGGTTTTACGACCAAGACTGCCGGAGAAGACCATGGGGACGCGGGCGCTTCTTCTAGTACTCCCAGACTAATCATGCGGTCTACTTCTTGGCATAACTGAAGCTCTTTGGCTGGAGATAGGTTGTAATATCTTTGCTTAATTGCTTTTGCTGCACCGGTGTCAATATGATGTTCAATTAGGGTTGTTTTACCTAAACCACTTTTTTCAGACGATGGAAAGAATTCGATAACAGCTTGTAATCGGTTTCGGTCGGTTGCATTAAGCAAGACTGTGTCACTTAAATCATTGGAGTCAGAGATTTCGGAAATAGTCGTTGGACTGGATATTCGAAGACCAAATAGTTTCCAAAAATCCATTCCGCAGATTATATCTTGTTTAATACTGGGTACTAATAAAATTCTACATCCTGAGATAAGGAGTTATAGTGAATCGGAACGACAATGGTAGCGGTGACGTTTTGATTTTGTCCGTCGGCTGTACGAACATAACATTTTAACTTCCTTAACCCTGGATGATCTGTAGGAATATGCTTAGCCAATTTACCACCTACTACGCATTTGTTAGCTCCACTATCAAGCAAGGCCAAGAATGTTTTGTTAAATAATTCCAAAGCGATGTAAGGACGGTTGTCATTGTCCTGCCTAACAATAGAGGATACGACATATTTCTTCATTTTTCGCTGCTGTTTCCAAAATGAACACATTCGATTAGCCGATCGAGATTTGTTGGCGGAATTAATTCGTAGTGTAAATATTTCCGCTCTGCGTTGATAATAGTTACGTACTCTTTCATGGTAGGGGATAATTTTAAAGTTTCGTGAGGGCTCTGTAGTGTTTTTAATTAACATACAGTTGGGTTTGTCTAATTCTGGGTTATATGTTGTCGAGTCAGGTTGAGAGTTACTTAAATTAGAAGACGGAAGATGATTAATACCTACTATTGATGCTGAGTTTGAAACAGGATATCCACCAGTCAGAATTGATGGACATCCTCTTACGAGTTTTCCGACGGGGGATTACATTTCAAGCAACTAGGCTTATAAGTGTCAAGACGACCACACCCATAGCAAAATATGCGTCTGGCTTTGAGGCAATCATGATATCTGTGTCCGGTTTCCTCACAATTCCAACATTTATAACGCTCAGCATTGCGCATCACATTTATTTCTACGTCGTTCAATGTTTGATAATTCTCTTCTTCCCTAGGCTCTTCAACCTGCACTAGCTCATTTACAAATCGCCGGCTTGGAGGAGGCCGGGCTGCCGATCTACCTGCCGTGCTAATGAGAAATCGTTCGTGTTTGTGGCACTCTGCTCTTAAGGAGGCAATGTTTGGGGTCAAAACATGTAATAATTCTAGTCGTAATTCAGGTTTAAGGTTCTTATTAACGTTGGTAACTAGTTCACTGTCGGACATAGGCTCACGCAAAGCATCTGCAATCGTTAGGATAGCATCTAGAAAATCGTCAAAATTTTCTCCGCTTTTCTGCTTCCTATGTCGAAGAGAGTCTTTAATCTCTTCGTCAGTGCGCTGTTCTCTATACCGTTCACGGAGACTTGTACACAGGTGAAACCACTTCGGTTCACTTGAAGTTCTCTGGAAACGCCAGTAAAATTGTAAAGCTGGTCCGGAAAATAGTACGTTGGCAAATTGGTATAGCAAATTCCAGTTTGCGTTTAGACATTGTATAGTCAAACTATTTATCCTATAGATGAAGTCTTCAACAGGCATGTCATTTGCCATGCCAGTAAATTTCACATTCCAATTAGAAATAACGCTTGAAACTTTGTCAGGACGATATACGGCTTGTGCCAAAGGATCACCTGAAGGCAATCGTATACTAGAGCCTTGATTACTATCAACTCTGCTTGCATTGGATCGATTTAAGTTACCAGGATTTTCTACAGGGATATTATTTCGCAGATTTTGGGAATTATTAGCCAACTGAAGGTTTCGCATCGTATTACTGATCTCATCCGCTACTGCTGCAACCATGCTAACGCGAAAGGTTTCTAAGGAGTCTGTGATTAACTGCTGTACTCGAGTTTCGGAAATGCTAGAACGTTCAGTTGATCTATGTGTTGTGTTTTGGCTTCTCAAGCTAGAGTGTGCTCTCTGATTCGTTGAGTTCTGATGGGAATTCGCTCTTGTGTTTGGTCTAGTTCGGTTAACGGCACCAGTATCAGTTAACAGCACCTATTAGTATCATTAGTAGACCTATTCGGTTGAGCAGCAGGAAAGGTTATCAGTTGTACCAGGGTACAAGCACTTCGGCAAAGCGGACAAGTTTCATTAGTTCCTAACCACAGTACCACGCATGTTCTGTGAAATTAATGTCTACAAGGGGTTTCTGCAAGTTCAGTATCTATTACCATAGTATCATTGCAAATAATACAAAGAGAACGTTCATCTCCACTATCGGTGACTGCAACCTCGTCTCGATTAGGCTGAACTGACATGTTGTAGTATTATAATAATTTATCAAATATTGTAAATATAAAAAACTCTGATTTAAAATTGGGACTCTCCTTTAGTTACCGTGCATCAAATGAATATTAATATAAAATTAGGGCTTCTGTTGAGCAAAAGACTTTTAATATTAGGAAGCAAGTGCACTACTGCTGAGTGTCTTTCCAAAAACTATTCAGCTAAACAAATCTCAAAGCAGTAATGACTTAATGTTTGATCTCTAAAAATATAATCATGAGTACTTGCTAGAAATTTCCAACAAAGTAAATCTCTAATGACTTTTCTTAGGTGTATCAAATGTGATTAATAAAAGAATAATGTTGCTTGGTGCGAATTCGAGCTTTTCCCCAAATCTCACATTCCGAAGCAATTCATTTATTGTTGATATGGGAATTAGGATTGAGCGATAACATAATCTAGGTTCAGCACCTGCAAGAACGCGCGATGTCTGAATTCCAAAGTATCACATTAAGGCTCAAATTAGGAAACTATACAAAAAAAATTGGATTTTACTTTAGAATATTGCATTGGGTAGCGACACGAAAAATTAACTCTGTTATCTTCTCAAGATACGGTATTTTCCTGATTTCCGATCGCCCCACATTGGGCGCCAAAGAATATGTAACGAACACGGCAATGTGTGCGGCTATCTGGCAGCGTACTCTGCCTACAGGG
The DNA here is from genome assembly GCF_014743375.2 of Drosophila subpulchrella. Taxonomy (NCBI): domain Eukaryota; kingdom Metazoa; phylum Arthropoda; class Insecta; order Diptera; family Drosophilidae; genus Drosophila; species Drosophila subpulchrella. The sequence continues at coordinate 754,049 of NW_023665489.1, read as the reverse complement.
TCGGCTGTGCTCAGGGAAAATGGGAGTGGGGTTTTGCTACCTAGAGAACCGCGCCGTCACATAAACTTAAATAGTAGACAGAGTAGGGAACTATTGAATAACTAAACCAAAGCTCAAAGAATCTAATTTTATACTAAGTGTGAGGAATTGCAGATGTCCTTTAATTCCTCTTCAAAAACCCACCCAACCTTGCATAGGCTCGCTTTGCGTATGTGGCTAATGCCTTTATTACTGATGCACAGTTACTTCAGGTGTCCCAATTCGCAAACAAATTCACTTCATTTTATACTTCATTCTTAAATACGTACCAAAATTCAATTAAAGATAAGTTGCCCATGGCGGCTGCTTATGATTTTCTTAACGTTAGCTTGCCCATGGCAGATTAACCATATAATGGGTACAAATGACTTCATTTATGTTCTTCATTCAAAAATTTACGTTAACAATTAAGTTTTAAAAAGAAAAAAGGTAGTCTTCAACACAATAGCACGGGTGTCGAAACTTGAATCTATAGTTATTCTATAGTTATATTACTTGGCTCAGATTGATGTTAACAGACGGTCGGCTATGCCGTACTTACAACATGAATACTTTAAATCTGTTTCCAGTGCAGTCGACAGGCCTGTGGACGGTGTGTGTAAACGAGGATGTGTGTATGCTGAGTGAACTACAAAATATTATTAGTTAACAGTCAATCTAAGTCCAAATATACATACTGTACCCGTGTAATAAGCTTAATTTCTATAAAATTTAAATCTATTCTAAAAACTACAAAAGCGATGCAACAGTCAGATCGGCTGCCGAGATCGGGAGTGAATCCTTAGCTGCGAGGCGGCAGATTCAACAGCTAGAACAAGAGTCCCGGGTGTCTGCTTATCCGCGATACGCTCGTGTTGGACGTGTCGATGGCTAACCATCAGTCCGGGGTTAGGTTACTCGCAACTGGTCAGGAGAATATGGCGAACAACACGTGTATCAATCTAGGAACGGCAAACATAATAACTAACTGGTCAAGGCTGGGTTTACTTTTATTTACCTTAAGTTTTCCTTCGTCTTACAACGGTTGGAAAGCTTGGCTCGAAACTTAAATTTGCACTGGTAAACTGTATGTGGCTCGGCTCGAGTAGTCCCGTGTTGGCAGCCAGAGTGGGCCAAAACGAGCACCAGGCGATTTGATCAAATAGCGCTGCGCACTCCTACTTTAGTTTATCCATTAGAACACAATTATTGAAAAATATTAAATTCCCTATGCTCACCTAATTAGTTTTTCAACTATAAGTTGGATGTTGCGATCGGTGCCAGCTATATTACGCCAGCCACTTTGGGCGTTTGGAAATAGCTTTGTGGTGGTTTACTTATTAGTCTTTTGTCTTGTTGGGCGGTTATTAAGCCCGATATGGTGCATATATATATACACACGGGGACTTAGCACTTCTGTGCAAAATTCGATTTGATTTAAAACGCGTGTGCTTTGGCCGAAAGATCAGAAATAAGAGAACGAAAAAACGCAAATGGCGGGTGCAAGCCCTCTGACAAGCAGTGTTAGAAAATACGAAATTATCGTTTAGTATTTTCTAGGATGTGTGGTTGCCACCAGGTTGCGGAACCAGTAGCGCTATTTTATATTAAAAAAAAAAAACAATAATCTTTTCCTAATAATTTCACACCCCTACAGCACAGGACTAATCTTTAGTCTTTATGACAAAGATAAAACCTGAAAAAGGGTGTCTACTGTTACCAAATATCCTTTGCATGATATGTTCCTAATTCCTTTCCGTTTAAATCCTCAAGTAAATAGAGAGAGTTTCCCAGTCTTTGCTTGACACGGACCTTTATTCCTACCGGTGCAAGCTTAGCATTAAAGTGGTCGGCGGCATTGCTAAGGGCGAAGTTTCGTTTAATTACCTCGTCTCCTACCTGAGATCGAGGCCTAGATCGGAGGTTATAGGATTGCTCATTCTTTCCATAAGCTTTGTCTAAATGCTTTTGGAGGTCAAAACGTAACGTAGAGAATTGGTCTTGTCGGTTTAGTCGTAAGGAACTTTCATTAAGCAAATTGAGATTTTTGAGTAATTTATAATCTTTTCCGTGACAAATCATATGCTGCCCGAAAACAACAAAGAATGGAGATTCAGCTATTGACTGGTGTATATGACGACGCAGAGAACAGTTTATACTACTAAGATATCTATCCCATTCTCTCTGATCGGATCGGGTATAGGCTCTCAATGCAGCATTAATAGACCTATTAACTCTTTCTGCGGCATTGGACTGCGGCGAATAGGCTGCGGTGCAAGTGTGGGTAATACCATGCTTAGAAAGAAAAGAAGAAAATTCATGACTTTTGAATTGCGAACCATTATCGCTTACTATAACCTCAGGCGTTCCGTAACAATCAAAAATTTCCTCTTTCAGGTATGACACGACGACTTGAGTTGTAAACTTCTTTACCGGTTTAAGAAACGTGAATTTCGATGGATGATCGAGTACTATAAAGATTCCTATATTACCTCTTTTCGTCCTTGGGAAGGGACCAATAAAGTCTATATAGAGTCTTTGAAATACTCGTTCGCTAACAATTTGTTGTCCTATTGGTGGCTTAAGTTTCTGCGTGGGGTATTTTGTAGTCCTACAAATCTCACAGTTTTTGATGTAATTGCGAACGTCTACAACCATACGCGGCCAATAAAACTTTCTTCGAATATTTTCCAAACATTTAGCTATACCGCAATGAAAGTTTCAGCCCGATAGCTTTAAAACTGAGAGACTAGTTTGCGTAGAAACGGACGGACAGACGGACAGACGGACATGGCTAGATCGACTCGTCTAGTGATGCTGATCAAGATATATATACACTTTATGGGGTCGGAAACGTCTCCTTCACTGCGTTGCAAACTTCTGACTGAAATCATTATACCCTCTACAAGGGTATAAAAATGTCATTTCCAAGCTTAAGAGGTTTTATGTTAAAAAAAAAACACCGAAGCTATAATTTGTTTTATATTATTTTCCCACCAATTTTACGATCGTCCCTATGGGAGCTATATGATATAGTCGTCCGATTTTGATAAAATTTAATTCAAAATTCAGAACTAATTTAAAAATGTTATTTCCAAGCGTAGGAGGTTATATGTTAAGGAACACCGAAGCTATAATTTGTTTCATATTATTTTCCCACCAATTTTACGATCGTTCCTATGGCAGCTATATGATATAGTCGTCCGATTTTGATAAAATTAAATTCGAAATTCAGAACTAATTAAAAAATGTTATTTCCGAGCGTAGGAGGTTATATGTTAAGGAACACCGAAGCTATAATTTGTTTCATATTATTTTCCCACCAATTTTACGATTGTTCCTATGGCAGCTATATGATATAGTCTTCCGATTTTGATAAAATTTAATTCGATACTCAAAACTAATAAAAAAATGTTATTTCCAAGGAAAGGAGGTAATAAGTTAAAAAACACCAAAGATATAATTTTTTAACATTTTTTTCCGATTATTCCTATGGGAGCTATAAGATATACTTGTCCGATCCGGCTGGTTCCGACTTATATACTACCTGCAAAAGATATAAGACTTTTGGGAAAGTTTCAGCCCGATAGCTTTAAAACTGAGAGACTAGTTTGCGTAGAAACGGACGGACAGATGGACAGACGGACATGGCTAGATCGACTCGTCTAGTGATGCTGATCAAGAATATATATACTTTATGGGGTCGGAAACGTCTCCTTCACTGCGTTGCAAACTTCTGACTGAAATCATTATACCCTCTGCAAGGGTATAAAAAAAACACCGAAGCTATAATTTGTTTCATATTATTTTCCCACCAATTTTCCGATCGTCCCTATGGCAGCTATATGATATAGTCGTCCGATTATGATAAAATTAAATTCAAAATTCAGAACTAATTAAAAATTTTATTTTGATAAAATTAAATTCGATATTCAGAATGAATTAAAAAGTGTTATTTTCAATCGTAGGAGGTTATTTGTTAAAAAACACCGAAGTTATAATTTGTTTCAAATTATTTTCCCACCGATTTTACGATCGTTCCTATGGCAGCTATATGATATAAACGTCCGATTTTGATAAAATTTAATTCGAAGTTCAGAACTAATTAAAAATTTTATTTCCAAGCGTAGGAGGTTATATGTTAAGGAACACCGAAGCTATAATTTGTTTCATATTATTTTCCCACAAATTTTACGATCGTTCCTATGGCAGCTATATGATATAGTCGTCCGATTTTAATAAAATTAAATTCGAAATTCAGAACTAATTAAAAAATGTTATTTCCAAGCGTAGGAGGTTATATGTTAAGGAACACCGAAGCTATAATTTGTTTCATATTATTTTCCCACCAATTTTACGATCGTTCCTATGGCAGCTATATGATATAGTCTTCCGATTTTGATAAATTTTAATTCGAAATTCAAAACTAACTAAAAAATGTTATTTCCAAGGAAAGGAGGTAATAAGTTAAAAAACACCAAAGATATAATTTTTTAACATTTTTTTTCCGATTATTCCCATGGGAGCTATAAGATATAGTTGTCCGATCCGGCTGGTTCCGACTTATATACTACCTGCAAAAGATATAAGACTTTTGGGAAAGTTTCAGCCCGATAGCTTTAAAACTGAGAGACTAGTTTGCGTAAAAACGGACGGACAGACGGACAGACGGACAGACGGGCATGGCTAGATCGACTCTTGATGCTGATCAAGAATATATATACTTTATGGGGTCGGAAACGTCTCCTTCACTGCGTTGCAAACTTCTGACTGAAATCATTATACCCTCTGCAAGGGTATAAAAACACCGAAGTTATAATTTGTTTCATATTATTTTCCCACCGATTTTACGATCGTCAGACGGACATGGCTAGATCGACTTGTCTAGTGATGCTGAATATAGTGAAAGAATATATATACTTTATGGGGTCGGAAACGTCTACTTCACTGCTTTGCAAACTTCTGACTGAAATCATTATACCCTCTGCAAGGGTATAAAATGTTATTTCCAAGCCTAGGAGGGTATATGCTAAAAAACTCTAAAGATATAAATTTTTTTTATTTTTTTTTCGATTATTCCTATGGGAGCTATAAGATATAGTAGTCCGATCCGGCTGGATACGACTTATATACTACCTGCAAAAGATATAAGACTTTTGGGAAAGCTTCAGCCCGAGACTTTTTTCACACTGAGAGACTTTGCGTAGAAACTGACGGACAGACGGTCATGGCTAGATCGACTCGTCTAGTCATGCTGATCAGGAATATATATACTTTATGGGATCGGAAACGTCTCCTTCACTACGTTGCAAACTTCTGACTGAAATCAATATACCCTCTGCAAGGGTATACAAATTGTAAAGGTCGTTTCTTTGTCATGAAATGTTGTGAGGAGTTGAATAACTCCTCACAAATAGAAGCAGCAGCAGATGGCCGGCCGCTTACCAGATACGCGGCGAATTCGCGTAGTAACGGCGCGGCGAAGAGAGTTTTTTTAGACTTTGATGGAGAACAAGAGAGTTTGGAGACTTTGATGGAGAACGAGAGAGTTTGGAGACCAAGGTTGGAGATCAGGAGAGATTGGAGACCAAGGAGCGGAGAATGAGAGAATGGAGACTTCACGGGCAAGGCAAGAGTGCCGTGTGCGAAAGCGGATAACGGAACTCCACCGGACTTTGGACTCTCCCGTGAACTTTGGACCGGGAGAAGAAGTGCCACATCTCGGCAGTGGAGTGGCACACAGGCGTGCCACAAGCTTCACGGGAATCAGCGGGACGGCAGCTGTGGGCAGAGCATCGGTTGGGAGCGGTACGTGAAGGACAAGTGGGTCAACCCAAGGCACGGACTTTGGACCCGGAGTGGAGAGATCCAGCGGGCCGTGCGCAAAAGGGAAATAACGGTTCCCGGAGGCCCTATATAAGGCCGCAGAGCGCTGGCAGCTGGATCAGTCGATCACGAGGAGTCAAACCTTCAAGATCAGTTAAAGTACCAAGTGATTAGTCAGTCAAGCAAGTAATCTACGAGGGAGCTACAACCAAGCGAGTCGTCGGAAGCAGCGCCGTGGGAAGCACACAAGGAGCAAGATCGCCACGTCGAGACGTTCGGGATTGGGACATCAGGAATCTCCGAATTGAGACACAAGTGGCTGAGTTCCGGAAGGCATCACACGGCTAAGTGAAGGCGTTCGTTTTTCCAACTTTGTCACGACCACACCCTGGCGAGTCGCCCGACGGGTCTGTCAGAGACAAGCGGAAGAGCCCTACGACGAAGAACCGTCAGTTTGGGGAGGAAAGTTGTCTGAGACCCAGCGTACCTTGCCCGACCAAGCAGGACCTGGCGTGACGGACGAGCGGTAGATCGATTGGCGGTTTCAAGGGGCGGTCGCCTGGAGAGCCCTGCGATTACCGGCGAAGTTCCTGAACAGCAACCGCCCAACTCCCCGAGTGCCAGAACGACAAGCTACTGGTCAGGAGACAACGCAGAGGACATCGGCAGCGACGCCAGCAGACATTTCCGGCAGCCACGTTACCATCGCCGCGCGAAGCTCATTGGGAAGCGCAGGCGCGTCACGGACGATAAGCATTAGGGTGAAGCCGGGTGGAAAGTTCGTCTGCGCTAGTAGTAAAGCAAAGTGAACTACTAGGAAGCTTCCTGGCGGCAGCCGGGACTGTCAGCGCGATCTGAGCAAACACCTAGCGGGACCGTCCGGGACAGAGCAAGGGACAGGTATTGCTTCGAAAGGCGTCGGCCTGGAGAGCAAGGCTTGTTCACCCTAGTCTGAGAACGGTGACGCTTCCCTAAGCACACAAGGCCGAACTCTCTGCGAGTCTAAGGCGCAACAAGCGACCCCGAGGCAGCGCGTCGGCAAGCAAGCAGAAGCGGCCACTACGAGCGTCCCGAGACACAGGAGCCAGCGGACGTCGAGTCAACGCGTCGACAAGCCAGGAAGAGGAGCACTAGCAGCCGGCGGAACCAGAGCAAGGAGATACCGAAGCCAGCCCAGCCACACACCCGCTGTACTAATACCACGAGAATAAATCCCACTGTTACCATTTGAACCCTTTGTTTTCTTACTGATCTACGGGGCAGTCACGTCATATAAATTTGGTGGGACGAACACACAATCTTCTGAGCTAGCCGCACGAATCTCGTAGCGAGCAGACATACAAAATCAGTTCCTCACAATATTCTTGATCAGGATCACTAGCCGAGTCGATCTAGCCATGTACGTCTATCCATATGAACGCTGTGATCTCGCAAGCAATATAAAGGCTACAGTACTGGGATCAGGCATGCAGATTCCTGAGATTCCTGCGCAGCGCAAGTTTGTTTCGTCAGTGAGCCACGCCCACTATAACGCCCGCTGCTAGAATTCAGCCGCACAGAGTGTGGCATGCTAGTTTGAGCCCTTACAGGTCACTGGCTCGTTGGCACACATGCTGTCAGGCTAAAAGCCCCAAAAAATTACTTCTGTAGAAGCTGCAGGGATGAAGAGGAAGAGGAATCGGTAGAACAGCTTATCTGCTTCTGCCCAGCCTTATGCAGACTGAAACACTTAGCAAGCGCCTTCATCGACGATCTTACCGAAATATCGGAGATTAATCTTAAAAACATAAGTTCTTTTGTGAAACCTTCCGGGTGAAAGACATGCTGATCAACTTAACACAGGTTGAAACATATAAGATATGGGAACCTAGAAAATGAAAGACCAGATCATGCGGTATCATAACGGACCCATAGAGGTCAAAGTGTGTCGGACTATAGTCCGACAGCCGCCCTACCCTAACCTAACCTTCGGTGACGTGGTGAAATCTTTTAATTTTAAAGACATAACAATTCTACCAAAGGTTATTATACCCGTTACTCGTAGAGTAAAGGGGTATACTAGATTCGTCGGAAAGTATGTAACAGGCAGAAAAAGCGATTCCGACCCCATAAAGTATATATATTCTTGATCAGGATCACTAGCCGAGTCGATCTAGCCATGTCCGTCTATCCGTCTGTCCGTCTGTCCGTATGAACGCTGAGATCTCGAATACTATAAGAGCTACAATAATGGGACTAGGCATGCAGATTCCTGAGACTCCTGCGCAGCGCAAGTTTGTTTTAGCTGAGTACCACGCCCACTCTAACGCCCACAAGCCGCCTAAAACTGTGACTCTAACAGTTTTGATGCTATTGTTCTCATAAATACCTATCGATTGAGCCAAAAAAATGTTTGCCACGCCCATTTTAACGCCCATAAACCGCCCACAAACTTTAAAAAATCGTTAGTATGAACGCGGATATCTTGGAAACTATCAAAGATAGAGAATTGGGATTTCAGATTTAGATTCCGTAGCCTTGTACAAAGCGCAAGTTTGTTATGCGAATATGCCACGCCCACTCTAACGCCCACAAGCCGCCCAAACCTGTGGCGCCCACAATTTTCATGTTAGATACAAAATTTTAACTGAAATGTATTGGTCTCGTCAATTCACACCGATTGACCAAAAAAAAAATTTGCCACGCCCACTATAAAGCCCATAACGCCTAAGTCTGTATATCGCCCACATAACCATATATTGAGATCGCGGGGGTGACGCATTTCAATCTCGCTTTTCTGCTTGCATACCTCCATTTTCCTTTGGTCCCTTTAGCTGAGTAACGGGTATCTGATAGTCGAGGTACTCGACTATAGCGTTCTTCGTTGTTTTTAATGTAGAAGGACTTAATGCACTGTAGCTTTAAAATAATTTGACCCCATAAAACAGAATGGGACTTAACATGGTCTTAAAATGGATCGTTAGTGATCTTGATCAAGAATATGTATTCTTTTTAAGGCCGGTAACGCCAGCAGACATTTCCGGCAGCCACGTTACCATCGTCGCGGCCGTCAAGCTGTAGGGTGAAGCCGGGTGAAACGTTCGTCTGCGCTAGGCGTAAAGCAAAGTGATCTGCTTGGCAGCCTCCTGGCGGTAGCCTTGACTGTCAGCGCGATCTGAGCAAGAACCTAGCGGGACCGTCCGGGACAGAGCAAGGGACAGGTATTGCCTCAAAAGGCGTCGGCCTGGAGAGCAAGGCTTGTTCACCCTAGTCTGAGAACGGTGACGGTTCCCTAAGCCCACAAGGCCGAACTCTCTGCGAGTCTAAGGCGCAACAAGCGACCCCGAGGCAGCGCGTCGGCAAGCAAGCAGAGGCGGCCACTACGAGCGTCCCGAGACACAGGAGCCAGCGGACGTCGAGTCAACGCGTCGACAAGCCAGGAAGAGGAGCACTAGCAGCCGGCGGAACCAGAGCAAGGAGATACCGAAGCCAGCCCAGCCACACACCCGCTGTACTAATACCACGAGAATAAATCCCACTGTTACCATTTGAACCCTTTGTTTTCTCACTGATCTACGGGACAGTCATGTCATATAAATTTGGTGGGACGAACACACAATCTTCTGAGCTAGCCGCACGACTCTCGTAGCGAGCAGACAAAAAAATCAGTTCGTTACATTACACTTTCAATTGAAGTATGGCAACATATCGCCTTGCTAGAGTTTTTCTGGCCAACTTTCAGTAACATACCGTAGGACCTGTTCGAGAAGTTTATCCTTTTCGACGTTATTGCGAAGGGTTTCAGAATTGATCGGTGTTGACAGTACAGTGTAACAAGCTTTTTCTTCTCTGTCGATAGCCAGATCCGTGCCCACAGAAAGGCGCGACCATTACTAAAAAGTCAGTTATATTTGGCGTTTATACCCGTTACTCGTAGAGTAAAAGGGTATACTAGATTCGTCGGAAAGTATATAACAGGCAGAAGAAAGCGTTTCCGACCCCATAAAGTATATATATTCTTGATCAGGATCACTAGCCGAGTCGATCTAGCCGTGTCCGTCTGTCCGTTTGTCCGTCTGTCCGTCTGTCCGTCTGTCTGTCTGTCCGGATGAACGCTGAGATCTCGGAAACTATAAGAACTAGGCTATTGAGATTTGGCGTGCAGATTCCTGAGCTTCTTCCGCAGCGCAAGTTTGTTTCAGTAGAGTGCCACGCCCACTCTAACGCCCACAATTCGCCCAAAACTGTGGCTCCTACAGTTTAATGCTAGAGTAAAAATTTAAACTGAAATGAATTGTACTCATCAATACCTATCGATTGACATAAAAAAAAGTTTGCCACGCCCACTTTAACGCCCACAAACTTCAAAAAATCGTAAGTATGATCGCGGATATCTCGGAAACTATCAAAGATAGAGCATTGGGATTTCAGATTTAGATTCCGTAGCCTTGTACGCAGCGCAAGTTTGTTATTCGAATATGCCACGCCCACTCTGCATATCTCCATTTCCCCTTGGTCCCTTTAGCTGAGTAACGGGTATCCGATAGTCGAGGTACTCGACTATAGCGTTCTTCCTTGTTTTTTTCTCTTTTTTTTTGTTAAATGTTGGTGCGGTGCGTGTTTCTGTCTTTTGTTACCAGCTGGCTACGGTGTAGATCTGATTCTGCACAGTCCTCTTCCTTTCCTCGGTTAACAACTAGACGAGTTCGTCCGACGCCTTCCCTTAAGAATCTCCGGATGCTACGGTGTGTGCCTGGACTGCGCGCCTTGTGTTGCTTGTCTCCCTCCGCGCATACTCTCTTCTACGTGGCATAAACGGTTGACTCTGGCTCGCGTCCGACGCTGAAACCTGTTGACTTGCGTGTCTGTTGCCGTTTTGTAAGTGTTCCTTCCGCCTGGCGTAATCGCGGATGACTCTGGCAACTGCCCGACGCTGAATCCTGTTGCCTTGCGGTTGGGTTCACCAACCATCCTTATCCACGTCCTTGTGACCTATCCTTATGGTTGACCTTTCTGCGTGGCGTGTGGATGACTCTCGCTTAGGCCTGACGCATAATCCTGTGGCCTCGCAGTCTGGACCAACGTGAAATCCTTATCCATGTCCTTGTGCTATCCTGATTGTCCTTTCCGTGTGGCGTATGGATGACTCTCGCTTCGGCCTGACGCCTAGTCTTGTCACCTCATACCTGTTCTTAGACATTTGACGTTTCTGCTGTCTGCTCGTTTTGTTGTTTCTTGAGCTCGCCAACGTGAACTGTCCTTTCTTTCTTCGATTGTGTGTGGCGGATTTTACAGATCACTGGAGAGACGAAATCTACCACCTGGTAAGGGCCATCGTACCTCGGGGCTAGTTTTGCAGCGAATCCTTCAGCCGCTTTGGAGAGGTGATGCTCCTTGGCCCACACTATGTCGCCCACCGCTGGTGACCATTGCCTCCTTCTCAGATTATAGTGTCTGGCTTGGTCCTGGGACGCCTTTTCCATATTTCGCCGCACGATCTCGAATACCTCTCTTAGTTTGTTGGCATTTTCCTCAGCGGTCTCCGTAGCTCGTCCAGTGCCTAGGGTTTCCTTATCATATAGGCTACTGGGTAGACGTGGTTCCCTGCCCTGGGTAAGAAACGCCGGTGTATGGCCGGTGGATTCCGATGTGCTCGCGTTCACTGCTAGCATAATCTCCGGCCACTTCTCGTCCCAGTTTCTCTGGTCGTGCCCTGCGAATTGCGCAATCATGGTCTTGACCGTTCTGTTTGCACGTTCGGTCGGATTCTCTTGTGGTGTGTATGGTGCGGTGAACTGTTGTCTGATACCCATTTCAGCCAGGAAAGTTTTAAAGATGCGGCTTGCAAACTGTACTCCGTTGTTCATTATGACCACCTTCGGGACCCCGTACCTTGCGATTATGCGCTCCCTAAACGCCTTTTTGAGCGACTCGGCTGCCGCACTGCGCAGGGGCACCAGTTCCGTCCACTTCGAAAATCTGTCTATCATGACCAGCAGCATTTGATTCCCGTGCTTAGATCTTCGTAGGGGTCCCACGAAGTCTGCGCATACCGTGGCCCATGGTTCATCCGGCACTTGGGTCAACATCTTCCCGGCCGCCTGCATCTGATTGGGCTTAAACCGCATGCAAATCTCGCATTTTCGTACGTGGGCTCGGGCGTCTCTATGCATGCCCGGCCAGTAGTATCGGGCTGCCAACCGTGCAATTGTCCTTCGGCTTCCTACGTGTCCCGCAGACGGTGCGTCGTGGTTCTCCCTCAACAGTGTTTCTCGTAGCGACTTTGGGACGCACATCTTCCATGACGCGACGTCTTCACTGCCTGCTCGGTGAGGTATGTTTCTGTATAGTGTCTCACCCTCAATAACATAGTCCGGGTACTTCTGCGGTTGGGTCCTTATCTTTTCGCCCATGTCCTTGATCCAGCTGCACCCTCCTGAAGCTATTGCGGGGCATTGGGTAGGCATCCTTCACTGACTTCGCGTTGATCTGTCTAAAGTCGACACACAGTCTCCACTTGCCTGTCTTATTTTTCACCATCACGATGGGGGAGCTGTACGGGCTCTTTGAATGCTCTATGAACCCCATTTGGAGAAGCTCGTTCACCTTTGCGTTGATTTCCCCTTGAATTTTTTGGTTCTTTGGGTAGTATCTCTGCTTTATTGGCTTGTCGTCCTTCATTTTGATCTGGTGTTCTGCCATATTCGATGTTCCCGTCATTGTGCTGAAGTATGCCAGCTGTGTTTCAAGGAACGCTGTAGCATCGTCCAACTCGTTTACTTGTTGAACGACTGCTACTGATAGCTTCGATTGTGGCTTTGTAGCTTTTCCCACCAATCATCACAGCTGCGGACAACTGCTGCTCCTCCTCGACTAGCTTGCCCGTTAGTTTGGAGAGGTGGCATTGTGCGATCCCCGCTCGCCTCTCTGCGGCTGAGATCGCTGGCCATTTCCCGATCCTTGGCAGCAATCGACGCTCCTAACACCCACCTTGCCGCATATCCAGCAAAACAGCAGCCGCTGGTTTCGACATCCTCTAGCCCAGTGTCCGTTCCCACTGCATTTCCGACAGGCCTCCTGCGGGTCTTTGATATGGTTGGCATCTTGTGGCCTCTGTGTGTTGCTTGGCGGCCTCCACAAGGTATTGTTTGGCTGTCTCTGTTGCTGTGGGGGTGGTGCCCAATGGCCTCCGCGTGGTGCGTCTGTTGCCTGCTGTCGTCTGGCTTGGTGTGGTGGTGACCATTGGTCGTTTCCTCGTGTGTCCTGGTTATCTGTTTCCTCGCATCTTCTGCATGTCACCTGTGTTGGTGACGCCGACTTGGTCTTTGAGAACTTGTTCTCCTGTGCGAAAGCTTCCCGTTCCTTTTCAAGTTCTTCGTACTCATCGGCTAGGATCATTAGCGTGCCCAGGTCCGACACTTTGTATGCTCTTAAGAAAATCCGTAGGCTTGCGGTTCAGTTCTCTTTAATGACCCTTAACGTCTCTTTCGTAGAATAGTTAAGTGGCCTCACCATCGTCTGCATGTCGATCATGTTGTCCTTGAACGACTCGCTGAAGCCCTGCTTCCTTTGCCGGACCTGGTCCGCCAGCCTGGTGAAGAAATCTCTTGGCAGAAAATATGTTTGGAAGCTTTCTATGAATTCTGCCCAAGTTCTCCATTGCTTGTTGTTGGCGATGAACCATTTCAAAGCCCTTCCTTTTAGCAACTCCGGCATCGCTCGAGGGATCATATCAAGCTCCAAGCTGTACGTGTTGGCGGACCATTCTACCTGCTCCAGGAACTCAAATGGTTTTTCCGCCCCGTCGAACCTGAACGACCATTTGCGGACCTGTTTAGCGACCTTTGCATAGTCCGACTGGCTTGGTCTCGGGGTCAGCGCTGCTGTTTTCTTATCTTGGCTTGATTCTCTTCTGTGGGCCTCTTTTTGCATGTTGTCAATGCTCAGGCTTGCCACCAGGTTGTCCCCTTCAGCGTTCGTTAACGTAATGCTTGGGCCGGCTCTGTCGTGGTATGTAGCCTCCAGCTCGGCCCAGATGTCGACGAGTTGTGGATCGTTCTCTGTTTCTGAGTAATATTCCGATAGTGCCTTCCTCATGTCGTCTAGCCTGCCTTCCAGGGCGACATTAAGCCTCTGTGCGACATGGGCGAAGTAATCCTTCTTAAGGCGGTAAATCCACTTCTTTCCAGTTTTTATTGTGCTGTTCTCACTGTTGGGACAATCACGTTGGGCGCCAGATGTAACGAACTGATTTTGTTGTCTGCTCGCTACGAGATTCGTGCGGCTAGCTCAGAAGATTATGTGTTCGTCCCACCAAATTTATATGACGTGACTGCCCCGTAGATCAGTGAGAAAGCAAAAGGGTTCAAATGGCAACAGTGGGATTTATTCTCGTGGTATTAGTACAGCGGGTGTGTGGCTGGGCTGGCTTCGGTATCTCCTTGCTCTGGTTCCGCCGGCTGCTAGTGCTCCTCTTCCTGGCTTGTCGACGCGTTGACTCGACGTCCGCTGGCTCCTGTGTCTCGGGACGCTCGTAGTGGCCGCCTCTGCTTGCTTGCCGACGCGCTGCCTCGGGGTCGCTTGTTGCGCCTTAGACTCGCAGAGAGTTCGGCCTTGTGGGCTTAGGGAACCGTCACCGTTCTCAGACTAGGGTGAACAAGCCTTGCTCTCCAGGCCGACGCCTTTTGAGGCAATACCTGTCCCTTGTTCTGTCGCGGACGGTCCCGCTAGGTTCTTGCTCAGATCGCGCTGACAGTCAAGGCTGCCGCCAGGAAGCTGCCTAGCAGTTCACTTTGCTTTACGCCTAGTGCAGACGAACGTTCCACCCGGCTTCACCCTAATGCTTGACGTCCGCGACGCACCTACGCTCCCCAATGAGCTCCGCGCGGCGATGGTAACGTGGCTGCCGGAAATGTCTGCTGGCGTCGCTGCCGATGTCCTCTGCGCTGTCTCCTGACCAGTAGCTTGTCGTTCTGGCACTCGCGGAGTTGGGCGGTTGCTGTTCGGGAACTTCGCCGGTAATCGCAGGGCTCTCTAGGCGACCGCCTCTTGAAACCGCAAATCGTTCTACCGCTCGTCCGTCACGCCAGGTCCTGCTTGGTCGGGCAAGGCACGCTGGGTCTCATACAACTTTCCCCCCCAAGCTGACGGTTCTTCGTCGTAGGCCCCTTCCGCTTGTCTGTGACAGACCCGCCGGGCGACTCGCCAAGGTGTGGTCGTGACAATGTTGGAAAACGAACGCCTTGACTTAGCCGTGTGATGCCTTCCGGAACTCAGCCACTTGTGTCTCAATTCGGAGATTCCTGATGTCCCAATCCCGAACGTCTCGACGTGGCGATCTTGCTCCTTGTGTGCTTCCCACGGCGCTGTTTCCGACGACTCGCTTCCTCCTTCACGTACCGCTTCCAACCGATGCTCTGCCCACAGCTGCCGTCCCGCTGATTCCCGTGATGCTTGTGGCACGCCTGTGTGCCGCTCCACTGCCGAGATGTGGCACTTCCTCTCCCGGTCCAAAGTTCACGGGAGAGTCCAAAGTCCGGTGGAGTTCCGTTATCCGCTTTTGCACACGGCACTCTTGCTCTGCCCGCCAAGTCTCCATTCTCTCATTTTTCGCTCCTTGGTCTCCAAATTCTCTTTTTCTCCATCCAAGTCTCCAAACTCTCCTCGCCGCGCCGTTACTACGCGAATTCGCGTATCTGGTAAGCGGCCGTCTGCTGCTGCTTCTATTTGTCGGGAGTTATTCAACTCCTCACAGTACCCTCACGCTCTAAAAAAATTTGCTTTGCCTACACACAGATGCAAGTCGTGTAGTAATTCCAGTGACTCTTCAAGCGCATATTCTGAAGCTGTTTCACGCAGGACATTGAGGCATTGTTCGATTCAAGCAGTTAGCTAGACAACATGTTTGGTGGCCTACAATTGACGAAGACATTAAAAACCTTGATCAGTCATGCAGCATCTGCAAGAGCAACAATCCTGCTCCTCCGAAAGAGTACCAAAGTAGGACTGCAGCAACAACAGCATGAGAGCGAATTCATATCGACTTCGCCGGACCAGTATTTGACTCTATGTGGCTTATCTGCGTAGACGCCTACTCGCAGTTTACATTCGTAGTTCAAATGTCATCCACTACAACCGCCAACACGATCGCTTCACTATCATCGATTTTCGCCATCGAAGGATACCCAAAAACCATGTTCAGCGATAACGGTCCGCAGCTTACGGCTAACGCCTTTTTTGAATTCTGCAAACAACACGGAATAAAACACATAACCACAGCACCATTCCATCCTGCATCCAACGTGTTAGCAAAGCGTTTTGTTCAGACGTTCAAATTCGGAGTCAAAAATAACCTTAACGACGGTATACCAGGCCAAGTAGCAGTAACAAAATATCTTTATTCTTACAGGATCACTCAAAATTCCCAAGGAAAGTCTTCTGCCGAGTTAATTTACGGTCGTCCAGTCCGTACAGTGCAAAGTCAACTTTTCGAGCAGCCTGTCAATGCCAAGCATTCAGTTAACAAGTACGTCATTAATCAAATGGTCCACACTCGTAACTATTAAGTGCTCTTCATCGATCGCACCTCAAATGGCTATGGCAAGCGTCATGTCAATCAGCTGAAATCGAAGCTCTCATCAGAAGCTCCATCGAAAAACCTCCAGAGTTTTGGTGGGTCTCTGAAATCCCACAATCAGCTTCCAGTCAACCAACGCAAATAGAAGATCAAACAGAAATTCCACCTGCTGTTCAGCAACGTGATCCTGAACCTGAGCCGCCCCATAGCTGCACAACATCTACCCAGCAACCGAGGCAACCTCAACCAGAACGAGCAGTCTTGTTCGCCAGGAAGTGGATCGTTTCAAAGCCAAGGATTTCAGAAAAGCCAAATATCCTAATCGTTCTTAATTAGAGGAGGAGATGTGTTATATATTGTCAATTTTGTAGCTCACATCTGTTTTTGTATTCCTCCATTCTATATACATGCTCGGTTCACTTTTAAGAAAATCTTTCAACACTGTAAGTAGCACATTAAATAAAGCAGTCTTTAATAAGAGATCAACATGAACACAACTAATGCAATATATCCTTTTACTTTACGAGTGACGGGTATAAAAAAGCGACAGTAAAATAATTGCACACGAGCTCCTAGCTGTGGTCATTTTAATTGCTTATAACTTTTAAATGAATGGATGGAATATTAATCTCCTCGTTTTAAATGTTGTATATTGAAAAAAAAAGAAATCGATTAAATTCTTAAGCATACTATCAAAAATGTACAGTTAATCACAACTATGTAGAACGCCATTTTTTGGTGCACTGATACTATAAATAGATATACTCACCCTTTTTGGATACGATATAGGAGGACGCAACTTCTGGCACACTGGTGCCAGCGGCTAGTATAGTTAGCCCCATAATTGAGTCCGGAATCTGAAGGTTGTAGCCAACAATAGTTAGGAACCATGCAAGCAGATAGGATATAACAGAAATCCAAATAACGGACAGAAACATAGACAGAAAAAAGATGAACCTAACACTGGGAATCGTGCAGGCGAGCACCAGTTCCGCCGGATACTTGATCCCCCACCAGGTCTTCTGGCAGCAATTGGAACCCGGTTGCGGCGTCGTGCATATGTGCTCGCGAAATCCTTTTAGCGGGTCCTCCTCGCGCGTCATTGGATCCACGTCTAAGAGCTCAGACTCCGTGTGCGCTTCTGGGAAATAATTGTTTATGTTAATTATAGTAAATGGTAGTGCTACGTTTTATTCTTTAGAAGTTTAATTTGATTATTACATATTTTATTTATTAATATTTGAACTGTTGGTTTATGTTTTTATCGATAGTTTGTTTTCTATTTGAGAGGTTTAAGATGTTTTTTGGACCAAAAACATACTCTTCACTATTTATATTCGTTACTCGTAGAGTAAAAGGGTATACTAGATTCGTCAAAAAGTATGTACCAGGCAGAAGGAAGCTTTTCCGACCCCATAAAGTGTATATATTCTTGATCAGGATCACTAGCCGAGTCGATCTAGCGATGTCCGTCCGTCCGTTTGTCCGTCTGTCTGTCTGTCCGGATGAACGCTGAGATCTCGGAAACTATAAAAGCTACAATACTGGGATTAGGCGAGCAGATTCCTGAGATTCCTGTGCAGCGCAAGTTAGTTTTAGCAAAGTGCCACGCCCACTCTAACGCCCACAAACCGCCCAAGCCTGTGGCGCCCACAATTTTCATGCTAGATAAAAAATTTTAACCGAAATGTATTGGTCTCGTCAAAACCTATCGATTGATCCAAAAAAAATTTGACACGCCCACTCTAACGCCCATAACGCTTAAATCTGTCTACCTCCCTCGAGTATTTCTTCAATGTCCGATCCGACTGGTTCCGATTTATATACTACCTGCAAAAGAAAGAAGACTTTTTGGAAAGTTTCAGCCCGATAGCTTTAAAACTAAGAGACTACATAGCGTAGAAAAGGACGGACAGAAGGACAGACGGAAAGACGTAAAGACGGACATGGCTAGATCGACTCGTCTAGTGATGCTGATCAAGAATATATATATTTTTTGGGGTCCGAAACGTCTCTTTCACTGCATTGCAAACTTCTGACTGAAATCATAATACCCTCTGCAAGGGTATAATTAGGCACTCAGTCAAGCAAGGAAACCAATGCACCCAAGATAACGAAAACCATTGAAAGCTCTGTTCCAAAAATGTCTCTAACAAAAAATGCTCAAACACCAAATAACAAGTAAGTAAGATTTTCACATATATATATGCGTCAAGCCAATTGCAATGAACTGGTTAAAAAATATTACTGATACCATTGGTGCAAACAAATTTTATGAAGTTCATCCGATACATAAGCTTCAATACATACTGCATCGCAAAATCTCCGTTGAGGAACCGCACAAACGAAATGGACCGGTCCAATGCATAAACTTCCAGAAATACGAAAACATTCTGCACTCTCGGGGCAGTCTGCGTTGCCTGCGGGGATGTACATCCCACTGAGGTCTGCTCCGCAAAAAAAAGATCCAATTGCAAAAAAATGTATAAATGTAGGGAAACCAAACTGTCAACTATAACTGTCAACCCGAAATCCAGTTAGCCGACACAGCTAACGGTATATAAGTTAACTACCAGGATATTAAAGACCAAAATTTAACTTTCACGTTGTATTTTATTTGATGCTCAATTCGGGACTGATCTTACATTACTTAAGAATAATCTGATCTAAGCTGTGGGTTGGGGCAACGCCGACGCTGGCAGCGGCGTTAGTAGTATGGCCAATTGTTGACCAATTACACCAGCTTACAAAAAAAATCGATGACATACGCCTTTAAGGAAGCCTTTGTTTTCCGGTAAAGTACATGTCCCTGATTAAGAAAAGGGCACTTAAAATTGTTTCTATGGTACCAACTTTTTTTAAGTCTAAAAAACGTTTTTCGCACTTTTTTATTTTCTAACTCGAGTTCTTATAAGCCAAATTCGGTCATCAAAGACTTACAAGTAATAGAATGCCCTTTAACTTTCTTATACACATCATTGAGTTCCATTCATTAGTTCAGAAGCTACACTTCGTCAAAGTTGGAAAAAATGCAAAAACTCTGGCATAAATGGCTTCTTTTAAAATACACGCCTAAAAATCTAAATTACTTTTATGTTGTTTTCTTGAAGGCTGAACCTTAACGGAGAATATGCGCCATTGATCACGACAACCCGTTGGTAAATCGATTTTTTACAGATTCTTAAACGTATATACCCAAGTTCAGTATTCGGGAGCAGCGGCCGTTAAACATTATTTGAAATTTTCAGTGTAGGGGAACGTAAGAATTTGGTCCAAGTTGTAATGCAAAACGTCAGTTTCCTTGCTATTTCCTTGCTAAAGCCTAGTACTCACATCAACGAAAACCGCGAGCTAACCATAGGAGTGAGCGAGAGGCAAATACGCGGCTAACGCTTTTCGTCGGGTCTGTTTTTCAGAGCGGTACTCAGATGAGCTAAGGAAATACCAGAAAAAATATCAGATTTTGCTAGTGAATTTCGATGAACGCCGTTAGCCGCGGCCCAAAGAATAAGAAGTTTAATCTTTGGCGGTGTTCGTGCAGAAGCGATGAAGAAAATCACCAAAAACGGCTAAAGGAGGTCAGTGCAGATGAAAAAGGACGCCTAATCCAAGCTGTTGCCCATTATTGTGGGACTTGAGCGACAGGAAGCAATACCACAACGGGGCAAATCCACAGAAAAGTTGAAGCGCTGGAGGAGATTCACTAGAGAATCCCAGTGGGAAGGAACATGGGACATCGCTCGATCTCCGACGAGCTCTCCATTGAGGACTTCTCCTTCAGCCATCACCAGCCATTCTTGGCCAGCTCGGAGATAGGACTACAGATGGCGCGGGAAAAATGGCGAAGCATCCGTGGGACGAGAAGGAAGCCTTAAACTTCTAATTTACATAAATGAAAACATTCGTTGAAAATTTCATTTATTTTTATTTTAATATCTTTGTGCACCAGCAGACTCTTCTTATTTAAATTGCTCCAATTGATTTGTTTTCCGTTTGACAACAAGCCCAGCTGCTTGCAAGTAAGACCATGCCAAATGCATGGCGGGTGAACTTTGAAAACTTCGGTCACACTACAAAGAATAAGATTTTTCGACTAGTGAAACTCTTAGCCGATCTAAGTACTAGGCTTAAAAATATACCAAAATTATTTTCTCGTAACTGCAATCGCATACTTTTTAGCTTGCCCAGCTCTTATAGCAAGGAAACTGACGTTATGCATTACAACTTGCACCAAATTCTTACGTTCCCCAACACTGAAAATTTAAAATAATGTTTAACGGCCGCTGCTCCCGAATACTGAACTTAGGTATACACCTTTAAAAATCTGTAAAAAATCGATTTACCAACGGATTGTCTTTGATGACCAAATTTTGTTTATAAGAACTCAAGTTAGAAAATAAAAAAGTGGGAAAAAAAATTGGTACCATAGAAAAAATTTTAAGTGCCCTTCTCTTAATCAGGGAGATGTACCTTACCGGAAAACAAAGGTTTCCTTGATGGCGTATTTCATCAATTTTTTTTTGTAAACTGGTGTTATCTGTCCTTTAAATTCTTTAATAAATTGGTAAATTTCCTCATGAAATTTCATTTCGTTAATTTTGTTATCTCGTAGGTTTTTACACATCTAGTCTCAACTTTAAAATTATGTATACAAATTATTTTATTGTTTTGAAGCTACTTCTAAAAAATGTCAAAATAATGTATGCATTGTTAAGAGCACAAACCCCGCCCTTTAGGTGCGTTTCACAATTGGGAAACCGGTTTCCTTTAAGCCTATTTAATGACGGACAGCCTATTTCCTCGATATTAATGAGCTGACGACTCCCAAAAAACGTCTGTAGAAATCGTTTCTTTTCCACACCTTTACAAATAATTTGTTTTCCGTTTGTAATTGTCCTGAGATACTTTCGAGTTTGTGGAAAACTGTTTTCTCCATAGTTTAAAAAAATTTTGTGATGTATATTGACCAAATGTGTATTAATCAAACTGCAGTCTTTCGAGATTTTGTATTTGGCAAAGTAAAATCATATGGTGGCTCTATTAAAAAACTATTATTCAAGTTTGGTCTTTTTCGAATACAATTCCAATTTCCTTTAGAACAAAATTATTATTATTATCAAAGAAACCTTGAACATCAATCGAAACAGTATCTTTCAACATTTTTCGAATGTTAAACAACTCGTTGTATTAGTGTGTTTAATGGGTTATATTCAACTAAACGGTCATGTATGAGGAGACAGTAAGCTTGGGTATTTTCATGACTTGGTGTCTTCAGTTCTATTGAAATTCTCACATCAATAGGACCAGTTTTCACTGATTCGTTTTGATATGAAAGATCAACCACAATAATAGGGGCCTTCAATTTAAATTCATTTGGGGTCAAAAATGGTTGTGATTCACGATTATAGTAAATAGATTGAAATCTTGTATACATTTCATATAGGTGAGCATACTGATTCTTACTATAATCGACATTCAAATTATCATATGGATATGACTCAGAATTTAAGTGAACTTTCAAGTTTGATAAATTATTTATGATAAGTTCTCCATTTAGTGTAAATCCAATTATGACAAATCTTGGTTTTACGCGGTTAGCCGACAATTTCACATTCCAGCTGTGTTTACTGCCATACCCCAATTTGGGCTTAACATATGAATACCAACTCCGGAATGCGATTTGTAGGTTTACACCACTTTTAATAATATCGTACATCTTAATTTTTGTACAATCGCTCGGAGTTACATGGCGTCATTTCCAGTTTAAAAGTTTGTTCATTTCTGGTTTGTTCAAACACATCGCCAAGACTCTAAGTTATCACCAACACTAGTTCGTGTTTACAATTTAACAAAACTTTTTTATAATAGTCAGCAAGTCCCAGCAAATTTTTTTATGGTACAGAAAAGTTGAAGTGGGGTCCCGTAGAAGTTTCGCCTCCACTGCTCCATCCAGAATATTATAGATTTTGACTTTGAATATTATCCAGAGATAAGACATTTTTTAGGGTAGTAGTCATACCGACACATCGTGTTTTATCAATCTCACATCCAATTATTTCGTACTTAATTTCAGCCAAAAAGTAAGCAATACAATTATTTTTAAAACAAGAAAGGAAGTTAGCTTCGGCAAGCCGAAGTTTGTATACCCTTGCAGTTATAATTATTAAATTTAAAAATACAGTTTTAGCCCAATTGCTTTAAAACTGAGAGACTAGCTTGCGTAGAAACGGACGTACAGTCGGACATGGCTAGATCGACTCGTCTAGTGATGCTGATCAAGAATATATATACTTTATGGGGTCGGAAACGTCTCCTTCGCTGCGTTGCAAACTTCTGACTGAAATCAGTATACCCTCTGCATGGGTATAAAAAGTGGTAAAATTATCAGTTGTAGGTCAATTCATTGAATCTTTTCTAATAATTCCTTTAAAATTAAGGTAATCTGCGTGAGGAAGCAAGGACTTGTACTCCTGAGTTTGGATAGTAATTTACATTTCATCGTTTGGTTTAAATGTTTGATTATACGATGAATAATAATTGTTTTCTTGAACATTTAAAGTTTCGTTCATTGTTTTCCTTTCCACCTTGTATTTTATACTCGAAGCTTCAATGCTAACGACTTTCAAAATAGTTTATTAAACCCGTAACTCGTAGAGTAAAAGGGTATACTAGATTAGTCGGAAAGTATGTTACAGGTAGAAGGAAGCGTTTCCGACCCCATAAAATATAAATATTCTTGATCAGGATCACTAGCCAAGTTGATCTAGCCATGTCAGTCTGTCTGTCCGTTCGGATGAACGCTGAGATCTCGGAAACTATTAGAGCTAGGCTTTTGGGATTTGGCATGCCGATTCCTGAGCTTCTTACGCAAGTTTGTTTCAGCAAGGTTCCACGCCCACTCTAACGCCCATAAGCCGCTTAAAACTGTGTCTCCTACAAAACTTCAAAAAATCTCAAATATGAACGCGGATATCTCGGAAACTATTAAAGATAGAGAATTGGGATTTCAGGCTTAGATTCCGTAGCCTTGTACGCAGCGCATGTTTGTTATTCGCCCACTCTAACGCCCACAAGCCGCCTAAGCCTGTGGCGCCCACAATTTTCATGCTTGATAAAAAATTTTAACTGAAAGGTATTAGTTTCGTCAATACCTATCGATTGATCCACAAAAAGTTCGCCACGCCCACTGTAACGCCCAAAATGGTTAAATCTGTCTACCGCCCATACTTGTATAACCCTATATTGAGATCACGGGTAGGTGGCGCATTTCAATCTCGCTTTGCTGCTTGCATGTCTCCATTTCTTTTTGGCCCCTTAAGCTGAGTAACGGGTATCTGATAGTCGAGGTACTCGACTATAGCGTTCTTCCTTGTTTTTTAAAGTAAGTGTTCGGTTGTGACGCCGTGCCGAAAATACGGCTGTCATCGTAAAAGGGGCTCTTGGGAGTAGGTTAACGACTGAACTTCAAATAAAACAGTTTAGCCTTTAATTCATTAGCTTATATTGTGTACACTTCACTCTTGTTCAATAATTAACTTTACAAAAAATGGGTCGCATTAGACAGAAAAGTAAAAGGGTCGCTAAAGCTAGTAGTTCTTTCCTTTCTTCTCGCAAGTTCTGTAGTGTTGCCAGATGTCCTGACCTTCGTATTCAGTTGGCAGGGCTATCAGCTGTGTATACGAACCAAGTACCGTGGGACTATACATGCCGCCCGCCAATGCGAAATCAGCATGATACATGTGTTGTTCAGGATTCTAGATCTAAATTCCCTTGTACTCGTAGCGGCTAAGACAAAGAGAAAGAGAAATGACATACGGTTGCAATAGATTACCAAGGGAGCAACATCTGGTTCATATTAGCATGAGATGGGCAGGCGACAAAGCTTGGAGATGGAGCGTTTTTGACTGCCTGTTTTCAGTGTTACAACTCGAACAAGTGAATCCTCTCCAGGATGGAGACTGGTAATTCTACCGAGCGTCCATTGCGATGGAGGCTTGATCGTCCTTGATGAGTTCTTATTCATTAATTTCAAAATTCTCCTTTTCCTGACACCATTTTAGGCGAGTTTGAAGATATCGGCTCCATTGCGTCCAAAACTGACGGATCAAATTTTGATGAGACAGAAATTGCTCACGGAACGACGAGTTTTGAGGGCGACAATAGGCAGGTGCGAGCAGGGTGTCACCAATGAGAAAATGTGCCAGCGTGAGAGCTTCTAAGTCGTCTGGATCAGCTGTTAGCGGACAAAGCGGCCGAGAGTTTAGGAAATCCGACAATCCGTTGCGAGTTCCTCATATGTTTGTTTGTGATTTCCGACAATCCTCTTTAGGTGATGCTTGACGGACTTGACCCCGGCCTCCCAAAGGCCTCCGAAATTGGGGGAGTATGGCGGAGTGAAATGCCATGTCGGGCATGTAGCGTGGTCGCGATCAGCCTGTTGTGCGCTTGCTGATAACTTATTGGCGCCAACGAAATTTGTTCCGTTGTAGCTATACATATGTTGAACTGGTCCTCGCCGACCAGTAAAACGAGAAAATGCTAGTAGGAAGTGTTCCGACGAGAGTCCGGTAACCGCTTCTAGGTGAACTGCCTTCGTAGCCAAGCAGACGAAAATAGCAATGTATCCTTTGTAAGTACTTGTCCCACGAAGCCGTGCTGCCTTGATTTCGATTGCCCCGGTATAATCGACGCCGGTCGCAATGAATGGGCGGCTTGGTGGGTTGACTCTTTGCACCGGCAGGTCGCCCATCAATTGACTTCCGATGCTGGGTGACGCGCAGAAGCACGTGATGCATTTTCGAAGGATCGTTCGGACGGCTTGTCTTCCATTTGGAATCCAGAACTTGTACCTCGTGTGGGCTAAAGTAAGATGAGCGCCGCCATGCAGGGTAGCTTGATGGGAGTTCTGAATTACCAGCTCTGTAAAGAAATGACGCTGCGGTAAGATGATTGGATGTTTGCGATCGAAAGAAAGGTTGGAATGTTTGAGACGACCGCGAACGCGTAAGATGCCGTCGTCAAGAAAGGGAGTGAGATTTCTTAGGATGCTCTTCGGAGGCAGAGGATTTTCTGCGAGGATCGCGTGCATGTCGGATTGAAAGGTTTCGGCTTGTACTATTTTCACGACGCAGCGAAGTGCATTGTCCAGTTCCTCTGGCGACAGCTGATTGTAAGATCTGGTTTTCTTCGATTGAGCGTTGTGACGAAAGCGCAGTATGTGTGCTATGACTCGAACAAGTTTGGTGTAAGTCGAAAACCGCTCAATGATATTAATGTCTACTTGGGTGGTGTGCAAACGAATTTGCAAAGATTTTGCTTCTAGGGATTGCTCATCAAACTTTATGTTCGGTACCTCTGTGTCCGGCCACTCATTGGAGTGTTGCCTCAACCATGATGGTCCGTGCCACCAGAGATCAAAGATGGAGATTTCTGATGGGGATAGTCCTCTCGTGGCGCTGTCTGCTGGATTATCCGCCGTGGGAACATGTCTCCATTGGTTTGAATCGCTGTGGTCCAGAATGTAGGCAACGCGATTGGTAACGAACGTTTTCCATCTAGTGACATCTCCTTTGATCCAGTGGAGAACGATAGTGGCGTCCGTCCAGTATGTAACGGAGATTTGAGCGTTTTTCCAACGATTGTTTGCTACTACCCATTTAGTTAGTTTGGTTGCCAGCACAGCGCCGCATAACTCGGTCCTCGGGATCGTGAGGGGTTTCGTTGGAGATATTTTGGATTTTGCAGTGATGAGAGTGGTATAAAACGATGAATCCGGTTGGGGTATACGCATGTAAACCGCCGCTGCGTAGGCGTGAGTGGACCCGTCGCAGAAAGCGTGCAACTGGATATCATGGCTAAAGTCTGGCGTATACCGTACGCTGCGAGGTATTCGGATTTTGCTGATGTCCTCCAGATTGACACGGAACTTTTTCCATTTGTTAGCGATGGAACTGGGCACTGGGTCGTCCCACCCTAAGTGCTTGCGATCGTTCTCGGAATGGAGGTGTGCCATTGTGACTTCCTTTAGAATTAATTTTGCTGAAATGAGAATATGGGCGATTAGTCCTAAGGGATCGAAAAGTCTGGCGATGCTCGAAAGAATTGCTCTTTTGGTTGAACCCGTGGGAATGCTCGCTTGCAATTTGTAGGTGAAACAGTCTTGGTTAGGTAACCAATGCATTCCTAAGGTTTTGACTGTATCAGAGCTGTCCCAGCTTCGTGACGTTTGATTGCATCGGTTTGATGAAGGAATGCTGTCTAGAAGCGCTATGTCGTTACTAGACCATTTTCTCAATTCCATATTTGCGGATTTTAGAGCGTTCTGGATTTGTAAATTCTTGTTTTGTGCTGCTGAGATAGTGTGATCACCAGAAAGAATATCGTCGACGTAGATTTCGTGCTTTAAGACCTCTTCCGCCAGTGGATAATTTTCGCGTTCATCCTCTGCAAGTTGACGAACGACTCTGATGGCGGTGAATGGTGCAGAAGCGGTACCGAAAGTTACAGTCGACAGGCAATATTCCTTGATGTTTCCATCAGCCGCCCGCCATAAAATCCGCTGGTACTGCGTGTCGTCCGGATGTACGTCTATGCAGCGGTACATGCGCTGGATGTCGGCGGTGAAAACATGCCGGTACTGTCTCCAATTCAGCAACACTGCAGGGAGATCATTTTGTAGAGTGGGTCCTACGGACAATACATCGTTTAGAGATCGACCGTTGAGACTGTCTTCTTTATAGACAGCGTGATGAGGAAGAACGCAGGATTCAACCCGACAGGATTTTTTGGAGGTACTGACTGTTGATCTCTCACTAGAGACTGCTGGTGTGATTTGTCCCAATTCAAAATATTCTTCGATGCCCTCCTTGTAGCGAATCCATTTGTCTGGATCCCGTTCATAACGCCGCTCTAATTGAAGAAACCTGTTTAAAGCGACTTGACGCGATTTTCCTAGGGCCATTGTGGGATCGAAATGCCATTTGAAAGGTAGTCTTACCATAAAACTACCGTTTGGTTGGCGTGTGTGCGTTTCCTTAAAGAAGGACTCACACCACCGCTCAGATTGAAGTGATCGGCTTGGGACCGATTCTATTTCGCAGAAATTCTTCAAAAGCGATTCCGTATCTAGCGTGGTTTGATGACAGCGAATATTAAGCGTGTGGATTGATTCCTGGAACTTGCCGAGTATCATCCAACCTAAGTGAGAATTTTGTGCAATAGGTTCGTATGGATTTCCGATTCGGGTTCCCGGAAGGATAAGACCCGCCATGAGGTCGGCTCCGATGATGAGATCTATGCGTTTCGAGCGATAGTATAAAGGATCCGAGAGCTGGAGTCCGTTGATGTGTTTCCAGTTTTGAGGCGAAAACGATTGGTTTGGTAGATGTGAGGTCAGCGAGTTCATAACGTACGCAGAGCGACATCTAGATTGAACGTTGGGTTTAGCGACGTTCGGATGCAGCATCTTGCCGTAAAGTTGCACCGTTGCCCAGTAGTTTGGCCGACGCCGGCGATCGAAGCGCGGATTCTGCATCGTGGAAGCTGGAGAGCTTGGACGGTATGCTCTGAGATTATTGTAGCTTCCGACCCCTGATCGATGAGGGCAGTTATTGTTGCTTGAGCGCCGCTCTGGGGGTGGCAGACAATAATCCGTGCGGTAGCTAGCAAGATATTCTGTCGCGTTGCATGGGAGGCTGTGGAAGAATAACATTGGAGGTTTGGATTAGCAAGGGGGCTAACTGGTGAGGTGTCGTTGTTCATAATCGAAGCGATATGTGGTTGACTGGATGATACGGTCGGCGAGTAAGGTTGGGGTGCTTGAGTGATGCTTGGCGCCGCGGCCAGTAAAGTAAAGAATGGTGGCGTTGTCCACAGTGGTAGCAATTCTTTACACTTGAACAGCGGGCCAGCATGTGCAATTTGCATAGGTTTGACTTACTCACGACCTACTTACGTTGGTAGCAATCCAAGCTAAGGAATCGCTGACATCGACGAAGGATATGATTACCATTGCAGTGTGGGCAACGAAGCACAGGGGGGCTTGGTTGCGCGTGGGTGTTATGAACCGAGATACGTTTTGTTGGGTGATGATCCAGTGATGATCCAGATTTGTTGGTGGCCGAACAGTTTCTATTTTCAATGGCGTCCAGGGTGATTAACCGGTTGTTGAGAAACTGTTCGAGATCCTTGTACGAGGGAATGTGGGTTTGACTGCCGAGATGATGTTCCCAGGCGGAGTGCGTCTGTTTCGGTAATTTTGCAGTCAAATAATGGGCGAGCCAGTGATCCCCGTCCTGCAATGAAGCGTTGATGGTGTTACAGGCGGCTGCGCAGACGTTGACTGCACTGATCATAGATCGAATATCATCGGGCTTCTCCTTGCTTAGGCTTGGCAACTGGTACAACATGTTCATGTGATTGGAGAAGACCACGCGTGGAATGTTATAGCGCTGAAAAAGTGTGTCCCATGCCACCGTATAGTTAGCGGCCGTCAAAGGAATTTGACGAATATCGCAATCTCGACCAGCTGGCAGAGATTCCTTGAGAAACTGAAACCGTTGAATATTGTCCAGCCGCTCATTTTGATGAATTAACAGAGTGAAGGCTTCATAATATCCAGGCCAGTCCACACAGTTTCCGCTAAACTTGGGCACTGGCAGTTGTGGCATGTGGACACGTGCGTCGGCAACCGTCGACACGGCGGTCGGTGCCGAGGCTGAGGACGGCGTCACTGGGAACTTTATTCGTTGGCCTTCAGCTACAAGGCAATAGGTTTCCATGTACAGATCCTCGAAACTGACAGCGATCTTCTTGGCGTGATAGTCCGTTTTGACATATCCCTCGGTGCAGATGATGACTTGATGGGTGGTCTAAAAAGCCGCGTTTAAACTCTCGATTTGCTGCGGGCGCTTCACAAAATAGCTTTCGGTTTTTCGAGACGCGGAATCCTTATTATAGTTCTGCTGCAGACGGGTTAGACTTTGAAGACGCTCCTTTTGAAGTGTAATAAAACCTGCTAAGGCCGGATCATCAGCTTCGTGGTCAGACATATTATGAGAATTTTGACCAATTTATTTTGAACCTAGCTAGCTCTGCTCGATAAATAAAAAAAGCACCCGTACTCACGTGATCTTTCCCTTTTTACTTATACCTGAATTTACGTAACGTTAAATATAGCGTGAGCGCAGGCTGTACTGTTTTCCGATTCCGCTTTGAGTCGAAGATTTCCTTGGTTGCGAAATTATAACGGGCCTTCTTGCCGCACCCGTGTGTGTGTGTGCAGAAGCGCTGTCACCCAGTCGTAAGTAGCGGAACGTGTTTTAAAAAAACATAGTTCTGGGTCGTATCTTTTTTACGCAAAACAGCACGCATGCAAATTTTCCAAGGCAAATGTGTGTGCTGGGTGCATTCTATTGCGGTGCCTTCTAGATGTGTTTCAGAATAATGCATCCAGAAGCATGCCCAAACACCCGTTTCGGGAACGTATTCCGAAAAAAAAAGTTCTGGGTCGTATCTTTTCTACGCAAAACAGCACGTATGCAAATTTTCCAAGGCAAATGTGCGTGCTGGGTGCAGTCTTTTGGGTGCCGTCTGGGTGTATTTCAATATAGTGCATCCAGGTGTATTTTAGTGGGAATGTAAGAAAACCAAACTCAAACCCGAAGGTTGCCGATGCCCATTTTTGTACAATCGTCTTTTTTCGGTACTGTTCTCTTGACAAACAAATAATAAAGACAAAAGGGAACATACAAGGAAGCGCGCGGTTTTTCTTGTCTCTTGCATTTCTCGTCAGTTGCATTTTTAGTTCTGAAAAGTGAAGTTCGTGCCATGTGTTTTGAAAAAGTTTGTTGCTTTCTGCCACCAATTTTACATCAATATTTTCACAGGTAAGTAAAGTGTAGATAATTTAGTTCAATATGAACACAACACAGTTCAATATGAACATAACACAGTACATGTACATTGAACATTCAAACTAAAAACAAATTAAATAAATAAAATAATAATTATTTGTATGTAAATGATAAATGCAACAGTGTTAATGTGCCAAAATAAATATATTGCATATTTGTAATATATATACACATGTTTCAAAATATATAATATTCAATTTGCTTTATATCTTTCAGAATCGCAAAAAATGAATGGGCACACCAAGGACTGCACTGCGTAAATGATAAAAGTACATAAACAAGAAGGAAGCAGCAAAGCCCCGTACAGAAGGGGAGAGACTCCGATCAAAAATTAGTTGCGTTCTTGAATATTGAAATAAAAAATAAATATGAAATTGAAATCCAGTTTTATGTATTCCTGGGGAAAACTTCCAGATATTTTATTTTTGAATGCTTCTAGGTGCATTCCTGGGTACATGTTACAGGTGCATTAAAAAAGAGTACACCCAGAAGGAGTTTAGTATGTTGCTTCCAGGTGCAATAAAAAAGAATACACCCAGAATGTGTTTAGTATGTTGCTTCCAGGTGCATTAAAAAAGAGTACACCCAGAATGTGTTTAGTTTGTTACTTCCAGGTGCATTCCAGATATGCTTCCAGAAGCATGCAACGGGTGCATTCTTTTTTGTCGCGCAGCCGTGTAAAAAGAATGGACAGACTCATCACTTCCGGAACACCTTTTTGATGGGTGGGCACCCAGTCGTAAATGACAGCATTCCAGCATGCGTTCTTTCATTATGAAATGGCATCAAAAAGGAAATACCTCTATAATTCTGGGCATCCGCCTTCGCACCCTTTATGTGAAGTGGAATGATAAATGAGTCCTGCCAGATAGTAGGAAAAACTGATGATGAAAAAGACAAATTAAAAATTTTAAGAATTGGTTTACATATGGTTGACGCACAAAACTTAAGCACACACCCGGGGAGTCCATCTGGACCGGGAGAATAAGATGGCGTTGTTGTTGCTAAGTCTCTTAAGAGAGAACTTTCCGTAATTTCAGGGGTAAAAATACAATTCGCCCTATTTAAGGGATTAGGGTAGTTAGAATTTGACCAAGCAGCCGAACTACAAGTAGTTTGGAAAAACTCGACAAATAAATCAGCAGTTTCAGAATCCGTCGATGCCTCCTTTGAGTTAAAACGTACCGATTAAGGCAATGCCGACGACTTACGCTTGGCATTAACAAAGTTAAAAAACTGCTTCGGATCATTTGAAAATTCGAATTTACATCGACTTAAATACATAGAATAGCAATGACTACTGAGAACATTAAAGTCCGATCGAGCCACCACATATTTCGAAAAATCCGATGGCTTACCCGATTTTTTATACTTTTTATAGGTGTTTGTTTTGAGGTTCTTAAGTCTTTGAAGCACATTGGTAAACCAAGGAGGCCTGTTTAGCTTTGAGGGAAGCCTATCAGGAATCATTAAAAAAAGTATTTAACACTATATAGAATAGTTCAGTGGCACTTTTAATATCCATACAATTGTACAAGTCTGTCCAATTATATTGAGAAATCATATCGTTAAGTTTTTTATAGTCACATTTTCGAAAACATCTCATTTTAGTTTGAGGAACTAAAGGAGAGAGGGTATCAACGCATGGAAGGCAGATTGTCAATTCCATTGTTGGATGATATCGGTCTTCAGGTACAACAAGATCGTCAATTCTAGATACCGTGTCTTCAGGAGGGTCTGAAACAAACACAAGTTCTAGTTGTCTATTTAATGAATTCCGTATAAAGCTTACTTGCTGTAACGATAATTCTAAAAGGCCATCTACAAAATCATGGACGGATAAGGGTATAGCGACAAGTGAGTCAGTAGGAGGAGACCAAGAAATATCAGGGAGATTAAAGTCACCCAAAACAATCAAAAGGTCTCTGTTACAAAGAAGGGATAGAATAGATTTTATCGCAGACAGATGGTGCTCATAAATTATTAGATCAGAGCCAGGTGGAATATAGGAACATGTAACAAAAATAGATAAGATTATATATATACAAGGTGAGTTTCAAAGACCACTTTTTGACTATTTTCTCAAAATTGAGTCGAAGGATATCTTTTTTAATTTCAAATCATATAGCCCTTGAGATTTCTCAACTTTTGATCCAAAACACTTTTTGCCCTAAAAATTACCGTTTGGAAGATATTAAGCGATAAAAAGTGCAACTCGTTTCAGCTCCTTATACGAAATATTTCATACTTATTGGAATAAACAAAAAAAAAACCAATTTGATGAAAAATATTCTTATAAGAATTTTTGAATCAGAAAACCTGTTATGGTTTTAGGGTCCTTTACTTGCATTAAGCTAATTGAAATAGGAAACTTGATCTATTTGTTCTACCACTTTGGAAAAACCCGCTAGTTCGGCGGGAAATATAAGCGACGGCAGGTTTCTCTTAGACTCTGAAACTATACAGCCCTTGAGATTCCAAACTTGTGCTATTAAAATAGGTAATTGAAGCGATAAGACTTGTTATTAAAAAGTTAAAAGTTAAGTTATGAATATTAATATTAGATGTTTCATTCTTATTAGAATGCGAATGTAAACAACCCATACCTTATTTAAATAAAGTTAAGCCGAAGTGGAACGTGAAAGTTTATTAAAGTCCTTATATATTTTTTAGAATTATATATTTATGTACTTAAAACTAATGAAAGAAAAACTTTTCTTCGCTACAGTGCCTAATTCAAGGTGGCGTTCAGCTAAGATTAGGGGTCGAATCTGTGTGTTTGGTTTTTCAATAGCCAAGCCATATGGGGACGACTCCTAGTCATGGTATTGGGGTACTTAAGCTCTTGTGCAAAAAAACTTCTGATATCAAACAAAAACACCTTTTAACGTGGTAAAAAGTAGTGGCGAACGCGCCTTTAACAAAAATTTCTGAAATCAACAATTGTGATGAAAAATGATATTACATTCGATAAAATAAATACCCTATATAAAATGTATGTATTCGGCACGCTACAACAGAAAATTTACGTGTAGGTAAATAAATATTTACTGTTGCGGGCCGAAATCATAAATTTAATATAGTTTATTTATTTTATCGAATGTAATATCATTTTTCGTCACAAGGTAGGTATTGACGAGACCAATACATTTCAGTTAAAATTTTGTATCTAGCATGAAAATTGTGGGCGCCACAGGCTTGGGCGGCATATTCGCGTAACAAACTTGCGCTGCGTACAAGGCTACGGAATCAAAATCTGAGATCCCAATTCTCTGTCTTTGATAGTTTCCGAGATATCCACGTTCATATTTACGATTTTTTTAAGTTTCTGGCCGGCTTGTGGGCGTTAAAGTGGGCGTGGCACGCTGCTGAAAAAAAACTTGCGCTGCGTAAGATGCTCAGGAATCTGCTCGCAAAATCTCAATAGCCTAGCTCTTATAGTTTCCGAGATCTCAGCGTTAATCCGGACAGACAGACAGACGGGCAGACGGACAGACTGACCTGGCAAGATCGACTCGGCTAGTGATCCTGATAAAGAATATATATACTTTATGGGGTCGGAAACGCTTCCTTCTGCCTGTTACATACTCTCCGACGAATCTAGCATACTCTTTCACTCTACGAGTAACGGGTATAAAAAGAATTTGAGTTCATGATGTGCTAAACCTTTCCAAAAGGGGGGTGCAGACGCGAGAAGTGGAGTAGGTCAAAAACAACGACATAACAAACAACCTTCACATTAGGGGATCGTATTGCAAGGCCCGTGACGATCCATTTGGCACACGAATGTATGAAAGGGGGGAAAATGACCGAAACACACACCGATCGAATTACGATCAAGCGACAGCTAAGCTTTTGAGGCAGTATGGACTGACGACCGACAAAGGGTACGCACTAATATTGTTTTCCAGGTACTTTAAATATTTATTTTCGTTATGTTAGAGAGGAGAGGGGCTTACCAAGATCCCGGGACCCAAATACAACGTAGCTTATGCCAGCAAAATGGTGCCTGAACATCGGACGCCTCTCCCTCGGCCCAAGTCCTTCTCAGGATTCGGGCACTAATATGCCCAGTAGGCATTGCCACGGAACACTTTGCTAGTTTATGTGGCTGGGAATCTGTGCAAACGCGCCGAGGGAATCAACACCTTAGTTCCATAAATCAGTTTTCATCCGTTAATCACCTGGTGAATCGCCGGTGACGTGTTAGCTGTCACACGTAAAACTCCATATAGACGTCCAATACAAGGACGTACGCTTTTTCACTCATCAAACTTGATATCACGCGTGCCTTAACGTATTTGTCGTATGGGATGTCATCACGTGACATGTCCTTTGTGATTTCATCATTTTTATACCCTTGTAGAGGGTATAATGACTTCAGTCAGAAGTTCGCAACGCAGTGAACAAGACGTTTCCGACCCCATAAAGTATATACATTCTTGATCAGCATCACTAGACGTGTCGATCTAGCCATGTCCGTCTGTCCGTCCGTTTCTACGCAAACTTGTCTCTTAGTTTTAAGGCTTATCGGGCAACTATATCTTATAGCTTCCATGGGAATAATCGGAAAAAAAACTAAACAAAAGTTATATCGTTGGTGTTTTTTAACATACACTCAAAAAAAAAATCACCATAAATATTAGAAATTCGCCCGTGATTTTAAAACGCCATTGAATTAAGAAATATTTTCTTGAATTAAGAAATATTTTCTTGATTATAGAAAAAGTTTCTAAAATTTACGGAATTTCGCCATATTTTTTTTTCTTTGTAAAGAAGAAGAGGAAGAATAAAAATTTTTCTTTAACTAATGGCGAATTTTTCTTGATTTTTTTTCTTGAAATAATGGTAAATTCTTACTTAAATTTAGTAAAGAAATACCCATATTTTAAGGAAAAAGTGACTTTTTTTTATACATTTTGATGGTGGTCTAGCTGGTAAAGACGTCCGGTCAATAAATAATCGTACAAAAGTACCTGGTTCGAGCCCACGCCACGGCAAGTGTACCCTTTGTTTATTTAATTTTCTTTTTTTTTAAATTTATTTAATTTTTATTCTTATTAGTTTCACTTTTCTATTTACCAAATTGTTTAAACGGTTGTTAAAAGAGTTTAGATTAGAATAAACGTTATTGGTATGCGTAAAGCTGGACCAAAAGCACCATAGCCCTCTTTAGTCATTGTATGACAAGAAGCACGCGTGGCCGAATGGTTAAGACGTCTGGCTATGGTGTGAGCAGTTGCGGGTTCGAGTTCATGCCGGGGTTGTCTGAGGTAAGGATTTTTCCATTTGTTATTTATATGTTTATAAAAAGTATTTATATAAAATAAATCTTACATAAATACAGGTAAATATAAAAATTTATATACTATATTACCATGTAATAATTGCCTTTAAAATTAGAAACGGTTTTATCCATTTAAAATCCAAAATTGGTATACAAAACCAACCAAATTCCTCAAATGTAGAAAAAGGTAATCTTACAAAATAAATATTTTTTTTTCTTATTTTAAGAAAATTTTTCTTAATTTTAAGGTTATTTACCATACATTTAAGAAAAATTTGTCATTATTTCCAGAAATGGCAAACCATAAATTCAAGAAAATTATTTACTTAAAATAAAGGCGAGTCGCCGTTGGCTCAAAATCATAGGCGATTTTCTTGATTTAAGGGCGAATTTCTTGATTTAAGGGCGATTTTTTTTGGGTGTATAATCACCTACGCTTGGAAATAACATTATTTAATTAGTTCTGAATTTCGAATTCAATTTTATCAAAGTCGGACGACTATATCATATAGCTGTCATAGGAACGATCGGAAAATTGATGGGAAAATAATATGAAACAAATCATAGCCTCGGTGTTTTTTGACATATTATCTTATACTATTGGGAATAACATTTTGTGTATTTTTAAGAATTTCGAATTAAATTTAATAATTATACCTCCAAGTGTATACAAACTTCAGCTTGCCGAAGTTAACTTCCTTTCTTGTTTTATTTGGAATCATTTGTTTTATAACTTTTGTGACGGTATTTAATTTGTATTTTTTTTTTTCAACTTATTTATTTTGAATTTATTGGATCGCCTTGCGAAAACATCTGCCAGTTTCGTTCGGGCAGTCGATTAATAATACTAAAAATAAATATACGTTTTTATTATATTTTAGTTATATATTACTTTTATTTTCACAGGCAGCGCTGCGTTGAAGGGCCAAACAATATACACTGTAAATAAAGAACAATATTTGCTTGTAATTACTTAACTATACACCCAGAAAAATAATGAACCAATTTTTAGGTCAGGCATGGCCTAAAAAATATAAAATGGACCAAAAGTTCATTTCTAAGTCATGCACTGCCTAAAAATTTAAATATTTGGACTTTTTGCCCTACTTTCTATCACGAATGATGGCCTAATATTTAAGGTCATCGTGGGAATTAAAATTATTGCATTTTACCTAAAAATATTTAACAGCTAAAAACCTTTTAAACTTTTTATGTCAGATATATATTGATGTTGGACCTAACCAAATAATAATTGTATTTTAAGAAAAAAGGAACTGAGCCGTATTATTACAAAATTGAAAATTTAAGGCCATATTTGCCGCAAAAATTTGGTACTTAAAAAAGGCTTAAATGTTCACTCATGATTTTAATACAATTTATTTATTTTAATTTATCTCGAATCGATTTGGGGTCTTCCGAGCGAGGGTCCGCTGCGTTGCTTATAACTTCAACTTACACGCTCATTCGATTCATGGTGCGATGGCCCAGTGGGTAAGGCGTCTGCCTCTGATGTGAGAGGACACCGGTTCGGATACTCGACAGGGCCAAAGTAAGTCAAACGTTTTAAGGAAACATTAAATATTTCCTTTGCAAATTTAACTTTAATTATTGTATTGAAATATAAATTAGATTCAATTATTAGAAAAATAAAATTAAATGTGGTTTGGGCAGGACTCGAACTTTGAGCCCCGAGAACAAAATGTGACGGGACGCACCACTTATCCCCCTGACTTATGACCTATGACTTTATTTTGTTGCAAAATGCTTTTGTAAGTTTCAACATAATATTTTTATACTAAAATACTATTTCTAGGCATCCAATTATCTAAAATCTAGGCAAAAATGGCATACATTTTAAAATGTTGGGTCATGGAATCCTAAACTTTAGGCCGTACATGGACTTAGCTGCAGGTTTAGGGCAGTTTTACCTAAATTCTAGCCCATTTTTTGACATTTTAGGTCTTTTATTTTTCTGGGTGTAGTATCACTTACCTGACCCAAAAATTTAAAAACGCATTTGTATACATAAAATTGCCTAACGCTGAAATATTGAGCGAAGTCAAGCCTTTTTTCTCACTACGTAATTATACCCGTTACTCGTAGAGTAAAAGGGTATACTAGATTCGTCGGAAAGTATGTAACAGGCAGAAGGAAGCGTATGCGACCCCATAAAGTATATATATTCTTGATCAGCATCACTAGACGTGTCGATCTAGCCATGTCCGTCTGTCCGTCCGTTTCTACGCAAACTTGTCTCTTAGTTTTAAGGCTTATCGGGCAACTATATCTTATAGCTTCCATGGGAATAATCGGAAAAAAAACTAAACAAAAGTTATATCGTTGGTGTTTTTTAACATACACTCAAAAAAAAAATCACCATAAATATTAGAAATTCGCCCGTGATTTTAAAACGCCATTGAATCAAGAAATATTTTCTTGAATTAAGAAATATTTTCTTGATTATAGAAAAAGTTTCTAAAATTTACGGAATTTCGCCATATTTTTTTTTCTTTGTAAAGAAGAAGAGGAAGAATAAAAATTTTTCTTTAACTAATGGCGAATTTTTCTTGATTTTTTTTCTTGAAATAATGGTAAATTCTTACTTAAATTTAGTAAAGAAATACCCATATTTTAAGGAAAAAGTGACTTTTTTTTATACATTTTGATGGTGGTCTAGCTGGTAAAGACGTCCGGTCAATAAATAATCGTACAAAAGTACCTGGTTCGAGCCCACGCCACGGCAAGTGTACCCTTTGTTTATTTAATTTTCTTTTTTTTTAAATTTATTTAATTTTTATTCTTATTAGTTTCACTTTTCTATTTACCAAATTGTTTAAACGGTTGTTAAAAGAGTTTAGATTAGAATAAACGTTATTGGTATGCGTAAAGCTGGACCAAAAGCACCATAGCCCTCTTTAGTCATTGTATGACAAGAAGCACGCGTGGCCGAATGGTTAAGACGTCTGGCTATGGTGTGAGCAGTTGCGGGTTCGAGTTCATGCCGGGGTTGTCTGAGGTAAGGATTTTTCCATTTGTTATTTATATGTTTATAAAAAGTATTTATATAAAATAAATCTTACATAAATA
Source organism: Drosophila subpulchrella (assembly GCF_014743375.2). Lineage (NCBI taxonomy): Eukaryota > Metazoa > Arthropoda > Insecta > Diptera > Drosophilidae > Drosophila > Drosophila subpulchrella. The sequence continues at coordinate 715,363 of NW_023665489.1, read as the reverse complement.
CAGGTAAATATAAAAATGTATATACTATATTACCATGTAATAATTGCCTTTAAAATTAGAAACGGTTTTATCCATTTAAAATCCAAAATTGGTATACAAAACCAACCAAATTCCTCAAATGTAGAAAAAGGTAATCTTACAAAATAAATATTTTTTTTTCTTATTTTAAGAAAATTTTTCTTAATTTTAAGGTTATTTACCATACATTTAAGAAAAATTTGTCATTATTTCCAGAAATGGCAAACCATAAATTCAAGAAAATTATTTACTTAAAATAAAGGCGAGTCGCCGTTGGCTCAAAATCATAGGCGATTTTCTTGATTTAAGGGCGAATTTCTTGATTTAAGGGCGATTTTTTTTGGGTGTATAATCACCTACGCTTGGAAATAACATTATTTAATTAGTTCTGAATTTCGAATTCAATTTTATCAAAGTCGGACGACTATATCATATAGCTGTCATAGGAACGATCGGAAAATTGATGGGAAAATAATATGAAACAAATCATAGCCTCGGTGTTTTTTGACATATTATCTTATACTATTGGGAATAACATTTTGTGTATTTTTAAGAATTTTGAATTAAATTTAATAATTATACCTCCAAGTGTATACAAACTTCAGCTTGCCGAAGTTAACTTCCTTTCTTGTTTTATTTGGAATCATTTGTTTTATAACTTTTGTGACGGTATTTAATTTGTATTTTTTTTTTTCAACTTATTTATTTTGAATTTATTGGATCGCCTTGCGAAAACATCTGCCAGTTTCGTTCGGGCAGTCGATTAATAATACTAAAAATAAATATACGTTTTTATTATATTTTAGTTATATATTACTTTTATTTTCACAGGCAGCGCTGCGTTGAAGGGCCAAACAATATACACTGTAAATAAAGAACAATATTTGCTTGTAATTACTTAACTATACACCCAGAAAAATAATGAACCAATTTTTAGGTCAGGCATGGCCTAAAAAATATAAAATGGACCAAAAGTTCATTTCTAAGTCATGCACTGCCTAAAAATTTAAATATTTGGACTTTTTGCCCTACTTTCTATCACGAATGATGGCCTAATATTTAAGGTCATCGTGGGAATTAAAATTATTGCATTTTACCTAAAAATATTTAACAGCTAAAAACCTTTTAAACTTTTTATGTCAGATATATATTGATGTTGGACCTAACCAAATAATAATTGTATTTTAAGAAAAAAGGAACTGAGCCGTATTATTACAAAATTGAAAATTTAAGGCCATATTTGCCGCAAAAATTTGGTACTTAAAAAGGCTTAAATGTTCACTCATGATTTTAATACAATTTATTTATTTTAATTTATCTCGAATCGATTTGGGGTCTTCCGAGCGAGGGTCCGCTGCGTTGCTTATAACTTCAACTTACACGCTCATTCGATTCATGGTGCGATGGCCCAGTGGGTAAGGCGTCTGCCTCTGATGTGAGAGGACACCGGTTCGGATACTCGACAGGGCCAAAGTAAGTCAAACGTTTTAAGGAAACATTAAATATTTCCTTTGCAAATTTAACTTTAATTATTGTATTGAAATATAAATTAGATTCAATTATTAGAAAAATAAAATTAAATGTGGTTTGGGCAGGACTCGAACTTTGAGCCCCGAGAACAAAATGTGACGGGACGCACCACTTATCCCCCTGACTTATGACCTATGACTTTATTTTGTTGCAAAATGCTTTTGTAAGTTTCAACATAATATTTTTATACTAAAATACTATTTCTAGGCATCCAATTATCTAAAATCTAGGCAAAAATGGCATACATTTTAAAATGTTGGGTCATGGAATCCTAAACTTTAGGCCGTACATGGACTTAGCTGCAGGTTTAGGGCAGTTTTACCTAAATTCTAGCCCATTTTTTGACATTTTAGGTCTTTTATTTTTCTGGGTGTAGTATCACTTACCTGACCCAAAAATTTAAAAACGCATTTGTATACATAAAATTGCCTAACGCTGAAATATTGAGCGAAGTCAAGCCTTTTTTCTCACTACGTAATTATACCCGTTACTCGTAGAGTAAAAGGGTATACTAGATTCGTCGGAAAGTATGTAACAGGCAGAAGGAAGCGTATGCGACCCCATAAAGTATATATATTCTTGATCAGCATCACTAGACGTGTCGATCTAGCCATGTCCGTCTGTCCGTCCGTTTCTACGCAAACTTGTCTCTTAGTTTTAAGGCTTATCGGGCAACTATATCTTATAGCTTCCATGGGAATAATCGGAAAAAAAACTAAACAAAAGTTATATCGTTGGTGTTTTTTAACATACACTCAAAAAAAAAATCACCATAAATATTAGAAATTCGCCCGTGATTTTAAAACGCCATTGAATTAAGAAATATTTTCTTGAATTAAGAAATATTTTCTTGATTATAGAAAAAGTTTCTAAAATTTACGGAATTTCGCCATATTTTTTTTTCTTTGTAAAGAAGAAGAGGAAGAATAAAAATTTTTCTTTAACTAATGGCGAATTTTTCTTGATTTTTTTTCTTGAAATAATGGTAAATTCTTACTTAAATTTAGTAAAGAAATACCCATATTTTAAGGAAAAAGTGACTTTTTTTTATACATTTTGATGGTGGTCTAGCTGGTAAAGACGTCCGGTCAATAAATAATCGTACAAAAGTACCTGGTTCGAGCCCACGCCACGGCAAGTGTACCCTTTGTTTATTTAATTTTCTTTTTTTTTAAATTTATTTAATTTTTATTCTTATTAGTTTCACTTTTCTATTTACCAAATTGTTTAAACGGTTGTTAAAAGAGTTTAGATTAGAATAAACGTTATTGGTATGCGTAAAGCTGGACCAAAAGCACCATAGCCCTCTTTAGTCATTGTATGACAAGAAGCACGCGTGGCCGAATGGTTAAGACGTCTGGCTATGGTGTGAGCAGTTGCGGGTTCGAGTTCATGCCGGGGTTGTCTGAGGTAAGGATTTTTCCATTTGTTATTTATATGTTTATAAAAAGTATTTATATAAAATAAATCTTACATAAATACAGGTAAATATAAAAATTTATATACTATATTACCATGTAATAATTGCCTTTAAAATTAGAAACGGTTTTATCCATTTAAAATCCAAAATTGGTATACAAAACCAACCAAATTCCTCAAATGTAGAAAAAGGTAATCTTACAAAATAAATATTTTTTTTTCTTATTTTAAGAAAATTTTTCTTAATTTTAAGGTTATTTACCATACATTTAAGAAAAATTTGTCATTATTTCCAGAAATGGCAAACCATAAATTCAAGAAAATTATTTACTTAAAATAAAGGCGAGTCGCCGTTGGCTCAAAATCATAGGCGATTTTCTTGATTTAAGGGCGAATTTCTTGATTTAAGGGCGATTTTTTTTGGGTGTATAATCACCTACGCTTGGAAATAACATTATTTAATTAGTTCTGAATTTCGAATTCAATTTTATCAAAGTCGGACGACTATATCATATAGCTGTCATAGGAACGATCGGAAAATTGATGGGAAAATAATATGAAACAAATCATAGCCTCGGTGTTTTTTGACATATTATCTTATACTATTGGGAATAACATTTTGTGTATTTTTAAGAATTTTGAATTAAATTTAATAATTATACCTCCAAGTGTATACAAACTTCAGCTTGCCGAAGTTAACTTCCTTTCTTGTTTTATTTGGAATCATTTGTTTTATAACTTTTGTGACGGTATTTAATTTGTATTTTTTTTTTTCAACTTATTTATTTTGAATTTATTGGATCGCCTTGCGAAAACATCTGCCAGTTTCGTTCGGGCAGTCGATTAATAATACTAAAAATAAATATACGTTTTTATTATATTTTAGTTATATATTACTTTTATTTTCACAGGCAGCGCTGCGTTGAAGGGCCAAACAATATACACTGTAAATAAAGAACAATATTTGCTTGTAATTACTTAACTATACACCCAGAAAAATAATGAACCAATTTTTAGGTCAGGCATGGCCTAAAAAATATAAAATGGACCAAAAGTTCATTTCTAAGTCATGCACTGCCTAAAAATTTAAATATTTGGACTTTTTGCCCTACTTTCTATCACGAATGATGGCCTAATATTTAAGGTCATCGTGGGAATTAAAATTATTGCATTTTACCTAAATATATTTAACAGCTAAAAACCTTTTAAACTTTTTATGTCAGATATATATTGATGTTGGACCTAACCAAATAATAATTGTATTTTAAGAAAAAAGGAACTGAGCCGTATTATTACAAAATTGAAAATTTAAGGCCATATTTGCCGCAAAAATTTGGTACTTAAAAAAGGCTTAAATGTTCACTCATGATTTTAATACAATTTATTTATTTTAGTTTATCTCGAATCGATTTGGGGTCTTCCGAGCGAGGGTCCGCTGCGTTGCTTATAACTTCAACTTACACGCTCATTCGATTCATGGTGCGATGGCCCAGTGGGTAAGGCGTCTGCCTCTGATGTGAGAGGACACCGGTTCGGATACTCGACAGGGCCAAAGTAAGTCAAACGTTTTAAGGAAACATTAAATATTTCCTTTGCAAATTTAACTTTAATTATTGTATTGAAATATAAATTAGATTCAATTATTAGAAAAATAAAATTAAATGTGGTTTGGGCAGGACTCGAACTTTGAGCCCCGAGAACAAAATGTGACGGGACGCACCACTTATCCCCCTGACTTATGACCTATGACTTTATTTTGTTGCAAAATGCTTTTGTAAGTTTCAACATAATATTTTTATACTAAAATACTATTTCTAGGCATCCAATTATCTAAAATCTAGGCAAAAATGGCATACATTTTAAAATGTTGGGTCATGGAATCCTAAACTTTAGGCCGTACATGGACTTAGCTGCAGGTTTAGGGCAGTTTTACCTAAATTCTAGCCCATTTTTTGACATTTTAGGTCTTTTATTTTTCTGGGTGTAGTATCACTTACCTGACCCAAAAATTTAAAAACGCATTTGTATACATAAAATTGCCTAACGCTGAAATATTGAGCGAAGTCAAGCCTTTTTTCTCACTACGTAATTATACCCGTTACTCGTAGAGTAAAAGGGTATACTAGATTCGTCGGAAAGTATGTAACAGGCAGAAGGAAGCGTATGCGACCCCATAAAGTATATATATTCTTGATCAGGATCACTAGCCGAGTCGATCTAGCCATGTCCGTCTGTCCGTCTGTCCGTATGAACGCTGAGATCTCGGAAACTATGAGAGCTACAATACTGGGATTAGGCATGCAGATTCCTGAGATTCCTGCGCAGCGCAAGTTTGTTTCAGCAGAGTGCCACGCCCACTCTAACGCCCACAAACCGCCCAAAACTGTGGCTCCTACAGTTTTGATGCTAGAATAAAGATTTTAGCTGAAATGTATTGTTCTCCTCAATACCTATCGATTGACCCAAAAAAAAGTTTGCCACGCCAACACAAACCGCCCCCAAACTTCAAAAACTCGTAACTATGAACGTGTATATCTCGGAAACTATTAAAGATAGAGAATTGGGATCTAAGATTTAGATTCCGTAGCCTTGAACGCAGCGCAAGTTTGTAACGAGAATATGCCAGGCCCACTCTTACGCCCACAAACCGCCAAAACCTATGATGCCCACAATTTTCATGCTAGAGAAAAAATGTTAGCTGAAATGTATTGGTCTCGTCAATACCTATCGATTGACCCAAAAAAAAGTTTGCCACGCCCACTCTAACGATCATAATCCTTAAGTCTGTTTACTGCCGGTAGGTGGCGCATTTTAATCTCGCTTTGCTACTAGCATATCTCCATTTCCCTTTTGTCCCTTTAGCTGAGTAACGGGTATCTGATAGTCGAGGTACTCGACTATAGCGTTCTTCCTTGTTTTTGTTTTGTTTTGCTTTTCCTAGGCGTATTAGCAATAAGAGAGAATAACGAAAACACCGAATTCCGACAGTGCGAGCGCCGATTAAAGGCAAATAACACTAGACTATAAGACAAAGACAAAGAGGGAAATCTCTGAATATTTTCCTCTCTTTCTTGCCCGACCGTTTTTATCGGCAGTCTTCTACGCTGCGCCGACTTCTCTGTTGACGTCGACAGGGGCACAGTGTTTTTGCTTCCTGATATGGCACCCCGATCCGACTCCAGAACTGAAGGGAAACTTTTGATCGCGAAAACTAAAAAAATCAATCTCCTCCCGAAAATCTTGTACTCATCCCTTCGGACGGCATTCCGCTTTGTGACTAGCCGCACCGGGAGTAATGGCAGATCTAGCGGAGAATTATTAATAACTTTTTTTATTGGGATAATTTTACATTGTAGATAAATATTTATAAAATAAAAATTCTTAACGAAATTATTTGTTCCTTACGTGTATATTTTTTAATTCATTATACCCGTTACTCAAAAATGAAAAAGGATATATTTTGTTCGTTGGAAATTATGCGCAAGAAGGAGAATGCGTTTCCGATGAAAGGGTTGGAAAGGTAAGGTACATGAGTATCCATAATTGATCAGGATCACTAGCTAAGTCAAAACAGCTATGTTCGTCTGTCCGAATGAAAGCTAAGATCTCGGAAACTAAAAAAGCTAGAAAGTTGGGATTAGGCATGCAGGTTCTGAAGATTCTTGCGTAGCGAAAGTTTATTTCATCCGGGTGCCACGCCCACTGTAACGCCCACATACGCTCATAACGCTAAAACCTGCACAGCGCCCACGTTTTTGATGAATTTGTAAAAGTGTAAGGTAGATTTTGTTTTGATTACACCAGCTTAGGTTAGGTTAGGTAGGAGTGGTTGGAGACTAGATATTAGTCCCCTCACTTAGGCCACAATGGGCCCCTTGTGATACCACATGATCTCTGAAAGATCCGCTTCCCTAGCTCTTGGGTTATCTGCTTTCGCGAAGTATTCTGTTCTTCTCAAGAAACATAGTAGTTTTTGAATGCATACGTCCTGAATGGCCGCAAGGTTCGGAAGTGTGTAGCTACCTAGGGTTTGAAAGCGCTTTAGGTTATGCACTGGGCAGAAGCATAGGAGGTGTTCGATGCTCTCCTCTTCGTCTATCTCTTTGCAGTTGCGGCAGAAGTCGTGGTTACCCAGCCTTATCGCATGAGTCCCTATAAGACAGTGTCCCGTGAGGGCATTTATGAGAGTGGAGATGTCCTCCCTGCTACATTGTAGGAGAGTTTTTGTTCTTTTCGTGTTGTAGTTTGGCCATGTGAGTCTAGAATTGTGGCATGTTGAGATTGAGTTCCAACGGTTGTTGGAAAGAGTATACAATCTCTGCCCTACCGTGTCCTTATCACAAAGGATATCGGCGGTTGTCCCCTGTCTTGCTAGCTCGTCTGCTTTGCAGTTGCCCTCAATGTTGCGGTGTCCAGGCACCCAGATGAGGTTGATTCTCAGATGAGTGGCCATCTCGTTAAGAGATTTGCGGCATTCAGATATTGTTTTTGAGCTCGTTGTGTAGGAGTCGAGGGCCCTGAGGGCAGCTTGACTATCCGAGAAGATGAAGATATCACTGTCTTTATGTACAGACGTGTTCAGGTGGGTAGTGGCTTCCTGAATTGCCATCACTTCCGCTTGGAAAATTTTACAGTGGTCTGGTAGGCGGAATGAGACTTTTATGTCTAGTTCGGGGGAAAAGACTCCCCCACCTGTTTGGGAGTTAAGCTTGGAGCCGTCCGTGTATATGTTGACGGCGTTTGAGAATTGATGTGGGAGGTTGTCCCAGTCTGAACGGGTGGGTATATAAATTTTGTATCTTCTTTCGAAGTTGACTATGGGTGGGACGTAGTCTGTATTACGTGGTAGGGGTGAATGTTTTGATAGGATATTGGAGTGACCCGTGGAGCCCGTTGTCCATGCCGCTGCTTCACGGAGCCTCAGCGCTGTTGCAGATGCCCAGCTTTTTGCAAGTAGGTCCAGGGGTTGGAGATCGAGAATTGTGTTTAGTGCCTCAGTGGCGGTAGTGCGCAGCGCCCCACTGATGCAGAGCTCTGCGCTCCTTTGGATCTTGTGAAGGATCCGGAGGTTGCAGTTCTTATCTAGAGAAGGCCACCAAACGATGTTTCCGTAGAGGAGAATGGGCCTGACTTTTGCAGTATATAGCCAGTGAACTATCATGGGGGAGAAACCCCACTTCCTCCCTACGGCTTTTTTACAAGCGAAGAGGGCTATGGCCGCTTTGCGTGTGCGATCTAGGATGTTATCAGTCCAGAGGAGCTTTTTGTCAAGGATGACACCTGGGTACTTTGCTTGGTTGCTAAAGGTTAGGCGCGTTTGGTGTAGTTTTGGGGGAACTAGAATTGGTACCTTGTACTTTCTTGTAAAGAGAACTAGTTCGGTCTTTTCCGGGTTAACTCCCAGTCTACAGCCAGCCGTCCACCGGGAGAGGGTGGATAGGGCTGTCTCCATTAGATTGCAAAGGGTTTGCGGGAATTTGCCCTGCAGTAGGATAACCACGTCCTCCGCTACCACTTTTGTGCCCGCCTCTTCTAGAAGTGATAGCAATTTGTTGACCACTAAAACCCATAGAAGAGGTGAGAGTACGCCCCCTTGTGGGGTTCCTCTACTGACGTTCACTACCCTGCTGGTTAGCATGGTGTGTATGAGTCCCACTATGGGCCGCTCAATGCCCAGTTCAGTCAGAGCACCAGTAATCGCCGTTGGGGTGACGTTGTTAAAGGCGCCTTCTATGTCTAGAAACGCTGCAAGAGAGTATTCCTTATTGCGGATACCTCGTTCTATACTATACACTAGAGAGTGGAGGGCGGTATCGGTTGATCTACCCTAACGGTACGCATGCTGTGCGTCAGAGAGTAGGCTATGGTCGATGGTTAGTCTGATATGGGTGTCAATTAGCCTTTCCAGGGTCTTCAACAAGAAGGAAGAGAGACTGATCGGGCGGAAGTCCTTTGGGTTGGTGTGGGAGGGCTTGCCGGCTTTCGGTATAAAAATTACCTTAACGTCCAGCCACCTTGTTGGAATATGGTTTAGAGCAAGGCAGCCGTGGAAGATGGCTGTCAGCCAGGGAAGGGACATATCTAGTGTCCATTGTAGCTGGGCCGGGAAGAACCCATCTGGGCCAGGTGATTTGAAGGGCTTAAAAGAGTTAACAGCCCACTGAATGCGGCCAGGGTTTGAAATGTTGTCAATACTCTGGTCGTCTAAATTCTCCTCTATGTGGAGGTCCTCCACTACATGGGTGTTCTTAGGGAAGTGGGTGTCTAACAGTAGTTCAAGGGTTTCCTGACTGTTTTCCGTCCAGCTATCAGCATTGGTTTTAAGATAGCCAATGGTTGCTGGAGCTTTAGCTAGAATTCTTCTGAGTCTGGATGCCTCCGCAGTAGATTCTATGCTACTGCAGAAGTTAGCCCAGGCTCTTCGTTTTGATATTCTAATTTCCTTTTTGTATAGGCTTAGTTTTGTATGATATAAATTCCAGGAGGATTCGCTATTGTTGTATTTAGCTTTATTGAAGTAAGTTCTACACTCTCTTTTAAGGTTCGCCAGGGTTGGGTTCCACCATGGGGGCTTGTGCTTTGTTTTGACTGTTCTACTTGGGCAAGCCCTTTTTAAGGCCTTAACTAGGTTATCTAATTCTTGACGGTTGCGTATGTGTGTCGGGGGAGCGTGTAGGTTCCTGTTGAGGAGATTTTTTGTAGTATCCCCAGTTGGTTAATCTTAGATTAGTGATGTTCTCGGCGGGAGGATAGTCTACACTTATTGTAAATTCTATGTATCGGTGGTCTGAGAATGAGTGTTCGATCCCCACCTTCCACGATCCTAGTTGGTTAAGTAGGGGATCAGATATAAGAGTAATGTCTAGTACTTCCCTCCTATTTCTAGTGATGAAAGTTGGGTCATTACCTTTGTTGCAGATGAATAGATTTGATTGAAGGAGATAGTCGTAGAGTAACTTACCCCTTTCGTTGGTGTTTGTACTTCCCCATTGTGTGTGGTGTGAGTTAGCGTCCCCACCCAGGATGAGTTCCTTAGATGAGTGAGTGCGTATGAGTTGTTGTGTAGTGGTGTTTGGTAGTGGCCCTTCGTAGTCGTGAGCCAGATAGAATGATGCTATGGTGTGATGGGTGTGTTCGTTTAGCTCCAGTCTGACCGTGGTAAGGTCGCCTTCGCTAAACTGTGGAATAAGAAATGTATTAAAGTGTGTCCTTGTTCTGGTTTCTGGTTCTGGTTTTACCCTTGTCCTTGGTGTAAAGTAGCTTGTATAGGGGGCTTGATAAGCCACAGATGTTGTTACCAACAATCCATGGCTCTTGAATGAGGACTACGTCTTGTTGCCTGTTGCCAGGCGGGTGAGGAGGGCAGCGGATGCTGCCTTGCTGTTGTGCAGATTAATTTGCAGAAACTGCACCATCTTTGGGAATGGGGTCGGGCTGGGTACCCTCCGCTTCCTTCGCTATGTCCTAGAGAACAGAGCGCCCTGGTCGGGTTGTGTCCTGGGTGCACAGCTGCTTCAGGCTCTCTGTCAGCTCCGAGTCGGTTGACACGTAGCCGGTGAGGGTGGCCTCTTCATGATCTGGTTCGTCGTCGCTCGGGGGTTCGTACGACGCACAGGCAGCCAGGTTGTCTGCCGCTATCTTATCGGTGTCATATATACGTAGCTGCACCTTATCGAACCCGTAGTTTACTCTGTGTTGTTGGGCTGCGAGGGGTTCCAAGCAGGCCTGGTTCAGGAGGATAACCACGCTCATGGTGACTCGCTCGGTTTTCTCCACCTTAACCACCTTCCAACCGTCTGTTGGAAGTTTTGGGTTGAACCTGGTCAGCAGGCTGAGTATAGCCTTTGGTTCCGATGGTTCCGACGGCAGCCACACCCTCGCTCTCGGTCGAGACGGGATGTCTGCAGCCTCACAAACTGCCAGCTTGGCCCCGGGGTAGACCTCGCCGACTTTGGTAATTGCAGCCTTGTAGAGTGCTGCCGATCTCTCGTCTTCGCAGGCGATCAACTTTACATTGCCCTGGTACCACCCTGCATCTGTGCAATCGGGTGGCGGGCCTGGGTTTTCGTCCAGCACTTTCAAGGCCACTGTCGCAAGGGCCCGTCTAACCAGACCCCATTGGTTTCTTGGGATCCTACCGCCTTCATCACCCTGGTCGATGACACCAATGATCTTCCGATCCTTTACCACTTCCGCAAAGGATCTCGACCATGTGCCGCGGTTGGTTACCTTAGCCTTCTTGCTCGCTGGTTGAGCTGACTTCATCGACCTCTCTCGCTTGTTGCTGTTGCTGGTAGTCATAGCGATGTCGAAGTCTGGGATAATTGCCTTTGCCCAGGCTATGTCCTCTTGGATTTTCAGGTAATCCAATTTCGATGTCTGATCCTCACGTATCGGATTGATGGCCAGCCGTTTGAGGATCCTAGAAGCCTTCTTTCTTTCAAGAAGTCCTGCCTGGTTAGGTGGTACCCTCTTAAACTCCTTTGCCCTGGTACTCACCACGAGACCGGCTTTAGCGCTCCCCTGAGGTTGGAGTGGCTGGTTAGCCACACCTACGCTGGTGGGAGGCTTGGGCTTGTCGCTATGGCGAGTTGGGCTTAGCCGGCTGCGTTGTTCGCTGGCCTTGGCAGGGGTAGACGTCACATGGACTGGGGTGGTCAGAGCCGTGATCTTGCTCTTTCTCTCGTCGTTGGTTGCGACTTCCGACTTTATAAGAGTGTCGGGCTCTTGTCTTGTGCAGTCTTTTAGTTTTATATTTGTTAAGTTCTCCATGTTAATTCCCATGAGCTGCGGAGAATTTGAATGATACAATACATTTCTTAACCCATTCAGTACTTATTGAAAAGGACGAATTTGTGTAAACATCTACTTTTAAACTTTTATCCTCGACTTGAAAACTTAAATTTTTTGATGCAAAAAGTTTCTTTAGACAAAAATAATAGTAACTGCAAAAAGAATTTTTCAAAAATCATTTTGCTTATATTTTTTATGATTTTTTGAAGGTGACAATGTCGGAAAAAATTTGTATGAAAAAGAGAAAAATATGGCTGAAATGCCTGTTTTTAAGCATTTTCAAAAAATCATAAAAAATATAAGAAAAATGATTTTTGAAAAATTCTTTTTGCAGTTACTATTATTTTTGTTTGAAGAAACTTTTTGCATCAAAAAATTTAAGTTTTCAAGTCGAGGAAAAAAGTTTTAAAAAAAAAATTTTAAGTTGATTTACACAAATTCGTCCTTTTCAATAAATACTGAATGGGTTAAGAAATGTATTCTATCATTCAAACGGCACTGAAATTACCTTTCCATTGATGCCTATAGTTTACAAAAAGTAAATTCAAGATATAAGTATACTTAACTTTTGTTTTGTCAAAATACATATGCCGACCAGTGTATATCCATCACCCCCTTTCTAACAGCAATGACGCCCTATTAATTTAAGCAAGTCAGTCGATATTGGATATTGGTCAGAGGAAGTCGTGTCATTCATAGAGTGCGAAAGTCGTGGAGTTTAAATAAAAACCTTTGTTTCTTTAATTTATTAAACTAATACCCTTCACAAATATAATGTAACCCATTTATTTTGACAAATAAATAAATCAAATAAAAACACCTCTTAAAGAGGTAAGGGGTCGTGTCGATCGCACCTTCAACTTACAAAAGTTCTGATAACAAATTTTGTGACGAAAAATTCTTTTAATTTCGACTAAGTTAATACACTTCGCCACCTAGCTTATAGCGCCAACTAGCTTAAGGCGCCCCTAGCTGCTTGGTAGCGTATTAGTGAAAACAGCTGATTTGCTGATGTGGTGTGCAATCTTCATTTCATTGCAAAATGTTGATTCTTATTTGGTTACAACTTTTTAATGACTAGTCCAATATCAATAATTTTCGGCATGCAGATCGGTATTAAGAATAAAAGGAACCCCTATTTTAAATTTTGTTCAAAATATTCAAAAATGTTGGCGTGGCACCCTACTGAAATAAACAGGCGCTGCGCAGGAATCCCAAGAATCTTCATGCTAAGTCCCAACATTCTAGCTCTTATAGCTTCCGAGATCTCAGCGTTCATACGGATTTTATTTGTCATAGCTTTGCATTGTTAGGCCGATAACAGAATTACGCCTTAAATTTGAATTTCAGTATTGGCCAATGCAAAGCTATAATAAATAAAATCAAACTTATTTTACCTTGGATTTCGTCCAAATATGGCTTGTTTGGTTCGTATGGACGGCATCTTTATTTTTTATTCAGTATTAACTTCTAAACATAAACGCATGTAATATAATAACTAATTTAAAGAGAAGGAGTTACTAGTTACTGTGGCCATCGACTCGGCTATTGATTTATCTATTTTCATGTATATTTATGATATCACAATTTGTGAGGGGGGTAATTACATAGTAAATTAGATATAAGGTTGTATAAATTTGGTGTATAGTATTACATTTGCTAAAAAAAATAATGGTTGTTAGGTTAGCTAATAGATTTGAGGGCGGGGTAAGACCGAAGAAGACCTGGAAAACAAATTGGTTATATTGGCCTTCTGCATCCTTGCAGATGATATTTTTGCAAAAATGGTAAAAATAAAAATCAGAAATAATCAATTTTTTTAAATTTTATTTTTTTTTTTGGTCAGGAATTATGATTGTTTTTGATTTTTATTATACAAGGTGAGTTCCAAAGTAAACAGGACTTTTTGAATCCAGCGCCCTCTAGTGGCGACATCTATATGTCAACTGGTGCGTTGTACATCTCCAAAACATCGATTTATCGCATTTTGACCGAAAATTTGGGCTTACAAAAGGTGTGTGCACGGTTTGTTCCGCACAAATTAACTGACGTCCAAAAATTGCTCAGAATTCAACATTCGAAGGACATCATTAAGGAGGCAAAAAAAGACCCGAACTTTCTTTACAAGATTGTGACTGGTGACGAAACGTGGTGTTTTCAATATGCTCCCGAAACGAAACGCCAGAGTGCTGAATGGAAGGCGCCGGACGAGCCGAAACCCAAAAAAATCGCGCCTGGAGAAGTCAAAAGTGAAGACAATGCTGATTTGTTTTTATGATTCCAAGGGTATTGTCCACAAAGAATTTGTTCCACCCGGCCGTTAATGCGGTATTCTACCTTGGAGTTTTGAAGCGTTTGGTGCGCCGTATTCGACGTGTTCGGCCCGAATATCGCGAAGATGGAAGTTGGCGTTTGTTGCACGATAATGCGCCGTCTCATCGATCGACGCTTGTGTCCGACTATTTGACCAAAAATCACATTTTAACCATCAACCACTCCCCGTATTCACCTGAAATGGCACCGTGCGACTTCTATGAAAGGAATGCGTTATGCATACGTAGAGGCCATTCAAAAGGCTTGCACCGGCATACTGGCGGCCATACCGGGCAACGAGCTAAAACACTCGTTCGAAATGCTTTTGGACCGTGCAAAACGCAGTATTAAAGCAGAAGGAGACTATTTTGAATAAAATAAATTGATTTTGCCGAAAAAACTATTTGTTGTCTTTTTTTTTTAAGTCCTGTATACTTTGGACCTCACCTTGTATATATTCTTGATCAGGATCACTAGCCGAGTCGATCTAGCCATGTCCGTCTGTCCGTCTGTCCGTATGGACGCTGAGATCTCGGAAACTATAAGAGCTACAATACTGGGATTAGTCATGCAGATTCCTGAGATTCCTGCGCAGCTCAAGTTTTTTTCAGCAGAGTGCCACGCCCACTCTAACGCCCACAAACCGCCCAAAACTGTGGCTCCTACAGTTTTGATACTAGAATAAAAATTTTAACTGAAATGTATTGTTCTCATCAGTACCTATCGATTGACCACGCCTACCTTAACGCCCACAAGCCGCCCACAAACTTCGAAAAATCGTAAATATGAACGTAGATATCTCGGAAACTATCAAGGATAGAGAATTGGGATCTCAGATTTAGATTCCGTAGCCTTGTACGCAGTACAAATTGCCACGCAGTACGCGAATTCGCCACGCCCACTCTAACGCCCATAACACTTAAATCTGCCTTCCGCCGATAGGTGGCGCATTTTAATCTCGCTTTGCTGCTTGCATATCTCCATTTGCCTTTGGTCCCTTAAGCTGAGTAACGGGTATCTGATAGTCGAGGTACTTGACTATAGCGTTCTCCCTTGTTATACCCGTTACTCGTAGAGTAAAAGGGTATACTAGATTCGTCGGAAAGTATGTAACAGGCAGAAGGAAGCGTTTCCGACCCCATAAAGTATATATATTCTTGATCAGGATCACTAGCCGAGTCGATCTAGTAATGTCCGTCTGTCCGGATGAACGCTGAGATCTTGGAAACTATGAGAGCTAGGCTATTGAGATTTGGCGTGCAGATTCCTGAGCTTCTTACGCAGCGCAAGTTTGTTTCAGTAGACTGCCATGCCCACTTTTACGCCCACAAACCGCCCAAAACTGTGGCTCCTACAGTTTTGATGCTAGAATAAAAATTTTAACTGAAATGTATTGTTCTCATTTATACCTATCGATGGACCTAAAAAAAAGTTTGCCACGCCCACTCTATCGCCCCCAAACTTCAAAAAATCGTAAATATGAACGTGGATATCTCAGAAACTATCAAAGATAGAGAATCTCAGATTTAGATTCCGTAGCTTTGTACGCAGCGCAATTGTGTTACGCGAATATGCCACGCCCACTCTAACGCCCACAAACCGCCCAAACCTGTGGCGCCCACAATTTTCATGCTAGATACAAAATTTTAACTGAACTGTATTGGTCTCGTCAATACCTATCGATTGACCCAAAAAAAAATTTTCCGCGCCCACCCTAACGGCCATAACGCTTAAGTCTGTCTACCGTCGGTAGGTGGCGCATTTCAGTCTTGCTTTGCTGCTTGCTTATCTCCATTTCCCTTTGGTCCCTTTAGCTGAGTAACGGGTATCTGATAGTCGAGGCACTCGACTAAAGCATTCTTCCTTGTTTTTTATTATGTTCACAGTCTGATCTGATCGATAGGTTTTTGTAGGATGTGATTCTAGTTCTTTTTGATGGAAACCAAACAGTTGTCCAACCGATCTTTCCTTATTAAAGTAAACTGACTCTCGCATGGTAGTTACTTCAACATGAAGTGTATTATTGTTACTTTGAATTTTAAATGTATTTTCAAGGTTATAGTCTTTTAGTTTATTGGTAATGAAATCGGTGATATCATTCAATTCGTATGATCAAGTAGGAGTTGTAATAACATTATTACCGATGTGAAAGAAACTATTTTTTTCATCAATATTTGGAATCGAATTATACAAATTAAAAACGATAAGAGCGCACTCATATCGACCATTCAATTCCATAGGTGGAAGAAAGATTGTATTTATAATGGAACTATTTCCATTCAAGAATAATGCAAGTGGTCTAGACATATTAAAATCTCTTGATAAACTGTGGGATTGGAAGTATCTAACCCAGCTTTATATTGAAATTACTCCTTAAATCATAATAAATTGATTAAATTCTTTTCTGTATCTTCCGTTATCCATTTCTTTATCCTTGCTAATTAATAAGAATCCGTGCATAATCGAATACCATAATGGAATTGTTTTTGGTTTCACGGGGTCTAGTATACCGTCATTATGGGAGAATGTATGATATCCCATTCCTTTAATCAGTTTGATTAATTTCTCCAAGTACTCATATTTAGGTTGATATAAACTTTTTGAAAATAAATAAACAGTATCGAATTTTTATTCATTGCGACTCTCTATTAAACCCAACATAATATTAGTTTTACCACAATTCGAAGGTCTAACAATTAGAGCCCTTATTGTGTTCGGTAAGAGAGCGCTGTGTCGTGGCGGTAGATTTTTCTCGTTTTCATCGTTAACATTTCTAACTACAATTTTTTTTTTTTACTTATAAAACGCATCTTTCAATCTAATATTCCTCATTTAATGAAAAATCTTTGATGATTAAACATCAATAAAATGGGGAAACGTTTTTATAATCGCTTCAATCGTATTTTTAGTTGTAAACACGGTGGTGATCTTGTCGATAAGCTAATCAATACATTACCGATTGAGGCCCATATTCCGGGATATAATTTTTGTGGACCTGGTACAAAGTTACAGAAACGGTCGGAACGCGGTAATCAAGGTATAAACCCATTGGATGACGCTTGCAAAGAGTACGATATTGCATATTCTCAAAACAAGGCATTGAGTGACCGACATAGGGCAGACTCCATATTAATTGACAAAGCCTGGTCGCGTGTCAAGGCACCAGATAGCAGTCTTGGTGAAAAAGCAGCAGCTTACTTTGTTACAAATATAATGAAAGGCATGAAAAAATTTGGGATGGGATTGAATATAACGGAAAAGAAAGGGAGCAAAAAGGTACTGAAGAATAAAATGAAGAAAACAAACCTTTCGACCTTTCTGGGACACTAAAAAACAAAAACCATCAGACATTAGAAGTGTAGTTAAAGTTGCACGTAAATGAATTCATCAATCAATGGGTTCTAAGAAAAATGTTAAAATATCTCGTGTAATTGGAAGTTTTCTACCAATCGTGCCGATCTTGACAGCCCTCAGCGCTCTTGGTAGCTTAGCAAGGGCCAGTGCAGGAATTGCAAAAACAATTAACAATGCGAGAAATGCTAAAGAAGATATGGAGAAGAAAAAACGTCACAACAGGAAAATTGAAAGTGTTGCTGAAGGAGAAGGATTATATCACAAGCCCTATAGAAAGGGTTATGGTTTCTTTCTTAAGCCCTTTAGTAAGGGGAAAGGAATTAAGAAGCGAAAAAAACTAGTTTCCCTACTACCCAATAGACCACTATCAAATATCGACATTATACTTTTGCTTAGAAATATATAAGTTAACACCAGCCAAACGCCCCCTTCGCTTCACCCCCTCTCGACCCCGATACCGGACACCGCACCCCTCTCATCGCCCCTCTCGGCCACCCGCAAACTAGGACCCATTGCCCTCACCCCTTTTGGCCACCCAACAACACCAAACATTCAAGTGGCTACAATTTTGAAGTGGCTACAATAATGCAGTCGCTAAGTTATGGTACCAGCAGCGATGGAGCAGCAGCGATGCAGCAGTAGAGACAACGTCAGCGACGCAGCGACAGCGACGTCAGAACGACAGCGACGCAGCGGCGGCGGCGTCAGAGCGACAGCACAGCGACAGAACGTCAGCGGGAGAAGTGCAATGGCAGCAGCGCGACAATGCAAGAGCGCTGACCGCCCGCTAGCTGCCTCAGCTATAGCCGCCGCTACCCCTACCCATCGCTGCGCCCTAACGGAAATGCAGCGTTAGCATATGGAGCTTAGCAACACATTGGGCAAAATACCCAAAACCGCTGCCATCGGCATCGGGTTTCCGGAGCCGCTCTGCCAGCGTTATGCTGACGGGCAGTACCGTTCAAGCCAACCAGCGACTCGAGGAATGATTTCAGACTTACTTCAATTTGTGCCCCTGACCAGCCAAGACCTATTATCTTAAGCAATAAAACCAATTGTAACGTTTAAAAACGTTTACTGTTTTATTTTAAAGTAAAATCGTGAAGATTAAATACAAGGGCTTTGAAGGAAGCAGAGACGAAGAAGCTAATTAGAAGGAAGGAACCGCAATGCAACAGAACCTGACTAGGTAATATCGGGGAGAATCCTCCCCCCTCTGGCCTTGTCTAGCCATAACTTATATCATACTTGTATCTTAGAGGGGTGTTTATGGGAGATCTACTCCCAGAAGCACCAAAAAGTCGGGAGTGTGAGTAGTAGGGAAAGACAGGTTGTGGGACAATTATTAATTGTAATTAACTATGATTGTAAAACTAATTTAGAAATCAAAAGAACCCCAATAAAATAAATCTCACAAGTTAATTAGGGTATTCAATTGCGATGCAAAAGTGTAAACTTTGTAAGTTTGCCAGACGAGAATTGTGAACGCCCTCTATTTTAAAAATCGTTGCAGGAAATTGACGTACGAAAGAAAGATAACTTCTAAATTTTTGTATTGCTCCAACATATAATCTAGGACTTTATGAACTTCGCTCTCAGACCATCGCTTAGTTTCGACCTCCCTGGCTCGCTTTTTTGAGGGTTTTTCTTCCATTGAAATTGTTTTTCGATGATTTTGTTTTATAGAAGACAATTTTTTTCTTTTGCATTTAAATTTCAAATTTGTTGCTTTCCTTTCACTGTCATTACCATGGACTTAAACCCAACTTTTCAGTATATTTTTAGTATCTTAGATCAAATTCCTACCCATTATTAAC
This sequence comes from Drosophila subpulchrella, assembly GCF_014743375.2. Classification (NCBI taxonomy): domain Eukaryota; kingdom Metazoa; phylum Arthropoda; class Insecta; order Diptera; family Drosophilidae; genus Drosophila; species Drosophila subpulchrella. The sequence goes on along the minus strand of NW_023665489.1, from coordinate 696,119 downwards.
CCCCTATTTCTACACAAGTACAACAGATTTGTATACATAGGCTGGGGTGTTGTAGGCCTTGAAAACTATTTTGTATGGAAATTGTTGTTGGAACTGTTTACACTTTTCAAACGTTTGCAACGCAGTTGAATACCCTAAATGATTCTCAGATGTGGAATATTTTCAAACACACATTTTTGTTTCCGCCCCAGAACGTTTAACTGGTAAATTCTCTAAGATTCTCTCCTTTCCACAAATGGGTCATAAACATGTCGTAAAAGGGATTCAAGCAAGAGCTACCCGAGCATGCGCACCTGTCCATTACCTGACCGCAATAAAAGGGGCACATGCACAAGCCTGAAGGCGCACACTCATTGACAAGATCATGGGCCTCACGCCAACGACCTCACGGCTGACTGCTAGCTCTAATACGTCCCATAATAGGGGTTGAAATCACGACCGCGTAACAACTCGCAAGTAGCCGACATATCTTAGTCAAGGAAATATTTTCCATT